>NC_084538.1:11353625-11971125 GCF_024500275.1 Phycodurus eques | reverse complement strand
ATGATGGGCGTCTGCGAGCGAATGAATGAGCGGCTTTGAGAGGATTCCTCCACCTTAAATCCCCCTGTGCTGCTGCTCCCAGACTGCCTGTGAAGAACAATCAAACGGCAGTAACCCCCTCCTATTTATCACTTTAAGACATTAGCCAGACATGGGCCTGAATATTAACCAGCTCCTTTTCCAGGAGAGTTCCACACCAAAGGCTGCGTGTGGCAACATACATTTTTAATCACAGGGGAGAAGCGGGCCTTTCAATCCCTCTCATCTATTATTGTATGTTTAACCTAACTGTCTTTTCTTTTTATCTGTGGGCCTACGAAAACACTAAACAAACACATATCACAACTCCCTTTTGCTGTGTTTTTGTTTGTTTCATTCGGATCATATCGCCTATTAACGCAAAGCAGGATGTACTTTTGCTATATTCTATGTCCCTCTTTGTAGGACAAGTGGACCAAGGCAGTGAAGCGTGAGCCCAGGTTCTACTGCTTAATTGGAGTCATGTTCTGCAGGGCCTGGAGCTGCTCTTCTCTCTGCATCGGGCCATCGTGATGCTGGGCCTGTGGTGAGAGAAAGAAAGGTGGGGCACGAGTACCAGGCATGCAGGGAAATGATATGTCCACCCATCCTCCCTCCAGGCCTCTCCCATTGCGACACATGGCACTGTGGTAACAAGGTCACTTGACTGTAGTGGCACCACACGGGCGATCTGGCCTTATTATCAGGGGACAAGACATTTTAAAGAAGAATGTATTGGGGAATATGATGTTAAATTATTCAGAAAAGAGGACACGGTTGTCTCAAGCTATGAACATGGTTCAGTTGTGGTATGACAGCAACTGGGCTTCAATTAATTGATAATGCATCCATTTTCTGTATCGCTTATCCTTATTACGGATGCGGGTGAGCCGAGGCCTTACCCAGTTGACTTTGGGGCGAGAGGTGCAGTACACCCTGGAGTGGTTGCCTGTCAATCACATGGCACACAAACAAAGATTCACACTCACATTCACACCCTAATAAACCTAACCTGCATGTTTTTGGAATGTGGGAACAAACTGCAGAACCTGGAGAAAAAACAGGCGAACTCGGGGAGAGCATGAAACTCCAAACAGGTCTTAGCCAAGGTTTGAACTGAGAACCTTTGAGTGTGAGACAGAGGGGCTGTATCACGCCACACTGGCTAAACTGCTAATAAAAAGATGAAACAGTCCTTGGTTAAGTTTGTATGGATACACTTCATGACTTAAAATAAAATAAAAAACATTTTTGCAATATATGACTTAAAAGTACAATTAACAACGTTGGGTTAAGATTCATTAAATAGCCAAGGATAACTTAGATAGTGTGAACAATTCAACTCAAAATCTTTTGGCACCAAGCACTTCCAAAATCTTAAACATAATGGTAAAAAATAATAATTTTGATAGCATACTGTATCTGTAGCAATGTATAATACCATGATATGATAATAAGGATAATGGTTTACGATGCCAAAGAACAATGCTGAAGACAAGTGATCCATGTGATTTACAATGTAGAAGTTAAAAAGCTTTCTCAGCAATATCTATCTATTTTTCACTTGTGCAGGTTGCCATTTATTAATCATTGTTTATGGGGAAATTACAGAAATCCGTTAAATGAGGTACACCATGCATGGGTTGGCACTGCACTGCCAGCATTTATCAATCACACTCTCCGTGTTACTAAAGTGAAAACTCAGGAAAGTCATTTGCACCCAATGAAAGTTTTCCTTTGGAAATGTTGCCTTCCATTAAGAACCAAATTAACCACTACACCAGTGCTTTTCTTGAACATACACCCCCCAATGAGCTACAGTCACTAATGTGTGATTTATTATGTTCTTTGTATGGTTGTATTACTGCTTCTGCTTGGTTTATCCTCTCCACTGTGGGTCCACAGTATGTGTGCATGTTCATTTTGTGAGCGTGTGTTTGTGTGTGTGTGTGGGGGGGGGGGGGGGCAGTTGAAGCACATAAGGCAGCCATCATTCAGTGATGGTTGACGGTCACACGTGATAGCAGGTGACCAGTGTAAGACAGGAAAGGTCATATGAGGCATTCTTCTGGCTTACACATCTTTAAAACCCCTGCAGAGTACCACACTCATTTCAAACACATGACCTCCTTCAATTTCAATAACGCCCAATTGTGTAATATTTAAAATTGTTTGTAGACTAAATGAGTGAATTCAGTTTAGCTGGATGTCAACCAGCTCTATCTACTTTCCTGCTGTGTCACTATTGCATTTGTTTTTTTTCTCCTGAATTTTGACAGCTCTCAGCAGTTCTTCCTGTGCCTGCATGGACCGGATGATCAAGTCTGCTTGCAACATTCACTCCGCTAACAAAGAGGTATTGTATGTGCCTAATTATCTATTAAATGATGCATGCTTAATTGCTACTTGTGTGCATGTATGCATCTGTTCAGACCCTTTTTTGTGTTCTGTAGATAAAACTCAGTATTCTTATTACCTTGATGGCATAACAATTCCTGTGAATTGTCTTTCTCTAATACTAGATAATGCAGACATGAACATCCACAACTTGAATTATTAGAGCAATCGACATGATCATAAGGTCAAATACCAAGGTCAACATCATCACCATTAAGGTGACACCTTTCTATTTGGACCCAGACTTACAGTATTACTAGATTATAACAAATGCTTATATATGCTTCTGTATTATGTATGCGTAGACTTGTAACCAGTGCAATTTGCGGGGGATTTATAGTACCAGTAGTCCTATTTTAACATGTTCAAATTCCTAGCAAATTGTACTTTTTTAAAGTAAAAAAAAAAAAAGGAAATACTGTACATAAAATACACTGATCTATCACATTGTACGTATACGTTGTAACTCCTCCCAAGTAACACTGGGTGGGTGGAGGTCGGCTGGTGGTGGTGGGTGGTGGTGGTGGGCGGGTTGGCGTTGTGTCCCTGCGGCCTCCTCCGGATGGTCAGTTTTCGGGGCGCCTCGATGGGGCCGGGACTTATTCGGTTATTATTATTTTTACTGACTTTACTGCTTCTGGTATACGAACTATGCAAGAGTTTAAGATTGTCCATTGATGGTTCACAGGCAATACTTCAAGTTTAAATGTGAAGTATTGTATGGTTTAAAAAAAACTAATACTTCAACTGTTTGAACGTCACAATGACGTTCAAACGCTCTATAAAGGTCTATAAAGCTGATGCCAGCTACAGAGGGCAGCGATAATTCTGTGCAGGTTAAACACTAAGAACGCCACCTTTGACATTTGATACCATGTCTTTAACAAAATATCTATAACTGCCTCAAAGGTTTATTTATTTATTTTTTGTATTACTATTAAGAGGGATAATATCTGTCGGATGGAGATTAGCCATGAAGTTTTACGTTGGCAACCTTTGTACTAGCCCCTCCATTGTGGAAAAAGGTCACTGATAGGAAGGCAGATAGAACGGATCAATAAGAAGTGCAGTTTTCTCCTCAGGCATTCTTTCATATCTCTCCCTTGTTTGTGCTTTCAAGGGGTCGGGGGTAGGGCCCAGTAAAGTGGTAGCGTGGGCGGGCTTGTACCCCCTTTATCAATCGGGATTTTAATTACACACGTCTGGAGCGACAGCTAGATTAGAAACCAATCGACGCTATCGGCCACAAAATCTAATTACTGTTTATTGACAGATAAGGGCAGGTCCCCCTCACTTTTCCAAATAAGATAAACCTCCCCCCTCGTGCACAATGAAAAGCAGCTCATACTGTCATGAAAGACTCTATGATAAGTAAACCACCACTAGAGAATTCCACCATGCTTATATGGAGAGACGTTACCTCCAAGGACTTCTCTCTATCGGATAACATAGGATCAGTGGGAGAGAGTGGAATGACACCTCTTCTTCTTTCTGAGTGAAAGAGAAAGAATCAGAACATGTGTGAGAGTAAAATGTTACCACCCTTCTTCTCATATTCGAATTCCTCCTCTTTACACATCAATCAATGAGGCCTGAATGATGACTAATGAGTGACCTTTAACCCCATAGAGAGCAAGCAGGTAAACCGTCCCACTTCCTGTGGACACATCTCCCTAGAGGACGCTTCATCCTCACACTGCAAGATGTCCCACTCTCTCCTAACTCTCGGCCCCACCCCTTGCCAACCTCGCCCATCTTGTCTGTTTTACAGCCTCCGCGGCCGCTCTTTGCCTTTAGAGCCGAGAATGTGCCTCAGGTAAATATGCGAGTAAATGATTGGATTATTGTTCTTTCATTTGGTTGTGTAGTAATGGCTGGATTATAAACATTGCAGGATATAGATTTCCTGTCAGATCCTATGAATCAGACATCCTTATCTCATTTCCAGACTGCAGCTCCACCCAGCACGGCCGCACGCACACACACACACGCGCGCACACACACACATACGCACACACAATAGCAAATACATGCAGCGGGTGATTGAAGCTGAGAGAGAGACGGGGAGACTCTCGCCACCAAGCATAACACAGGCAGTCCAAAGTCCATTTGAAGATTTCAAAAACCACTTAAGCCCCCTGTCCATATTTGTTAAGCAAGGAAATCTAAGGGCTGTGGTGTATAGAATTCAAAGAGAGAGCGGGGATGGCAACGCAGGCAGCATCAAAGAGCAGGGAAAAGGGAGTAAGATGTCTCCTAAATGACATTTAGGGGCGGGCTGGATTGAAGGTGCCTGACAGTAGGTGGAGAGCGACACGTGGTTCGAACCTTCTGATTCAGTTTAAATCGCCATTACAAGTCAAAATGTTTGAGTTTGAATTATGCAACATGTTGTTGCAGAACCAGAGATGGATGCCTGGTTCCTCCGAAGATGGCACGTCTTAGCAGTGCTTCTGCATGACATGTTTCATGTCTGTCACTCCACTATACCTCTTTTTTTTTTTTATTTCTTTCACTGCATTACCGATAGTGTAACCAAGTTAAAGAGCTGAGTGGCACAGCAAATCCTGCACTTTGATGCTTTGCAGGAGAATCCATCAAAAAGTATGCTTAAAACGACCCAACGCAGCAGTCAACAAAACAATACAGTCTGCCACAGGGTAGCTAAAAAGACTGAGTTTAGGAGAAGTTACAGAATAAATATGAAATATATCGGCTTTCGAACTGATGGGTCTTCAAGAGAGACCGTTTGTGTGTGCGCGTGTGTGCATGTGTGTGTGTGTGTGTGTGTGCTCCTTCATCCTTTCTAATTTGAAAGTGCTTTAGCTTGACTTGTGTCAAAAATGTATTTTTAGAGCACTTCACTTGTTAAGCATCGGGCCATCAGAGCAAGCAGCAGAGAGCGATAATCGCAGTTTGATTGAGGATGACTTTGAGAGCGGCCACAAACACACGTGTACACACCATTAAGTTACACCTGGAGGGAACAATTGGTTGCTTTCAACAGACAATTCTCCAAGCTTGTGCCACTTGTATTTGTTATATCTGTGCATATATAAGTACAGTTTCACACTTGAGTCTGTTAACTGACTATTAGGTTTGTAGTTATTGGTAGTGCAAATGTCAAATACAGTCTTAAACTGTATATGAAGCACTTTTTTCCAAAACGCTATAATTCCATTTGAATTATTTTGAGATAAATGAAATGTAAATTTACCTGAGATTTACCTGTAGATTTTACAAACGTTAATTGTATCCTGTTAAAACAATTCATTGACTTAGTCTGAACATGTGCACCAATAATTTCAAATCACACAACAACGTTGTTTATCATAAAATCAGTTCATTACGTACTTCCATTCATCCATTTTCATCATTAAAACCACGGGTGAGCTGGTGCCTCATCCCAGCTGATTTTGGTTGAAAGGTGTGGTACAACGTAGACTAGTTGTCAGTCAATTGCAGGTTCCATACTGTGCCGTGAAAAAGTATTGGCCCCCTTCTCAAATTTTTGCATCATTTCACCACTTTGTTCATCAAGATCATCCAACAAATGTAAATATCAGACAAATATAACCCAAGTGAACTTAAAATGCTATTTCAGTTATTAAGGGGGAAAAAAACTATCCAAAGTTACTTGGCCATGTGTGAAAAAGTAATTGCCCCCTAAACCTAATAACTGGTCGGGCCACCTTCAGCAGCAGCAACAACTGGAAGTGTTTTCTATAACTAGCAATGAGTCTTTCACATCTCTGTGGAGATATTTTGGCCAACTCTTTCTTGCAGAATTGTTTGAATACAGCAAAAATTCAGGTTTTTTTTTTTTAGCATGAACAGCCTTAATTAAACTCTCAACTTTGACTAGGCCACTCCAAAACCATTTTGTTTTCTTAATCCATTCAGAAGTTGAATTGCTGGTGTGTTTTGGATAGTTGTTCCACTGCAGAACCCAAGTGCGCTTCAGCTTGAGGTCACAAACTGATGGCTGAACATTCTCCTTCAGGATTTTTTGTGAAAGCAGAATTCATGGTTCCATGAATCAAAGCAGGTTTTCCAGGTTCTAAAGGAGCAAGCAGTCCAAGACCATCACACTACCACCACCATGTTTAATTGTTGGTATGATGTTCTTTTTCAAAAATGCTTTGCTACGTTTACACCAAATGTAACAAGACACACACCTTCCAAAAAGATAAATTTTCATCTCGTCTGCCCATATAATATTCTCCCAAAAGTCTTGGGAATCATTCAGATGTTTTTTTTTTTTGCAAAAGTAAGACCAGCCTTGGTCACTGAAGGTGTAGTGGTACACTCGCCTGACTTTGGTGCAGGCAGCGTGGGTTCAGTTCCCACTCAGTAACGGTGTGAATGTGGGTGCGAATGGTAGTCCGTGTCTATATGTGCCCTGCAACTGACTGGCGACCAGTTCAGGGTGTAGTCCGCCTTTCGCCCGAAGTCAGCTGGGATAGGCTCCAGCGTCCCGTGACCCTAACCAGGATAAGCGGTGTTGAAAATGGATGGATGGATGGAAGACCAGCCTTTATGTTCTTTTGGGTCAGCAGTGGTTTTCGCCTTGGAACTCTGCCTTGGATGCCATTTTTGCCCTGTCTCTTCCTCATTGTTGTGTCATGAACACTGACCTTAATTGAGGTAAGGGAGGCCTGCAGTTTTTTAGAAATTGTCCTAATTTCCTTTGTGGCCTCCTGGATGAATCATTGCTGTTCTCTTGGGGTAATCTTTTTAGGCTGGCCACTCCTGGGAATGTTTACCATTGTTCCATGTTTTCTCCATGTGAGGATAATGGCTCTCCCTATGGTTCGTTGGAATCTCAAAGCTTTACAAATGTTTTTTGTAACCTGTTTTGTAACCCGTTCCAGACTGATAGATGCCCTCGCATGTCCAAATTTTTCCTCAGCGATCACCAAAGCGGCATCCCACTTGGCCTGCCGGTACGAACCAGCTGCCTCCGGAGTCCCACAGGCCAAAATGATCCAACAGAACTCCTTCTTCAGTTTGATGGCTATATAAATACTTTTCCTTCGCAACTGCGAGTTTTTGTTACAAGGCCCCTTTCTACCACTACATTATGCAGTTAGCTAGCAAGCGCTGCCTTCAACCTGAAAAATGCATCTTCCTTGAATGCCACAATTTACAGAACAGCTCGTTATTTAAATTTCCATGTCATGTATTTTATGTTATTTGTGCTACCATAAGATGAAACGTAAAGCATTGTGGAGTTTATAACTAGTAGGAAGTATGTGCTCAAATGTCTGTCAGTGTGGCATTATTGGGAATCACACTAGTGTTCTTGGCATGACACGCCCCACTGCTGTCAAGGTTTGGGTTTTTGAAGGCACTGGAGGCAGTTAGTGGAGGACCCAAGTGCAGGGAAGCAGGGAAGCAAGGCAGGAGTGCAACAAAGATGTCAACAAAGAAACATGGAAACCAAAATACTGAGCACCAATCAACATGATGGGATATGACAACATGGGGCGACACAATATTACCTTCGACATATGACAATGACATACTACAATGACAATGACCTGACAAGGACTGAAAGAAACCAGGGAACTAAACACACAAATGGACGAGAAAACGAGGAACACCTGGACAAAACACGAGTGGCTGGAGGGAGCTGATTGGTCGACACAAGGTAGAAGATTGATGAGAACAGGTGGCCACAATAACTAAATAAGCACACAAGACATGAAAAACATGGGACACAGAGAAAACATGAAACTAAAGCAACACTAACCAAACCAAAACACAGACATGACAACTGCAGCATGATTGGCTCCTGCATCGCGGGAAGGGCAGGTGACGCAGATGTAACAAGATATGTGTCACATTTGTACAAAATAAAAACGAAGAAGTTTGTTATTGTTAAATTTAGCGCTAGGGTTGGGTTTAGGATGAGTTAGGATTCGCGTGAATTAGGATTAGTGGGATTCATATTTATGATGCCACATTTAAAACACACATCTTTTCCCGGCTGGAAGCAGTAAGCGTTTTCCAATGGGATACAGCAGCCAATCATATTGCAGCAGTGTGTGTCCTGTAGCCAGTAATATTGGAGTGGGCCGTGTCCTGCCTACAACACGAGTGGGATTCTTAACGCGCAAAAAGTGTGAACCACAGGTTGAATAACATGTGGTTGTGTTTAATAAATGGCTGACATTATATGGCTGTGAAGTATTGGATGACCCTGCAGCCGAAGTCTGTTAGCCAGCAAGCTATCAGGTGGCTATTTTCTCTTGTTGCTACATGGAAAATCCCCGTGACAAATCGGTGGAATATATTATAGCCACCGGAGGCCTAAAGTGGATACCCGTACATTTTTGCGGCTCAAACATTGGCATATCCTCGACATACGAACATATTTGAGGGACAGTTGAAAGTTATACGCTGCATGTTTTTCAGCGTATTCTGCAGACACTTCTTCAGTGATCTGAGAGAAGTCTGGGTTTTTCAGAATTTTGAAGCCTGATTTCATACACGTGTCAATTTTTTTTATTCATTCACATTTAGCAGGCTTGTTAACAACACTCTTTGTCATGTGTCAAATGTATAAGACACTTTACAGGGAATTGGGTCTGGAAAAAAATTAAGAGAAATATTTTTGTGTTAAAATTGGTTAAATTAATCCACGCTGTTTTTTTAAACCACTGACTGGTTGTTAATGCTCCAAACAGCGTGAACTGAATAGGGCCTTTTTGTCGTTCTTTAGCGCTAAAGGGCTGCGCCATTACAATTATAGATTTTCTCTTTGATGGGATAATTTGGGTTTTATATCTCTCTCAAATGAAGTGATCCTCAGTGGTCCTAATGTACGGCTCAATGTTCGGGTCCCAGTTTCAAATACAGTTAATTGCATTCGAAAAGAATCAATGATACTTTCACGGGTGGCAATATCAATCTTTTAATGTCACTTAATTTCCTCCCTGAAATGATTCTATCAATAGTCTGGAGTCAATTTCTATCTTTCAGCGTGAATTAAACTATTAGGGACAGTAATTACATGTTTGTAAAGGAGAGGCTTTTTGTTCTCACAAGTCAGAGCAGTTGAGTGTCCATTGTGCACTTGCTTGTTGGTACGCTTCCGGCTGTCATTCATCTGCCTTTTGAATAACTCTGTCTTTGTGACAAAATTAATAAATAAAGGCGCCTCTGCTGAAGCTCCTCTGTGACTTTGTTGTGAGAGAGCCCTCCCTCTAGTGGAGATGATGGCACTATTTACTGCTCTTGCAAGCCTGAGCCCGCAGCTGAGGTAGGTAGTCAAGAGGAGCAAACTTTAGGATCTGAGCAGGAAAAAAAAACTTCCCTGAAAACAATACAGATATGTTAATTGCATTAATCTTGTATTGATGAATATTCTTCTTCTGTTATTTCTGTGAGTCACTGATGGTGTAGTGGTACACTTGCCTCACTTTGGTGCGGGCAGCGTGGGTTCAGTTCCCACTCAGTGACGGTGTGAATGTGAGTGCGAATGGTTGTCTGTGTCTATATGTGCCCTAGGACTGACTGGCGACCAGTTCAGTGTGTAGTCCGCCTTTCGCCCGAAGTCAGCTGGGATAGGCTCCAGTGTCCTGTGACACGAACCAGGATAAGTGGTGTTGAAAATGGATGGATGGTTATTTCTGTGATGTGCTATATGTCTGTGTATGTGTATGTGTGTGTGTGTGTGTATATATATATATATATATATATATATATATATATATATTATATATATATATATATTCTTGCCCACCCGGGTGGTATCTCCTTCAAGCTCGTGTCCTCTACCAGGGAGCTTGAAGGTTCTGCGCAGGATCTTAGCTGTTCCCAATAATGCGTTATTCTGGGCACAGATGTCAGATGTTGTTCCTGGTGTCTTGGGGGTTCATGCTGCCAGTGCCCTGATCACTATGGGCATGAGTATTTTCTTCACCATCTACATTTTCTCTAGTTCTTCCTTCAGTCCTTGGTATTTCTCCAGCTTTTTGTGTTCCTTTTTCTGGATGTTGCTATCACTTGGAATACATCTACATCTATCACGACCGCTGTCTTCTGATGTTTATCCACCACCACTATGTCAGGTTGCTTGGCCATGACCAGTTTGTCATTCTGGATCGAAAAGTCTCACAGGATCTTGGCCTTGTTCAATTTATGGCCAGAAGGGATACAAATGTAATACCTGTTAAATGTAAATGAAAAGTGCCAAAATGAAAAGACCAAGCCCATTTAACAAGAAACAGAAAGTAGAGATGCTTTATTTGTTTTAGTGGGCCACATAAAGTGACGTGGTGGGCCAGATCTGGCCTCTGGGCCTCGAGTTTGACACCTGTGCATTAGGGGAAGAGTATTCACTGTCTGCAGTGTTACTGCTGAACACAATGCTTTTGTAATTGGAAACATATACATCCATCCATCCATTTTCAACACCGCTTATCCTGGTTAGGGTCACGGGACGCTGGAGCCTCTCCCAGCTGACTTCGGGCGAAAGGTGGACTACACCCTGAACTGGTCGCCAGTCAGTCGCAGGGCACATATAGACACACGGACAACCATTCGCACTCACATTCACACCGTCACTGAGTGGGAACAGAACCCACGCTGCCTGCACCAAAGTCAGGCGAGTGTACCACTACACCATCAGTGATACTGGAAACATATACATTTTTGGCAATATAAAGGCACAAAGTTAGGGCACATTAATTATCCCTGAGTATTTTAGTGAATTGTGTCATGAGGAAGAGGAATTTAGTTATTCGTAATGAACTTTAAATTGCAGCAGTGAATAACATTCATCTGATTTTCTTTTTAATCTATACCTATATATACTTATATCATTTATTCAGGTAAAACACAAACATTATAAAAAATCTTAGTGTAATTTTATGAGAATAATCTAACGTTGGCCCGCGACCCGAGTGAGGATAAGTGGTAAAGAAAATGGATGGATGGATAATCTAACATTGAGATCATTAACCTGTTATGGCATTGTTTCTGTCCGACCTGACGGTTGCCGGTGGGAGTGTTTGTTTTTGAGGCGGTGGACGCGTGCCGGAGGCGGGGTTGCCAGAGGCTCCAGTGTGTGGCTGCCATACGGGGCGTCGGGGGAAAACGCAGCCAGCATACCACCCACAGAAACATCCTGCGTACCACTACTGTACCTCCAGAGGCAGAGAGAGACCCGACAGACATCACTTCCTTGGCAGTACACCTGTCTCCCGGGACAGTGACATGACGTAGAAAGGTACCTTATACGTTAGTTAGCTAACATTTCTCAACTCTTTTATCACTTTCAGGCGAAATATTGTCTATTTCCCCCACTCTCTTGACTTTTATCTTGAGTTGTTTCATTGCTTTTCCTGCCTTTAAACGACGTACCTGTAGCTATATTTAGCTAAATGACACTAGTGCGCAAGCAGTCCAAATTACGGTTGTGTACACTTGGCTGTGCACTTGTGATTGGCTCAAAAATTTGGTTAGTGGTGTTTTAAAATATATATATTTTGAATTGTCACTCAGATAAAAACAAAACAAACAAACAAAAAACTACATGGATCAATTGCAATTTTGTTGTCTCTATTTTTCAGATGAGGTTAAAAGTTAATAATTATAAATGGATGCAGTTTATACACTATATCTGTATTCCGGCAGCAGTGCACCTGATTAGAAATAGCCACATATGACCTTATTTGAGGTGTGAAAAGTGCTGCATTAAGTCATATTTACTTATTGAGAGATGTCACCTGAATTGGTGAATTAACTTTGCCCTAATCTTTTAACGCCAACTCCTTGTTTTCTCAACGCCCTCTTCTTAGAAAGCAGGCTAGACAGCCAGATTAAACACATGCACTTGATTTGCATTCTGACAAAAATCTGTCTTTTACTGTCATTCAATTAACTATATCGATCAATTGCAATTTAGTCTGCATTTTTCAGCTTAGGTTTAACATCGACAAATATTAAAATTGTTGATGCACATATTTGTATTTCACCAGCAGACCTTAGCAGTAAACCTGAATTGCCATGTTTCCTTATTTGAAAGCTTGAGAAGTTGCTGAACTAACTACTGCCAGGTTTTCTCAATGCGTCACTTCGTACAAAGCAGGCTGCACGTACAGAGCACAAGCCAACTTGATATACACTGAGACAAAAGAAAAACTTATTTTCAATTTATGCATGTAACAATTCCAACAGATTACATAATCAGCCGTTGTCCTACTCCTGTTACTGCTTTAACTTTTCATGCTGTGTGATCGAGTGCCGGCCTCACGTGGCTCTATTCTTTATTTCTATCAGATCCTTCTCTGTCAAATCAACTGTCACGTGCTGTGATTTTTCATAACAGAGCTGATAAGGAGGAGCGATAGCAGCTTTCAGCAGGGCTTTCATAGCTCACACGGTGCGACAAGTCAGGATGTCACTTAAAAGCTTTGGCAAGCCACATGAAAACATGCAGATATGAGATTTGTCTCATGGAGGCAGTCACCAAGGTGAATGGCAGTATGCAGGATAGAAAACAGGATAATAGCGTTGTGCATTGTATCATGACAGTATCGCCACTTCATCTGATTCCCCTTGGGCTCATCCATGGTTATTTGACTTAAAGCCCAACATACTATAAAACACAAAGCCCTACTGGAAGCCATAGTATCATCTGCTTTGCACCCCCTGTTTTATTTCCATCCCTGTCTGTAGTGTGGTGTCTTATTGGAGTCTTACAACTCTGTTTGACAGTGTGTTTATTCCTATCCCAGGAATTAGGCTGACAGGTGCTGGATTTGGCACAAGTCTTAATTGGATTGAATGTATTTAGTCATTTGTTTTTGTCCAAAACAGGAGAGCAGATGTTGTGAAATGAGTGCCACTGTGGAGACACTATTGTTGCACATCAATAGGCCTGTGATGATCAATAGGGATTGCGTGATGTTTTTGCATTGATTATAGAAACGTGAGTCGATGAATGGAACAGGATTCCTCTCCAGGGGTTGCACTGTTCCTGTTCTGCATCCAGCACAACCGCTGCGTGAAGCCACTTTGCCTTTTTTCTCCTTCCAAGCTGCTGCCACCTGTGTCGAGACTAACTTTGCACCATTAGTGGGAGTTGGTCTCAAAAGGGCTTTTTGCCGAGTTACTGCTACTCATTTTCCCCAAAAGGTGCCACAAGCTGTACTCTTACAATGTGAGGATACAGTAACACGGCGACCCTCGCTGACTGTGAAATACTATCTGCATTCTCTGCATTCTTACTGAGCTTGATCAACACTGAAACACAGGCGCTTCTAAAGCCGGGGTTAGAGGAGCAGAGCTGGATTTTCCGCCGCTTTAGAAGATGATGGGCATCCACACTATGAGTTATAGCTTGAGATCATCTCTCGCAGGTGTCGAAAGGTTCACAATGCTCTCTCACATGTAACACCCGCAAATGGAGCCAGCGACACAGCTCAATAAATACATTAACTGTCCTTAGTGGTTGGAAAGCTATTGCTTTTTGAAAGTGAAGTACTGCAAATGCACTCGACTGCATGGTGCAGCATCCATACTGTGGCCTAGGCTGCAACACACTCTTTTTATGTGCTATACATTTACATTTGGTGACACTTTTAAACATGCATGCAGCAGTTTTCTTTTTTCACTGTAATTGTCAAATTTGGAGTAGGTCACTGCTAAGTAAGGTTCTGAAATGTTATTTGAACTCCTTGAAACTTGTTTTCAACTCTTTCAACATGTCGAGCAAAGTCTTTAGTTCTATAGACCAGGTAGCCCCCAAGGACCTCATGAGTAGCCCATGGACCTGTTCAAAAATAGCTCACCACTGATGGACATTTAGATTTTGTTGGAATGTTGTATAAGTGATCATTTGTAAAATGTAAACAGTTGCAGAGATGTATAGAAATAAACTGTTCCATATCAATACATACATCTGTTTCCTAGCTTTTTAAATCATTGGTGATGATTATTGTGAGAAATCATTAACAAAATCAGTGTTATCATTGATAATAACATATAATTAAAGGTAAGTTGAACAAATTTGTTATTTCCTAAATGTGTATCAAAGTGCGAGTTCGCATTAATCAGTACCAAAAAAGGCAAAAAACTATAGATTTCCATAAAACTGTGGAGTTATGTGCCTAATTGGGGAATATGAAATTTGAGTGTGGATTTGGTTGACAGTGTGTTCTTCATTTCTCAGTGACCCATGACAAAATGCATGCATACTGTATACTGCTTCTATCAGGTATACAGTTTGTTTATTTATTTATTTTAAATGTTTTGCCTTAGTAGAGGTCTTCTCAGTGCCTATGATGCTTGTGCTGACACATGCCGCTTGCTGATTGTAGTCATCATCTTGTGTGTATTTTTTAAGTTTTATACGGCTTGAAATGTTATTTGTGTCAAGTGTTTGTTGTGATGTGAACGTGTGTGTGTGTGAATGTGTGCGCGTGTGTGTTGTGCCTTGTCTCCATGCATAGCGTGGCGAGAGCGTGTGAGCATTTTGGATCCCTCCTCCCCAGCACTGTGCCGGCCCCTCTGTCACTTTAAGTCCTCCCCCTCGGAGCCAGCCAACAGCAGCTGTTCCATATTCATCAAGCCCTTGAGTCTTAAAGAGCCCTATCCCGCCTGTGGAAAGAGTCATTCCTCTCGCTGGTGCTCGGTGCTCTCATGCGCTCTCCATCTCAGTCCTCATCCCACCACTGCCTACATCTCACTCTCTCTCTCGCTCTCTCTCACTCTCTCTCTCGCTCTCTCTCTGCCCCTCTCGTCTCACTCTCTGTCCTACACACACATGCACTCTCATACAATCAGAGACGAAGTCTTCTTGCCACACATCTAGACATAAACACATACACAACACACATGTCCTCTTACTCACACTCGCAGCCACTCAGTCCATCAGAGTCCACCATACCTGTGCAGGCTGGGGAAAGCGCTGCTGGCGGGGGTTTTCGGCGTCTCTGAGGGTGCTCTGCTGTCATTCGGGAGAAGAAGCAGCTCTCTATCTTTTCCTGTTTCCTCTTCCTCTCATTCCTGGAATGCTAAAACTGGACTGATGGACATTTCAGAACTTTGTCTTCCAGACCCTCTCAGCTATCATAACCAGTAGGTGCACTCTTTTTCTTTCTTTTTCTTCCTTCCCTTCTTTTACTTTTTTAACTCATCTCTGTAATCTTTATTGCGCTTCAGTTCATGTTATGTCTTGTTTCACTTTGTCTGCACATTTTCTGTCAATCGCACTTTCTTTTACCACATGAACGTTTCCTGTTAATATACCCTCTTGTATCAATCATCCAGGATAGAGTTTAGATGACTTTGTTTTACGTAAGCAACAGGGCAAGAGAAACTCTGTATGTGTGAGCATGTGTGAGCACATCTTCAATGACGGCCTTGACATGTTCCATTCCGAGCGTGGACGATCAATTCATTTGTGTTTCCTAAATAAAAACGTCATAGCTTTTTAATTACTTAAGGGGATGAGTTTGTCAGTCACCTGATAAATGTGAGAACAAGGCTTTAGATTTTGGGCTGAAAGTTAATGTATATATCAGTGGAAAAAATAAATGGGACTGTAAAGGCCTGGACAAAATAAACGAAAGGACTGGAAAGGTGGCTGGCTGCTCTGTCCCAGCAGCGGCACGCAAAACAAGCTGTCACCTCTGTTCAACACTCCGATCCATCTCGTTTGACATCACTGCACCCATCTCAAAATGTATAAATGCAAATTATATGTGTGACATTTTTTGTAGATATATTCAGTGCTTAAGCCAAAATTAAATGTACCCAGTTTAAAATTAGAAAAATAAAAATAAAGAACAAGAAGATATTGGCAAGCCTTAATGGTAAATATTTTCTCAAGGGTTGTTGATTTATTCAAAATTTCCAATTAAGAAAAATACAGTCAGACATCTAAACACGTAGAAATGATACATTTAGCATAATTTAGATTTTAGTTCAGAAATTAGGATGCCCTTAATTTAACCGTACCACATTCTCTGCCAATTCAAATGATAAAAGTTTTAAGACGCTATCATTATTTGCTGCCTAATTCAGCATGTTTGATTTTGTTAATTGAAATATTTAGAAAGAGTGGAAGTATTTTCAAGATAAATTAAAGGGAAGTTGAAGAGGTGTGGACTTGCTTTTCTGTAATAAAGCCTTCTTATGTGTAATTATCTTTGTTCCTTTAATGCATGTACATTTTTATCACATTATACAAATTATAATATATAATAATAGATATATAATTGGTGTGTCTGAAACAAACCAGATGTAATAACTTTGGACATAGATATTACATTCACAAAAGAATAAAAAAAGATTTTCAGAGCAGCTTTTCAGACTACTTACTGTATTCATTGGTTTAGTGCACTGATTCTCAACCAATGTGCCATGGCACATTAATAATGCCATGGCACAACAAATAAAATAAATAATATAGTTAATAATATATTTTTTCATCAATCTATGTCAGCGATATATAGTGACAGACAGAACAAATAAATACTCATCTATTAGATAGCAAAAAGTACATAATTGACATGTCTATCCACATTTTGTGACATTTTTGTATGGTGTCGTACCGTGAGAGTTTTCAAATGTAAGATATGTGCCTTGGCTCAATAAAAGTTGGGAATCACTAGTTTAGTAAATTGTGTAAATCTTGTTAATTATCTGTAAAGTTGGAGGAAGAATCCAATCATTAAAGTTGTAAAAATGTATTTCCAAAACAAATGCACCATCCCATACATAAGCAAGAACATTACATTTCACATTTTCTTAGGTATTGAAAATCTTTTTTGTAAAAACTGTTTCACTTTCGTTCAACTCTACCCTCCACCACACACACACACACACACACACACACACAAACACACACAGATATTACTTGTATTTCAAAAGAGATGAAAGCACAATGGTCTTTTCACTTACAACTAAATGTGAGCAATTTACACCTTTTCTATATATTTAAGTATGGATTATTTTATTTATTTTTTATTACCCTCATTAACACCTACATTTTCATACGTCACAGGATTTACAGTCTAAAGCTGAATTAAGTGCAGGCATAATGTACTGTAGACATATTAGGAAATATGTCCTGTAAAATGTATGATCAAATTTTTTCCCCAGGCAAAAGAGAGAAAAATCATTGTATTCTTGTAAACCCTAAAACGCTTAAATTTTTTCCCAGTAGTTTTTAGTTTGAAGTTGTAGCAGCCCCCTTCTGTTCAGTGTTTAGTGTTATTTGAATCACACACACTTTAGGCTGAATGGGACTCGGCTGGTTGGATGGTTGGATGAGAGTGTTGGTCAGATGTACAGGATGGCCTCAGTGTAATTAATAGGGTAAGGTTATAAAATATAGCATGACTCTATAGATTGACCTGAAGAACTCGCCAGTGCCTAAACTGTCTTCAGAGTAGACTTTTATTTGGAAATGTTCACACCTTAAATTTATTAACAGGTTTAATCGTCACTGTCTATATATTTATTTATTTGTTCAACACCAGACCATTTTTGTTTTTCCTTAACAACCAAAGCGACTGAGTCAGATATTTACTTTATGCTAATAGCTGAACATTACACTGTAGTGGTGCTTTCAGCCAGTCAGCATGTGACTTCTCTGTGTACTTATATGTTCCATCAACACCCTGGCTTTCCTTTAGCCCAACATCATCATTGCTTCAAACAGTTAACTGCGCCATCCAACCCAGACCCTCGTGAAATTAGACCTTTTTCATGTATTTTTTTTTTTAGAGAAGCAGAAAGAAGTTAGCACACATTGATGGATTAGATTTGAATTTATTTGACATTATTCCCAGCTTGTGCTGCATTGAAGCCCACAAACACTTGTGCAGGAGTCCATCTGATAGATTCTTATTAGGTTTCAGAAAACAAGGCGAGGGAATTACATTAGTGTATCTTAAGTTAAAAGCTCTTTGCTCTTTGACCAAGTGTTTCTTTGTTGTTGGGCTAATCAAATTTCTGCTGTCTTCATGGAGATTGTATCACAGGGTAGAGGCAATGGTGGGTAACCAAAGCAGCCGTGCACAGACACTATCCAGATGGGATCAGTTTACAATAATCTGGTTTCAGAATACAGTACAAGAAAAGGTTCCTGGCTGAGAATGGCCACCCCGCTAGGAGACGCGAGCCTCTGTAGCCTCTGAAGCTGCCGCCCCAGCTGACCGGGCCGCCTTTTCCCATGCCGCCTGCACTCAGGAGGCAGTGTGGCGTCTATGATGTCTATAAATTCAGTTTGTCACCCCATTCTAAATACTTCTTCCTTGTACCAACAGGGCTTTGTTGTCCAATTCATTAGAGAGATTCCTGAGTCCACTGGCCACGCTGGAGCCTTCTCATTTCTGGTATCTAGTATCATTACTTTCACTGTAAATGTGTCACTCAGTTTGAGCTGAAGAGGGGAGTGGGAGTGAGTTCCCAGGCCAAATGGGGATGCAGAGTATATTAATACTGCATGGATGCTCACTGTTCTCTCTTTTTATGTCAGCACAAAACAACCATAAAAATGTACATATAGAAATGACACACAACGTTCATCTAAATTTCTCCTAAAAAAGTATTTTGTTCAAATAACTTTAATAAAAGTTTTAGAAATGTGATTACCATAAGACGCTGTCCACCAATGCGGACCCTTAGCCATGTTTCGCTTTTATACCTCACAGCGATTAGCTACCACGCTGCCATCTTTCCTTATGTACCAGAACTACCTAGCGTCATCACACGTGCCCTGACTGATGTTTCATCCATGGTAACCTTGGAGACCTCTGATGCAGTGTGAGAATCTGTTTAAAAATAACCAGGTCCATTAGTGTAGAAGGATAATGCTAGCCTACGTGGGCTCTTATGCCCTTGTGGCAGCCGAGTGCTATCACTGACACAGCGCGTCAGCACTTCTTCCTGTTGCTCCAACAGTGAAGGGCTCCTCTTCATTTACAGACACATTTTTGCATGCACAAACACACGCATTGCCCCACATTGCTCATACAAGTTCCCTAAAATAACTCAAGAAAAATCTGTAAATGTTAATATGTGGAAATGTGGGAGAAAACATTAAATTAGTTTGCAAAGTTTCACCCACTACAAATGGTCCGCTCGGTCCCACTCAGTTGAAAAAGGGATGTAAGGGGATAACTATATGGGTGTTTATCAGTGAAGGCTATTGGTATTGAACGGCCCGTTGTTTGAAGGTTATGTTTCTGAGCAGTAATTGAAATGCAAAATAACATTAGGATCGATGGTTAGCTTTGTTTATTTATGAAATCAATATTGGAACCGTCCGTCACAGCAGCAGCTCCCATTCCCACTGACAGCTTCACCAAGTCTCCTCTGTGTAAGCCGGGCTAGCCTCGCACCCTTACACAAAGCGCTTTTCATGATGTTCTTTGAAAGCTGTGAGCAAATGACAGGCCTGTGTATGCATCTACACAGACATTCATCATGTGTAGAAAAAACATGGGGCATCACATGAGGAAATGTTTAAATTATTAAAATGAAAAAGGTTTGCACAGTATACACATAATGTAAATACATTAAAGTTAAATGTGGTGATATAGTGAAATTGTTAGTCCTTAGGGTGTCTCATGCCTTTTCCAAGTATTTTTTTCACAACTTCGCGCTTTCATTTATCAGTTTATGATTTCCAGCCCACTTGGATGCCAGTCACAAAATATGCTCGAGTTCAATCACCTCCTTATGATAGCGCCGCGACAGCGCTAAGTGCAATCAAATAGTTACATTGAGTGGTTGGTTGTTGAACCTGCCCCTTGGAGGCAGAGCACCCCCACACCCCTCCCTCGCTGTGTGTCCGCAGACACCAGACGTGGCGCACGCTGAAATGTATGTTTAGATTGCCCCCTGAAGGAAACACATTAATTCATGAAATATCCCCAAAGTTTAATTATTTCTGAATGGTGTGGTGCCGGACCCTACCATATAAATCATTAAGGCCCACCCGCCTTTTTTTATCACCAACACTATTTATGGGAAATATGTGGCAGCTGGTAGAGATGAGCTTGTAAAAAGCTAGAGGCCATTGCTATGACGATGTCTTACACAGCCGCAAACATCGTCATAGCATCAATTAATTTACAATCATCTGAATTTGAAGTCCGACTTGATACTAGTGTCATTTTTAGACAATTAGAATTTTGTGGTGTGCTTTGTAATGGGTACACTGACTGTGACATGTACAAATGTGTACATGCCAAATTATGTGGAAAAAATCTGGGACATTTTAATAATTTTGTGTGGATGAGGGCTGTTTTGGTTTGTTTGTATTTGGCTTCTCTTTTGATTGGAATTGTAGTTTATGGTAGAGGCAGGACAAGCTCTTTGTTTCAAGCAGGTAGAGTTGCCTCTTAAACAAGAACAGCCTATCAGGGGAAGATTAATGAAGCAATTTCATGCATGGCGCTATGCTTCTGTCCCTCTGTACGCACACTCACTGTGTCTAAACCTGTGAGCTACACTGGACTTAAATAGCCTTAACCCTTTATAATAATATTTCTGTTTTCACCCGCGCAAACACATTCAACGACACCACATGAATTGCTGCCAAAAACTTTTTTTTTTCCCCCCCCATGTGTCACAAACATTTTTTTCAAAAGGTGTCACACATATAGCGTAAAAACAGTAGATGACTCAATGTATTACAGCCTCTGCCAGTGTATCAGTAACCTAATCACATAATACCACTTTCTCGGGTGTTAGCAATTAAGTGAAATTGGATAATTTCCCATGGCAATTTGGGATGAAAAATAGCTCTTTTTTTTTTTATTTTTTTTTTTTAAAATATTTGAATTTACTAACTCTCTGGAAATATGAAGTGTGAGTGGATGATAAGATTCACTAATCACATAATGCCATTTTGTCAGGTGTGAGCAATCAGCCGTATCGTATTGCATAGCTCTAAAACAACGCTTAATACACAAAATATTTGTCTGCTAAAATGTTTTGCCGCAGCACCAGTAGTCAAAAAGCAAAATGATAATTACTTTATACTGTATATTTCATGGGCCATTGTAGTTTCATGTTGTTAAATTATACCATGACAATGTCACAGAACAGATGTAATGGGAACTAATCTTTTTAAATGAAAAGACACAATTAGACATTTAATCCCAAATGTACTGCATTGAGGGCTAGACTTATCATGAGCTTCTTTTTTTCCATAAAGCATGATGAGCTGTTCAATTCTGCAGGGAAGTCCCCCACTGAGTTCTGAAGAAAATTGTACTTCTTTGCTCTATAAAATCTGAAGTTTAGTCAGTCGCCAGGCCCCCCTCTCGCATCCCCCCGACAGTATCTCTATCACATGCCATTTGCTTCCATCAACTTCCTGAACTCAGCCCCTTATAAGAACTAGATCTGCCCTGTGCGGCCCAGACCGTTTACGTCAGACGAAAAGCAGAGCCTACTGTATATGCCAGCAGCATCTCCACAACAGGAAGGAGCAGGAGGTGGCGGGAGGTGGGGATCAATAGATGTGATCTACAGTATTTCTTGGTCTGGGCTATCATATGGTGCCGCCGGAGCGTGGGGCTCATGTCATAGTGGAGTGAGCTCATTGCTTTATAAAGATGATAGCGGCATTGCTTTGGAGCAGCTAAATATAATCCTGTCCTGGAGACTGAGAGACTTAATTGTTGAGGCCGCAGAGAGCGTGGTCCCAGCAACCCAGCACAAGTCCCCTAGCCTATGGACTATTGATTGGGGCCCCTCAATCTCCTTTTATACCACAAACACTCTAGTTACGTGTCACTTACTTTCTTTTTCTCTCATTTCATGTATTTCTTTCACTGCAACGTCTTTTTTTTCTGGCTTAGTTTTGTACATCAAAAACATTTCCTCATGTGTGGAGGCCCCTCCCATTCCTTAAGCCTAACACTTCTCTCCCCCCAACCCACTCTCTTTTTATGACAGAACAAAACTAAGGATCTGCAATTTACTAAATTAGAGGCCTCATCTTCATAGATTCAAAAGCGTCCCCAAGGAGTGCAAACACAGCAGACCACTCTTCCCCACTGGGATTCATTCTTCTTTTATATTTTGTCTGCAGCAAAAATACGTTGAGATCAACAAGCACAAAAACCCATTCGGCAATGGTGAAAAGTACTTTCACCGGGAGTACATTTACCCCATATTCCCGTGATGATCATTAACGTGGAGCCAGTTAGACAAAAGGGATAGTTTATTTTTAAGGTGATTGTATATTTGAATCCAGTGGACTGCTCCAAGTCCTTCTGGAACCCTGGTGCTTTTTCTCGTCTGTTTTCTCCAATGTGAACACACCCTGCAAGCTTAATTTGACTTTTTCTGGCTGGAAGGTTCTCCTTCACCCTCCGTCGGTCATTGGTTTTCCAGGAAGTCCCTAGCTGTGTGTTGAAGCCATAAAAGGTGGTAGTGGCACTTCGAGGAGAGGTCAGGATGGCGGTTGCCAGTAGATTGTGACTCTGCTAGGGACTGAGCTGGGCTCTGTGGAGTTTCTGTTAGGAGCTAATTGAGTTTGTCCTACCTACGCCTGACTCCAGGACCAGTGGCTTATCAGACCACATCGCCTGGGGCCTTCTAGACAGATCTGCCCCTACTGGGGCATCTGATATCACCATCACCCAGCCTGCAGAAGTCAACCCCCACCTCCACTGCCCATCCTCTCTCAGTTTGAGGTAGTAGGCATGTGACACCTTGTGATGAGGTTAGTAAATGGTCTAAAATTGTGTTTTTGGCATCAGGTGGCCTTGCCGGTTAAACGGACATCAATAATTGCACTCACTGTATGAGCTGAGCCTCTAGCGTCGCTTTGTATGTTTTATGAGTCTTAGGCTATGATGGAGAATGTCACTATCCTCCTGAAGTGAGCAAGACGGTCTTCACAGGAATACTTACAAATTACAGTCTTGTCCGGGTTTCGCTTGCAGGGGGATGAAGTGTCAAAACGTGGAGGAACGAGTGTTCACATCTCCTCTCAGATGTTCAGGAACAGTGAGTATGTAAGAACCGTTGCCAGTCATTAGGCCAGTTAATCCTGGTCACAGCAGCACCAGTGGAATGATTTTAGGGATCTGAAATCCTGCAAGAAAGACCAGGTGGCATCACATTAAAACCAAACTGCACAGTGTGTTAGCACACCAATAGAAGGAAGAGAGGAAGAAAATGAGAAAGGCAGCAGTACTGTATGTAAGAAGAGCTGGGTTTCTTTGAGCAACAGAATATGAAATGCCTGTACTTATTTTGAGAAAGGAAGTAAAAGGGGTCTAGTATTGTGCTGCACACCTGCTAATTAGCACCTATCCCACATACTGAAATATTAATCCCTCGCTATTGTGACTGTCAAAATATTTCGTGCTCATAATTCATGGTAGAGTCGTATTCATAGAATTAAATTAGTACAGTACCATTTTAGATCACGAATATTTATAGAATTTTTTTCCCCAGATTGTTTGATTAAGACTGCAGGTTCAAGTGGTTAGTATTCCCTCCGTATCATTAATCAATATATGCAGACTTGTTTAAAACATACGCATAGCAGTGGTATAATGTGTCAGAGCAGAATGAGTTAAGGGAATTGTAACCAGCACATTTATAATAAATGGCCACATTGAGTTGGAGGTGAACCAGTTAAGACACTTATGCAATTATGCTAAGTGTCACCCTGAAGATGGCCTTTGAACCGAGGTTAGGCTTACTCTGAATTTGTGAAATAAAAGCTAAATGGAGCCATCTAGTGTGTCTGCGTTTTAATATATAGCCTTTAATAAGCCAAGTGCAGGTACCATATCGCACAGGTGCACATATCCATCTGAAACGGAGAACATAAAGCAGATGAACAGAGAGCCATGCTTTCATTTACGCAGATGCAATCTGCATTCATTATCAAGAGCGGCAAGTTCTATTTTAGACTGGCATGAAATTGATTCACCTTTCAATTTCTGTCTGCAAGGACGTTTAAGAGTACAAATGGAAATGTTTTTAAGCAGCAAATCAGAATAACACAATGCCATTCCTAAAATAAAATGTACTTGTGTGTATTTTAAATCAACGCTAAAAGACCAGTGATTTCATTATTTTTAAAACTAAGTTTGGACGTTCATATGAGGAGAAAAAAATTAGTTCTGCATGCTGGTAGGCTTATTCCTCAAGGTCAATGGTTTACCAGGGGGCTTTTTTTTATTATTTATTTTAGCTGTTAACCGTTTTTTGAATTTCCAGGCGTGGTAGGCACCTGGAGCTCCGATGAATATACATGACAGCAGGGAGAGAAACCCAGGAATGAAATTTAATTTGACACACTGACCCCCATCTCCACGGGCCTAGGAGGCCAGGGTGAGAAAATAAGGTTGACCCAATGACTCCTGGGCCTGAACCCCTCTGTCACCCAACCTCTCAATTAAATCATCCTCAGAGAGCGAGAGGTAGTTTGGCCAACTGAATGGAGACATAGCAGAGGCCTTTGGTTTCCTGTCTTCAGCAAAAGCACTCACAGAATGACAGGTAACTTCCAAGCAGGCGACTTGAGTCCAGCAGTGTAAATGCTCTTCTGATATCTCAAGTATGTAAACATTACCACTCATTGGCAACATGTTGATGGAGTAATGTGCTAAGGCCCTAATTTGACTGCATTGCTGCTGGACTCGTGTAGTCTGTGTGTCAAATTTGCATAAACCATGCAACACTAAATTTTGTTAATGCAGGAAAGTGCAGGTAACCTTTTACCCCCACTGTGGTACCTAATGACCTTTCCATCACCTTAACAAGTCACTAAATCTTCACATCACACCAGAGTTATTTCCATTCACCAGCACACCTATTGACTTTACTCTATTTGCTGCCAGAACAATAACAGTTGATTCAAGTTGTAGTACTCATTTTTTTCAGTTCACTGCTAAAGGTCGCAGCATGAGGCCTATTGTTGCTGTGAGCAAGGAATATGTTATAGTGCTTTCCACTGTCCATATCCAAAATCCTGCTACACTTTATCCTGCAAACGCTACATCATGGACCGCGTGTACTCCAAAATACAGTTATTAGACAGACAGAGGAAAAGTCAATATGTTGTCATCGTGTTTCCTTTTGGTTCACTGCTGACTCAAGGAGACAATCCAAGGTCCACTCTTCCTTCTGCTCTGTGGAGTATGTGTGTAGAGAGTTATGTCTTTACTGTCACCCCCTTTATGTGTTTTGGTAGTGCTCAAAAATGAGTTTTTCCATTTATGTGCACACATGCGAACACACATTGTAACTGTAAATCATATTTGGATTTAATCATGAAAGTGATAATTGCCATTTGGTTAGTGCCATGTAAAGACTTGACTTTTTGAGCAGCGGTCACCAACATTTTTTGCGCCATCGATTTGTTTCACGTAAAGACATATTTTGACGGACCAGCATTAAAACAAATTAAAATAAATTATTCACTATACAAGTTACCATTATGCCATTACGGTGAATGTAGTTGTTGTAATTAGTGGGAGCCCTGCGCTTTTTTCTCTTTAATGAGCTGATCTTTTCTTGAGGTCTTTTTTCTCTCAAAAATACTCCAAAGTCATGTTGAAACAGTTTTGGTTCTTCATTGCCTCATTTGTGAGCCTGTAGTGACATATAATGCAGAATGGGTTACAGTGTGTGAGACAATTAGCAATAAACCTCTACTTTAGCTTGGACTTCTGATATTGTCTCTTAAATTCAGCTACCGTATATTTTTCTTGGAAGTTGTAGGCTCTTCTTCTGTTTCATTATTTGGCTTGTTCCCCTTTTTGAAGAAGCTTTCCGAACGTTTTTTTTTTTTTTTTTTTTTTTTTATTAATTTTTACTAGCTTGTGGGCTTACTTTTGTCCCATATCACATAACTGAGATGAGTGTTGTGACAGTGGCACAGGGGGATCCACCTGATTTTCAAAATACATTTCAGTCATATATTTTAAAAGATCTCTCTCTTTTTGCGCCAGAGAGAGATACATATATATAAAATCAATAAAATATTTTTGTTCAGTTGCTCTCTGTGCCCGGTGGTTCGGGACCCCTGTTTTTTGAGTATCATGTAGGTAATACCTTGTGACTGACACTATTTTCATCATTATGCTTCATAGTTCTACTCCATAAAAATCACCTGCTAATAGTCTGCCTTTCTTCTTTCTCCCCCTCCTATTTCTTGCCACACCTCTTACAGGCTGCTGAATAGAATGGCCGCTGATGACCGGCACCTACCCTCCAGCTGCGGGTCCTACATTAAAACAGAGCCATCCAGTCCATCCTCGGTCATTGACACGGTCAGCCACCATAGTCCCAGTGGCAATTCTGACGCTAGTGGTGGCTATGTCAGCACCATGAACAGCCACTCCAATGGCTTGGACTCACCACCTATGTTCACCCCCGGCGGGCTCGGAGCAGGCACCTGCCGCAAGCGCTATGACGACTGCTCCAGCACCATCATGGAGGACTCATCCATAAAGTGCGAATACATGTTGAACTCCCTCCCCAAGAGGCTGTGCCTGGTCTGTGGAGATATAGCTTCGGGGTATCACTATGGTGTGGCCTCTTGTGAGGCCTGCAAAGCCTTTTTTAAAAGGACAATACAAGGTATTTTCCTCCTCATCTCCCCCCAACAAAACATTGAACACATTGAATAGAGATGATTTCATCCAATTTTTTTCACAAGAAACACCTCTACAGACCACCTCTGATATTACAACAGTCACGTATATTCAGTCTCAAAGATTCATTGTATTCATTCATTCAAACTACAATCATCAACTCCATCGGATAGCTATTTAGAACTCTCATCTACTGGCTTTCAAACAATGGGTGCTGTACATTTTCATGAACAACAATAATCTGACTAAAATCTTTTTTTTAAAATAAGATGATAGAATGTAATTTTTAGTAGAGAACATTCATTTTCTAATCCTGTCTATAAGGTACAGTTCATATCTGGGTTTGGAGTCACTGCGTCATCTTGCTAACTCACAATTATAATTAAAAGACAGAGACCTGGGCAGATGATATCAAGTCACTGCAGTAGGTCAAATGCTGGAAAACTTCCTGTTGTAGATTTAACTATGATTCAGGTGTTTCCATGTCCACAATATCAGGTCTATATTTGGAACACTCTCTATTAGGTCATAGATTAAGTGTAATTCATATACATCATATAATACATATAGTTGATGGCAGACTAGTCCCAAGTACTGTAGGATGGCATCATCTGTCATGGTTGATGGTGGACATGACACCCTCACTGTGTGGTCAGATTTGGTGGTGTATGTGGGAGCTGTTTGTCCCAGAACATGCTTTAGTATTCCTGCTCTATGTGTGCGTGTGAGTGTGTGTGCTGCATCTGGGGACCAGGGTACGACCGACTGACTATCTACAAGGCATGATGTATCATGGCTTCTCATTAGAGAGGCAATGATAGCCTGATAGCCACCCCCCCCCCCCCCCCGCCCCCCCAAACACACACACAAACAGAAACGCACACACACTGTGAAACTGAAACTGCTCTTAAGAGTGGAATACATGCATTTGAATACTCTAACTTATTGCTTAAGTAAAGTGGAAATTGACGAATATTTATATGTTTGAGGTAAATGAATGTGACATATTCCACCGATTACTCCCAGCAAATGTTCACCCACATAGAACAGCATGCGTTATGAGTATGCTGCCTGTCTTGATGGGATGTGTTGATTTTGGACCTTGCGTCCCTATCAGCTTTAGACAGTCTATGTACCTTTTTCAGGCAAACAAAAGCATTAGGCCAAATCCGCATGTTTACCATTGCTGCCATCAGCAATCCTGTCTATTGACAAAAGATGAACATTTTCTCCCAAGTAACATAGCTGCGCTTTTGTCCCCTCGCTTTAAGTAACACAATGGAACAGAAAAGAGGCATCAGAGAAGAAGGAGTTGTCTTAAGTGAAGCATGGACCTAAACAATTAAGAGGAAGGTACATAGAGAAAGAAATTGAAAGCTCCAGACCCCCCACCCTCCCCCCCCACACACCCCACACACACACTCTGACTCCCCCCACTTTGCATTGTCGATTTGAAATCCCTCTCTTTCCCTTCTTGGAGGGCTGCCTGTAATGGAGCTAATCTGCCGTCGTTTGTCCGAGCCACAGGAGTTTTGTCAATAACAATCAGCGTTTGGAAAGTGTAATTAAGGCCGAGGCTTTTCATTAGGAAGAAGGGAGGGGGCCGTCTCCAGGGACGGGCATGCCAATTAGAAACTCAGGCACGCGTCGCCGGGTAATTTCAGGGAAAGGAGGGGAAGAAAACCCTGGACTTCCTTAGATTGAAGAGGGACTGCTGCTCTTTCACATGAGAGGAGGAGAGGCTTAATGGCATAATAATCAGACAGGGGTCCCGGGCAGAGAATGCAGGGATTTTCAGGGAGAGGTGGAAGCGCACCAAAATGATAATAGAATCACATGCAGTGTAGGTAAAGGAACATGGAAACAGTAAATAGCAGGATGTAGAGCATTTGAGAGAACGAGAGGGTGAGGTTGATGAGAACTGATTCATTAAAGGAATAACGAGGCAGTCAAGGTTGGAGTGTGAGACAGCCTCTGTTAATGAGATGAAAACAAAGACCCTGTCGTTTCTAGCCCTTTATCACATTGTTGCAAATAGCATGGTAAGTTGATGTTAACTACCATCCTGACAGCTTTTTTAAATCACCTTGGACTCAGCTTATGTTCATTTGCTAGACTTCCTATTACAAATTCTTTGGAATTCTTTAGGTTGGCAAGATGCTAACATAAATTGTGTATTTTGTGTGTGCGTGTGTGTGCAAACATACACTCACCAGCCAAAGCTTTAGATACACCTGCACAATATAGTAGTCACAAATCTTTTTTTTTTTTTTTAAATCATTTTAAGTGGCAATGTCAGAGATATTTATTTTAAAATATTATTATTATTGAGCTTGTAGTTTGTCATTATGTAGAACAGTACTGCATCATACTGTAAGGTGTTAATACTTTTGGGACTGCATTATTCACATGCCCATCCCTCCACCTCACGTGGCCGACCAAAAACATATATCTCCTTTTGAACCATGTTTTCTTCCTTTTTTTGATTCGATGTGTAAAACTGGTTGAAAAGTAACTGAACTCAGTGACCCTCTTTGATATGAAGTAATGGACCTTGACAGTAAGCCTGTAAAAGTCAGTTTAGATTTTGATGAGAAATACTTGCCATTTTATTGTAATTTACTTACAAGATCTGACTTTCCCCTCTCTGTCCTGGCACGGGTCCTGAAAAGCCATAAAATAGATTGAGAGATACTTATCAAGAGAAGGAGAGAAATCTCTTTCTTCTCCCTTCACTCTGCAATGTTATTGGTAACCAAACCATAACCTCGCCAAAGACAGATAAACGTGCATGGTCTATGAGCAAAGAATGGCCAGAAGACTTCCTTTCTATTGGTGATGCTCAAATATCTTGTACTGTAATACTTTGTTGCAAGGACTGAATTGCTACTTGGGATGGGCATTTGGGCAGTTGACCGAAAACCAATCAATTAATCAAATCTTATTTTTAAATATTATGTTAATCAGATGAGGGAATCTTTCTCTTAATGTTCTGATCTCCTGCTTTGATGCCACTGTTGTACTGAGCAGAATAAGGCTGCGCTAAGGCCCGCTGCACACCAAGCAACGTAGCCAAACCGGACTGAACTGTCGCGCTGTGTGCAGGTTTTGGGAACTAGTGTTCATGAATGGCTGACTGTTCTTTATTGTTGCTGTTTCCTCTTTTGTGGCTTCTTCCTTGACCATTGCAGTATCTTTTTGTGGTTCAATAGAAAATAATACACTGTCTAGTACGTTTTTTGTGGGGGCTCAAAACCCGATACAGGGTTGCAGTTTTTCTGTTGCAGTGCGTTGGTAGATTTGTGGTGCTCAATTGCTTGGTGTGCGGCAAAGTCGGCAACTGTAATTTTGTCGCGTTTATCCGTTTCAGTTACGTTTGACCACATCCCTCGGTGTGCAGCAGGCATTGCCTGACGTCATATTGTGCTTCTTTAGAATGCAAACCAGATGAGACTGAACAACAGCCGCTCTGGTTGCAGCCAAATACGGCATTCTGTTTTTGCCTTATTCACTTCTAGACAGGATTAATGAACAACCATTCCACAAAATCATCTGCGTAAATGTAAATTTTTACAGCGATGTGAAAAACTTCCAAATCATTATTTTGCTGTCATTCTACCTTTAAGATGCAGTCCATGAAAATTTAGTTTTAGCTGACCTCATATTTTTTTTTTCCCAGTTTGGTCAAGGTAATAAATATAGAACTTTAAAGAATGTCCATCCATTTTCTGAGCCGCTTCTCCTCACTAGGGTCGCGGGCCTGCTGGAGTCTATCCCAGCTATCACCCGGGTCCTCAGAACTGTGAGGCTGACGCTCTAACCAATCGGCCACCGTGCCGCCCTTTTAAGAATGTGAGCTGTGAAATTATACATGCAAAATGTCAACAAAAGACAAAAGCTTTTATGTTCACCATAATTAGCCACGAGATATACATTCTGAGAATGATGCAGGACAGTTCTACAGCTCCAGATATGCAGAGTTTTAACAAGGTCATGCACAAATTAATTCACAACTTTCATCCATCCATTTTCCATACCGCTTATCCTCACAAGGGTCACGGGCGTGCTGGAGCCAATCCCAGCGATCTTCGGGCGAGAGGAGGGGTACACCCTAAACCGGTCGCCAGCCAATCGCAGGGCGCATATAAACAAACAGCCATTTACACTCACATTCACACCTACAGACAATTTAGTCTTCAATCAACCTACCATGCATGTTTTGGGGTTGTGGGAGGAAACCGGAGTACCCGGAGAAAACCCACACAGGCACGGGGAGAACATGCAAACTCCACACAGGCGAGGCCGGATTTGAACCCAGGTCCTCAGAACTGTGAGGAAGATGTGCTAACCAGTTGCCCAGCATGACGCCCAATTCACAACATAAAATGTTCATTTTCTTTAGAGCAGTCTCTTTATTGACTGATATTTCAATTGTTAAGGTGTATAAAGTAGGGTCTGTGCTGTGCACTGATTCTTAGAAACTCCTAAGGAGATATAGCGATTAAAAATTACTTAAGCCGCCTGTCTCCATCATTGATCTATGAGAAGCCCCCTTTGACAGAATAGCAGATGCACAAAGGGCTTGACAGAACATGTGTATGCTCCGGCACGAGTGTGTGAATACATGTTTGTTTTTTTGTGAGTGGGGGCGGGGGTGATATCAAAGCACTGTAGGTCTTTTAGTAAACCACCAGGTGCAGTTTCCGTGTGTGTTCACTCAAACCCTGATAAAGGGAAGGACGGGATAGGAGAAAAAAAAACAACCTGAATGTTAAAATGCCCTCAGGGATGCACAGGGTCAATTGACTGCATTTCCATGATGATGACATGAAATGAATATGAAAATAGACCGTCTTGGCCACATTAGCTGGCAAATAAATGCAATGAATCAGCTTTGACAATTTGTTACCAATAGGGGGACTGTGCTGCATCCTTTCAATTGTGTTTATTACATTTTGTCATTTCAAGACATAATACCAATGTATTTTAAACAAAACAAACTTGTTTTTTTAGAGCTTTTAGTGCTCCAATAATGAACAGTATACATCATTGGCAGAAGTGGCAGATTAGCTGAATAATTATGAGATTTATAAAAAAAAAAAAAAAAAAGAATTGATTCCTGCACTGGGGAGCACTGATTGCCTCCTCCCGGCATGTGTGAAAGTGGTTCTGCTATGACAACAGAGAAAACAGAGCCAGGAAAGACAATCAGAGCTCATCAGCCGCTTGCCTCACACCTTTATTTACCCCCAATGCCAAAGAGATGAGTAGAATTAGCATAATGATTTCTAACCCAGATATAAGGAGGAATTTCTAATTATTTATAACGTCTTGGGACCCCCGACTTGATCTGTCCAATAATGTTAACATAATTGCATAAGTTGTCAACGGGTGTTGGAAGGCCAGTGGAATATTACACAGCTTGCAGGTTCTCTGCATGGAAAGTGAGGGGCAATGCTCCCAGGAGGGTGTGTGTGTGCGTGTGTGTGTGTGTGCGCCTGTGTGTGTGTGTGTGCGCGTGCAGTGTGAGGGTGGGCATCAATTGTTAAACACGTTCACTGTGCAAAATAAGAAGAAATCTATACTGTACTAAATATATTGCATTTTCATAAAATCCCAATCATTTAAATAAAATGTTCAAACCTGTATTGATGTGAATAAGGGAAAGCTGGAAAATCCATGCTGTTACAGTGGTAAAGGCATTTGTTAGAGACAATAAAACTTCAAGGAAAGGTTTAGTGTGACCAATGTCAGCCTCGTGGAAATGAGAGTAATTCAAATTCCAAAGGACTGTAATACACTGAAACCCTTTATTGAAAATCCTTGAATTCAGTAAAATATAGGGAATTAAACAGAGGCAAAGGATGTCCTGCTGTCCATGAGCTGAGATCAACTGTTTTTGTGGTGTGTTTTTAAAAAAAAAAAAGTTTTATTATGGAGCAATGAAAATCTTTTTCATAGCGCCATCCTGGAATCATATGCTGGAATTGAATAATGCATAAGGTCTCTTGCCTGTCCTATATGTAAATAGTGAACATTGGCAATTGTGCTAAGAACAGGTTTGGCTCTACAGGAATATTATGTAGTGGTCAGGGGCAGCATGTTTGGTTCTCTGGCCTGCCATTGAAGCAGTGGCAGGCCCCTCTGAGCACAGGGGGACATGGCCTGCGCCTGGGGCCTGCAGGGACCATGCACAGAATTAACAAGGCCAATTTAATGTAGGAGCAGGGTTGCATCCACCCTTGAGGACCACTGTACTTTTATCTCAACCCCCCTCCAGCCCAAGTCTTTACCACTCAGGTGTGAGTGCTTTCTCCTTTGGGTCCCAGCACTGGAAGGATATTTTTTTTATGGAGTTCATCTGAGCCAATAGCACAATGTTTTAATAACAAAATCTGAAAATGCAGAAAGTATGTCTTGGATTGATCAATTAACCATTTATTTTATGCTTCATTCAAAATCCAATTTATCTAGATTAATTAATCTTGTTTATTCCTTTTCTTAGGCAATATTGAATACAGCTGTCCTGCCACAAATGAGTGTGAGATCACAAAACGGAGACGCAAATCATGTCAGGCTTGTCGCTTCATGAAATGCCTCAAAGTGGGGATGCTGAAAGAAGGTAAGAAGAGTAAGAGCATTTTTATTTCCTCTTGCACCCATACATATAATAACTGTGCACTGTTTAGCTTTTACCTTTGAAAATATGACATACATGCATTCCACCATTTATTCAAGTGATGATGGGAACATTTTATAGCCCTAAACACATGGTGTACAGATACGTTTTGCATGGTGACTCTGAAATTCTGTAAGCTAGACAGTTCTTTCTACCCACAAATGCAAACCACCGGGTGGCCAAAACAGCGGTTTCCTTGTGCCACCGGCACGGCAGTAAATAATGGTCAGTTTAGCTGGGAACAAGAAATATGCTGAATTGCGTCATTCCACCTTCTGAGTAATAGAAATGTAACAGTATTCCATATGTAAAGTGCCCTCACTCGGCACAGTTTCAGCTCTCCCTGGCTCATTGATCCCCTAAATGTTTTCTGAACACCCCAGGTCTCCTCCTGTGGATGCCACACAAGAATTCCTTGACAATTAAAACATGTTTTGGATGGAACAGTCCTGCTGGGTTTTTCCCTCTCCCTAACCCCTTGAATCCTCACGAGACTCCAAATTGTGACATTCTGTCGAAAAAGCACCAATAGTATCTCCTGTCCCTCACTCCAGTGCATTAGTGGTGGATGTGCTCTTTCTGTGCCTCTCTTTTTATTGTTTGGCTGCTCCTAAAAAACACACACAAAAAAACATATAACAATAAAGTACATAATAATATGTATATAATGAGTGGCTTTGGATTGAAGTGCCAGTGTGGTGTTATATGTATTAAGTTCTCCTGTGGGAGTAACATTTAAAATTGTCATTAGGTGTTTTTGCCACATTACTTTATTTTTCTAAAATGTTGATGAGTAAATAGTTCAGGAGGCACTTTTTAAAGTAAGATTGTCCCTCATGGTTATTCAGTAGCTTAAATAGTCTGCCAGATAGAGGCCCTTACAGATAAAATTCTGCATAAAATTGCCTACTTTTACGTTCTCTGGCAAACTTGCACTGTATATATTCTGACATTATTCCTCCCATTATTCACCGAAGAGAGGGATTTATAGATGCATATATATCCAGCCGCCACCTGAAGCCAGAGTCGTAACCTATATGGATCTCTGCACAGAAACCGAATCCCCTGGACTGCATGCAGCCAGATAAAGCCTTAGTGCCAGAAAGACAGAGTAATCGCATTACTATCTGATGAAAAATTTATGCCAATATATCATCTTGGAGAGTATGAGACTACAAAAATATGTAGTCATGGCTATAGATGAATGACCAGTGTCAAGTCAGAGTAAAAAGAGTGTAAAACTCAAATATGCAGACTTCAGCTATGCCAGAGGTTCAAATGAACGCTTCTTTGCATTCAGCACAATCTTAGAATAAAAATGAAACATTTACATCTGTCATCATACTGCATTGATTATTGTCTCAGATCTCAATGAAAAGCATTACGTCATTGTCATCATTAGCAAAGGGATGTCGCATCTATTTTTTTAAAATACATAAGGCTTGCTTTAAGGTAGGCCATTTAAAAGTGTCACCGAAACGAAATGGAAATAAAGACACGTGGTCAGCGTCCATCGTAAGCTCTATGAAGCCGTCAGCTCAACGCCATGCTCAGGCCCGAGTGTGGAAACAGCTACCACTCATGTGACTGTGGTTGCCACTTACTTTCATTACGGCAGAAAGGTCACATTGTGTACCAATGGAAAATCACCTAATTATAACTTTACTGCTCCAACAAAGGTGCAGCACTGCCCCATGACCCTCTAAGGAAGAAAAACAAAAACAATAAAAATTAATGACATCAGATAAACTTAAGGTTGTTCTCACAACTGTTAAAAGGTTTAGTTCATGCCGTGTCTAAGGTAGTACAGATGACAGTGTGCCGCACACAGAGGTGGGTAGTAATGCACTACGTTTACGCTGGTACATTTAATTAAGTAACTTATCGATAAATTGTACTTTGCACTTGTATTCTGGTTAAGTAAAAACACTATTTTTACTCTGTTACATTGGACTACATTTGACTTGTTACTTTCATTTGTATCTATCTATTGTTGCTCTTGTGAGCTCTTGTTTTTTGGGGAGGGGCCTGTCCAAGAGACGACTGCCTCGGGTGCTGTCACATGACTGTTTCACCAATCCAATGCTTACCACAAGCGACATTTGACTCCATTTCGCCAATCAAACGGAGCTAGGCAGGACTGCACACCAAGTCTCCGCTGCCCCACACAAAAGTGAAATTTTCAATGTGACTAATTTATTGAAGCATGGCAGAAAAAATTATGTGCAACACATAGAAGAGGCAGAATACCTTTGGCCTCACATTCAATCTGTTTGCCTTACAGACTACGGAAAAGAACAGCTATGTCATCTGTGTCTGCCTAAAAAACAAAATTCCACATTTCAGACTACAGGAACGAAACTTGTAACTTGAAAAAACATGTTGCAGTTTGCTGTGCAGTGTCTGCCTGGTGGGCCTATTGTGCTATTTGTTTCATGAGTGGGAACAAAGAAAGTTAATTTAAGACCATTTCTTGTGGCTAAATTTGCCTTAGATTAATTTTTAAAATATTTTGTTGTTTTAGCTAAAGTGATATTGTTTGGCAATATCTACATTTGTAAATTCCCATTTTATATTTTTGCTTATTTGACGTTCATACTCTAATTAAAAAGTTACTCACCAGTTACTCAGTACTTGAGGAGTTTTTTTCTCTGAAAACTCATTTACTCAAGTAATTATTTGGGGGACTACCTTTACTTTTACATGAGTCATTTTCATTCAGAGTAATGGAACTCCTACTTGAGTACAATCTTTGGCTACTTTACCCACCTCTGGCCGCACATGGAAAAGAAAATGGTTTTCATCAGCTGCTCAGAGCCTGTGTTGAGTCGCTGTACTTTCGCTCTCACTGTATAAAGGAGGAAGTGATCAATAGAAAAATCAAATGTTACAGGCAACAGGTTTTTCCTCTGATCAATTGAAACGGGTCAGAGCTTAGAGCAAGGGAGAAGACAAGATACTATTGAGAGATTACATTGACATCGCTCAGTGACAGTTGCTCTTTGCACCAACTTCCTCTCCCTCTCGCTTACTCACACACACAAATCCGATACTTACGAGGTCGCACACATAAGAGCAGAAACAAGCTTTTTTGGTCAATTAAAGTGCCTCTGCTGGTGTGTAACCCAACACATTTACTTTTAATACTACACAATTGCATATGAAATAGCCACAGTACAATCAAGACACATGTACATGATAAAGGTCTATAAGGGCAGAATTTAGCTCTTTAGTTATCACAAAAGTTAATGGCTGACATCACTGTTACTGAGAGGCAGAAATTTCAGCACTAAAATCTTAAAAATGCTTTAACATGAACTGTGAGCCAATACAAATATTTAAAGTACATAAAGTAACATCATTGTTCCTAATTGATGAAAAATTGAACTAGTTCTATGCATTAAAATGTTTAATGTACTCGACATAACTGAGTGGAGTTGACTAGTCTAGTTCATCAGAGGCATAAATAAAAAATCTGAGTGGTTGTAATAGTATTTTTTTGTTATTAATGCACTGACTTATTAATGTACAATAACTCAGTTTTACTGCTGTTGTGTTAGTGTAATGTGTAATTTAAGTACCATTTAGTGTTTTCAGTCAGCAGTAGGGCCAAGGATGTCAACTCACCCGGGAACGTCTAGCTAACCTGTAAATGGACTACGTGACAAGGGTGTCAGTGTGGCAGCCCCTTGGGTTTGAATATGTGGAAGGGTCAGTGTGCTTCCTTCTCTCATCACTGCTCGTGATTAAAAATGCTGCAACACACTGACGAGCATGCAACACTGGCAACGGGGGCCTTTGGAAATAGTGCTGACGGCAGTTTAGCAGGGCGGCTTCCTTGAAAGGCGAGGTTCACCATGCCTTGCCATGTGGCCTTCTGATTTTCCCAGCTAAAATAGGGTCTGCCTAAGCCCCCCTTGGCATTGCCAACCATCCCAGACATCCTGACACTTTCCCCAGGGAGAGAGACACAGAACAGGTGAGAGACTCAAAATAAGGGCCCCTATCATGGTTGGCCGTACAAAGTGAGTGAAGACAGGCTCTTTTGTAGGAGTGTGCTTGGAAGGGGATTATTATTGTTTTTGGAGAGAAAGAGGAGCCGCAGGTCAGCTGGCCCCAGCCCCCACCCTAAGGCCTGTGCTAATCCGTGCACAAATGCCAGCCGCCTTGGCCAAAAGCCCTCTCCCCCAGCACCCCGCTTTGAAGAGATGATACCCGCGCTCAACCTATGCTAGCCTCGCCGTGATGTGAGGCGGGCCATAAAAGAGTGAGATGACTTTAGATGAGGTGGCAGTTAAATCTCTTCGCACATTTATAACACACCTACTGTTTACTATGGAGAGAGCTCAGCAGAGTCAGACCACTTACAGCTGAGGGCCACCAAGGGGACATACAGTATAACCCTCACAAAGGCCCCTATAATGTTCTGTCCATAGTGCCTGGCAGTGGGAGTGAATGAGTCAGTTCTAGCTGCTCTTAATGGCCCTACTCCTCTCCGGAGCCCGTCTCTGGCCCTCTTGGACAGTAAAATGAGGCTGGATCGTGCCAAGTTTTAATTCCTGTCAGCATCTGTTAATTATGACCAAGACTGCTCTAATTAAAAAAGGCACCCAGCTACCTTCAAATGCAGGCGTTACACCGGCTCACACAGCCACATGACTCAACTGGTCGAAAGGATCATAGAGAACGGGAGTGCAGCCACCTGGCAGCGGTCGGGTTCATCGGGTGAGCCGCAAGAAACTGTAGAAAGTGGTGACATCACATTGGACCATGAGAGGAATTTTCCATGGCTGTGGCATTGGCCGTAATAAACAGCAGCAAGTGGATATATATATATATTTTTGTTTGTTTTTGTTTTAACGATTCCAAGGACACAGTAAGAGATTACATGCTTTAAAAAAAATCATTAGTATTTCTTGACTTGATGGTTGTTAAGTGAAAGCTGTCAGTGAGTGTGCATGTAAAGTGCAGGTATAGTTGCCATCAGATTATTCCCTGTGTCTTGCTGGGAAGGATGAGTCTCTGTTGGGAATTGGGGGTAATTAGGTTAGTGGGTTGTCAGTGTCAGGAAATTGAAAGACAATCCTAATCAGATTTGTGTTCCTAGGGAATCAAATAATTTATATAAGTGGAAGAAATCTCTATTTTACAGTTAGATGACAATACACTTTACGACTCCACCCATGTGGGGTAGCTGTCAGCCATGGCAATATAAGTGCAAAAAAATCAAGAATATATTTTGCATAAATCCACCCTTTGAATCCCTTTTTGGTAAATGGCACTTCTGCTTTACATCATCTGATTTTCCATTTCATACATAGAGTGTGTGAGAGCCAATCGCCATGCATGGGACTCATCCAAACTCATCTTCTCCAATAGCTTTTGCTGATGGGCAAATTGTATTAGGCTCATTTGCAGTGGCCACACAATGCCCAGGTTTGACACTGTCCTTCGTGTTATAAAGTGATGAAATCATCAAGGAAGTGCTCCGGCTCGCGGTGTTGTTCGTTCGGAGGACGTAGCCGGCTGACAAATTAACTCTTCCCCCCACCACACGCATTTCATTGAGCCTCTTCTCATCCACCCTTTAGTATTAAATTTGTTTGGAGGTTTCTTTATGCATAGGAGGTAAATTGAAGGGATTTTCCCTCTTGACAGGATTAAGATATCAGGGATGTTTAGGCTGGGTGGAAGCAGTGACAGCCTGGTACAAATATGGGGATGCAGGATAAAGGTTTGCATACATTTGCATTGAATAAGTGAATATCTGCCTGGTCATATCAAATAAATAGAACAACGTAGATTAAGTATTTTAACTATGGTGAAAATGAATAGAATAGAAAATACATCCAAATAGAAACATTCTTATCAAATAATGAGACAATAAATAACTCATGTTATGATGAGGCCGGCTTGACATTTACAGTATCGGTGTGGAACCCAGACCCCTAGGTGTGGTTGGGGGTGATAAGGCTCTGTTGCTTCTCCACTGAAAGAGGGGTGAAATAAGGGTCTTTTACGAGGAAGCAATACCTAGTTATCTGTGGGGAGTATGACAGCGGATGTTTTTTTCACTGTGTGTGGGGGGACAGTGTATTGACACGTTGGCTGGTCACGTTTCTTTTACTGGATCTTAAGGACCACACACACCAGAGCGCTCACTCATGCACAAACAAGTAAAGAGCCAATTAGTATGCAGAACGTCTCATCCGAAAGCTAAATAATTAGAGGGCCAGTCTGTGAGATCATTGACCCTGCGTTAAATATTCATATGTTTAGACCTGCTCTGGGCTCAGCTGTGTCACAGTAGACCAGCCAGGCATGGACCACATATGGGAACACAGGCTTTCCTCTGACATATCCACACACCTACTGACATGCATGCTTAAACACACGCACGCTTTTACAGCCCCATGCAGTCTTTTTTTTTTTTTTCAAAGCTGGAGCCCAAACCAATCCTCAGAGTAGTGGTTTACACGTACTTAAACCTGCCTAGTGTAATCTGTAACATACCAGTTTCAATTTATATTTTGCCAAACTTTTCTGCGAATGTGCTTGATACTGATTGTGTCTATATTGTGGTCTTCTCAATTTGTCCTCCATAGGGGTTCGCCTGGATCGAGTTCGAGGCGGCAGACAGAAGTACAAGAGGAGGTTGGACACTGAAAACAACCCATACTTGGGCTTGGCGCTCCCCCCTCCTACCAAAAAGCCTCGTGAGTACTGCCCCGTCACTAGTCCATTGTCTCCCTTCTCCGTCGCCCCTCCTCTGCCAGGCCAGCAATCAGGTAAAGGTTAAGCAAAATTTGAGGCTAAATAACATTCCAGTCTCTGTCTGTTGTTCGAGCAGGTCTGGTCAGAAATGTGGGCCGGTATTATTCATGAGCTCAAGGACAATAGTGTCCCATATTTTCACCCATACATCTGTTTTGTTTCAAAAGAGATTTGTAAACCTTCATTTGACTGCATACAAAATTTCTCACAAGGATGTGTTTCAGCTCATGGAGCTTATTTAATGATAACGCATTTAACATCTATTTTGTTTTGTCTGCCCTCCTTTTCTCCTCTACCCTCAGTCACAAAGATAGTATCTCACTTGTTGGTGGCAGAGCCAGAGAAGATCTACGCCATGCCTGACCCCACCATGCCGGAGAGCGACATAAAGGCTCTTACCACACTGTGCGACCTGGCTGACCGTGAGCTGGTTGTCATCATTGGCTGGGCCAAGCACATCCCAGGTATAATCTCATGTTCTGCTATTTTAACCACTTTGCTCTGCCTGATTTTTCCTATTCTCTTTCCTATCCTCTGTTTCATGCTATACGAATATAATGTCCCCACACCCTCACACAGATAATTAATGAGAGAAGCTCACAACGCCACAGGGCGTGTGGCATGGAGGGTGTGTGAAATGGACATAGCTGTGCAAGAAACAAATCAATAGAGTGCATCTAAAATCCCGACATTGAATGGAGAGGGGAACACATTGACCTGCTGCCATTGCATGTTGTAATCACAAGGGAGATATAGAGTAAAGTTGGGGTCTTGCCGACTCAAACAACACATCATACCACACGCAGACACACGTATGCCCACATGAACGCACACTCAGCACAGGCACACACACTCGTTGAATTATTGATGGGCATAATCGTATTTCCTCTTCGGCCCATAGACATTCTGATAGACGAGGTGTTAGGTTATAAGAGGCTGTTGAATTAAGGACACAGCGCACCTCACGTCAGCAGAGATTTTGCTTCCTGTAAGAATTTTGCTATGATTTTGACAAAGAACACATTGTTTAGCCCCTATTTTTTTGCCACCAACGCAGATTCTCCTTGATCTTTAGCTTGGCCCCCATAACTCTATAACATCACAGCGGTGTTCGAGAAGGGCCAAAAGACTAATGAATGTCCACCTCTCTCTCACTTTCATAACCTCTTCTTAGTAGCACAACTCACACTCGCACAAACACAGCAGTGACACATACACTGTCTGTCCTTTCTCGCACAAATACTAGTACTATTATGCAAGATGTCAAAAACAGGTGAAACGATACAGTACATATAATTGCAATTTATTTATTTTCATCAAAGTCAAGTCAGCTATGGCAGGTGCATTTTGTGCTGAAAAGGTCTTAAGTACTTCTCAGAAGGTAGGGTATTAATCACTTACAGATCTGATAGTAAGGAGATTACCAATGGATATGCTCCCGGCCCTTGGCCTCAGCCCTGCCCCGTTATGCATCTAAACTGTTTTGATAACTCCCCATGCGCCGTGCACGGTCAGCAGACTGAGCGTTTAACCAAGAAGCTTACTCAGGACTCGACCTCAGGTGACCTGGTAACACGCATTCTCATTGTCCAGTCCCAAAAATTTGAGAGTTGTAGCTAAGCTCAAACCTGGATCATGCTGGTTTTTGGAGTGTGCAATTATATGAACTACTGTATATAGACTCTAGCCCAGTCCATTATGTTTAAAATACAGAGTATTTCCCGAGATGAGGCCACAGAGTGGTCTTATTTTAATAAAATGAAAAACTCATAGAGAAGTATCATTGCTGTATTGGAGACTATGTACACTTTAACTAGGTTTTCTGACAGTGACAGTGTTGAGTGTTGTGATAATCAGATTATACAAACACATATTGCACATTGCATAGATGCATAATGATAATGGGATTTGTGTCATTCCAAATGCGGCGGTAATGATCATTTAACCCAAAACCTAAGGCAGTAAGCCAGAGTGTCTTCTGCTAAACAATGTGCAGTACCTGCAGTACTGTAGACTCCCAAGTAGATTATTCTGGCCTGATTTCAAATAACTTGCTTGCTTCTGTTTTATATTTGCTATCTTATAACTTATCATTCTTTACACACGAGTTGGCCAAAATAAAGACGACTGGTCCCTGAGTGCTTTGTCTGCCACACGTCTGTATTAGCACAGTGGGTGTCCTCTGGCCATGAAATAGCAACATAATTGAGTTGTACATGGCTGAACCTGATCAGAGACGGTTCAGTGGTTTTGCCACTCCATGCGCTAACTCTCCATGCACGAAAGCAACCCCAGGGTAGCGTACCATGCGTTTGCAGTGTGCTGCGGGACCAAAAAAGAAAGGGGGGCAGGAGGGTGATTGCATTCTGATAGATTTCTGAGCCCATAGGCAATGGAATTAAAAAGATTAACAGTTCATTATGAACTAGACCACATTGATTAGACCACTGACAGATAGGCCAATAACTAAAGGCCAAATGTAACAATTTAAAACTCCTGAAAACTGGCACTTTGGCCTTCCCAAAAGTTTTTTTTCCCCCATGTTGAATCAAGCACATGTAATGAGGTGCAAAACAGAAGATATAAAAACTTTGTAATGAGTTTAGATATTACCTTTTACTAGGTGTGTTGTAATGTTATTTTTTTGTTTCAATTTTTATTCAGTGATCTTTATGCATTTATGCTTTAGCTTATTTCTATCAACAAAACAAAAAGAACCCTTTATTGAAGTCGGGAGTTATCAAGTGCCACGTCACCATTCGGTGTGTATTTGATTAACTGGTAATCACTGTGGATATTCTCGTCACTACAGTCCTGCTCCAAATAGCGCCATGCAGTAGAGTCTAACACGGCTGTTGCCTAAGGATGACAGGGTCATTAGTTGCAGTGTTAGGGGGATGCTGACAGATGACGACTTGCTCCTGTAGGTGCTAACAACCTTTGACATACATATAGTCCACCGTCCACCCATCTTGTCACCTTGCATCCCATAAAGCTGCATTTCACTTTGTCCAAGAGCTTTAATGTAGCAGGGAACTCCGTATATCCATAGCTACAGTGTGGTAGAATCTGTTTACTACTTTGACATTGCTGTCTTCTTCAGGAGCGACGGGAGGTGAGTGTGACCCCTGACCTCAATGTTCCACCCTGAATTCCTTCCCACCCACTATGGGAATGTCATGCGCTCATATATAAAACCCGCTATGCATGCGATGTATACAGGAGGGGCTTGTTGTTCGGTGTTTGCCGACTCCCAACCCAGCTTCCGAAGCTGGAGTGTTTTCACCTGGGAATTCTCGGAAGGCTAAAGGGCCAAGCAAACATTGACACTCTGCTGCAGCCGCTGCCTTGCTCCTAAGCAATAAAATGTATTTTTGTTCGAGTATGTGACCTATACAATATAGGTTGTTGCATCACGCTGATATCATCCTAAAGAAATAATTACCTCATCATATGTAATTGCATATGTTAGTATTAGAATTACACCAAATTCCTTGGGTTTTTCTTTTTAGTTTGTTCTATAAACTCGTCCTCCTCTATCAGCTCCTCATTTGACTGACAGCCGTCTGGCGTGTTAGGATTTAACATGCAGACAACAGCGATGTCGCGTTGTAAGTTGTCGTGTTAGCATCATTGTAGCCCTCCACCATAATAAAAACCCAAGCCCACCCTCCTCCCCCACAGGACTCTTGTTTTCTCTTTGCCATTAAATTGTGAAATCTACTTACTCAGTTGCCGGCCTGATCCCACTCAAGCTGCGTAATCTCCTTGTAATAGAGTGTGAATGCTGGCCAGCAATAAATCAGCACCTCATCAGTGCACTTTATTAAATATAGACATCAACAGACAGCTCTTAGTATATTCAATTTACCCTCTGATGTAGGCTTCAACACAGGAGATAAAGATAGATTGAGCAATCAGGTGCATGCTGAGGGCTGAACCTGAACAGGAAAAGAGCTGCTGGAAGGTGGCTACAAAAGCCACCTTCCAGCAGCTGGAAGGTGGAAGCTACAGGGAGACTGAGATGGGACACAGTGTATCAGAAGCAGGCAGACAGTCAGGAGGATGCAACTCCAGAATGGGGAGGTCTGCCAGGTGGGATGGGGGAGGGTTTTGTTTTGCTGTTTCTGAGATATAAGCAGGTACACCCCCATCATAATGACAGCTGGACTGGAAGCCTACAGAGTCTTTGTTTGGAGCTTCGGAATACTTAAATTTGGACTGGAATGTTTTCACAATTGGGTGGAATATGTGTTGGAAATATTTATGTTACTGTCACCCCACACACATCTTTTACGCTATCTATCCATTTGCCTCACAATTGAAACACAAAACTTCTGAACGTTTTACCTCAAATAGTGGCTTCTGCTTTAATATACTGTAACTGTGACCCAATTCCACCGTCCACTTGAATAAATACAATATATGCCACCCACGCATCCATCCATTTTCCGTTCCGCTTTATCTTCACAAGGGTCGCGGGCGTGCTGGAGCCTATCCCAGCCATCTTTGGCCGAGAGGCGGGGTACACCCTGAACTGGTGTGTGTGTGTGTGTGTGTGTATATATATATATATATATATATATATATATATATATATATATATATATATATATATATATATATATATATATATGTATATATATATATATATATATATATATATATATATATGTATATATATATATATATATATATATATAAACTCTGCAAGTGTAAAAATCCCTTTTCTGTCTGTCCTGAAAGTGCTTGATGCTGAACCGTCAGAAATTCCTGAAGGTGATGGTAGTATGCCTTCAAGAGATCATCAACACTGCTTCATCCCTCATTAAACTGTGGCGCTTCATGGCTGAAGAGATACATTATGTGTAATTATGGTAATGATGAAAGGCTATTTTTTTTCTGGAGCCAAACAACGATATCTAACATTGAGATTGGGAGGTGGGACCCCGGAGAGGGCTAAAGTCTTCCAATTCTGGGGTCAGGAGGTCATGGGGGGTAGATTAAAACAAAAGGGATTACTGAATTTAACATTCTCTAACCCCATAATGTTCACAGGGTATTGGTCAAATCACCCATTCTCTTATGTTATACATACAATGGGATAATGGGTTGGTTGGTTATCACCTTGAAAAAAGGCAGAAAGAGGACTTAAAAAAAACGGTATTAAAGATGAAAATAAACTAGATTATTTCAGACAGTATGACACAATTTCAACACAACAATTGCATCCAATATGATAAGAGGTTTAATGTCTATAGGGAACACTTGTTGAACATTTATGTGCGTCGGGTTGACTATAGGTAGAATTCTGTCAACTGCCACATTTTATTATCAGGTTGCTATTCATCCTGATGTTGCCATGTCCACTCAAGAAGAATCATGGTCCACATACTCCTACATTCAGTGGTATTGGTTATACATCTTCCACCGCAGTCTGGCAGATTTGAGAGTTCTATACAAATCAGAGATGTATTTTATTTTTTAAGTGTCATCTGAAATGGCAAGCTTTGATATAAACTAAGTGTCTCAAAGCATGATCCCTCTGCTCAGTTTGAGGATATAGTGGTGAAAAAAAGAAGATGTGCAGAACCTCTGGGGCCCAGTTAGAGGCAGTTTGACTCCAACTGGAGCCCAGAGAACACTTGCCTTGGCTGAGGTGAGATTGCTGCCGGGCACAAGTCTTCAGGGCCTGCTTGTCCTTCTGATAGCTGGCTATGATAGATCAGCCTCTGTCCAGCCAGAATGACTGTCTATCTCCCATTTCCTTCCCCCCCTGCGCTCTGGTCCCCTTTCACTTTATGCTCTTGCTCCTTTTCCCTTGTCCTTATCTTCCTCCTCTCTGCCCTGTATCTTCTCTCTTTTATCCTACAATTCACTCCCTCACTCTGCTTCCATTTTTGTTACCTTCCCTCCCTCCCTCACTCACTCGCTCCTCTCTGTTGTCTGATTGAGGGTGAGTTACGAGGGGGCTGCAGCTGGAGGGGGCCACCATGCCTCGTAATTACATCTCTTTTTATTACCCGCGCTAATGGCCCTCAGGGAGAGGGAAACAATAATAAATTAATAGAATATGAGCTCCAGCTCGACTGAAATCTCTATCATTTCATTTTGGACCATCCCGTCCTCTGGTATATGAAACAGTTTGTGATTAATCTCTGAGAGGCTTGAGTTGGCCGTCTATGGGTTTGAGCTTCCCCACTGGTGAGATAAAGGCAGAGGTGATGTTTTTTAGGCTTTTTTGGCTTTTTTGCCTCATCGCTACTCTTATCCCCAACCTTTTGAGGAAAATGCAGGTTAGCTCTGTCAGCTGCAATCTTTTTTTGAAACTTGATGGAAGTGAATATGTCAATGGTAGTCATGAGCATGTTTTACATCGTGTAATCTTGAAAATGAAAATCCCTGTCAGAGCTAAATGCACACGATAAAGCTGTGCTTTGTTATTAGTATTATTATTTTGGCTGTGTGTGACTTTTAAATGCACTCAGAAGTGGAGTGGAAAAGGGCATTCAAGTGTGCAGACAGGCCTCTCTGATTTGGTCAATATCGTGTCATGTTTGGTCAAACCTCACTATCAGCAGTGGGCTGGAAATGAAGATGTAAATATTGATATTTCATTAGAGGAAATCACCCACTCTGGCGGCACTTAACCGGGCCACCTTCAGAGTGCGGCGGCCGGAGCGCTTTGTGACCTGCGGAGTCGGGAAGTCACTTCGTTACTCGATTAAATTGAGTGGAAAAACGGCAAGGCAACGACACGAGATTCCATTTGGAGCGATAATTTAGGCCCTGAAGAGAACGGATGGAGCAGCGGGAAAACACCACCTCTCCATCTCACAACAGTGGATTAAATTTAAGGACTTTTAGCGTCAAAGGTAATTGTAGGCTGCTGGGCTATGTGCATATGGCTGAGGACTGCGCGCTGTATAACTCTAACGCCTCTTCAACAAGAACCAAACGAGGCCTTCACACGGGCTGTCACATTGGGAGCGGCGCTTTAGTTCCGCTTCATCCCTCTTTGCCATTAAAAGGCTCGACAGGGCTTTGCCTGTGATTGCGATGCCAACCTGACGCGGCCATCAAGAGGGCCCCTGTCCTCGGATGACAGTTATCTTCTGGCCAGTCCGCATTCTGTTCAACTTAATAGACACGCATGCAGACAAGGAAATAACACGACAAAGCATTTTAACATTCACCCCAAATATGTTTAATGGCATAGGCTTTTACAAACCATGGTTTATTGCTTCCACTGATAATAGTGAAGTACTTAGAGTGCTTTCAGCAGTTGTTTGTGTGGTCTAATTCGCCAGCCCTCCGACCAGTTTTGCCGGACTGTTAGCACTCTATTCTACCGACTATTGATTCCCCTTCAAAATGTGAAGGCCCGCACATTCTGATCTCAATCTCTTAATTAATGTATCCTGCAGCTCTCCCCCTGCAGTGGTCATCACCACGATAAGGGGAATTGAACACAGGTACCACTCTGCTGGGTTCTGGTTCTTTTTCTGCTGCTTCCACATCATGCCGTTTATTTCCGCTTGTGTGTTAGTGTGTGTGTTCTTTGTTGTCCTGGGCAGGCACAGATAAACACAAGGGCTTGTGGCGGCCCCGAAGTGTGATCATTTATTTTCAGAGAAAATGCAGGGCATAGATGTGTTGAGCGGCTCGGGTCAATACTGTAATCTATCGCTTCTTAATCACGCAGTGGCAGGTGGCATGGCAACAGCGAACTTGTAAAAGCAATCATGTTAATCATGGGTGGAGCTGGAGAGCCTAATATGCTGTCAGAATGGGCCGCCTGCAGGCACAAGAGGCGGAGGGAGGGAAAGGGTGGGTTGAATGGGGGGTGTAGTCTTGACAGTTTATTGCTGCCTAGTATCAAGGGAAATAGACTTTAAAATATTTCTCTTTTTAGATGAACTCTTTTTTTGATTCTTTTGAATTTCTCACAGGGCAACATTAGGTTGTATAGTTGTGACTTAGAGGTTTGATGCACCTGAGCCAATTTGAGCCCATCCAGCTGCTGTTAAAGTAGATTTGTCTTGAGTCTGGGGTTCAACCATGTGACCCCCATGCTTTCTGTCCTCATGTGTGCTTTTGTGTGGGCATTTTGGCAGGCCTGTGTTTCCCTGTGCGTCTCTTTTCCTTGGTGGCGCGTGTTTGAGTAAGTTTGTGAAGATTTGTGTGTACGTCCCCCCTCATCACCTTCTTCCTCCTACACGCATGTGTGTGTCATGTCCTCAACCTCTGCAACCAGAACTCGTCCAAGCGCTAATCCCCGGCTCACCAGTGCAAGTTTGACAGGATACGAGGTGTAACCACCTGGCTTTGTGCATCCCAGACCTTTGCGCCGATTTACTGTCCTCGCTCACAGCAAAGCCCACTCCAACACCCTGACACCTGCTTCAAAGAGGACCTTCCTGTGTTCCTTAATTTAAATTTAAGCAGTGCTTTCCAATGTGTGCCACTGTTTGCACTCAACCTTGAGCTTCATTTTTGACCACCAATTTCTTTTGAAAAACAAAAACAAAAACCTGTTGGTGTTTACCTCCGCCAATGCATGTTTGTTAATGACAAGAGTTCGGTTAAACTGCAGGAGGTCAATGCTCTTTATTTACTGCATGCAATTCGTGGTCACACTAAATGGCAGAGGTTCCGTTCTACTTAGCACCATTGTGGTTCAAAATGTATTTGTTTATTCCTGGCCCTCATGTAGTATCCCCTGGTTTCCTTCCAGGCTTTTCCACTTTGTCTCTGGGAGACCAGATGAGTCTGCTGCAGAGCGCCTGGATGGAGATCCTCATCCTTAGCATCGTGTTTCGCTCGCTTCCCTACGAGGACGAGCTGGTGTACGCCGAAGACTACATCATGGACGAGGAGCACTCACGGCTGACGGGCCTGCTTGACCTCTACGTGTCCATCCTGCAGCTGGTCCGCAAATACAAGAAGCTCAAAGTGGAGAAGGAGGAGTTTGTCACCCTCAAGGCCATTGCTCTTGCCAACTCAGGTGGGCCATTAACAACGCACACACTGGTACTTAGGAGTTAATTTTTTTAACTAATCAAATCTAATATGTATTTTAAATATATACTATTTTGGGTCATTTTTTTAGAAAAGTATACTAGTTGATGATTACCACTAATAACTGCAGTGAATTATTTGTCTATTTTTCTGACATTTTAGATCACGGTTTTTGTTTGAACGTGCACGCACACACACTTTTTTAAATGTAACATTGTATAATTCTTTTTAAATAAAAAAATAATATAAAGGTTTAATTTACTTCACAATCATAAAGTTTTTTAAATTTTACTTGTTCATACACTAGACTATATTCAACAGTCTGAAACCCATTAACAAATAAACTTGTGCTTCAATATATTTTATGTTTATGTTTGGTGGATTTGACAATTTTCTTACTTGGCCAATGTGTATGCTGACCACACAATGAAACTGAGGTGTTGGCCAACAGTTTCCTAGATGACATTTCTCACTTTTGTATATGAATATAGTTTTAGCGTGTAACCTTTCGTTTGGAGCATGAGCTGCACAGATGGGGAGAAGATAAGGGCAGTGCACGAGAAAGAGGCATGGGAAGGAGGTGGCTTTTTAATTGAACACCTTCTGAGTTGTATTTCTCCTCCGCTATCTCCATAACAGTAGCTGCAGGGCACAGCAGCCACTGGAGATAAATTTAGCATTTCATTAGGAGCACAGTGGCTGTCAATAAAATGTGTTAAGTCGAATGGAATGAGTATCAGGCCGCGATAGAGCTCGTTTGTCCCAATGTGAAGACAGCCCCTGCTATTGACAGGCTCCTTTTAAGGAGACTACCCCCCCCCCCCCCCCCTTTCTGATCAATGCCCGCTAGGGTCACTAGCCGCACCCCCCACCTTGTTTTGTCCAGGCTGTAAAAATGAAAATGCTGATGTAAGCAATTTGCTTTTAGAAAGCAGAGCATTGGTCACGAGGTGGGCTGGGGGGTGAAGAGGAAGAGCAGGAGGGTGTCCGCAACGTGAGAACAAGGTCTCTGGGAAATCATTCTCCTGGGAGCCGCCCTCTCTGACAGCTGTGAAAATTCATAGCCATTGATTTTGTAATTAGCAGTTTATCAATCACATCGACGTGGGCTCACTGATGGATTGCAAGGAAATTGTTTCTTTAAAGTTGTTTTTTTTAACTCCATCCCTCCTGCAAACACAACACGCTGCTTGCTTTTTCTTCCCGTTTTATTACCTCTGCCAAGGAGTTTGCCCCCTACACCTTTTTTCATACACCAAGCTACATTTTTTGCGATTGTTCGCTGTTCTTCCAAGGATGTTCCAATTACATTGTGACATCTCAATGATTGTATCATAAAAGAGTAGGCCTATCCAATTCCTTGTCTTTTAGAATAGGTGAAACTAAATACTTTTGCAGTTAAACACAGCAGAATTTACTATAGTCATACACAGTCAGGTAAAGGGAAAAAGGAAAATCCCTTTTTAATGTTTAAGCTTTGGAGAAGGCCTGTGCTTGTTTCTTCAAACATTCTTGTAAAGTCTCGTTAAATGAGGCCTGAAATGTATGTGCGACTTAGAGTTTAATATGTGAAAAAAAATTCTGATTAGTAAAAATGATCATTAGGGTTCTGTTTTCTATTTCAGTGTAAATCTAACATAAGATAATTATGTTCTTCCCGCCTCTCCCTCCCCCTGCCTTGTACTTTTCCAACTGACCTACTTCATTTCACCACAGAGGGCTTGAAAGCCATCGGGTTGAAAAATGTCTCAAGGTTTTGGGAATACGCTTGTTCCAGTCAATGAATATGGGGCCCTTTTATCATCCCACGTGGCCAAACGCATGGCGCCAAGGTGAGGCGTGTGAGGCGGCCAATGACTCGCCGCCTCTGGGGTGTCAGACGGTGGTTAGCCACTGAGAGACACGCCACCGCAGAGACTCCCTGATAAAAGAAGGGCTGATAGCAACAGAGCAAAAGGCGACAATGAGAGAGGAGCATGTAACATGATGCTCGAGACATGTATTTGAACTCAAGACCACACAGGTGGTCAAATAAGAATTGAGTCCAAGTTTGTGTGAGTACAGTGAACCCCTGTTTATCACAGGGGATACATTCCACCCACGACAGGTGAAAATGTGCAATATGAACAAACCATATAAAAATGTTTCTTTAATGGTTTTATCCCTCCCTCGTGTTTTAAATAAGGCATTCTCAACTGCTGGGTTGGTACCCAAAAGGGGGTCGTGGACAGCTAGTAACAACTTAAATGTATTCATATTCTAATTTTTTGCGAAGAGGCTCACCAAGTTCTCACATATTACAGAAGGTAAGCAACAGGAAATGTTACTTACTTGTGCTCTTGTCACTTGTTTACTTCATAAACAAATACAATACAGCTCAGCCTCTGGCTAGTGGGCGTCATGGCCCGCAATATGTTGTTGGCAGCAGCGATGGGAAAGTTCATTTTCTACGCCAACTAGTTCAAAGTTCAGTTCACTACTCAAAAAATGAACTCATTAATAGTTCTTTTTTATTTTTTTTCCACCCCCAATATGTTGCTGATGGGCTATTCCCCTTAAAATACTGCCATATTATTTTCCCATTGTTGCCACCCATTCAATCCACACTAGTAGCCAGCTGCAGCTTTCACCCTACAATCTAAAAAATATGAGGAGAAAACGTATTGCTTGCATGTTTTCTTCGCTGGCACAGTTCTCTAAATAAGAGGCAAAGTGTACTTGCCTTCAAGCTGTTTTTATGTCATTGCCAGTTGAAGCTTATAGTAAAACTAACATAAAACAAAACAGAATTAAGCATTTCATTTAAGCATTTAAACATCAAATTGTTAAACAGACTCACATAATTTTATCCAACAAAGGTCAGCTAGCTTAATGCTAGTTTTATAATGCAAAAAGCTATAAACCGGCTAATGGAAATCAGTGTAGATGTTATGGTAATTGTAAACCTTCACACAATGGCAATGCTTTAACACAGACAGATGAGCAACACATCCAAACAGAGCATACAACAATACAGGGGTATAGTCTCTCTGCTCTTTGGGAACAGCGACGATTGCTGGTGCTTATACTGTAGTTGGGCATAGATCTAGGCAAGAGGGCAAAAAAAAAAAAAAAACGATAATTGATTTAGTTTTACATATTGTCCGATCTCGAATATTATCAAAAAATATATATATATATTCTTACAAAACTTTTTTAAACTGCCAGTTGCAAAACATTTGTACTGAAAAAGAAGCTTGAGAGTAGTTCAACAATTTATTAACATATGAAGTAAATTAAAGAAAAATTAAAAAGTTAACATAGAAAAATACAGTTTTCTTTTTTTTTTTACCCAACAGAACAAAATGTAGGCAAATATAAAATAGCACGGTGGACTAGTTTACAGTCTTTTTACAGGTACGGAAGACCTAAAATGAACAAATTACCCCCTCAGGGATGATGAAGATTCCCTATGTTAACTCTATAATTTTAAAGTTATGTTGCTACATACGGTGTTAACATTGTTGCTACTTGCAAATGTGCATTATCTTTACAAAAATACAGATTACACAGTATCAATTTAAAATATAACGCAATACACAAAACCTTTCGCAATATGAGAATTAGCAGGACTGAATAAATCAATAAATACAAATTGCTAATTAATGTAATTACTGTTGTTGAAAATTCTGCCAATAGCAGGCTGGAACAATGAACCGTGATAAGGCAGTCTTGAAAAAATTTGTACATAAGTACATAAGAAATACAGTATGTTTTTTCCCTTAATATAAAAGGTCTGTAGGCAAGAAAATTAATTGTGTCACTTTGATTGCAGACTTGCCTATGACATCCAATTCTCTAATGGGGCCCCCTTTATATCTACTAATAATTGTCTGTCTTTCCTAAATGGGGTTTTTAATGTGTACTATTAGCCCACGATTCGCACCATCGTTACTGGGGGATAACATTGATTTTCAGTGTGAGTGGTCAAAGGCCACTTTAATAAGCTGCACAGCACAACAAAGAGTTAGGAAGGAAAAAAAACAAACAAAGCACATGTTGTTGTTTTTGTTATGATACATTCTTTGTCCTGTCTGTGGTTGAGATATACTGATAACGTCTTCCCTACCTCACCTCGCTGCACTGATACCACTTCATATCAATCTTGAACTTTAATTTTCAAAAATCCACATCCCTTCTCATCCCCTCAGTGTATTCAAGTGAAGAGCACATTTCTTACTCTTCTTAAATCTTGTCACCCTGATAGACTCCATGCACATAGAGGACATGGAGGCGGTCCAGAAGCTGCAGGACGCTCTGCACGAGGCCCTGCAGGACTACGAGAGCAGCCAGCACCCGGAGGATCCGCGGCGGGCGGGAAAACTGCTTATGACCCTGCCCTTGCTGCGGCAGACGGCCACCAAGGCTGTGCAGCACTTTTATAGCATCAAGGTGCAGGGCAAGGTGCCCATGCACAAACTGTTCCTGGAGATGCTGGAGGCCAAGGTCTGATTCTCGGAGCTGCTTTTAGTGCTGCACATTGAGACTTTTTAGGAGCAAGATTTTGGGGGTGCTCGGGATGGGGGAGACCTCAGCTTGGCGAGGCAGCACACAGACTGACCTCCCTCCTTCTGCAACACTGGGACGCAATCTTAAAAAAAAAAAAAAGAACCAGAAGCAAACTTGGTTGTTAATATAAATAAGAATGATGAAGAATAATTTAAAATATATAAGAAATAATATGTACAGTAATAATTTGTTTTGTTAATTGTTGTTGGTCATGCTCCCAGGTGTCCCTCAGCATCTTCAGAAAAATAGATGCCAGTAACAAGAAAAATGATTTCTTTCATTGATTTTATTCTGACGGCAGCAGAGGTGTCAACAACAACACTCACCACTGTGACTCTGTCTGGGACATGTACAGTATATATTTATTACTAGAAGACTGAGTGTACAGTTTAATGTCTGTTGATACTGGTGGCCATTTTCTCTCACCCTCCGCCCGCAGGGAGGGGAGGAAAACAAGAACTTCTTAAATGTGAACTGTTAACAGTTCAAATGTCCTCGGACATACAGTACAGTACCTCTCAAGAACAGTTTGATCTGATCCGTGTCAGAGTGGAAGGCTTGTTTAACCAAACTAGCATAGGCAGTTACACTAGTCGGTAGTCTTCTTCTGTAGTGATTCAGCAATAAATGACGGTGTGGGAACCTTCATCTTTCATGTGCTACGTTTCAACGCTGCTGTTGCCACAAGGCCGTGCCTGCTCGCTTAGTTCCATCGCACACGTATGCACAGCGTTTCTCCTACTCCTCCTCGTGTCAGCCATCGAGCCCCAAACGTATCCTTTTTAAGCCAGTGAAAGATGGGCTGAGCTAACGGAGTCTATAGGTGAAAGCTGATCATCACTTTCAAAGGCTTTCTGTAGAGTGGCACCAGTCCAGGAGATTCCATGTTCAAACAATCAGAGGCCCATATGTCAAAGCGCTCTATTTTGGAACCCTTTAAGCTTGTGGCAGAGTCATCCCCGCACACTGAGAGCAAGGTGGCCAGCATCTGCTCTCACCATCTTAGACACCTTCTGTCTTTAAATAGCTGTGTCGGCATTTATAGAACCTGGACCAGACCAAGGTAAACGGCAGGTGCAGAGGCACTTCGCACCGGGTTTATATTTAAGCCCGCAGGAGGTTGTCGTCTGCATGGCAGCGGGCACGTGGGCCGCTTTTTAACCCTCATGTAGACACAGTGGCCGGTGCCGAACGACACCGGCGGCCAGTGGCTCGCTATGAGAGCGGGATGGCCGAGCTATGCAAGAAACAAAGTGTCAGCATACGCCAGAGGGTAACAGCAAGCCAACAGAGTGCCACTACAAGGTGTGAACCCTGCTGGGAGAAGGAGATCTTAGGCTCCCTTTAGCTTCATGTCTATTACGCCCTCTGTGAGCTCCAGTCCTGTCCGGTCCAGCTCAATTGCGAGACGTGCGCGTTTATACTACTGAAGGATTTTTTTTTGGGTGACATGATAAACGGCGGTGCTGTCACAAAAATATGATACTGTGATCAAAGGAGTAGAGACGGTGACTGTCGTGCTCACAATAGCAATGCCCAGCAATTTTCCAGGTTTCACAGTACCCTGAGGTCCATGTTAAGAAGACAGACCACCCCCTACTTGCCAATAAACCTCCCAACTCCATTGTAGAGTAACACTGTAAGTCCGCTGGCTGTTGTGCAATACATCATGGACCACCTCTGATTGAAACCATCAGAAAATTTCTATTGCTAATAAATAACATCCTGAATCCCTCTAATCAATCACATATAACCTGTATATCAGATTAAGAAGTATATTTACTTTGCTCCACTGGCAAGAAACGTTTGTGCTTGTTTAAATAAAACTGCATTATACAGGAAATCTTTTTTTTTTTTTTTTTTTTAATAAAAGAAATACTTTTGTAGTGGATAACGATTAGACAACAAAAAAGGTTCCCTTCTTTTTTCCCCACCTTGTAATGCGGCTCTGTTTAACGTCAAAATGTCTTACAGTACAAGCTAAGTGTGTAAATATATCAGCCTTCAGTGCAGTAGGTTGCCGAAGTACCATTGAAAATAAAGTATGCAGCGCCCTGCTGACTACTACCTCATTATCATATGTCAATATTTCTCTGATTCTGCACCCTTTTATCATCTTTACATGTCTGTGACCTAACCTGAGCAATCCATGTTTTTTATCCTCCCTCAGCGCTCCTGCCAAATATATTTGGAACTGTAATTGATAACCGTCCCATTCATTGTTCACTGATCTGTTTGTAAAGGTAACGCATGCTTCACGTTGATCACATGACTTTACCGTCACCCCTCCCACTTACCCCCATGTTATCCATGATGGTTACTAAGCGGGTATGTGTGTTTCTTTTGTTCCTCTTTCCTTTGAACAGTGTATCACAATTGGTCTCTCAGTGATGGACTACAGACGGGGGCAGGTGACTGACTCCCTGCTCCTGCGTGACTGAGTATTTATGGTGTGAAATATATCATTTGCAATGGTGTACATTTGTTATCTCTGGTCATTCAATCGCCAGTATCTGTGTCCATTCTGATTTTCAGTAAGGTAAGGGATCAATGAATTAAATATTCCCTGAAATCTGTGATTCTTTTGTATCTTAACTTGATATCTTCCTCTGAGACAAACGATGCACTTTTACACGTAACATTTTCAAATATGACGGCTTGTCTAAAAATTTTTACCAGGCTCAGTACGAAAAGTAATTCACTGGAATAAGTAAACAGGCGTAGATATATTATTAATTTGGAAAAATGATGTTGCAAAGCATATTGCAGGAGGTTATGGATTGTGTTCACACATATGTACATTACCAACATAACTCAGATCCTGGTAAATGTTAAATTAATTTCCATAAAACTGTTGAATGCTACATCCTGGTCCAACGAACAATCCCTTCAATTCTGGGCCTTTTTTTATTTTATTTTTTTATTTTTTTTTACTTGTGAAGAAAATAATTGAATCCTAATATTACAAGAAAAAGATCATGATCTTACGAGAATAAATTTGTAACATGATGAGGAAAAAAGTCATATTTAAAAAAATAATTTTAACAAGTAAATGGGAAAATGCACTCCAGCAGCCACTTTTTCTTTCATTTTTTTGGACTTGACATATTACGATTAGTTCCTTCTCAGGAACAGATATAAACATTAAAACTAGTCATACTGATGTGTTGATGTGACAGAGTGTTTGTTATTTCATTGTTTGTCAAACTTACACTATCGTCTAATTTGACAAAATCCTTAACAGTCTGCAGCTTGTGCTTGTAACATTACAGCTTTATCAACAAAAATTACTGACATTTTTTTTTTTTTTTGTAATGGGTAATTATTCTAGTAAAATCTCACCATTTTTTTTTTTTTCATATATCACAACTTCCACCCGGTAGTCTTGCCAACTTTGTTCTTGGAATATCCTTTTTTTAAAAAGTTTTTTTTTTTTTGTCTTGTTCAGCCCTTATATGTCACTCCTATTTACCATGGAATGCTTTTTCTTCAGTTGATTAGCAGTTATCAAGTAACACAGTAGAGTAACATATTAGTCAAATGCAATTGATCACAGAATACCTTTAAAAATACAATAACTGGACCATCTTCCACATCAATTTCCTGTTTCATGTCTTTTACATACATTATTACACAAGCTGCTACCATATGTAAGAATGGACGAAGCTGCAGTAACACTCGATATATTGTTGTTCGGACTCCTCCATTGGCCTGAGCACTTTCAGAAGTGCTGATTTGCATATAACACCTAAATTCTAATCTTTGTTCCATGTAATTATATAAATTTATTCCAAACAGTCTATTCTGTAGCGTTTCTCTTGGCAGCACTGCTTCCTGTAATAAATGTGGATGTTGAATAATTTGTCCAATCAGATTTAAGCCTTTGTGTGCTGCCATATCTATTTAATCTGTCCAGGACCTTTGGAATCATTTTTGCTGGCCGATGTGACTGAAACTATATTAGCAATGGGACTGTTCCTTTAACCGATCGGATTTTTTAGATCCTCACATGGCCAAAGAGCTGTCCCTCGATAACACCAGCATTATTCCATTCACTGGTTGGTCAGAGCAAAGCTTGTTACAGCCAATCTCCAATAGCAGCAAAGCGATCTGCACACATTAATAATCAGCATCTCTGGTGAGTTATTACCGGGGTGTCGAACTGGGGATGGAGGGGGGTGTTGGGTAACAACTGTCCCAAGGCCCTGAGCATTTTGGGGGGTGGGGGGCTGGCTGTCCGGGAGCCCAAAGGCTGGGAGCCCAAAGGCACTCCCCACCACCTCGGTCGACAAATATTTTTTGGAGGGGCCCCTCCATGAAGGTGTTGTATGGGGGCTCAGAATCAGGAGCTATGCCCCTGAGTGAGTATGATGTACTTGTATATTATTATGAATTCGCATGCTTTTATAGATAAATATTGATTCTGAACTGCTCCAGATGTTGTATGTGGCACAGGTACTGTTGTTATGAAGCAGTTTTATATAACTTGCAACATGATATTGGTGGCATTCAGAGTTGCATTAAGTCAAGTAAATGGTCACTGAAGGCCCATTATCAAAACACAGCCTGCCACTGACTAGGATATACTCTGTGTGTGTGTGTGTGTGTGTGTGTGTGTGTGTGTGTGTGTGTGTGTGTGCGCGTGCGTGCGTGCGTGCGTGCGCATACTGCATTTCAGGTCTTTTCACCGTGATCCAGAGGATCATCAATGCTCAGCCTGTGTTGCCATTCTTCTTTGGTCTGCTAATCGAGCAAAGAAAGCTCATCCCTGCAGACCAGACATGGGTGGCAGTAAGTGGCACAAGTCGCTTTCATTGCCTCCACACTATGATCATCAACCAGTGCAGCAGAGGTATTGCGAATGCATCCGTCACAGGAAACAGGCACACAGACATGTTAGCTGTGATGATGGCGGGGAGGGGAATGGAGGGGCTGTATTATTCCAGGAAGCTGATATTCCAGGGAGTTCAAGTATTCCCTTCTCTATATAATTATATGAGCCAATTTCCCTTTTTGAAATAATGTCTCGCTAGCCAATTAATTGAAATAATCCTCAACATGGAAACATCAGGGATACTGTAGCTTAAGAATGAGGGTAGACAATGCATGGAGCCCCCAACCAATAAAAACTAGCCTTCTGGCTAATTCTGGCTTTTTTAACCATGTGTATTTCATGTGTTTTATAAAATTGCCTTGTCCCCTTTCAAATAAACTGATTAATAATAATAATATGTTCGCTTTCTTGTGCACGTCATAGTAATAAAGTGAACCCCTTTTTCTGAGGTGAGATGAAAAGCTCCAAAAAACACGATGTAGCAGGAGTTCACTTTATTGATACATCGGTCCCAGATACAGATACGTGGCAGACGTTCACCCTCCATTGACAGGTCTGAACACATTCTGGTTAGACTTATGAGGCATCTCATCGAAATGCGGCTCCGCTCGCCGAGCTACGGCTTCCGCGTCGCTTAACTGTCTTTCATTATTGCCTAAGCAACATTGATGATACTGAGGGAAAGGATTACACGTCAGGGTGAGTGATTGGCTTTGAACAGAGCTGCCGCACACTCTTTGTATCAAGACCACGCTCAAATTACACTTAGCTTGAAAACGGAGCGCGCCGAGGCCCAAGAGAGCTGCTGGCACATAAACCAGGAGTGGGACACCTTCGCACTCTCTCTCTCTCTCTCTCTCTCTCTTTCTCTCTCTCTCTCTCTCTCTCTCACTCTCTCTCTCTCAATCACACTCTCACACAATTTTTCTTGTTTTTGAGGTGCAGACCCTCCTTTATATTTTGTATTTATTATTTTATTGTATTATTATTTATTGGGTAGCATTTATTTATTTATTATTTAATATTTTATTATTATTTATTTATTATTTTTACAATGATCTTTTCATTGCCTACATTTAACCCAAACCAGTTTCCCTGACTGAGCAATGATCTGTAGTAACGTTCAGTTGAGCTTTTCGAATGTTGTTTACGCGACCCAGTTTTTTGGAGCTTGGAAGTGCAAACATGAATAGGTCTGGAAGTGGACATTTTTAAAGACGACGTCATTACAGTTGCTGTCTAAAAGCTGAAAATGTTGTCTGAGAAGATGGCCAGGAACGTGTGTTACGTGTGTTTTTTTCTGGGTGTACATGTGCAAGTACAGAAAGTCACAATGTAAACGATTGTGGTGGACTAAAGGGCTGTTGCAGCATTTGTACAGCAAAATGTATATTTATTATAATGCGATTTGTGGAGTTGCATTATCTGTGATTGGCTGGCAACCAGTTCTGGGTGTACCCCGCCTCCTGCCCGATGATACCTGGGATAGGCTCCAGCATGCCCGCGACCCTACTGAGGAGAAGCGGCTCGGAAAATTGATGGATGCATGGATGGAGTTGCATTATGTCAAATTGTAAACTTTCATAAATGCAAACACAACAGTTTTGGATGAGGCAGGAGAAAAAGCAGTTGGTGTGCTTCAACCCACAGTGTTTCTGAATCTTTGCAAAGCCGCTTGACCAACTTTTGGCCTGCTGTGCATTACACAGCTTTTTTGTCTTTATAAAATAATTTTTCCATCCATTTATCTTCCATAGCACTTCTCCCTATTGTGGTCGCGGATGAGCTGGAGCCAATCCGAGTTGACTAACGGTGAGAGGTACACCCTGGACTGGTCACCAGCCAATCACGTGGCAGATATAGACAAAAACATTCTCACTTATATTCACACGTGGACAATTGAAAGTCTTAAATTATCTCAAAAATGCTATAAATCATTTTTACTTGTTTTCTTTTTTAACAATATTGACCAGCAGGGTCTCCATAACACCTTAAACAAATATAATACAAAAGCAAATGACTGGGCATATCTGTGGACATTTTTAGACTTTCTTTTTATTTGTTTGTTTAGTCTTTTTTTTTTTAAATGTGGTCATTCACTCCCCCCTTATCCAACACTGTCCCTGTCTCCATACATTTCTTATGATGAAAACAAATTAATGGATGTGATGGTGGTGGTTGCCATCCGTTCTTAATCCAGTAGTTTCACTGACTCTTCATGTCGCTTTTTATTTCAATAAACCACCATACACATTGTGCCTTTGTCTTGAGGAGTAGTGAATTTTTAGGGTTTTCTTTAAAAAATATATATATATATTTAACTGAAATACAAAAATACGATTTGATTAAAAACTTTCACAACCACCTAGTACTGTACATCCAAAACCAAAGCATTTTAATTTGTAAAGACACTTTGTGCTCACCCTGTTTAATTAATTTCATTCTGTTACCCCTCACCAGTTGTAGCTGTTCCACTGGCAGTACAGGAGCCGTACCTCCCACACCTCTGACTCCGCCCACAGCTTCCTGCGGCCGATCGATAGGCTGTCAAAGTGCTTCGCAGGCGCAGCGACTGCAGGCCATCTGAGATTTCGCCCTCTCATTGTCCATCTTCACTGTTTTAAGTGCATTTATCAGGTTACACGGCGGCTCCCCTCCGCGCTAATGCACAGCTGAGCAGCTGTCTCGAAAAACCTAATGGCACACATGAGCGGACCTTTGTCCTACTCCGCTCAGGAACTTTCATCAGACTCTTATGCAACCACAGATACAGTGAAAGGTGAGACCAAGTAGCACTTAAATTCCCATGTAATCCTATGGTTCACATCAAGGGACAATCTGGATTAGATGATTTTAAAAATGAAATTAAATAGTAGTTGTAGTTGTGTGAGAGCCAAAGTGTGTCAGCGGCATTAGCCCTCCTCATTTGAGCTTAAAAGCATGAGGACAATTAAGGCCTCTGAGAGACAAATGCACTATCAGTGGCTACAAAGACTCTCCAATCTTGTTGAGAAATTGCTGCTTTTAGGCCAAAAGTGTGTTTGCGCTCACTTGAACAGTGTATGTATAGAAGCTGCTAGGTAATAAACAATAACACACACACACACACACACATAGCCACACACGGTAACTGTGTGGCAAGGGTTTTGTCCCTTCTTTTGAGATTTATTCGCTGGTCTGTATCTTTATCTGTGGGATGAAGCTGTGAGGGAGCTGAAATATTTCCAACTATCTCCAGAATGTATCTACCTCCAACCATTGAGAAGACTGTAGTGGGAGGTGTGCGTAGTTGTGAATGTGTGTGTGTCTGTGTGTGTTTTGAGGAGGGGTCTTCTCTCACTGTTTTATTGCCTCTGCCATGTATTTACACGTTCTTATGGGCTTTTCCAATTTAAACACTGCTTTGGAAATAATGAAGGGAGATAAGGAACACTGATAAGCGTGGATACGTCCATCAAATGGAGAAAAAGCCACACAGGCTCATTGCAGCGTTATTACCAAGGACTGAGACTGTGCTTTGAACTCCATTATTAGGGTATTGTAGCTATCTGATGTTTGAGGACATTTGATGCTTGGAGTTTTTATTACTGTCTAAAGTGCAGTTGTAGTCAGAAGCAGTTACGGTCGCGGACGTGAAGATCAGAGAATGATTTTAATGGTGGATTTCAAATGGATTTTGCAGCACACACTTCATCTTTACTAAAGATTTGTTAAAAGTTTGGGTTTCTGAAATACTCATATTTCAGAATTTCACATACTGGGTCAAAAATAATTAGATAGACTAATGTCAAAATGTTTGGGGTCACCCAGGCAATTTTATGTTTTCCATGACAACACACCATTTTATATTACACTACCCGTTCAAATGTTTGGGGGTCACTTAGAAATGTCCTTATAGTTCAAAAGCATAGTTTAAAAGCACTGCTTTTTTTTTTTTTTTTTTTTTAACCATGTCTAGACTGTATTTCTGATTAATGTTATCTTAATTGAAAAGCAGACCTTTTCTTTTTAAAATAAGTACATTTTTAAGTGAACCCCAACTTTTAAGTGGTTGTGTGTATGTATACGAATTGCATTAAAAGTATGTGGGCCCTTTGGAATTACCTGGATTTATGATTAAATTGATCATAAAATGTGATCCCATCTCTTTTATTGGACATACCATGTAAACATTCACATTGTAGGGTGGGAAAAGTGTGTGAACCCCAAGGCTAAAAAGTACCCCAAGAGCAAATCAGAGTCAGGAGTCAGCCAACTGAGTCCAATCAATGTGATGAGATTGGATGTGGTGTTGAAAGCTGCACTGCCCTATAAAAAACACACACCAGGTTTGAGTTTTCTATTCTGAAGAAGCATCACGCGATGTGAACCATGCCTGGCACAAAAGAGCTCTCAGAAGACCTTTAATGATATATATTTAATAACGGAATGGGCTCAAAAGAAGAACATGTCTTCTGGAGTCCCGATCTCAAACCAGTTGCGATGCTTTGGCATGAGCTCAAGAGATCGATTCACACCAGGACATCCCAAGAATATTGCTGAACTGAAACCATTTTGTAAAGAGGAATGGCACGAAATGCCTCCTGATCGTTGTGTTGGTCTGATCTGCTACTACAGGCAAACGTTTGGTTGAGCTAAACCAGCTATCAAATTCAAAGGTTCACATACTTTGACTTTACATTTTGTGTTCAGTATAAACATGAAAACAAATAATTGTTTGTATGGTATTAGTTGAAGAAAACCCGGTTTGTCTGTTGTTGTGACTAAAAAGCAGATCACATTTTATGACAAATTTATGCATAAATCCAGGTAATTCCATAGGGTTCACATATTGTACTTTTGACTGCAACTGTAATAAATACTAGATATACAGGCACAAAGCTTGGTATTGTATCAGTGACAGGTCATGAGACCTCCAACTGTATAAAGACGCAAAACACACAGCTAAAAACACCCCAAATTGGCAAAGAACAAAACATTGGACTATTCTGAATTGGCTTTTGATGAGCCCTGATCTAAACCCTATCGAACATCTCTTGAAAGAGATGAAACACGCAATCTGGAGAAAGCATCCTTCAAATTGTTTGGTTGCAGTGATGATCTCAAATGTTGTGCAATAAAATATTAAGTTAAGGGTACCACCATTTTTGTCCAGGACAGTTTGATTTGTTTGGTTTTTTAAAAAAATACGTTGCAGTTGTTATGTTACACAAAGTTATTTATTCCTATTTTATTTATTTATTTTTATCATTATTCTTTTGTCAGTTTCAGTGACCATTGTGATGTTTGCTTTGTTTAACAGAAGGGTACCATCATTTTATCCTACACGTGTATATGTTTTTATTGCATTATGTTTGTTCATTATTTATTATCATCACTGTTTTTCTTCATCAATTGGCTGAAAATGTTTTACGTATCTATGTATGTATTTATTTATTCATTTATGTATATGTGGTGGGCATGACTATGGATCTCAAAGACAGGATGATTCATTCATTCATTTTCCGTACCGCTCATTTCAGCGTTAAATTCACAACCACACCAATATGCGTTTTATTAAAGCTCATGATGTAAAAAAAGCATCTCACTACTGTATAACACACCACACCAAAGTAAAGGGCAAGGCCTGTTTACCCAATCAGAGAGGCAAGACAGTAAATCAATTTGCTGAAAATTGTTTTTATTACCTGCGAAGTTCTGTGTTTTTGTTTGGATTATATTTACTTTTGTTTCATGCTTTGCCTTGTTTTCCTGTGTCCCATGTTCATGTCTTGCTCGTTAGGTTTTCGTTTCCACCTGTTCTCGTCGGCCCAGTCCCTTGTGTCAACCAATCAGCTTCCTCCAGCCACTCGCGTCTTGTCCAGGTGTGTCTCGTTGGCTCGTCAGTTAGCTTGTATTTACTTCCCTTGTTTCTTTCAGTCTATGTCTGTTCATTGATGTTGGTGAAGTCACGTATCGCTTGTCATGTTATGTTGGTGAGTTTATTTCAATGTTTTTTGTTTTTTGCTTTGATTCTTGATTTTTTGGGACTTTGTTAATTTAGTATTAAGATTTTTCCGTAAACCTTGTTTGCCTTTTTGTGAATAAATACTTTTTTTTGATGCCTGCATTCTCGCCTTGCCTCCTTGCATCCCTGCATTTGGGTCTGCTACCGTTTTGCCTCGACACCACAAAAACCTGCAACTGTGACAATACAAAGAATAAACAGTGAACTGAGGAAGACAATACGAAACAGAAACATTTAATTGTGGTCCTTGTTAAGAAAACAGCATATATGAAAAATGTGGAGCTGTTTAAAAACATCTTTCCAAAATTGTTTAAATAATAAAGAATTAAATGTTGCTGTATTTTCAGTTACCTAAAATAAAACAAACTAGACTAATGAGCGCTTTTAAAACCATCATATCGGTGTGGCTGTTGAATGTTGTGAATGTCTTCCAGACTGATGACTGGGAAACCTTCATGCCAGGATTTTATCGGGGCCCAAAGGTGCTGGGAGGAAATGGTCCGGCTCAACTCCGGAGGGAAGCCACAGATGGGCTTGACCTTTTGCAGTGTGTCAAGCAAAGGTTAGAAATCTCCACTGGCCTTAAAACAAATGCACTTGTTCGCCATAATGGAGGAGGCCCCTGCCTCTCACAGCTAACACCAGTCTCTGCGGCCCCGGGAGAATTCCTTCTCCTTCGTGTGCGCACACACAGACAACATTTGGTTAGATGTAAAATTAGGTTAAGTGTTTACTGTTTTTGAAGGCTTTTTTTTTGTCATCACCCTCCATGATGAACGATAGGTTGTTATTTTGCCAGTCAGAATTCTACTGTATTGATATATGTGGCTATAATTTCAGTATCTGATCAGGCACCAAAGACTGCATGAGGGACATCACACATCCCTTATCCTTTTTCCAGATGTATTGCGCAACAAATGTAGCCCTATGGGGGGCACAAGCCAGTGCAAACTGTAGGCCGGTCCCAAGCCTGGATAAATGCAGAGGGTTGCGTCAGGAAGGGAATCCGACTTAAAACTTTGCCAAAAAAATATGAGCGTTCATCCAAAGAATTCCATACCGGATCGGTCGTGGCCCGGGTTAACAACGTCCACCACCGGCACCGTCAACCTGCAGGGCGGCGTTGGAAATTCAGCTACTGTGGGTCGAAGTCGAAGAAGAAGAAGAGGTGGAAAGCGGGTTCTTTGGCAGAAAGAGAAGAGGAAAGCACAGAGCCTAGAACTGAATGTTGGGACTGTGACAGGAAAATCTCTGGAATTGGTTGACATGATGATTAGGAGAAAGGTTGAAATATCATGTGTCCAGGAGACCAGGTGGAAAGGCAGTAAGGCTAGAAGTTTAGGGGCAGGGTTTAAATTATTTTCCATGGTGTAGATGGGAAGAGAAATTGAGTCGGGGTTATGTTAAAAGAATAGTTGGCTAAGAATGTCTCGGAGGTGAAAAGAGTATCAGATCGAGTGATGAGGCTGAAACTTGAAATTGAGGGTGTTATGTATAATGTGATTAGTGGCAATGCCCCACAGGTAGGATGTGACCTAGAGGTGAAAGAGAAATTCTGGAAGGAGCTAGACGAAGTAGTTCTGAGCACAGAGAGAGAGTCGTGATTGGTGCAAATTGTAATCGACATGTTGGTGAAGGAAATAGGGGTGATGAAGAAGTGATGGGTAAGTACGGCATCCAGGAAAGGAACTTGGAGGGACAGATGGTGGTAGACTTTGCAAAAAGGATGAAAATGGCTGTAGTGAACACTTTTTTCCAGAAGAGGCAGGAACATAGGGTGTCCTACAAGAGCGGAGGTAGAAGCACGCAGGTGGATTACATCTTGTGCAGACGATATAATATAGACGATATAAAGGTTATGGTAGGGGAGAGTGTGGCCAGACAGCATAGGATGGTGGTGTGTAAAATGACTCTGGTGGTGGAGAGGAAGATTAGGAAGACAAAGGCAGAGCAGAGAACCATGTGGTGGAAGCTGAGACAGGACAAGTGTTGTGCAGCTTTTTGGGAAGAGGTGAGACAGGCGGTGGACAGACAGGTGGACAGGAGGAGCTTCCAGAAGACTGGACCACTGATGCCAAGGTGATCAGAGAAGTAGGCAGGAGAGTACTTGGTGTATCTTCTGGCAGGAAAGGAGAAAAGGAGACTTGGTGGTGGAACCTCACAGTACAGGAAATCATACAAGGAAAAAGGTTAGCTAAGAAGTGGGACACTAAGAGGAGAGGCGAAAGGAATACATTGAGATACGACATAGGGCAAAGGTAGAGGTGGCAAAGGCCAAACAAGAAGCATATGATGACATGTATGGCAGGTTGGACACAGAAGAAGGAGAAAAGGATCTATACAGGTTGGCCAGACAGAGGGATAGAGATGGGAAGGATGTGCAGCAGAAGTGAGTGTTTGCGAGCAACAGTATGGTTTTATGCCTAGAAAGAGTACCACAGATGCATTATTTGCCTTGAGGATGTTGATGGAAAAGTACAGAGAAGGTCCGAAGGAGCTACATTGTGTCTTTGTAGATCTAGAGAAAGCCTTTGACAGAGTACCCATAGAGGAACTGTGGTACTGCATGTGGAAGTCTGGAGTGGCAGAGAAGTATGTTAGAATAATACAGGACATGCACAAGGGCAGCAGAACAGCGGTGAGGTGTGCTGTAGGTGTGACAGACAAATTTAAGGTGGAGGTGGGACTGCATCAGGGATCAGCCCTGAGCCCCTTCCTGTTTGCAGTGGTGATGGATAGGCTGACAAATGATTGGTGGTGGGGGAAGAGTGAGGCTACAGGGAGAAGAGATAGCAAGGGTGGAGGACTTTAAATACTGGGGGTCAACCGTCCAGAGCAATGGTGAGTGTGGTCAGGAAGTGAAGAAACGAATCCAAGCAGGTTGGAACAGGTGGAGGAAGGTGTCAGGTGTGTTATGTGACAGAAGAGTCTCTGCTAGGATGAAGGGCAAAGTTTATAAAACAGTGGTGATGCCAACCATGATGTACGGATTAGAGACAGTGGCACTGAAGAGACAACAGGAAGCAGAACTGGAGGTGGCGGAAATGAAGATGTTGAGGTTCGCTCTCTGAGTGACCAGGTTGGATAAAATTAGAAATGAGCTCATCAGAGGGACAGCCGAGGTTCGATATTTTGGGGACAAAGTTAGAGAGCGCAGACTTCGATGGTTTGGACACGTCCAGAGGAGAAATAGTGAGTATATTGGTAGAAGGATGCTGAGGATGGAGCTGCCAGGCAAGAGAGCTAGAGAAAGACCAAAGAGAAGGTTGATGAATGTCATGTGGGAAGACATGAGGGCAGTTGGTGTTCGAGAGGAGAATGTAGGAGATAGGCTTACATGGAAAAGGATGACTCGCTGTGGCGACCCCTAAAGGGACAAGCCGAAAGGAAAAGGAGAATTGCGCAACTCTCATAAATATTTGCAAGACGCTCTGTCTGTCGCGGGCCTACAGACATATTGTGCATCATATAACACACACGTGCCCATGCTCATAATTTACACATTTATATTCATATAGACCTGATTTTGTATTTAAAATAAGACTCGTAAAGTGTGATATATTGAAATGGACGGATCGCATGTGATTCCTGAATGAAATTTCTTGTCGATCAAATGCTTTAGTGTCCCTTCACTCTCCTGCGCGAGGGGAGAGCCTTGACCATGCAGGTAATTTACAGTGTTATGAGATGAGTGCAAAACATGCTGTAAATAAATAAGAGCATATCCATTTCATTTTAGGACAGGGGGAGGTTAGACACTCCCACACAGCCCACCCCCCTCCCCCCGCACCTCTATTGCACATCGCTGCCCTTTTGAAAGTGCGGCATCCCTTGGCCGGGCGCATGTGTATATCATCCAGAGGAGGCGAGCACAAATGGGGCAGCAAGCGACACTATGCAGTCCATTTGCTAATTTCAATATGGTGTCCGTCTGTGTGGTTTTGGCCTTGGGCACAGGCGCAACCCCACGCCAAGCCCCCACCGCCCGTCCCTCTGTCGTCGTTCACCGCTCCCCCATTGGCAAGCCTGCGTGGTGTCCCTTTGACCTTGCTCTCAATCACAAACACACATGCACTCCTATTGACTGCATAAAATAGCATACGCAATTCTCATGTCCACAGTGTTAAGTTGTACGGCCAATTCAGTCAGTCACACAATTCTTGACATTTTGCCACGTTTTTTTTAAATTGCATTCCTAACATTAAAGCGTCTCTTATGTTTACAAGGAGTTGCATTAAAAACGCTTTGTCTTTACCTCAGCACAAGATCACATGAGACACTGTGGAGCCAGCATCAATGAGCAGTCACAGGATACATTCTGTTGTAAATCCCAATAAATGCAGCGTGTGTCTGTAGTGCTTCTGTAGTATATTTACAGGGATCTGGCAACAACAACATGCACGGAAAAATGTCACTTTGAATTGCAGTGATTTGCTTCATAACGCTGCACGCTGATGTGGCAATGATCATTCCCCAGCTGCACGGCGCAATCGCAAATTGAGTGTGTTTTCGCGCTAATATTGCTCCTCTTTTGTCACACGTCCACCCTTATGCGGGGCTCCTTTCGGGGAGCCATGAACAAAACAAAATGATGGGAAATTTAATGCCCCCAAAACCCGGTTGTATGCCCCCAGCAGAGGCAGTCCTGGCCCATATCGCCCCAATTGCCCATATCAGAAACTGCCCCTGGCCACCTTTGCACACCACTGACTGTATTAGCAATGGGATTGCTTCTTTAACCAATCAGGTTTAAAATTTACCTCAAAGGGCCAATTAGCTGGTCCACAATAACGTCAGCATTTTTCCATCATCTAATCAGTTGTTCAGAGCAAAACTTGTTAGAGCCAACTTCGACTAGCAAACCACTTTCTGTTTCTATCTGCACACATTAATTCATTTTATAACAAGCATCTCTGATGAATATGATGCATTTTATTTACATTGATGGCATTAAGAGGCAGATTAAGTCGGGTATGTCCCCACTGAAGGCCCAGGTACCAAATGCACGACCGCCGCTGCTTTGTTCTCTTTTCTTTTTTGCATCAAGTAACAGTGTCATTGTTTTGACCTGACGGTGATGCGCACTGACTGTGCTGCTGGTTTGTTTTTTTACTGGCTCATGAATTGTGATTAAAACATCTCCCATTAAATGTTTTATAGTTGTTGCACATTGTGCCACTTTCCACTGCCATGCTTCTCGCCCTCTGCCCATTCACTTGTGAATGTGTGCATGTGTGCGTGTGTTGTGAAAGTGTTAGTGCAGAAGCGGCGGGAATAAACCACAATTCTCTGTGCATTATTGTAATTAGATTTCCCAGGATAGCTCAATTAAGTCATCCTGCCCGCCAGTTTGTGGTTCTCTCACAGGGTGTGCGCTCTGTTAAGCACAGGCAAAGAAACACAAATGGACATTAAGACTTGGGAAGTTCAAAGGAGTGACACTTTTAAGGCAACACATTTGTTTCGCTAAGTGTCTTTTTCCTCTGTGCAGAAAGCCAGAAGGCAAAGAGACAGAATCCTTGAGGCAGATGCTGCTGCGGAATGAAGCCCTGTAATCTCATGTCATTTAATGTATATTCTAATGAGAAGAGCTCCACCTATGGACCACTTGTTAAACTGCAACCACACATAAAACCATATAACACTCAAGTCAGTGCAAAAGGTGCACGCTCCTCTTGAGCTAGGGGAAGGGTTGGTAGGCATCAGCGCCTTGCTTAAGGGCTCTTCAGCAGTAGTCAGAAAGCAGACTCCTTTTGTTGACCACAGCAGAACTCGAGCCTTCAGTTCTAAAACCCAAGTCCTTAATTCCATTATCAGTTCTATGGTTATCATCACGCATTTCCTTTTTGCCACAGGTGTCAAAGTCAAGGCCCGGGGGTCAGATCATTTCATGTGGCCTACTAAAGAAAAGGAATCAATATCACCACACGGTGCCTTTGAGACTTCCCCATTTCATCTCCCACAAAGTGAAGAATTTCCTTTGAACTTCATATGCGTTGTATAAAGTAATGTTATGCTTTTAAAATGCATATTGGTCAAGCCCCAACAATTTGTCTTTATAAATTAATTGCAAGCTGACAATGTACATGCAAATAGCAAAATATGTGAGCTTGCTGACAGTGGAGACATTTTTGGCCAATGTTACCATTTTACTGTATGAGCACATGGTGGAACTTAACTTAGCAACATGGTTCAGTTAGCAAGCAGACGCTGTACTGTTTAACTAATTTGAATTTCTGAACGATTTTTACATCAATTCAGTTTATAGTTCACTAAGATAATAATAATATGATGAAAACTACAACATTGGTTCATTGTAAGTGGAGTGAAGAAGTATCATAAAGGGGCAGTGATGGGGTGGACAGTAATGACAGGATGGACAGAAATTTCAGGGACACATGCAAAATGGTCAATATTATTATGAAAATAGAATATCATGTACATTATGACAATGACTTATTTTATCAAATAACATTGTAGAGATTAATACCATGTAAAATGTATTGTTTATTTAGTATCATTTAACCACTTATTACGCACAGTCGATAGAGTGTGTGGGAAATCACGTACATCCAATTAAAAAAAAAATATATATATATATATACACAAATTGGAGGCAACACATTTTAAGACTTATCACTTGTATGTGTGCAAATGTTTGACTGAGGGATTCTGATGAGGACACCAGAGGCACTTTATGATATTGATCCAAATCATGTGGTTCTTCCCCGTTTCTTGCTAAAATCCATACCAAAATGACAAAATGTCTTCACTTTTAATGAAGTTAAGATATTGCAAGCATTTTTAGTTTTAAAACCCCTTTTTTTTTTTGCCCACTCTTTCCTTGATTTGACTTTCCTACCATATGGCCCACAGCAGAAATGAGTTTGACGCCTTTGCTCACTGATACCCTTCTGCAGTAGCATTGCAAAAACACAATAAGCCAAAGAAAAAGCAAAACACTTTATAGATGGTTGGAATTTAATGCTTTGTTGGAATTTTGAGGCCTTTTTTTCTCCAGGAAAGAATTGAGTTTGAACTGCAAATTTTGACATTTGGGCACTGGACTTGCACTCGATTCATGTTGCCATTGTATCAGTCTGATGGACACTGAGCATTACCTAATGGGCGGATGTTCAGGGTCTGTCCTGAGTGTTGTGTGATTATTTATTTGTCTGAATGGTAACCGGCATGAATATGTTTGGAGCAATTGCACGTCATGTGTGGTGGTGACAAAAGGAGATTCAGCACTTTTGATGATATGTCGTTACATTACTGCTCTCAAGGCTGGCGCTGAGTCGAAATGCGCCAGTAACATTTCCTTTTATTTATATCCGTAGACCTTGGCTGAAATAAATGAGTTGAGACAAGTGTGAGGGCCCGATGTTACGAACAATTTCTTCCCGACGTCGGGAAACGACATTCAACTCTTTCACTGCCAACGGCTGACAGGCCGACGCAGCTGTGAGGCGCGAGGCCTCTTAAAAAAGATTCAATGTCGGCATCAATGTGAAAGTCATTGTGTCATTATCTTAAATCTTAACAATGCAGCCGGGATGAGAGTGTGAGAGCCGAGCAGATCTGTCAGGGTGGTGCAGGTGATGTTTTATTCTCTGTGTACAGTGAGCCTGAGATTAGCGGTCCCCACCGACGAAGTCGCTGCCTTTGCCACAATTTACTGCCACTTTTAATATTCTGTCATAGTTAAAAAAATTTATCGCTGGCTTTTATGGTCATATCCTTATGTCCCGTGCTTATGAACTTTTCTATGCAAATCACTCAGTTGAATCAAAAATAGACATGGATGATCAAGCAACTGAGACATTTTGAAAATGGTCTCCTATCTTTTCTCCTCTGCATATTCTACAGCTTCTTTCTGTGTGGTCTGCTGGATGGAAGCGGACAGCTGTCCCGACAAAACAACCAAAGAAACGCTCTCAGAGATTTGGAATTTAATCTGACGTCAACTCAAAAAGAAAAGCGGGCTTGAGACACATATTTTCTCATTGTATGTAAGCGGTCAAGTGTTTTCAGTGTGAGAACAAACAAATCCTTTGGCTCAGGGCAACCCCCTCCACCCTGGGCTGTGTAGTGCTGCACATGCAGTCACAGGGGACTACTTTCCGTGAGCTGCACATTTGTGCACACTTCACCTCGCTGTATTTTCACACACTTCTTGTTTATACTTCCTCTGAAGCTTGACAGGCCGGCGGCGGCCGGCGGGGAGGGAATTGAGAGAAGAAGAGGATGAGGTGGAGATTTACGACGGTGTGGCGCTGCCTCTTTGAGGACAATGTTTATGAATGCATTTACATTTTGTCTGATTTTGACTTTGTCTTCCGCCGCCGTCTGGAGCGTCCACGTCTCGTGTCACAAAGATGAGCAAAGGGAGCCCTGCCTTTCAATCTGCTGCATGGATCACCTCACATGGGGGGGTGGATCTTGCTGACCTGACCAGAGGCCTGCAAGACTGGACTATTGTCCTGGTGCCATGGTGACGAGGGGCAATCAATATTACATTAGTATGATCGCTCTATATGGATACAACCACTGCGGTGACCCCCTCTTCCTCCAATGGACTTTTAATGAGAGTTATTTGATTGGGAAAGGTGCACCAAGGAGGGTGGGGGGCTTTCGAAAGTGCTCATGAAGGGCCTTAATGAGGGTGCCAAATGGAGACATAAAGAGGCAATGGGTACACTTTTCACTTTAGTCTGACATAGCGTCACTGCCTCCTGAAGCCCTTGAGCGGGCATTGGTGGAGGGTGTGACCACGCTTGGAGTCCTACTCCTCCTCCTTGGACCCATTTTTGAAGGTACTGACCTTGGGAGAAAGGAGGCAGCGTGTAGGGGAGGGGAAATTGGGTAAATAGGTCCGATGCACTTCCTACTGGATCTTTGACCTACAAGGATGCTATTTCTTCCTCTTATCAAATTGTTATGCTCTTTTTAGTGTGAAAATAAACGATAAAAACAACACAAACAGGATGTGAAATCATAATTAGTGGAATGAATCATTCCAGTTCCCGGCCTCATTTTGGCACACGCAGCACTATTGGATCTCATTCAGACACACAAACAAATTTCCAAGTCTCCCTCCCTCCCTTAGCCTGACCCTGATCTGTGTTGGACAAGTTCACCATCTTCTTCTTCCTCAAGTCCCAGTCAATGGGTGTCAATATGTTAGATTGGCCGGTCGACAGCGGCTCGAAAGGGACTCGATGAGAGGCTGATAAGCATCAAGAGGCTGATTTGTTTTCATAATGACGGCTTAAATGAGAGCGCGGCGGCCCTCTCGTTGACCCGACATCACCTTAAGCAACGAGTGTTCATCAATAATGGGATGGATACAAACTCTCTGGACTGACACTTGGCGGCCTTTGAGCCCTTTGCTCACAGTCACAAAAGATGAGATTCTGGAGGGGAAAAAAGGCCCTTTAATCATGCATCCATTTTGTATTTCCTCAAATGTAGCCAAGGGCATTTATTTACTCACTTGCAGAGCGTGCCAGGTGTTTATTCAAAATGAGGCTGATATTTGTGCGCATGCTTGCGTAAAGTTGGAGCTAGATGTGCTACTGTCTCAGTGCTACTGTTTCTGCTGTGGAGGTTTTCTGCCTACCATCTCTATTTATAACCGTAACTATGTTAGCAATGGGACAGTTTCTTTAGCCATTCACATTTCAAGTTTTTCCTCACATAGCTAAAGCGCTGGCCCTCGATGACGTCAGCATTTTTCTGTCCCTCTGGTTGGACAGAGCAAACCAAGTTTGACTAACAAACCACCTATCGCCTATAGCGATCTGGGCACATTAATACATTTAATAATCTGCCTCTCTGGTAAATACAATGTAATTAAAACATTTTATGCTTTTGTCACGTTATTGAAAAATGGGGGTGAAGTCACATAAATCCCAACTGAAGGCCTAGGAATTTTGGCAGCACCTCTCAGAATTTGCACACAATAGTTGAAGGAAGAGTAATTTCTTGTTTGACATTTTTGAGTTTGGGGGTGCTAAAACCCTTGGCATTCTTTATTACTCAAGCTGATGAATTGGTATCTTTAAGGCTTTTTATAATGTTATAACACATTGATGATTTATTTCTTCTGTTCATTTGATGTAAAAGTTCTTACTAAGGCTCAGGCGGTTGTAAAACGTTGTACAGTAATCCTGGTTTGTTAGAAGTGTGTTTCAACGTGCAGCAAATCAAAGTTCCTTTAGAGATGTTGTTCTACGTGGACACAGCAAACATCCTCCAAAGCCACTGATTGTGTGTTTCAGCTTGTATTGTGTCTGCTTGCATCACACAGTCATTCAGAAACAAGTAAAACACTTGACTTGCTTCATCATACTTGTTAAACTACCTGCTTCTTTTTTCCCCAATTGACTTCCCGACTGTAAAGGCATCTCTCCCCCCAAAGTCATATCACAGCTCTTCCATTGTTTTCTTACCTAACGGACTCCTACTCACAATGTTAATTTTACTATATGGAGATGTACACATGTAAATGACTCGAGTATAAAATGTGATATATTTACATGCGTGGTGGATGAGGGTAAGAGGGGACTTTTCAATGGATCATTTCCCCCGTTAACATAAAGACTGTTGGTCCATGCCTTTGACCACTTTATAGTATGAAAGCAAACAATAGCCTTTTACTAGAGAGCCGTCCTCCTCCCCTATGACAGCCTTTTATGGCGTGACAGTTGCACTATACCTCCGCAATTACTTTTCAATTAGCACGCCGAACATTTCCAACACTGCGGCGCAATTATTTTATAGCTCAGTGTCTTAGCCCATTAATGGTGCTACCAACAGCACGGGAAGTGATAAACCATCTGGCCGGGTTCCCAAAGAGATCGAGCACACTTAATGGAGTGAAAAAGTAAAAGCAATTAATGTCACATTAATATAATGATAATAATGCCTGCACGTACAGCTCGGCAGACAGAACAGGGCCCTGGCACACGCTGTTAAACTGGAGAGAGTCTGCATTGCGTCCACACGCGCAGCCTGCATGATGGCAGCAACTGATTCACTGCTCCTCCAGCACACTTCAGCCAAATGTTCACAATTAGTTCATTGGTGTCATGCATTTAGTATGTGTCTATAATGAATTTGAAAGTAAGAGCTGGCTCAAAATATTGTATGCTTCTAATAAAACGGGTTACGCGCATACCAATTGGGCCCAATATGAGCATTTTTCCCTCCCTTGTGATTACTGTCATTCCAGGCCTGATTCTCAGATGTTTCTAAACGGTTATCCAAAACGATTACCTGTGACGTGAGGTGTGTTAAAAGGGATTTTTTTTCCTTCTCGATCTGCTCGGAAAACGATTGGAGCTGACAACTGTAAATTGTGAAACCTGTTTTGATATTTACGATCTCAAACCCTATTTATGTATGTGTTCGACACCTACTTCGGCCAAGCCACGGAATCCGGATTGTCATGTGAAATGGAAGAGCAGTAAGTGTTGGGCCACACGCAATAAGAACAGTACGGGCGGGGCTGGGATTTGAACCCCGGTCCTCAGAACTGTGAGGCGGATGTGCTAACCAGTTTTTCCACCGTGCCGCCAACTGTAAATGTCTTTGTAAAATATTTTCTTTAGGATTGGGTGTGACTTTCAGGATAGCACACCTTGTATCTTTTCCACAGTTTTACCCTCACAGACAGCATTATGATAGTGACAAAAGATTCTGATTTAACCCTTTACAGGACACTTACAGTGACATGAAGTACTTAAAAAACAATCTTTTATAGACAATTACTAGAATACATGACCATAGCAGAACTGATTAGATTTTATTACAATAATTTATCATTATATTATCATTGCTGTATTTCATTACACCGTTTTCATTATTGTCATTATGTTATGTGTTGGCTAATTGGGTGAGAAAATACACACAGATCTATGACAAATACACACAGATCTATGACAACCCCCTAAGACGACCGCTAAAATGTGTTATTTGATGATGATTTGATTTGATTTGTTATTTTCGTCTTCCTTCCTCACTGGATCCCGAGAATCCTGTTCTTATGTGGAGCAACACCTGCAATGCATGCTCTGTCAAAACGGCAATTCATCAGCTTGCATTGAAAGATACATTTGTGTCATGATGATAAGCTACTCGCTTTGCTTCATGAGGAATGCATTTCTGACGGTCATCCTGAATTAGTGACCTCTTTTCCCCTTTTAAAACACCAATCAAAATGCATTGCTAGTCTAGTAGTTTTTGCATTTAAGGGTTAATCCATCTGGAGGTTGTGAAAATTAGTGTCATGTGACCTAATGCAAAATACTACATTAACTCTTGCCAGTTGTTGCTCACCTCTGCTCATTCACCGAGGTCCGACGTTAAGCCTTTTTGAGTGGTGGCCCAATATGAGCAAAGTTTTGGTGGCCCTGTCAGAACTTGTACTGGCCCTGTATATTCATGATATGTTTTAGTGTTTATTTCGTATTTAGCGTCTTTAAAGGAGATTATTTAATCCCCTTTAAAAAAATATTAGTAATACTGCATTCATGGAGATTAGGCTGTACTAACCTCAATAAAATCAAGGCATTGCAATTACAAAAATTAATGACAATGATTAAAAGAATGAATAAATTACAAAATTATTAAAATATTTGGCATTGATATTCCAACAATGCTTTTATCTTGTGTCTTGATGCTGTGCACACTGTGTATAATTAGGGGTACTCCGATCAGGGTTTTACGCTGTCAATTCCGGTACCAATTTCCGTAATAAAATAATTTCAGACCAACACTGAAAATGCCGTTTTGGGCCATTTTCGGTGGGCAAACATTTTCTGTGACTTGTACTGTACTGTAATTTGTACTGGCCAGTGTCTATACGTAGGTGGTGGCCCGACACAACGGTTTAGTGGCCCCGGGCCACCGTTAATGTCGGACCCTGTTCACTGTAGTAAGTTAGTATTTTAGTCCTCTTGTCACCTAATGCTTTGTTTTGCTTGATCAGGGTACACATCGATAATCGGTCCTAACTTCAGCATTTGGAGATATCATTACGTGTGTGGTGTGCTATGTTGGTTATCTCGAGTATGCTTCACTACAAGAGCAGTAGGCACACGCTGCAATTTTTTTCCAGTTATGTGGGTCATCGCTCACATTTTAAAGAATTGGTTAAGATGTTAAAAATCGCTATGCCTGTACGTCACTTTAGGAGCTTTTCTGTGGAATTTCCCCAAGGCAAACTACGTTTTGTCTGAGATTTCTTTTTATTTGGTGCCAGCAGCTGCATATTTTAATAGATCGTTTTATTTTACAGAGACAAATATTGTTTCCTGACAGTCAGCTAAAGATTATGCATTATTTTGTTTAGTCAGCAAGTCTAGTTGTCAGCGTTGTTGCCCTGGCATGGAAAAGACAAACACTTGGGAGATAGGCTGAATAATTGCCAAATGCTCTTTTAACATTACAAATATATCGCACATTTCATCTAATTGAAGACTCCTGCTGTGAATTGTTTAATTCATTACGTGTGTGAATAAGTGTGCACGGGCGTACGGGTTCTCGCGCCTGTCTCAGGAGTAGCCCCCCCCCCCCCGTCCTATATCTCCTGACCCCTCTGTGTTCTCGCCGCCCTGCTCTGTTTGTGTTAATTCCTCTACATCTCCAGGGTGGCTTACATTAGAATATCTTAACCACTGGACTGAATTAGCATAGTGTGATGGATGCCGCTGAATCTCCATGCCAGATAATGTCCACATTTTGCATTTTAAACTAAGCTACGCAAGGGACGTGCTATCCATTTTCACAAGGGGAAATGAGGTCCTGGTGGGAGAGCGCTTGGCACTCTGTCATCCCATGCAAAGCTCCCTGCCCAGGTTTTATGACACCTCTGAGGCACCATACAGAGACAGGTTGAGGGTCATTGCCTAGCACTGGTCAGCTGTGATGTCACATAAACACTGAGCAAACTTGTGTCAGCTCGCGCCTGCTTGCTTGTTCAAAGCTCACCAAAGTTGTCGATGAAGTGCTTGTTTGGCTTCCTCCTGCAATATTCATGCGTTTCTGGACATCCACCCGTCTGCGCCGCTCGGCACAGTACACACCGCGTTCTCTCTCGTGGAGATAAATCATGCATAATTTCCATTTTAATCCGTACGGTCCAGCAGATGACTTCGTGTGCAGCAGGCCCGCCACAGCCGTGTGTTGATTTCCGTTGCAGGGTTGACACAGTCCTCAGCAGTTGATCAATAGGAATAAATCAGGGGGGGGTTTTATGTGACACCACATAGTTGTACATTTATAAGCCTCTTTATTAGATAACATCTCAACACTTGAGCTTGTCATACACACTGACACACACACCTGTTATACTTGACTCAAAAGAGGCCCAGTATTAAGGCTCTATCTAAAGGATTGTTAGTAATAATGATAATACTGATGATAATATTGATATTGATAATATTAATAATCTCCAGTTCACCGCCAACCCTATTGAGGACAATTAGTAAAGTTAGTAAATAATTAAAGTACCCAAAGTATAGAAACACCTCTCAGTATTATGCAGGACACTTCCTTGGAAGTTTCAGTTGCATTGGATTTCACAGATACAGGATATAAACTTCATTTATCTAAAAAGATGTATGGCATCTGTTGCCTGCAGTAGTATGCTCCCCCAAAATGTGCATACACTTAAATGGTGAGTTTGCTGTGATAAAGCTGCTAGCAAGATTTAATGTAGCCTCACCCCCCTTGAGTCTCTGACCAAAGCCACATCCTAACTAATGTTATGTATGTAACGTGCACTGTAAACAAACTGACGTTAGTCACAGCTGCTGCGGTGGTAGCATGTCTTATTCGTAATGGACTTTTACGATAACGCTAAGGCCATATTTTCGTGACCGGCGTAAATCCGGCGCGGCGGGCAGTGCAACTCTGCGCCAGGAGTGGGTTAGACCAGTGTTGGTAATTTCTTAGACCACTGCAGCCCGGCAGATCTGAAAGGAGGCGGGGTGTGCCACTGCGGGTGTGTTTACAACCGATTTTATTTGCCGCCAATCAAAGCAGTGCATCTCATTCCCTTTAAACAGACAATGTAAGTGGGTACCCTTATCAAATACAGAATGAGCTGGTAATAACCGCTGACAACTTAAACATGTCCGCAGACCTCAGTATGTGCCAAAAATGCATTAGACCAGCCATCTACGTTTTTCGGCACAATTATCTTCAACCATAAATAATTAATTTAGAAACAAATTTCTGAATTCTCTTTACATGGTCTATAAAGTGATGCTTTAATGTGTTGAATGTGTATCGTATAGTTTGAGATAATGCAAGAAAGTGGCAAAATGATGCTATGTTAGACATCCATCCATTGTCTATACGTCCAGTATAACCCAGACATGAGCATTCCAATCATGGGCTAATTTACAACACTGGATATGCTTGTATCGAGAAATAGAATGAATCATTTTGGAGATGGAACATTTCTGATCATACTTTTAAAATAATAACCCTTGACACATCTTTTGCCCATTGATTGTGTCTGTTCCATCTAGAAGATACTATATAAACAAATGTTTATATGAAACATGAATAATTTTGAGCTCAACTTTATGTACATTCTATTCATCTAACATCTGGTTTCATAGTGAAAACAGATGCAGTAACAATGCAGTACTTGTGAAGCTGTGCAGGTTTTGCTTGAGTACATCATCATTCTCCATATCAGCTGAATGATAGACGCATAGATGAGTCGTCTCCTTGTTTTCTCCTCACACAAGCATGAAAGACATGGCTGTGCAGCCTAGTCATTCTGTAATGTTCTGCTAATTACGTTTGACTAATTATGATTCTTTTATGTGGCAATATAAGCTTGGAGTTTCCCCCCTTATTATCATATAGGATCTTGCTGCGCTTCATTGATCATGATTGCATACAAAGTCCTGCCTTTTCTGTTTATTTTCAAATTAAATATTAGCTCTAAGCACGTTTTATGTTGGGAGGGTGGGAGTAATTGCACTTTTACACCTCCCCACCAATTGACTGCTCCAGAATGTGATCAAGTGAGACTTTAATTAGATACTTGGACATAAGTGTGCGTGTGAGCGTGCGTGCCTGCGTGTGTTTTCAGGTCAGGAAAAGCAGGCAGGATGCTTTCAACAGCAGGCACATTGACTGAGCTCCAATTACATCCGCCTTTAAGTAACAAATTGATTGAGGAAGGGGAGGCTGCCTTTACGAGCTAAGTGTTTCTGAATAGAGCTGCAGCACATACCTCCGCTTCTGTCCTTTCGGGTGCCCCATAAAGAGAGTGCCCGTGGAATAGAGTGTTGAGTCTGTGAAAAGCAGTAGGGATAATGTAACAACAGGCGTGTGGAGCGGCTGTATTGTGGCAAAGACAGGATGTCTCAACAGAGAGAGGTGGTAAGGGTTGGGGATGCGGGGGGTGGTTCCTATAGGTGCCACGGCAAGGATTGCCACTGTGCTCTCCTTCTATTTGTCAACAGATGATGGATAGTAACAGTGGGGAGAACAAAACCAAGCATTCCTGATGCTGTCACCACAATGAAACGGCGACATAACAGGATTTGGTCACAATGCTGAGTGGAGCACTTCAGAGAGATGCCAGGCCAACATGCCACTTCCACTGCTAGTCAAAGACTCCATCCATCACCTTGGAGTGCCCCCTTAGCACCTGACTCTTGTCTTCGCTGAGACTTCACAGTCCAACTCATCTGGGCTATCGTGATTAATTTATGGCCACTTGTGTGCAGTTGTTGTTGTTGTTCCTCTGAGGAGTTGGTGGTATGGAAATTTGATCTGCTTGTTTCTTTTATTGTCCAAATGCTGTACGATTAACTGCTGTCCAGGTGTAACCTGGCATAGGATCGAGCTCAACCCGACAAATGAAGCGCCTTTTTTGAAGCCTCACCATGTCCGAAAACTCAACAATTTTTGCAGCAATGTGTATCCTGGTCAAATGCACGCATTTGAGGGTTCCACAACACAAGCCCTCGAAAACCCACTCGGTAGCGGCCCCCTGGAAAGTTATTACAAATTAGCCCCTGACACCAATTTCACAGATTGACATGTCTATCATGAGAGGACGCATGAAAAAGTCTCAAGGATGGATGCAAAGAAATAAGGAATGGAACAGGTAGTCAGACATTTTGGTCTGATGCAGCCACTTTGGGCAAATTCTGGGGCTTGTACCTACTTTGTTGAACTCCTGCTAGGGAATTTGGAAGTCGGAATACGAGACACATTGCAACATCTTTTTGCCTCCTTCATCTAATGTGGGCATAGCATGGTGTCAAATTATCATTTGGAAGATTCTCCATGAAAAATGCGGTGCGAGGAATTTCTTCTTCTTCTTATCGAGGTGCGAACACCCACTGAATTTACCAAACAAGGTTCCCTGCCTTTTCAATTTTTTTTCTGCAAGAAGAGATAAATGAAATGATGTGGCAATAAGTCATGATTGCACTTCACCTGGAAGATCATAGCACATATGAAGCGTTCAATCATATTATTGTATTTTTATGTAACAAATTACTTTCCAAATGGCAGTAACTAGCCCTGCAGCCAACCAGTCCAGGGTGTACCAAGCTACAGTGAACCCGTGGTTATCATGGGGATATGTATGATATTTTAATGCTTAATATTATTATATTATTATAAACTTAATAATAAGTTTAAATAACTTATTAAAACACACATTTTAAACACATTGTGAACATATATGAACACGAAAACAAAATCTGTACATTTTGTACTGTAGCATCTATGTGCATGCATGTGGCTTTAAGAGGTAGAGCCTGGTGGGTTGGCGTGTGACGTTGGCCAGTCTGCGTGTGCGTCTGGATGTGAGCTGTGGCTGAGAGCAGCTCCTGCGTTTCTGTTTTATTGTTCGCCCAGTCTACAATAAATGGCTGAAAAATACATCTTCGACAGTGGCTCTCCTTCCCTACATGCGAGGGCATTACAATAAGTAACTATACTATTAAAAAAAACATCTCTTGAAAAAAACAACTCAATAGTTAAAGATATAGCGGGGGGACACTGTTTTGGAAATAGATTGCTTGGATGGATTATTGACAGTAACTATTGATATACTGTATACAATACTGCATTACATTGTGGAAGTAACTTGCTCACCACTGTCGATGGGGTGTATTTGTATTTTAACCAATATTATAGTCTTCAATATATTTGTTGTATTGATGTGAGCTTGGCAAACATGCAGTATTTCTCAACATTTTCTTGATGTATACTTGCTGTGGCACCATCCTCTCTGTTGATGGCTGTCGTCCACATAAGTGCTGAGCTTGCAGGTGTTGCAGCGGTGTCAAGAGGTAAAAGATCAGCTCTATCTAACAGAAAGGGCTGTGCTCCTGTCTGGAACAGGAACAGGAAGCCTCCTAGAAAACAAGAAACACGGGGAAGGACAGTGTTTCCTGTCTGGGCCTTGAGTAGCTGGACAGCATGGTTGTGTCATGTTCATGATGAGAATACTGTAGTGTGTGGGGAGGGGACCTGGATGTGAAAATGTGCGGTTGGAGCAGGGGAGCTTTTAGGGGTGGGGGTGCATTCTTAAAATTAAAAGTTGTAGCCTATTAGTCTGTGTTTGGTAGCTGAGCACGCGTCCATGCCTAGCAAGGCTGCTAATAGGAAAAGATGTGTGGAAGTGTATGATTTATGGTTGCACGCAGGCAGGGGTGGAATAATTTGGTGCAGAACGGGTACTTACTGAACGGCAACATCTCGGCTACTTATCCGTACTTTCTGGTGATAAATTAGCTCGTGCTTAAAGTAGCCGGAGACCCATTTTTCATTTTGATTACTACACTTGATATCTCTTTCTTTTTTACTCTCTCTTTGTCATTCCTGGTTCTTGGCATTTCTTGTGTATAGTTTGGTTCATAGTGTTTGTGTGTGTTCACTCCAGCGAGTGGCCTGTAACCCCTCAGTGACTGGACTCTCTCCCCAGCCCACCGCATGTAAAAACACAGCAACTATGTTAATTGCAAAGGAGACCCAACGCGGCCGCAGTGACACGACTCTTCTCGTTGACCGTGAGCTGTCCCGCTGCCAAGTGAATGGCGGGCTCCTGTCAATCAGCGGACGACCCTTGCTGAGACCTTCCCCCTCTCAGACAAGGTTCCCATTGATCCTCCATCACCCCTCTGACAGGCAGCAGCCTCAGTGGGGAAAATAAGCAGGTGAAATATTAAGTTATAAGTCCACTTCCAATCAATGAACAGACCCAGAGGCAACGAGGGATGGGACCCGGTCCCCATGGCAGAGGCCCGACTAGCCAGGGGGTAATGCGATTGAGGTCTGTGGATCACCCCAAAGACCTGCAGGCACATTTGAATCCAAGCCTTCAACGGTGAGGCCTTCACACAGAAACCCTCTGCCAAATCCTGCAATGCTAGCTGGCACCCTCTGCTATTATCCTCTGCTTGGCAGTGCCACCCATGCCCACAGCCAGGCCCAACTGGACACTCTACAGACGGCATAAATAAAACATATGAGAGCTGTAATGAGAAAAAGAGCTGCAGGGCCAGCGGAGTGAGTCCACTTCCAGTTGTAAGCAGGGGTGTCTCTAGACCCTGTGTGGGCCCCAGGCAAAAAGGACCATTCAGCCCTCACCCCCAAAAAATATAAAGCAGAACGATCTACTGGATAAGCAGCAATATATTTTACTGAATAATTGACATACACAAAATTTATAACAAATAAATTAACAACCAACACTGAAAGCAATATTTAAATACATGGTATAAGTAATCACAACAAATAATAAACCTGAAATGTGCATCTCGGCATTTATCCCACACCCCAAAAACATGCATGGTAGGTTGATTGAAGGCTCTAAATTCCTCGTAGATGTGAATGTGAGTGCGAATGGTTGTTTGTTTATATGTGCCCTACGATTGGCTGGCGTTCAGGGTGTACCCCGCCTCTCGCCCGAAGATAGCTGGGATAGGCTCCAGCACGCCAGCGACCTTCGTGAGGATAAGCGGTACGGAAAATGATTGAATGAAATATATAATGTATATTATGTTTGTGTTTGTGTGTGCCTCTAATGACGAAAAGGCTTTAACAGCCACAAATTCCAAAATATTAGGGTGATTGTTCTGATATTTTCTGAAGTTTAAGTGGGCAAAAGTAAAGATGTCCGCATTTTGGTGACGATTGGAGTTTTGTGACAATCTACGTTAAGGTTTTTCCTCTATAGTGAGCAAATTTGTCACCGGAAGGATTCCAATGAAAATGAGACTCCAGAAGACATCACAGAGATGTGACCACAACCAGCAGAGAGCAGGTCTGACAGCCAGTAAGGGGCACTATGCGTGAGATTACCAACCTCGCAATGTCGAAAGCAGTGCCATTGTTTTGTCATTGATATGGATCGATGTCAGCCGTCGCTCGGTCTCCTGACCAGTGATTCTTAAAGTTTGGTATGTGCACCACTGGTGATGCACAGGCTCCCTCATATGGAAAAAAATAAATAAAAATTCTTCACTTTTAAGTAAAAACCATTGACTGACTGATTTTAAACTTTTATTTAGGTGAAAAAAGAACTTGTGTGCAATACATTTAAATTTAATCATTAAGGACAGTTCCTTCATTTTGTATATAAAAGTGCAGTGTTGATGTTAAAACTGTGTGCAATGTTACAGCGGCTTACAATAATATTGAATATACGTTTTAGGAATAAAACAGTCTTTTTTATGAACACTGAGGCCTACTACACAGCTGTGTTTTACTTTGGTCATGAAGGTGGTACTTGGAGAGCTAAGTATCCTTTTTTTAGGTAGTATTCGGTCAAAAAAGCTTAAGAACGACTGCCTTAGGCAATTGCCTGGGTTGCCTACCCTGTTTCGGCATCTCTGGTTGTAAGCAAAGGCTTCAGAAGCAACAGCTCCCACTTTAGTCATCAACAAGAATAGTCATTGATCGCATGTCATGTGTCTCAAGTCCATTGTCCCGAATAGATGTTTTGGATTGGCGAGTCTCGGCCCCCCTTGAGGGTCGTCCAGCTTGGCAGGTGTCAGTGGTTATCTTGGCCTGTCTTGTGTGGATAGGTGATGGCAAGCCCCCGTCGGCGCCACCGGGCTGTGAGATCTGCTCCTCCGTCCCCCTCGCGCTGGTGTTGCTGACTGACAGTTATCGTCCAGCTGTGGGACACGCACCCCAGCAACCAACGGCTGATAAAATGTTAATGTAATTAACAGATAATGGCTGTTGTTTTTAGCTGTCAATACTCTGGACCGAGAATGGATAAAGGATTGGAGCTGCACAAAGTCACATTCAGATATCTGCCAGTCTTTGTAAAATTCAATTATTTCAACATCACTACCCCCTCCTGTCTTCAATTGCGAACTTCCCAGTCGCGCTACCCATCCACCTTCACATCCGATGGTCTTCATAGTCCTATTGACAGCATCTCTGTTCTGGTGTTTGGTCTGAATGTAGACTTTTCCCCCCCATTCATTCATGTCGTCCTGCACTCTCCTTTCAGATCATAAATCATGTGACTGAGGCAACCAGCCAGAGGGGCTTCTCTCACCTCGGACAGCCTTTCGGACAAAGCCAACCAGCCAGTCGGCTGCAAGACAAATGTATTTATATTTGTAACCAAAGACATGCCTCCTATCAGGACATGGCCAGTGCCGCTTTGGACATTGCCTGCCTGACTGTTCTGGTATTTTAATAAGTATCGAGCCCAAACAAGATTAGGCACCTCCAGTTTACAAAATGTCAGTGAAGGCAGCGCTATCACTCATAATAAATGGGCTTATGCAAACAGTGGGTTTTTTGCCCATGCATGAGAGCTTGTTTGGTGTGCACCACAGTGATGCTGTATGCTGATATGCAATTATTCTAAAGAGTATCAAAAGTTCAGGTGTGAGTGTCCCATCTTGCTGTCGCAGTGGGGGATGCTGTGGGCCGCTACAGATTACCACAGGAATATTCCATGAATAAAACTTGGGATGATAAGGGGGAGCCTGCGAGTATGATAAAATACATTGCATAAGGAATGGTTCTTTGTTTATACATATTTTAGTTTTGGTCCGGTGATTGTGCTTGTAAAGCCTCAACCTCTGCTGGATTTATTCCTACCAATGTCAGCGCAAGAAGTTTGATCAGAGAACCTCAAGTGTTTATGCTCCTGATCCTTAATTACGTCACTTTGTATGTGCTAATGACACCTAATTATCATTTGTGTGACACAATTGCTCTCATTGTCATAATGAGTAAAACTCCTTCAATTGTTTGCAGTGCTTACGTGCAGGTTTCTGCAGTTATTGGCAAACTGTTTATGCAATCCCATCTAATTGAAGTGTTCATTAAGTCGGGAATGCTGTTTTGAGAAACTTAAAGGTGGATGCTAAAAAATAAAGACAGATGAAAAAAAGTATCATCAAACGCAGACCTTGCCCCCCTGTGTTCTCCCACCTGGTCCGCAGCAGCCACATCCAAAGAAGAGAAATAACCAAAATTGTTTGACATTTTCACTGTCCTCTCCTCCCTCTAATTATTATTATTTTTTTCTTCTTCTTTCATTATGAGGTTAGGAATTGCCGACCAATTCCACAAAACATTTTAGGCTAACATCAATCTGCCATCAAGATTTATTTATCTTAAAAGGCCTCTTTTAGTGGCGGGACAGTGGACGACTGGTTAGCACATCTGCCTCACAGTTCTGAGGACCAGGGTTTAAATCCCGGGCCCCCCTGTGTGGAGTTTGCATGTTCTCCCCGTGCCTGTGTGTTTTGGCTGTTTGTCTATATGTACCCTGCGATTGGATGGCGACCAGTCCAGGGTGTACCCCGCCTCTCGCCCGAAGATAGATGGTATAAGCTCCAGCACGCCGCGACCCAAGTGAGGATAAGTGGTCCAGAAAATGGATGGATGGATGGGCCTCATTTAGCATGATTTATTCTTTCACTACATCTTCAGATTTTGCTGAAATTTCCATGGGCTTAATACAGTTATTTTGTTGTGTTCTATTCTTTTTATGATTTATTGATTGACTACAGTATCTCTTTTATACAACAATTTTAATTTTTGTTTCGTTTTATTATTATTTTAAATTATGTAATTATGGCAACATTATTCCTTTGTATTTTTACACTCCTTGTCAGACACTGACAGGTCATCTGTTTAATTGACTGGGAGCTGGAGCTACAATTCTGTCTTAAAGATAAGAATTAGATTACTATAATAATAATAATTACTTTTTATCCTGTATTATTGTGCTTGTAGTGGTACAGATCTGCACTGAGTGTCTACTATTTTGTGTAGCAAATTAGATAACCATCAAAGTATAATGCCTTGCGGATCAACATTAACACCTCAAACTGAGATTTGTTTTTTATCTTTCCCGAAAGCAGAATTTGATACAGCTCATGTTGGATCCCAGACATTTACACTTCAGGTTTATCTAATGTACATGAGTGAGTGATACAAGTGAGTCAATAGATATAACTTGTACACTCACAAATACAGTACATTTGAGAAAACAAAAGATTTTGGGTTAGTCTTCCAGACTAAATTCCACTTTTGGAGCCTTTCTCTTCCTCTGACCTATGATCCATTTCTCTGTCTTTTCACATCCCTTTCCTCCCCCTCTCATTTCATATCCCAGTCATTACATCTCTCCTCCTATTCCCATCCTGCTACTAAACGGGACCCAATGGCCCTGATTAATCTGCTGTATTTGACTTAATGAGAGGACATTCACATATCTGATCACAATGGCTGCAGGAATCAATGATAGATGGCCACTTGGCAGAAACACTGTGGTGCTGAGAAGAAAAGGAGTGAATCTGTTAAAGCTTTATTTAATATTCCCCCCTCTGCAATGTGTACCGGTATCACATTTGTGTGTTTTTTTTTACATTATGGGAAAAATCTCTTTGGAGCTCTGAAAAGACACAAAAATAACTTCTCTTCATCTACACAGTAAGTAAAGTCACGTAGCTGCATGCCTATTTAGATTCTCCCCGCACCTGGGTAAGAGCAGGATAAGGTGAGTGTTGTGACTCAACAGTGTGTGTGTGTGTGTGCGTGTGTTAACACTTTATACACGATAGGTCATTCAGTAACAAAGCGCATGTCAAGAAAAAGAGACATACTGTAGCAAAGACGGCCCACTCGCGCACACACAAAAGCGTTCCGTTGTAGCAGATTATGAATTGATTTCTTCCACATCTTCCTCCCTGAATGCAGCAATGTCTCCACTTGACCTTTTATGGCGGCCTCCTATCTGCTCAATGGACTTCTGAGTGTTTGACCCTGGCCTTTTAAGCACCGCAGGTGTCCTCCATCTGCAGCCGATGGACGTCAGCACAATGATGCCAGATGTACGATAATTAGCGTATTTGCACAATAGTTAAACATTCCAAAACACATGATAATATCATCTTCTCTTGTCACTTAGATACAGTGACCACATCCTTGTTGTTATAATGAAGACCCTTTGTAAAGGCGGCAGTATGTTTTCCATAAAGATTGTAGTGTTATCACTAAGCAGCGGTATATAAACTATAAAGTAGGGTCAAAGTCTAAATGTATTAAAAAATTTAGTTTTGCAATGATAAATAATATTTTCTGCTAATTTTGCATTTTATTATTTAGAATTAATTTAAATATAATCATTTAATTAGAAAAAAATACATTGTTTATTTCATTCATGTTTTTATTGTGCCGGCACGTTGGTCGACCCGAAGATAGCTAGGATAGGCTCCAGCAGCCCGCGACTCTTGTGAGGATAAGCGGTAAAGAAACTGGATGGCTGGATGTTTTTATTGTATTATTTACAATAAATCAATTGATGTTAATGAGATAAAAGAATAGAAAAAAAACTCGATTGATACATTTTATTACAAATAAATAACCAATTCTAAGGGAAAACGGCTGAAGAACAGATACGGGTTTCCAGCCATACTTTGGCCACCCCTGGTAAAGTCTGCACAGTCAGCAGACTACAGAATGCTATGAACAAAATAATAGGTCCTGTGAGAGGCAGCAGGGTGCCACAAAGCATGCAGCCATAAAATACGAAGAAAGAGTAGTAGTAGTAAAACAAGAAGAAATAATGTAGGTTAACTGTTAATTTATCTAATAACTACACAGCATTTGCGAAATCCAACAACCGCGCGAGTTTCCTAGTTTGCTACTGTTCCGTTTCACGCCACAATCATTGAGTTCGCGGCTCAGCCCAACTCTGAGTTGACCACAAACATAAGGATTTGCCATCAGAAAATAGTGAAGGGTTTTAACATTCACATTTGTCGGCCCAACTGCTTTCTGACCAGATTAACACACCCCACACCACAGGGCCATGTTTTTGAGAAATTAGACAATCGGGCCTTTACTGACTTTGATCTAAAGAGAGGAAAAAAGCTCAATTTCGGTCCGTTTATCAGTATGGAAAAAAAAAAAAAGTGAACTGATGAACATGAAACAGATATAGTACTTACTGACTATAGCGAATAAGAAGAGGTTAGTAGCGACTGCCAATCGTCAGTATTTTGCATTCAGGTCGCTTCCTAATGGGCTATCGTTACTTTTCACGTCCCAATCTCGGAGTCCATGGCAGCACTCGGTTTTGAGGCATAATAAAGATTTGTCATCTGAAATATTTAACAGGTTTCCCATTTCTGATTGTCTGTCCCGACCGTTTACTGAAAAGATCGGCGAGGAAAATCACTCTTAACACAACCCCACGCCAAAGAATAATCGCTCAGGAAAATCCTTCGGAGACATCGTCGGGGCTTTTTTCATCAGAAAGGAGGAAAGACGCTGAAATTCAGCCCGACAAAGTGCACCCCACTTTATCTAACACGCATGTGATTTTGCAGTATGGTATTAAGCTGGGGGGGAAAAAACACACACACACACACAGAAGGACCTGCAAACCAAGAACTTTGAACCCATAAGACTTGTTGTGAGGTAACAGCAGTAACATTTAGATGGCTTTGGTATCATGCAAATCTTTGAGCATAATCTGCGGAGGATGAATTCCACCAGATCACAAGATGATGCACTATGACAAGTGTATTTGCTGGTCTTGGTCCAAAGTGTCGTCTCAGGTCCACAAGGGTGTGAGGGGTCCCAGGCATGTGAACCCGCATCTGTTGCGGACGGAACAGCAGCACAGCGGCCGCCCTGTCCTCGCTGTTGGCCCGAAACCATCCTTGCACTCGCCAGTCTGTCACTTTGCAGCTTCCTGCAAAGTTAATTGTGAACTGGAGTGGCGCTCTGGGGCCCTCTCGCTAAGCAGCCCCTAATGACAGGCGGAGAGACAGCTACACATGTTCGCCGGCTCTCCCACCGGAGGAAGGCTACAGATAGCGCTCGTGCACAGACACTGACCTGTCACAAAGCTGTCAGCAGCCAGCCTGTCAGCCTGCACGGCCCAGCACGCAGCCCTCCTATCCCAGGTGCTCGGCTGACAATCTCTGCACTCGCTTCTGTCTGCTCCGCCAAGCCTGCTGCTGCCGTGATTCATTGAAGCCCGGCTTTATTTAAAGCAGTCTTGGTCACTTCGTTAAACACATGCCGGACACAAGTAAACAGCCCTTTGCTGCTTTTAATTGCTGTTGAAAGTTGTTTTGTATTGTCGTGTACTCTTGAGGAGAGAATTACAGTGAAACCTCTTAGATTAGTGTGCGACCCACCTAAAATTATTTCTTGACGATGCCGGACAAGTTATTTTCCTGAAAATTGGTGGTTGAACTCCAAATTTTACCATTGTACGGGCATACATTTAACATGATGGCCAGGCTAACGCGTGCCAGCTAACTTTGCTAATCAGCCAACACGCAGATCTTTAATTACGCCACTGAAGTAAACTAAATAGATAAAAATAAAATTCAAATGATGAGCTAAAAACTGTTTAAAACTCTAACCACTCAATTTAAAAAAAATAATAATAACAATTCTTATTTTAAGTCATTTAATGTGAGAAAATTGCTTTTGATACAGTACTTGAGTACATTTAAGGTCAGATACTTTGACTTTTACTCGAGTAATATTCTATAAGGTAACTTCTACCACAGTAAATTTCTGTTAAGATACTTACAGTACTTTTACTCAAGTATAGCTTTCAGATAGCAATTTATGCAAGACTATATGTTCCAGACCCACCACTATTATGTGAAAATCTCTGAAATAGCGAGACCATGTTACTTTTTTCTATACTGCATATAGTGTTACCCCTCCCACATGCTTTAAACACATTTAAATGTGTTACAACACCCTTAAAGTTATTAAAACGTACATTTTAAAGTATTCCTTTGTACCTGTTATGACTCTCTTGCTCGCCCAGTTCTCCAACTAAGAGGAAAAGTGTTCAAGCTGTTCATTGGTCACTCCCAGTTAAAGTTTACTGTAAAACTGACACATACTGTAAAACAAAATAGAATTGAACATTGTATATTTAAACACTAAAATATTCAACCAAACCGTGTAATTTTGTTAGCTTAATGATAACATGGCACATACAATGCCATAGATGGGAGGTTACGTAACAATAAACTTTAAAACAACACACACGGAGCATCAACACAATACAAACAGAGCATATGCAACAATACTCACAGGCATATATTCTCTCTGCTCTGTGGGAACAATGACTGTTACTGGGGTTCGTTGGGGACCTTCTGTGCCTCTTCTTCTTCCTCTCACAGATATTACGCTGCATCCCTTCCAGTAGACCTCAGTGCTGCCCGGCATGTTGCGACACAACATGGTATGACACTGAAGGCGTGCAACTGGCTTAAAAATCTGTGAACAATGAATCACGTTCTAGCAGGGAACACTATACTTTTCTAACTTTGTTTTGCATTTATGACAATTGCTGCTGTTGCAATGGGTAAAATGAATTAGAAATCCGAACAAACCGGCCATTGACCAGCCTCCTGCCAGAGGTTGCGATTAAAAAGTTCCAAGGAGCCAGTGTACTCACTAGTGTGTTCTGTTCACATGACTCCTGAGGTGTGTTTCGTGTTCATGAAGGATTCTCCCGGTGGCTTAATGGAGCTCAACACAGACGTATGGAACACATGTGCTAATATCTCCTCATAGGCGCCCAAATGAGCCATTACATCAGCTAATCTGACAGGCACACAGCATTCAGTCCCCCATCTGCCAGGCAGGGTGGTGAGAGTCACTGTGCGTTCCTTCTGAGTGGCGAGCGGGGATGGACGGGCCAGATGGACGCCCACTCTAGAATCGAGCCATTGACCATAGGTGTAAAGTGATGCAGGAAAGCAGAGGGCGACTTTAAGCTTGGTCAAACAGCCAGAAAGCGTGAGAGAGTGTCTACCTTAGCATTCAAAAGAGTTTCCTGGTTCATTCTACTTTTTAGCCCGTGGAGATCTGGGAGAGAAAATGTGGAGGGAACAAAGGACCAATCTCTGCTGTCGTCTACCTCTTGGGGAAGAAGACATATAACATTAATGGTATCCGTTAACATCTCCTTAACCCTGATCCCACCTCGGTTGCCGAGCACCTCCCATCCCCTTCCTCTCCCCTCTGCAGCCCACTCACCAGCCCACCTCGGTTCCCTTTGCTTCCACCCCCTCCGGCTCTGCTCCCTGGGGGCCTGTTTGTTTCCCTGCCAGGGGCACAGGCGGCGGAACACTGATGAGGTGCTCAGGCCACCGTGAAATGCGCCATAACCTGCCAGCGCAGCGGCCTGGTGAGATTGCTGTATTTACTTTTTAATCTGCCCGCCTTAATACATGCGATAAAAACTTTGTCACATTAGATGGTGACAGATGGGCCCGGAGATGTTATTACTGGTTAGGGGAGGCACGGGGGAGACGGTGTACAGAGGAGTGGGACCAGGCTCGGGGACCAGGGGGCGGTGAGGGGGAGAGAAGCAATGCCCCCAATCACGATAATTTTTCATCACCCCAATTACATTGTTGAGTGCGTCGCGGCAGCAGCATGTGCACAAGCAGTCCTGCTGCTGGTAAAAGAGCGAGGCAGAGAGACATAAATATAGATAAAATGAGGTGCCCTAGGTCCTCTATCCTGCTGACTATTCCTCTGCCATCTCTCCCAACTGATGGAGGCCCCGTTTAAATGAAGGCTAAATCTTATTTAGATAAGAGAACTGAACTGCTGCCTGGGATGAGAGCATCATTGTTTGTTACTGATGGCTGGAGAGGTGGGGACGAGATGGGTTTGTGTGTACGTGTGTGTGTGTGTATGTGTATTGTGTGAGACGGTCTGCTCCTTGCTTGTTTTATTAAATAAGAGAGCCTGAATGTTCTTTGCATGGATACAAAAACAATCAGCAAATTAGAATATACTATTACCTCAGAAACAACTTGTGAACAACTGGCAAACTCTCTCTCTCTGTCTCTCTCTTTCTAATAAATAAATATATATATATATATATATATATATATAATGTGTGTGTGTATAAAAAAAAAAGTATGCTGGTTCATAACAGTGCATCAATATTACAAAGCAATTCGCAGACACCACGACGGCAGTATCGGTGATGATTTCGTCCAATCATAATAGATGATCAAATGCATTGATTTCATTGGCACAATAGAATTTGTCGACAAGAATTTTATTTATCACGTACACACATGTACTGTATCCCATGCATACACTTGCATTCTGCATGGTACCTCTTCTTCCAGATATTTTTTTCTAGTACCTGGTCAAGAGGCGATTTAAGTTATCATTGCCACGTCATCATATCGAAGCAGACGCATGTTAATGTTTGCCTACCCAGTTGCTGTGCCTCAGCTCTGGACGTTGCAATATTAAATTCCACAGTCTCCACTTTGCTGCAGTAGCCCTCTTTAACCTCTTGGATAAAAGCTGGACGCACACATCGATTTAATAGATTTTTTTTAATGTGAGAGACCCCACACCTGATAAGGAAAGAAATCGGCATATGTGTGCTTATTGCTCTTATAGTGTGTGGTGTACGAGATGACCAACACAGCACACCACACACGATTTATGTTATGTATGCATGAGGGGGAGGGGCCAGCCATACAGGCAAAGTGCAGCACAGACGCACAGGAGTAGCGCCACAGAATTTCCACGCAGATAAAGAGTTAATCCATTGGTTACACATTGACCGATGTCGATTTATCGTTGATACACTATATTGCCCCGATTAATCGGCCCGCCGATTTATCAGACTGGCTCCAATTCAGTTCAGAGTTGATGCTGCTGGAAAATACAGTACTAGGACTAAAAAGGTTGAGTTAGAGAGGCAGTATGTTTCAAAGGGAATTCAAGACTCACTGAAAATACAAAGAAGGAGAAATTGGCTCATCTGGTATCTAAATTGCAAGCTTTTGGGACAAACACTCAACACAACCAGTTGCCCCTCTATTTGTGTCTGGCTGGATAAATATTTAATTTGATTAAATCTTATGTGGTTCCTTTTTATTGAGCAGGTCATGATTATTTAGGTTGAAACTATTAAAAACATTGATAATTCTCATGGTATTTAGGGGAACATATCAGGATTATGAGAGGGTGCTTTGAAAATAAAAATGGCCCCAGTAAGTGGTTTCTGGACCCTAAATGTTTGAGAACCACTGCTCTGCAATGGAAAGTGGCATAAATTGGTGTGAAATGTACCTACTGCAGAGTGACAATTTTTTCATAATATAAAAAAAAAGTACAAAAAGTTAAGACACGTGATAAATAGATAAAACACTGCTTCTGTACATAATTTTGACCTTTCTGTGGAAAAGGTCCAACATTTCAGGTTGTGAAAAATAATAACACGCATCTCACATTTGCTGCACATTTAGTCATCTTGATTCTGTTTGTTTTATTGAAAGTAAATATTGAAATGCTTTTGATAATAGCTTGTTTTTGTCAGACTACCTGTGCATGAACACAGCATCGGGTTGCCTCAAGCAGAAAGAGTTTAATAAATATTTTCTTTTTTAATTGTTGTGTAAATTTAAAAAAAAAGTGTTTGTGACTCAGATATTGCAGGTAATGAGAGAGTGCGAGCAGCTGTGAGGCTGCGGGCCTGCACTGCGCATCATTAGGAGCTCAGAGGCTGCCAGGCTCCACGCTAGCATAAGCCGCTAATGAAAAGAATGTAGTCACAGATCTCATTTTTCAAGCAATTCTTGTGTAAACTGGAGATTTTCCAGTGTATGCACAGTGGAACAGGGGACCCCACATAAATCACACAGCTTGGCTGCTGGCATTGCAGGAAAGAGGGGGTTTTGAGCACACCCTAACCACACAGACATATGCTGCAAGAACCTGCAAAGGCACAACAAGAGGGAGGAGGGGCACCTCCACCTGTCCTCTCCACAACACCTACTCCCCCCACCATGTCTTCTAGCTCACGATCCATCCCAGTGTACTGTCCAACAGCCCTCCCCCTCTCTCACACCCGCTCTCCGACGTCCCCTCCTACCCGCAGGCATGCAAGCCATCGAAATGGGTCATTTTTTAATTAAATACAATATTAATTACTGCGAGCATCATTACCGATATGTGAGATTTGACTAATTAGTGTAATAGTTTTGGAGTCACGCTCATTAAATATGAAAATTACACCAGTAGAAAGGATTGGTTCTGTGATCAATCTTGTATGGACAGAGAGGAAATGATTTAGAGAATAGCTTTTATTGTGCAATTACCTCCATTACAACCTGCCAGAGAAGAGGAAAGAGACAAAAAAAAATAGTGCAGGGAATTGAGGATCCGCTGAGAGTTTGCATACAAGAGCCGTCGTCGGCTGCTCGGCGTACATTTTCAAAAGAAACAAGATGAGACACTTGCCAACGCACACAATACCCTACAGAGGAGTCTTTGCCTCATCACCCTCTCAATTAGGACAGTCGCTAAATGGAAGACTGGTTGATCTCCTCTATTTGACACCATCGTTGTGCTCAACTTTGCCATGGAGGCACTCAAATTGGAAAAACAGGTCATTGCCACTTGACTTGGTTGTTTTAAGTATTGAAAGCTTACTCTGAAAAAAAAAAAAATCACACTGAAATTGCCTGTAAAACTCATTCAAATGTCTCATTGGGGAAAGTGAAGTTATAAAAAGGAAAAATCTGGTTCTCTCACTACAAATAGAGTATGGATGGTCTCCAGGAACTGTGCTCCATTGTTGTTTGTGTGCATCGTGGTGTCTCTCTCCAATGCTCTGGTAAACACACTGCATAGGACCACAGCCAGTGCACCAGAGCTCAATAGAGCTGCTCTACATCCTCAGCATGTGAATGGCTAAACACTGAGCAGCCCAAATTGGCCCCCTTTTTAATGCTGGAGAGGCTTTTGTATGTTTAGTATAGCAAAGCTGTGAAAATAGCCATGTTTGTGTTGCCTCTTCTCTTTCCAGGTGATCTGTCATATCTAGGTCCTCAGAGCGAGTGGCACACACACTGTGTGTTGGTCACTGTGGCATATGGGCAGTGGGAACACCCCAGCTTGGCACTGCCACGAGTTTACTTTCAGTCGCATGCCACGGTGGCAGCCACGGCAAAGCAAACAAGACCCGAGCGTGACCATGTAGTGATAGACAAATGCCATCAGGTATTGTATATCAAAAATGTCCGTGCCCTTCATTCATTTGGAGTGGTGCAAAGTTACTGCATCTATGGTTCCTGGCCACAACATACACTCTTAACATACTATAATGCTCAGTTTTAATTGGCACTGTTATGGATGAGGTATTCCTTTTAGCATTATGTTTATTGTCGTCATTGACAGCGCTCAGTACTTTGCAGCGTAGTTCTACTTCACCGGGAACTACAACCACAATAATAAATCATAGTGTTTATGAATTTCTCATTATTTGCTTGTTTAGTTTTATGCTGTATTCATTTGACCTCATTGGAGTGTGTCTTCTCTGGACAAACTATGGAAACCAAAATATAAAATGAAATGCAAATGTCATTAAGCCAGTCATTATCCTGTTAAGGGTATTGGCCTACATTGGTCGTGGATACACCCAGGACTATTCACCAGTCAATCACAGGGCATATATGAACAAATTCACACCTCAGGGCAATTTAAAGACTCCACTTAACCTAACATGCATGTTTTTGGAATGTGGGAGAGAACTGAAAATTCCAAACAGAAGGTTCTGAATTAAGTCTCAAAACCCCTCCACTGCGGGATTCTGAGGAAAAAACAACCTAAATGTACAATCATTCTTATGAAAAAAAAGAAAGAAAGAAAATCTGGATTCATTCCTATTCATTCACATATTAGATTCAAATTACACATATCAATTAATCATCATAGCAAGAGACCAGTGAAAAAAATAATTTGCTGTCTAGCTTTTAAGTTAATTTTACAATGCTAAATCAAATCGAAATCAAAAATTGAAATTGCAGCGACACACAAACATATTAACTTCTCTTTTGTTGAATGTATTAAGGGAATGCCTTGCAGTAGTCAGTAAAGGAAAAGTATTCAAAAGGAAAAAAAAAAATAATAATTCTCGAATTACATACAAAAATTAAGGCAATGGAATAATATTATATAATAAGAGAAAACATTATCCACGTAAGTGTTAGCGCTTTTAATGGAGCTTGAACATCGACAAAACTCTCTTATGACCTTGTACCTTGACTGCCTTTGTGAATCTGCTTGTATGCAACATAAGTATATGAATATATGCAATAATGCTATCTCCAGCTACATGAATACTGGCCCTCAATAATATTGTAATACTAACCTCCAGACTGCGTGCCTGATAGCCAATACTTTATCACAGCTCTGCCTTTTTTATGGGTCTGGTGTCTCTTTAAAATGATTGCCCCTGTTTTGATCTGATTAATTTTGTGTGAGCACAAACAATTACTTTTCATCTTTATCTGCACAGGGAATCACCCCTTTTTATGGGTATCATTTATTATTACTGGACAGCTACTTGTTTATTGGAATTTCAAGCAGCCTATCGCAGCCGAGATCTCCCGTGGTCTATATTTACATTTCAACTTCACCTAAACAGGCATGACAAACACACATAGCAAAGGCCCAGCCACGGTCGTGCCTCATTTACATACACTTTCCTCTCTTTCAGGCCAGACTGAGCTGGATTTCACGCAAAAGTTCCTGACATGTGGGCAGAAGGCATAGAGCAGGCAGGAGAGGAAATAAATGAGTGAGACACCAAGAGAAAAGGAGGGAGTCTGTGGTGGGATGCTGAGATCGGCTCCACTGAGGATGCATTTCAGCTTGCAGGTGAGTGTCCATCATTCAGGAAAAGAGGATGGGTTCATGGCCTCTGACATCCATCCATGGCAAGGGGGTCTTCACAGTGAATATAAATATATGTGTGTGTGTGTGTGTGTGTGTGTGTGTGTGTGTGTGTGTGTGTGTGTGTGTGCGTGCGTGCGTGTGTGCGTGTGTGTGTGTGTGTGTGTGTGCGTGCGTTTGTGCGTGTGTGCGTGTGTGTGTGTGTGTGTGTGTGTGTGTGTGTGTGTGTGTGTGCGTGTGTGTGTGTGTGTGTGTGTGTGTGTGTGCGCGCGCACCATGGCCAGGGCCACTCTTGACAAGCCAACAGCTGTTAATTATGAATTGGCCCACAGAGTGGGAGACAGGCTAGTGAATATGCAGAGCTTAAAGGGGAACGCAGAGCCAATGCAACACAAGTGTCAGACCCCGACTGCACCTGAAGTGGCAGAGCTTGACCTGGGTGTCAATCATTGGGAAAGGCCAGGGAACAGTACAAGGATTGCTTGGATTTGACCCAAAAAACTGCAGTTTGACTCTCATAAAAATGTACTTGTTTTTCAAATCAGTGGAAAAATGCATACTATTGGATATTGGTAAAGAAAAGGTAAAAGTGTGTTTCTGAAGAACCACAGTCCAACATTGAGCACCATTAACTTCTCTGACATTAACTCAGGGAAATGTTGTTTGCAACCGCACACTGTCTTTTAAGAGAACAAAGCAGACACTGATCATTTTCAGTGAGTATCCATTTCAACAAATGAACTATAGGAAAGCTCCATTAAATGTACCGGAAAGAGAAGCCCTGCTGCATTATCGTAATTTCTCATCTATAACGTGCACCCGTGTATAATACGCACTCCCAAAGTTGACCTCAAAATTCTGGAAAAAAAATTCTGAAGCTAAGCATTTAATTGAACACTTAATACTTTCTTTTTTATTTACCTGCTTTTATTTTCAAATTCACAGCCCTACTTGTATTTAGTACATGAGAAAACACACAGTTGTGGCCATATGTTTGATTACCAAGGCGGAATATGTAAGATGGGTACAATTATTTAAACAAAATATGAAAGGCCAGGGGAAACACATTTGAATTTTAATGGAATTAAAATTCAACTGTCAAGTATTTCAGAAAAAGCATTATCATTAAACAAAACATAACCCTAAAGAAATTAATGATGGTTGTTGCTCAGTCATCATTCGTATTTAGAAAAACAATATTTCACAAATTCTGCCAGGGTATGTAAATTTATGAGCACAACTGTACATATATGCAGTCAAACATGCCCGTCATATTGGAATGAAAGTGTAGACTACACCTTTTTCATAACCTCTAGGTGGTGGTGGCATATTAGAATGAAAGTGTACAGCTTTTTTATAACCTCGAGATGGCGGCATACATTTATAAAAAAAGAATTCATTTACCCCCTATCCCTATGTATAATCTGCCCTGTTGATTTGACAATTTTTTGGGGGGAAATAATGCGCATTATACACGAGAAATTACAGTAATGGTGACTAATGAAAAGGAGGAAGCCACATTATACAGTATCTGTATTTCATATTTAAGGAGAAAGTTGAATGGGTGGTCAGCAAAATATTATTTTTCTGAAATATATATGTTCCATACTGTAGATTTGTTTTCAATACAGACTCACAACTGGGTCTGGAAGCCCATCTGGAGATTTTAAATAAGGCATTGAGTGTGAATCAATCTCAAGCCTGTTCCACAAAAGCCCAGAATGAGAACCACAACACTAACAGTGACGGCTTGTTCAATTACTTCTCCAGTCTAAAACATGAACCATGTGTTTATTGTTTAACAACGGTAGTGAGGACGAAGACAGAGCCTACATTGATTGTATAACTTACCATAAAAAGGCTGGACAAATACCCCCGGATACGACACTTATCTTGGGGGTTATTAACAATTATTTGCCATCCTTTAAATGCCTCCACTCCTGCTTATAGTTACCTCAGGGGGCCGTGTGTGTAGACACAGTAGGACCAGGGTTAACAGGGCCTGTGCCTCTTACGCCAGGAACATCAGAAGGAATTTTAATTAATTTTCCACTCTTCGGAACCGAATCTGCATTAATTTTCCCCTCAAGGACTTTTATAAATTTCATCATTAATAAAATTAGACATTCAATTAGAATCAAATTCCAGAGTTTTCATAACAGTCCTGGTCTGATTGTCCTTTTTTTTTACTAGGCTAAGTAAAAAAAAAAAAAAAAAAAAAAAAAAAAAAATTTCATTAATCGAATTGTCATAACTTCACACATCTCTTAATTAGTTTAAATTAATATGATTAATCACAATCATGACAAAACTCATTCAATTACAAGTTTTCAATGGCAAGTGGATGTGTTGGGGGCGATAGGGGCATAAAGGATGAGGGCGGGAAGCAGAGCTGGCTTCCACAAACGGGATTGGCCACGATTATTCCGATGACTGACAGGTTATCAATCATAGCGCACTTTTAATAAAGGCTGCTTGAACTTCAGGGGGAGACGGGTGTCTTTCTTGTTTTATTTCTTCAAAATGCTTTGGAACTCCCCTTATTCCTCAGTGAAATATGATCCTCCTGTGAATGAGTTCAAGTGCACATTATAATGAAGAGAGCAGCATGCATAAAAACAAAAATTGACTCATCCATATGGAAATAAAATGATGGCTCATCTCCACTGTCCCATTATTGTGGAAAATTGCATATGTTTATGTGCTCAAATGATATCATTTTATTTTCGTTTGTCTGACTGTCTGAGCTTTCCAAAACACCCTCCACCCCCTCTTCATTACTCCCCCCCCCCCCTCCCCCCCCCCCCAATTCTCAAGATCCTCCTCGTCAATTTCTGCTGTTGTCCTTCTATCAGGTCTTGTGATCAAACAAAGCAGGGCAGCAGAAGCATGTTGCCATTTGTCGCACACCACTGTGGCACAAGTTGAGCAGCAGGTCCACCCTCGGGTGTCCTGTGCTAGGAGGGAGTGGTACAGCTGCCAGTCTCAGACAGGTTTCCTCTTGCTCCATGTGGTCCCTTGGGAAAGGCCACCCTAATGTCCCCATGCAGACATTTGGGATTTGGGTCTGGGATTTGATCCATCCATCTGCGTTTAGAAGCCTGCTTGATTCTTTCTCCCTGAGGAGGTAGTGCAGTGGTGGGAAGGAACAAAGTACAAATACTTTGTCACTGTACTTAAGTAGCTTTTTCAGGTATCTGTACTGTACTTGAACATTTATTTTTCTGATGACGTTTTGCTTACACCCTATATTCGGTGTTGGTTAGAGTATTTTGGAAATGTAGTTGGTTACAATTACAAGATAGCCTGTGGAAAATGTAATAGTAGTGTAACTATTTCAACTACTTCCTCAAAGTAATATTACTCATTAAATCTGATTACATCTTGGTGACTTTTCTTAATTTTGAATGAATGCAAGACTCTTGGATGTTTCCTCTAAAAAGTAGATTTAAAACCATCGATCATATTTTTTTTTATTAGCCACATATTTGTTGTTTGCACAAACAATGACCTGATAACAAAACATGAAGAAATGTAAATACATCATTAAAAATGTTTGTGGGATTAAATGTGCACAGCATGTGGAAAACCACCAACAAATGTGCACAAGTTAGAAAATATAGCTTTATATGACAAACCAGAAAAGTGAATTTTCAAAAAGTCAAAAATTATAAAGATGAAACTGTTCAATAGTCAATTTTCTTTTACGTGTTCAAAAGTGTAACTCAGTAACTCAACCTTTTTTTAAATATCAGACAAATAATAGATTGAACCACAAGGTGGTGCTTCGAGGTCATATTTGGAAAGTTATGTTATGTTTTAGGCTACTGCAGAATGGCACATGACCAGACAAAGCCAATCACAAGAGTTCGGTTTCGAAAGAAGGAAGTGATATAAAAACAAATCAGAGCTTTTGCGGCTATTTTTCAAATGTAACTAAAATTGTAATCATGAACATTTCCAAAAGCAACTGTAATTTAATGACACATTTCCTCCCAGTAATGTAATGGATTAGAATTAAATAAATTCTATAATTAAATGATCTAATCTAGTTACATATAATTAGTTACTCCCCAACACTGCTTTTATTTGAAAACGGATATCTGTATTTTCTATTCCTTACTTTGTCCACATACGCTTGTTACTTTATTCAACCTTTGCAGATGACGACGCGACGTAAAAAAGATAAAGATCTTAGGGACTGAGAAATCGGAACATGCATGGTCCCGGGAACATTAACAATGATGATGCAACAGATTCAGAGAAACAAGATATTCCCAAACCATGGCCTTATCTAAGAGAATTATTTGCTGTTGCTCGTTCTAAGAATGATTTGTGGCCCATGCATTGTATCGTGTGTCACCCTAAAAAACACAAGGTTATGGTATTCAGAAATTCAACATCCAATCTAAAAAAAAGAAAAGAAAAAAGAAAAAAAATACACAAAAGGTATTTTTTTCAGTTATCATTATCTATTTTAGCAGATACAAAGCCGTTGAAACGTATTCAGGTGCTCATGCAAGACCTGTTGTCAATTCAGTGCTGATTATCTTGTAGCTTGCAGCAAAGCTGTGTCCAGTAATTTATATTTTCTTGCCAGTACAAGAAATATGCAAGTTAATAAAAGAGGGAACTTACTGTTTTGTGTGCAAAGATTATTTTTCATTGTGACAAGTAACCGAACGGGTATTGTATATAATGATAGTCAAATTAACTTTGACTTTCTACTTTTGCACTTTTACTTACATAAGTAAATGAGTTGAATCAGTACAGTTTTTTTTTTCTATTCTTCTTCTTTTTTGTCTTTTTTTACACAGGTACATCTACCTAAATACAGATTGTGGGTATTTTTGCCACTTCTGATGGAAGGTGATTACAAGGCCCAGCTGAGGGATAGATATTCCCCTGGAGAACCCAAACCTAAAAGTCCCACAGATGAAGCCGTTTTGGCTGCTACTGTCACTTCCCACCATTCTACCACTGCTCCAGGTAGAGTCAACCAAAGCCCATTGGAGCGTTAAGCAAAGGATAGCATAGCTACATATGTTATGTCTACGTGACAGTGCTTATCATGCAGCTCAAGGGCTCCTATCCTTTTTACCCAATGCTTATATCTCACACTGCATTGGATCCATGTCTGATGCATATCTTGGCTGACAGTGTAGTTGAAAGCCTGCAGTATTGCAGACATGTAAACGTATACATTGTATACGCGAGTGTGCGGAGAAGCATGCATCGAGGCTTTTAGGTTGCGTTCGCTCTGCAGTGGCATGTTTACAGTTGTTGGCAGAACACTGTGATTGGAGGTTATTGGACGCCAGGCCGCACCAGACAGCCACTGCTGCCACATTTTTTATTTGGGTTGTTGCAACCACATGGGGCAGCATATGGAGCCATTTCCTCTTCTCTCTCCCCAGGACGTTTTAGACATGTCAGTTAGGCCTTAATCATGCATTTTTCTGCATGAGGGGAGAAGCGGAGAGTCTGTACCAAGCTGGCTTCTTTGCCCCAAGGTGCTCCACCAACACAGACAATCAATAGTGCCCATCACCCGTGTGTGCATGCACAAATGCAACATATACAGTTTATCAAGGGCACATTTTAGGGCCTTTTCTGATTTAGTCCAGCACGCAAAAGACAATTTCCTTATTGTGTATTTAATTAGAGGGGAGTGGAAGCTGTCTGGTGGACAACCAAACCTCAATAGTTCAGCCTTCAGAAAACTCGGGGACAAAAGAGACATTTTTCAAGGTCTAAGCCCACCCTCCCTTCCGAGCCATCTCTGGGTCCCCAGCCACCCTTGAGCGGGAAGCACAGCCTTCCATGTGCATAAAGTAGAAATAAACTGCAGTCTGTATTTTCATTGGGGAAAGTGAACCCAATTTACACGCTGCTCCATTGGAGATGAGCACTCTAGCGTGCACCTGCAGGTAATCTCGCCCAGATTCCCCCTTTGTGTCCCGCATTATTGTTGAAATAAATAACCTTTCACAGCAATCAGTGTGGGGATCTTCACTTAAATTATCGCCGCACAGATAGCTCACTCATGATCTGCTTCTATATCCATTAACTATCTGGGAAAGTGATTTATTGGTGAAGGGTAATGGGGGCGGGGGGTGCGGGGGAAAGGTATGAGAAAGTGAAGGAGACAGTTTAGTAAGACAATAGTGCCCTCTACTGATTCTAACTTGTCCCGATTCCATCTGATTATATATTCAGCCCTGATGCTCTGATAAACTTTTGGGAATCGGATCTGTGTTTTAAACATAGGACCATTTGATCTCCCTCTCTCTATCTTATTTCATTCAATACCTAAACCAAATGGCAATCATCTTTGATGAGATAGTTAAAGAAAAAGAAGAAACAAATCCAAAATCCAGACCAGAGTCAGAGTATTTTATCACAACAGTACAAGTAAAGTTGACTTCTGTTGTACACATGGACCTAGGCATTGTGCCATCTGTATGCCAGGGCTCCTGTAGCTGCCCACACTCCCATCTCTGCATCCCTCCCCTCCTTCCCCACACTCCTGTGATGTGTCGTTACACGCTCGGCTGGCTTCTCTTCCATGACAGACTGTTACTTCCTGGAGCGGAAACGCATTTGATTGTTAACATCTGGGCCATTACAATTGCAAACTAGGGCTCTGTACATCAATCAGGAAGTGATTTCAAAACAAAGAGACCATCCTCCAATCAATCTATTGGGAAGTAGGAGCATTACATGCTCCTGTAATCCCGGCTAATTAGCGGGATAATGGGAATGAGATTTATGAATCTGCTGAGGAGAGTGGAGGTGCGAGGCCACACTCAAATTAGCAGGGATGCAGGCCAGGCTAGGTTGCAATAAGAGGATGCGCTCTGGTTGTTTCTTTGCAACTCCTAGTGGCGTGGCCACCTTTGGACATGATGGAACTGTAAACCCCAATTCCAATGAAGTTGGGATGTTGTGTAAAACTGTCATATCTTGTTTTGTTTGCTCATTTCCTGTTCGTGCTGTTGCAGTTCCTTAGCGTGTGTTTGTGGGCGGAGTCTCCTGCATCACACCTGCTTGCAATCCTGATCGGCAGGGTATTTAAGACGCAGGAGAAAGAGGCTGAGATATTGTAATTGCTATTTGCTATGGCCTCGTCATTAATCTCTTGTGCTTCTTTGCTTCTATCTGCCAGCAGTTACTCGTTTTGTTTGTTTTTTTCTTGTTACTACTGTGCTTTGTCTGTTCCCGTTTGTTACCTCCACCTTTTGTAAGTTTAGAGTGTTTGTTTTCTCTATTAGCTCTACTATCTTTCTCCTGTGGCCCTCCGTCCACCACGCTTTATCGTCTTTACAATTTTGTCTTCCATGTCAGCACTCTGTCAAGTTGCTTTTTGTTATTTGTAGTTTCGCACTTTGCATGCTCGATTTGTTTAATAAATACTGTAAAACTCATTAAGCTTGTTTTGTGTTTGTTTGAGGGTCCAACCACTTGTGTGTTGACACAGCCTTGACAAAAAAAATGATTCGCAAATCTTTCAATTGAATACACTAAAAGATATTCAATGTTCAAACTGATGAACTTTTTATTTTTTTTAATTATTCTTTTTTTTTTTTTTTTAATATTCACTCATTTTGAATTTTAATGCCTGCAACACGTTCCAAAAACGCTGGGACAGGGGCTTGTTTACCACTGTGTTACATCACCTTAACACTCAATAAGTGTTTGGGAACTAAGGACACTAATTGTTGAGGTTTTGCAGGTGGAATTCTTTCCCATTCTTGTTTCATGTACAACTTCAGTCCAGGGTCTTTGTTGTCATATTTTGTACTTCATAATGCACCTCCCATTTTCAATGGGAGACAGGTCAGGACTGCTGAAGGACCAGTTAAATACCCACACTCTTTATGACGAAGCCATGCTGTTGTAACGTTGTAATTTACTACAAAACTGGTAGGACTCTTCACAGTGCAGATGTACAATGACCTTATACATCGAAAGCAACTCAAGACTTTTTAAAAGCAAATAAATATAATAATGATGACTATTCTTCAGTTGTCAACCCAATTGAAGATGTGTCACTGTCCAATGACTTAATTACCTAATTGTACATTCCATTTCGCTCCCATACAAGCATCTGCATATTTTGCAGTCAAAATGGCCTTGTGCACAGACTTCAGATGGGAAAATGAATAACTTACTGCTATTATACTGTAGCTTTTAAAAGAGTGGGTATAATGCTAACCTTTCGAAAACATGAAAATTGAGATTTAAATGATTGGGATGCTGGAAATGAACATGTGATTTGGACGTAATATGTATGTACAGTACAGCTGCGCTCATATTAGACTTAGGTAGACTTTATTGTTTAATAATTGTATTAATTGTAATTGTTCTTAATTAGTATTGATGTGAAGATGATGACGCTTTTGTGAAGTGTTGTACATTGTGTGAATGCAAGATTTTGGACACTTTGACCTGAGAGTTATACTTTCCGTCTTAAATGTCTCCCACACTTTGAGTTCTCCTCGTAATAGTGCATGACGAAATACATTTTACTAAATGGCATACAGTGTGTGTGTGTGTGTGTGTGTGTGTGTGCGTGTGTGTGTGTGTGTGTGTGTGAGCTACTGTATGTATCCCAGGAGCATAGCAGCGTGGTGCCACCCTGCAGCATCTTCCTCCCCAGCGGCCCATGGGTCTGACCTTGCCTATACTGGCTGGGGACATCTTCTATTAAAGCAGCGCACTGTGATAAGGCCATTTCTTTTCCTTCAGCATCCCTTTAATGTCATCCCTGAAATATGAAGTCATTAAGCGATATTAAAACAGTGCTGACAAACTAATTAACAGAAGACATTATACGGGATGGGCTCGATTAATCCGCTTTAATTGCTCTTTTAAATGGAGGCTCCAATTAAAATTAATAAAGATTTACTGGTGATCGCACAAAACTACACCAAGTAGTGGTTGTCTGAAGGGCAGCCTAAAGTCAGCCTCCCCCATTGTCAACTTGCACTCCCCTTGCTCGCGATGCCAAAAAAAGCTTGTGTATGAGCATGAGCGTGGAGATTAAATAGGCCGAACGTTTCAGACCTCCCAGTTCACTGATTCCATTCCTCCCCATCCTCCTGAGCCGCTTGATCCTGTCTTCATCCTACCTGTTCAAGAGGATCCACACAGCTACACTCACTTCACTTGCATGGAAAATGCAACTCGCTGTTATATATTTTTAGATACAGCAAAGCTGTAAGCAACAATACACTGGTAATTATTTCTGACATCGTTTCCAGCCATAATTAACTTTCAAAAATGTTTTTGGGAGGTCTCGTTTAGGCAAGAGTGTGTGCCATACCTTATATTTCCACTAGATGGCGGTGTTTGTCTTTCCTCTGCTCAGGTTCAGCCAAACAGTTTTGGCGTATGATTCATTAGGCTCATATATTTCTCACATGGAGTAAATTACTGTGCGGTTTTCTATTTCAATTTCATCTAGTTCTGCAGCCTTTTCATCATCATTACTGACACACTTTGCTTCACCTAAAACATAATTTTGTATCAGACCATTTAAGTGGACGCCTTGTCAGCCAGAGGCAGTTGAAGGTATTTTTTTGTTTCTTTCATTCTATCAGAGGTTACCAAGTCTTGTTCTGAAAATGTCACCCAACAAATTAATTGAAGCAAAGCATTTTGCTTCAACCGGAGGCATTTTAATTGTGTTGAGGATGTAAATCAATTTGCTGAAGAAGGTAGCTCTAATTGAAAAGACATGTCTATTAAAAGATTAGTGTGGTTTATTGTTTCCTGTCTTTCTCATCAACAAATCCAACTAATGTTTCAATTTCCTTAATGTTATCATTTCTGATGTAATTGGTGCTTTGCTACCTAACAGCTTTTCCAATTAAATGTTTGTTTTTGTTACCAACGCAGTGACAAGAAAAAGTGGCACTTATGCACTGTGCTATGTTTTCTTGTCTCAGTTCACATAACATAAAGTATCTTGTAGCTCCGTGTGTTAGAAACACAATCATGATCAGCTTTATTGGCCAATTAAAGTCAAAACTAAAGGAAATGACCCCCAAGGAGGTGGTCCCTCCTATCGCTGAGTCTAAGGTTGCCGGGTTGGTTAAAAAGCTTCTCGGTGGCAGGGCTCCGGTGGGTGGATAAGAACCATCAATAACTCTCAAAGGCTGCGGATGTTGTGGGTATGTTTTAGTTTACCCTCCTTTGCACCATCACGTGGAGATTGAGGACAGTGCCTCGGGAATGGCAGAGCAACTGGTGGTCCCCCTTGTTAAGAAGGGTTACTGGAGGGTGTGTTCCACCTACAGGGCATCACATTCCTCAGCCTCCCTGGTAGGATGCATTCATGGGTTCTGGAGTGGAATGATCCATCGGGATGTCAAATCTCAGTTTCATGAGATGAGGTGAGAGGAGAGGAGATGACGTGGAGTTCTGGAGAGTGCATAAGAGCTGGTAGCCGAGGCATTGAGGGTGTCTGGTTTGGTGGCCTCAGTTTTACAGCTCTGTTTTTTTGAAGATGATGTGGTTCTTTTGACTTCATAAAGTTAGAATTTATTCTCTTAATAGTTGGAATTGAATGTGGTAACTCCGCCTGTATTGTGGTCTCAACTCATCAACTCTTGCTGAAGTGGTTGCAGCCAAGTGTAAAGTGAATACAATGAGAATGAGCACCTCCAAATCTGAGGCCATGGTCCTCAGTCGGAAACGGTCAATGGTAGTATCCTTCCCAAAGTGGAGGAGTTCAAGTATTCTGGGGTCTTGTTCATAACTGAAGGAAGAATTAAACAACAGGTGGACTGCTGCAGTGTTGCAGACATCAGTCGTCGTGGTGAAGAAATAGTTGAGCCGAAAAGCAAATCTCTCGATTTACCGGTCGATCTACGTTCCTACCCTCACTTAAAGTCACGAGCTGAGTGTCGTGAGACGTGATTGAAAGAGCAAGGTCACGGCAACAAGCTGTAGAAATGAGTTTTCTCTGTAGTGTATCTGGGCTCTAACTTATAGATAGGGTGAGAAGCTCGGTCATCTGGGTGAGGTTCAGAGTCAAGCCGCTGCTCCTTCGCACCGAGAGAAGCCAGATGAAGTGGCTGGGACATCTGTTTAGGATGCCTCCTGGACGTCTCCATAGTGAGGTGTTTCGGGAACTTCCCAACCTAGGACACCGTGGAGAGACTGTCTCCCGGTTAGCCTGGAAACACCCCGGGATCCCCATGGAAAAGCTGGCCGAATTGGCCGGGGAGAGGGAACTCCGGGCTTCCCTGCATGAGTCACTGCCCCCATGACCCAACCTCAGATAAAGGGAAGAAGAAGGATGGATGGATTGAGGGAGGAAGGGAGGGATGATGGATAGATTAATTCTAGATGTACTGGATTTCATAAAATTATTCACATGTACCAAATTTTGGGTGCAGCAGGGATTTCGAATTCGTTTTGTCGCGTTTCCTTCGGAGGGGCCATTATGACTCCGAATTCATATAAATGTATCATCGTGTCATATTTTTACATATCCACAAAACATTTGATGGATAACTAGTTTGAAATCAGAAGCCAGTAAAAAAAATTTGTCCATCCCTCCATCCATCCATTTTCTCAAACGCTTATCCTCACTAGGATCACGGGTGTGCTGGCGCCTATCTCAGCTGACTACGGGCGAGAGGCGGGGTACACCCTGAACTGGTCACCAAACAATCACATAAAAATGTTTATTCAATGATTATTTGAATAATTTATTTTAATTTGCTTTCACAGGCCACATAAAATGATGTGGCGGACAGGATCTGGATCAAGGGCCTTGAGTTTGACACCTGTGCCCTATCCATCCATCCATCTATTTTCTTTTACCGCTTATCCTCACTAGGGTCGCAGGCTGCTGGAGCCTATCCCAGCAATCTTCGGGCGATAGGCGGGGTACACCCTGAACTGGTCGCCAGCCAATCGCAGGGCACACAGAAACAACCAACCAGTCGCGCTCACATTCACACCTACGGACAATTTATAGTCTTCAATCAACCTACCACGCATGTTTTTGGGATGTGGGAGGAAACCGGAGTGCCCGGGGAAAACCCACCCAGGCACGGGGTAAACATGCAAACTGCACACAGGCGGGGCCGGGTTTTGAACCCCCGTCTCCAGAACCGCTACGACTGTGAACCCATAGAAATGTGAGATTACCACATATATTCTAATTACATACCGTATATACAACACATTGATGAAAAACCAGTTTTGAAATCAGAAGCCTATAAAAACATGTTTTTCAACTATTACATTTCTTTTCAAAAGGGGATTGGTAACAAAAAAAAAAAAGGTTGCAAATATCTCAATGGTATTACACCAGAACACAATGAGCAATTTTGATTTGCCTTCGCGGGCCACATAAAATGATGTGGCAGGCCAGATCTGGCCCCCGGGCCACCAGTTTGACATATGTGGCCTAGATGAAGCCCTAAAGGCATGAAAGAGCATCATGGTGTTTGCGATTTCATCCGACTTGTGTGCATGTTTTGCAATCAGTGTGCTTTGAGCGGCCCGCTGCCTGGAAGAAAGAACCAGTGGGTTTGTGGAATTCTGCTTCGATGGCACAACTGTGTTATGAGGTCACCTCGGGCATTAGTCATGAGGAGGGAATGCATTGTGGCTGTTTTTTAAGAAAATGGCAGCGGCTGCACAATGAATGCAGGCCTTAGAAAGTTGACTTGAATTGGCTCCGGTGAACAATGTGAACAGAATAGTTGGGGTCAATGTGGATTAGAGGCACCTTCAGGGCTCGGAGCCTGGACACAGTATTTTTATATTTCAACATGTGCGGCTGAAAGCAAAGCTTTTGATTGAATGCAATGATTGATTACTGTGAAAGAAAACATAACCAAGTTGTTTTATGTCATAATTTATATCATCTTTAATTCCAGTATCATCCATTACATTGTCCGTTACTGAAATATCCGAAAATGATTGTACTTTACATAACCAAAGGCTTCCTTCACCTTTGTCCACAATAAATCATTTGCATTATTTCCACATGTGCTTTATGTTAAGCAACTAGTTTATACCAAAATCACAGAACATTATGACACAAACAGCATAAGTGCATGTTTTTTTTTTTTTGTTTGTTTGTTTTTTCCACAGCACGGAGCAATGTAAAAGAAATGTCTCAATACAACCATCTAAATCAGGATCAAGCTAAACTATGTGTTGATACTATAGGGATGGACATGATGAACAAATAAATCGATTAATTGTTGTTTAGAATTGAAAACTGATATTTAATTGATTGTTGCTTAGGTTGATTCAGTCTCAACTAGTTTGTGGTCTAAAAAAGAACAACACCCAAGGGAAGTTGAGCTCCTTCCACGCTATGGCACAACTCATGTAGGCTGCAATTTACAGCTCAATAAAACACTTGTATCGAAAGATGAGTCCAGAACGTTTTTAAGAGAGACTTTCCCATCTCATTAAAATATACAGTATATTTTTAAATTACAATTAATTAACATCTCCCACAGTCAATCAAGGAAATGTAGTCAAAGGCCCAGCCCCAATTGATGGCATTGAAAAAGGATTACATTTCTGGAAACATTTGGCACTACAAACTCAATAATTGTCTAATTGTACCTCAGCAGATTATATAAGTAAACATGAGCAATACAGTATAATACACAAAAAGCATTAATCATTCATTTGATCATGATGTAACAAGAATATTAACAAACTACAGTCTAGTCATCCAATATAATCCAACAGCTACATTTCACTTCACTAGTAAAAAGCACAACAAGAAATTATCATAATATTCAATTGACTAGCTTTCCCCTGTCACCAATTCCTATACTTGTTGTCACATTTATCCCCTTTGGCCTACAAATAGGAGGATGTCTTGAATTCGTCAGGAACATCACTGTCCAGTTTACAGATGACCTTGTAGATGGCCTTCTTCCAGGAGGGGTCTGAATCTTTGGCCACAGAAATGGCTTTGTAAAACTCATGCAACGTGATCTCAGCAACCTCCAGGAATTTGTCAGGAACCTGGAAAAGAAGGCAAGTGGAGAATAAAGACAGTATACTGTGGCTAAAACGAACAAGGTTAAAGTAGAAACTTTACACTATAAAATGTTCCATCAGTACTGACTAATGAGCTTATACCAGCAGACAAGCTGTGGTGTATCCCTTCACAACACATCTTCGCAACTGTTTAGCTGTTTAGTGTTTCCTACCGTTTATTGAACCAAGGCACCAAGTGAGAAAGATCAAGACACGTTGCCAACCAAAAACTACTACTACTACTACTAATAATATAGTTATATAATGTATGTATACTGAAATGTTGACCATCATGTTTCAATTGACATACAAATTTACTTGAAATCTGGGCCTGTTGAATCCTGTTCTGAAGCAGTTCTGAAGCAGTTGAGGCAGCCTTAGCTGATATACTTGCAGGAAGCCATGACTTATTTTTTTGTATGAATGGCAACAGGTGGATATTCAGGTTTATTGTACCTTCTGTCATCTATTGGAACAGCAATTAATTGTTCTGCTTGTCACTATACGTTGCTGCCATAGACGAACAAAGATACATTTGTCCATCCATCCATTTTCTGTACCGCTTATCGTCACTAGGGTTGCGGGCGTGCTGGAGCCTATCCCAGCTGTCTTCGGGCGAGAGGTGGGGTACACCCTGAACTGTTCGCCAGCCAATCGCAGGGCACATATAAACAAACAACCATTCACCCTCACATTCACACCTACAGGCAATTTAGAGTCTTCAGTCAACCTACCGTGCATGTTTTTGGGATGTGGGAGGAAACCGGAGTACCCGGAGAAAACCCACACGGGCATGGGGAGAACATGCAAACTCCACACATGCAAGGCCGTGATTTGAACCCCTGTCCTCATAACTGTGAGACAGATGTGCTAACCAGTCAACCACCATGCCGCCAAGATATATTTTAAATTAAAAAATTATAATTTTCAGACAATTAATTGAAAGTAAATAATTCCCTGACAAGAGAAGAGAGTGTGGGCATAGTCATTGATTAATTGATTATTAATAATTCTGTTAAAATGTGTGGAATTGATTGATGAGTAGGCGGCACGGTGGCCGACTGGTTAGAGCGTCAGCCTCACAGTTCTGAGGACCTGGGTTCAATCCCTGGCCCCGCCTTTGTGGAGTTTGCATGTTCTCCCCGTGCCTGAGTGGGTTTTCTACGGGCACTCCGGTTTCCTCCCACATCCCAAAAACATGCGTGGTAGGTTGATTGAAGACTATAAATTGTCCGTAGGTATGACTGTGAGTGCGAATGGTTGGTTGTTCCTATGTGCCCTGCGATTGGCTGGCAACCAGTTCAGGGTGTACCCCGCCTCCTGCCCGATGACAGCTGGGATAGGCTCCAGCGCGCCCGCGACCCTAGTGAGGAGAAGCGGCTCAGAAAATGGATGGATGGATGGATGATTGATGAGTAATCTTGTTCTGAAGCAGTTGAGGCAGCCTTACATCGTTTCTGATATTAACAAGAACAGCATGACTTCAGCTGTGGAGTTTTGTGCTATAGCTACAAAGCATTTACTGTATTATAATTACTTCATTAAACTTTTAAAAATCAGTTAAAGAACATTTGTTTAGGCAGTAAATAAGACTTGATTGTTTATTTTTTTTTTTCTTGCATTAACTGGATGTTTTTGACTCGCGCAATCTCATACTTTGTAAATCCTCTCTGTGAGGAGTGCTACTGTATATAATTAAAATTTACTGTTACATTATTAAAACAACTCTGTACTACTACTACTAATAATAATAATAATAAATAATAATAATAATAATAATAAGCCATTATTTTCTCGATTATTCCTGAAATATTTTCTAGATTGAAAACTACTCCCTTAGTATTTCCTCCAAAACAATGTTGCGAGTTAATTTTTCTCCTGGTCAATCAGGGAAACTGTGTTTGTGCAAAGCTCATTCCATTTGTGTTAGGTAGAAATCTGTTATCCTATTTTTTATTTTCTTTTACTTGGAAATATAATACAACCCCAATTCCATGTTGTGTTAAACATAAATAAAACACAATACAATGATTTGAAAATCATGCTCAACCTATATTTTATTGAATACACAACAAAGACAATATATTTAATGTTCAAACTGATTAACTTTATTGTTTTTAGCAAATATTCCTCCAACTCATCCTTTCATTTTCAACACTGCTTATCTTGGTTAGGGTCGCAGGGCGCTGGAGCCTATCCCAGTTGACTCCGGGCCACACCCTGAACTGGTCGCCAGTCAGTCGCAGGGCACATATAGACACGGACAACCATTCGCACTCACACCGTCACTGAGTGGGAACTGAACCCATGCTGCCTGCACCAAAGTCAGGCGAGTGTACCACTACAGCAAATAATCATTAACTTAGAATTTTATGGCTGCAACATGTTCCAAAAAAGCTGGGACAGGTGGCAAAAAAGACTGAGAAAGTTGAGGAATGCTCATCAAACACCTGTTTGGAACATCCCACAGGTGAACAGGCTAATTGGGAGCGGGTGGGTGCCATGATTGGGTATAAAAGGAGCTTCCCTGAATTGTTCAGTCATTCACAAGCAAAGATGGGGCGAGGTTCACCTCTTTGTGAACAAGTGCGTGAGAAAATAGTCGAACAGTTTAAGGACAATGTTCCTCAACGTACAATTGCAAGGAATTTAGGGATTTCATCATCTACGGTCCATAATATCATCAAAAGGTTCAGAGAATCTGGAGAAATCACTGCATGTAAGTGGCAAGGCCAAAAACCAACATTGAATGCCCGTGACCTTCGATCCCTCAGGCGGCACTGCATCAAAAACCGACATCAATGTGTGAAGGATATCACCACCTGGGCTCAAGAACACTTCAGAAAACCCATGTCAGTAAATACAGTTTGGCGCTACATCCCAACTTAAGTGCAACTTGAAACTCTACTACGTAAAGCAAAAGCCATTCATCAACAACACCCAGAAACGCCGCCAGCTTCTCTGGGCCGTAGCTCATCTAAGATGGACTGATGAAAAGTGGAAAAGTGTTCTGTGGTCTGACGAGTCCACATTTCAAATTGTTTTGGGAAATTGTGGACGTCGTGTCCTCCGGGCCAAAGAGGAAAAGAACCATCTGGACTGTTATGGACGCAAAGTTCCAAAGCCAGCATCTGTGATGGTATGGGGCTGTGTTAGTGCCCATGGCATGGGTAACTTACACATCTGTGAAGGCACCATTAATGCTGAAAGGTACATACAGGTTTTGGAGAAACATGCTGCCATCCAAGCAACGTCTTTTTCATGTCCCCTTCTTATTTCAGCAAGACAATGCTAAACCACATTCTGCACATGTTACAACAGCGTGGCTTTGTAGTAAAAGAGTGCGGGTACAAGACTGGACTGCCTGCAATCCAGACCTGTCTCCCATTGAAAATGTGTGGCGCATTATGAAACGTAAAATACGACAACGGAGACCCCGGAACGTTGAACAGCTGAAGCTGTACATCAAGAAAGAATGGGAAGAATTCCACCTACAAAGCTTCAACAATTAGTGTCCTCAGTTCCCAAACGTTTATTGAATGTTGTTAAAAGAAAAGGTGATGCAACACAGTGGTAAACATGACCCTGTACCAGCTTTTTTGGAACGTGTCACACCCATAAAATTCTAAGTTAATAATTATTTGCTAAAAAAAACTAAAGTTTATCAGTTTGAACATCAAATATCTTGTTTTTGTAGTGTATTCAATTAAATATAGGTTGAACATAATTTGCAAATCATTGTATTCTGTTTTTATTTATGTTTAACACAACGTCCCAACTTCATTGGAATTGGGGTTGTAAAACTAAAATACTAAAACTGAAATAATGATGTGACTGACTGTAAATTGTAGCTCATTTTCACCCAATCCAAATAGTCCCTGCAGACAAATTGTTGGTGAGAATAAGACGCAAAAGAAATTATGAAAATAGAAACATTCATAACATTAATGGTGCACTGCAATAAAAAAGGATTTTTGTGTCTATTTATATTATCCTCACCCACACACACACACACACACGCACACACACACCAGAAAACGGCCAAAGACACTAGGTAATGACACAGGTGAGATGTGACAAAAGATTAGTTGTAAACCTATGCACGGTGTTTATGAATGAACAATAATATTACCACTCATGAGGTGCACTCACAAGGTATGCTGGGAGAATACCGCCTTGTTTCCCATCAACTGGCCAGGCAGTCAGCACTAGTTGTTGGCATTAGTTATTTTTCTTTCCCCTCATCTCCTGACACAAAGCATCTCTGGGAAAGGAATGTCTTAGTCCCAAGGTAAAGAAAACGGTCTCATCCCTTTCCCACTGAGTGGCCTTCTGCCTCGCAATCCACAGCATCTTTCTCAGCATTCCGCATCAGTAGCAATCTCGGCCTCGCTCAGGCGTACGGGTCCTCTAATCCGGAGTTGTTTTAGCCGGATTTTGCGGCTTCCTCTTCCCACAGTTTGATAAAGCATCACTCTGCAGTTTAGATAAAGGCAGCAAAGGCTGGCAAGCCACAGGTGCAGTGTGACACACAGGTCAGTAGGAGGATGGAGGTGAGGAGTGAGTCACATGCAGGAGCTCTGACATACCTTGGCTAGGTAGTAATGAGAATGCTGATGTGGCTATTTTTAAAATGTTCTATACTTCTGTATATCTACTCTAGCTGACTGGGCAAGATGCAGTGTACACCCTTGAGCGATAGCCTTCAGTTCATCTAACATGAATATTCTTTGACTACAGGCAAACAGACAACAAAGTACTATAGACCCTACAGTGCAGAGTAGCAGTAGTCGACATAATTAAGCAGACTTTGGGCCACCTCCCGGACAGCGAGGGCTCCCACCAAATGATCAGGGCCCCTTGGACAGTTGTCCCCTTTTTCCTTCCAGTTCGACGCTACTGCTGGGCATAGTACTGTGTCAGCAACCATGAAGGTTGTGAATGATATTGCACATTTTGGATATCAAACTTAATCATGTTCCTCTTTTTATTGATCTTTCTTAAGCGTTTGACACAGTTGAGCATGAAGTACATCTAGAGAAGTATTTTCCAACGTTTTTCGAGCCACCCATTTTACACACCACCAAAACAAACGGGTCACAAAACGTATGAATAGTGAAGTAATTATGATGTCATCTCTATTTCCTCACAAATGTACTTACTTAGTGTGACATCTGTTTAATTGAACACAAAGCTAATGAACTAGCAGGAAGAAAATTACTTATTTTGTTGTATCAAAGGCAACAGAGGTTTATTGTATCCTCTTCAAACCCCAATTTCAATGAAGTTGGTTTATTTTTTTTGTAAATAAAAACAGAATACAATGATTTGCAAAAAATTTTCAATTCTTTAGCTTTGTTGGTGGAATTCTTTCCCATTCTTGCTTGATGTAACACTTCAGTTGCTCAACAGTCAGGACTCTCCGTTGTCATATTTTGCGCCTCAAATGTGCCACACATTTTCAATGGGAGACAGGTCTGAACTTCTTCTCGTACTCTCACTTTTTTTCACTACGAAGCCACTGTTGACTAAATAAGCAGGGACATCGCAGAAATTCTGTTTTGCTTGGATGGCAGCATATCTTCCTCCAAAACCTGTATGTACCTTTCAGCATTGATGATGCCTTCCCAGAGTTAGCTATGCCATCGGCACTAACACCCCCCCATACCATCACAGATGCTGGCTGTTGAACTTTGGCTGATAACAAATTATAGGGTCCTTTTACTCTTTGACCCGGAGGGCATGATGTCCATGATTTCCAAAAATAATTTGAAATGTGAACTCGTCAGACCCCAGCACACTGTTACACTTTGCGACAGTCCATCTCAGATGAGCTCGGACCCAGAGAAGCCGGCAGCATTTCTGGGTGTTGTTGATATATGACTTTCGCTTTGCATGGTAGAGTTTTAACTTGCATTTGTAGGTATATTATTATCATTCCTCAACTTTCCCAGTATTGTGTTGCTCCTATCAAAGTTTTTTTGTTGTTTTAGGGGGGGGGGGGGGGGGTTGCAGGCATCAAATTTATATATTAGAATATTTGCCCAAAAAAAACAACATTCATTAGATTGAACATTAAATGTTTTTTTTTTAAAGTATAGAATTGAATATTGAAAAGAATGTGAAAATCATTGTATTCTGTTTTTATTTAGATTTTACACAATGTTGAAACGTCATTGGAATTGGGGTTTGTACCATCTAATGGAAGAGTATTTAATTGTTCTGTCTGTCACTATACAATGGGTATGGAAAGTTTTCAGACCCCCTTATATTTTTCCCCCTTTGTTATACTGCAGCCATTTGTTAAAATCATTTAAGTTCATTTTTTTCCTCATTAATAAACACACAGCACCTCATATTGACAGAAAAAAAAATTGAAATATTTGCTGATTTATTAAAAAAGAAAAACTGAAATACAACACAGCCATAATTATTCAGACCCTTTGCTGTGACACTCATATATTTAACTCACTTGCTGTCCATTTCTTCTGATCATCCTTAAGATGGTTCTCCTTCATTGGAGTGCAGCTGTGTTTTATTATACTGATTGGACTTGATTAGGAAAGCCACACTCCTCTCTATATAAGACCTTACACCTCACAGTGCATGTCAGAGCAAATGAGAATCATGAGGTCAAAGGAACTGCCTGAAGAGCTCAGAGACAGAATTGTGGCGAGGCACAGAGCTGGCCAAGGTTACAAAAAAATGTCTGTGGCACTTAAGGTTCCTAAGAGCACAGTGGCCTCCATATTCCTGAAATGGAAGACGTTTGGGACGATCAGAACCCTTCCTAGAGCTGGCCGTCTGACCAAACTGAGCAATTCGGGGGAGAAGAGCCTTGGTGAGAAAGGTAAAGAAGAACCCAAAGATCACTGTGGCTGAGCTCCAGAGATGCAGTCGGAGATGGGAGAAAGTTCTAGAAAGTCAACCATCACTGCAGCCCTCCACCAGTCAGGGGTTTATGGCAGAATGGCCCGACGGAAGCCTCTCCTCAGTGCAAGACACATGAAAGCCCGCATGGAGTTTGCTAAAAAAAAAAAAACACCTGAAGGACTCCAAGATGGTGAGAAATAAGATTCAGTGGTCTGATGAGCCCAAGATACAAATTGTTGGCATTAATTCTAAGTGGCATTTGTGGCGAAAACCAGGCACTGCTCATCACCTGTCCAATACAGTCCCAACAGTGAAGCATGATGGTGGTAGCATCATGCTGTGGGGGTATTTTTCAGCTGCAGGGCCAGGGAGACTGGTTGCAATCGAAGAAAAGATTAATGCGGCCATGTACAGGAATATCCTGGACAAAAACCTTCTCCAGAGTGCTCAGAACATCAGACTGGGCCGAAGGTTCACCTTCAAAAATGATAATGACCCTAAGCACACAGCTAAAATACCGAAGGAGTGGCTTCAGAACAACTCTGTGACTGTCTTTGGCTGTCCCAGCCAGAGCCCTAACTTAAACCCAATTGAGCATCTCTGGAGAGACCTGAAAATGGCTGCCCACCAACGTTCACCATCCAACCTGACAGAAATGGAGAGGATCTGCAAGGAATGGCAGATGATCCCCAAATCCAGGTGTGAAAAACTTGTTGCATCATTCCCAAAAAGACTCATGGCTGTGTTAGCTCAAAAGGGTGCTTCTGCTAAATACTCAGCAGAGGGTCTGAATACTTATGACTGTGTGATATTTCAGTTTTTCTTTTTTTAACATATCTGCAAAAAATTCAACAATTCCGTTTTTTTCTGTAAATATGGGTTGCTGTGTGTACATTGTGGAAAAAACTGAACTTAAATTATTTTAGCAAATGGCTACAATATAGAGTGAAACTTTAAGGGGGTCTGAATACTTCTGTACCCACTGTATGTCACCAGCATGATTGTACTATTAATAAATAATAATTTTCAGACAAATTAAGTGAAATTGGCTAGGCCACAGTGCTGCCACAAAATTGAACAATGTAAGAAAAAATAATTTGTGGAATTTGAAATCACAATACACTAAAACAGAGCACTATTAGAAAGTGCAAACCTCCTCCAATATTTAAGCAATTGTTGGGCTCTTAATATCTAAAAGGGGTTAAAGCTCTAAAAATTATTCTTATACATCTTTCACAAGCACAATTTAAAACCTGATCTTATGGGATGACAAACCCAAGTCAATAAAACCCGAAGCTCCCTGGCTGAGGTAACAATATAACATGCAATATAAAAGATGAATTATTGACCAACAAGCAGCACTTACATGGAAGTCATTGGCCTTGTTGTAGTGCATGTTGAGTGCACGGAACAGCTCGGAGTCTCTGCTGACTGTGATTTCTTTGACTTCACTGATGCCGTCTACAATGGCTTGGCGGGCAAACTTCTCCATTTGGATGTAGTAGAACTCCCTGAAGTTACTGAACCACTTGATCAGCTGAGATGTGATGCACCGATTGAACTGGAAACAGAAAAAAATGTTTTTAAAAAAAATAGAATGTTTCATAGGGATATTAGAAGGCCAAAGAAAATGGGTGAATTGCTCATTCCTATTTGAGACTTCAATTCAATTAAAATTATTAAGGCCTGTGCTTTGAAATCAAATCAATTAAACTGACTCTGTGGCAGATGTGTGTTATTGAAGGCTCTCACAATAATTGACTGCAGTAACTTACATTCAGTACCTGTGGGGCAAACTTCCAGCTAATAGTCTGTCAGCCTATTTATACGAGACAAAAATTGTGCTGATCTTTTCCCACCAATGTCCACAGTTAAAAAATAAATTAAAAAAACCTGCCAGGCCTTTGTATTTCTAAAGGCAGTCTTGACATTAGTCGTGTTGTTCTATCTCGTCATCCAGAAAGCTGGGTGAAAGATAGAAAAAAAAGGCCTAAGGGCTGGGCAGGCATCAAAGACGCTTCTTCCCACTGGTGTGATGGGTGTGAACGTGGTGTGGTAAGGACAGAAGGAAGCTTCCCTCTCGTTGACTCGGGCTGATAGGATGGAATCAGACACTGGGATTAGGCGCTCTTTTGTTCGGTGCCACTTCCCACCGCCGGATTGTAAGCAAGGAGGAGACGTTCGCAGGCTGCCGCCGCAGCATCCTCCCCCCTGACCCAGGGGTCAACATAGATTGGGAGGCAGGGGCCCAGACTGAGGGAGGATGAGGGATGATAGGCGGGGACAGAAGAAGCATTTTGGAGAAATTTATAATGCAGCATCGATGGTGTGAAAAGAAATGATGCAAAGACAAAAAGAAGGGAAGCTGGGAGCTAAGAACAGCTAGAGACACAAGACCGAGGCCAACAGGATGTTGTGTTCAGGGCCAGCAAGTCTCTAATACCAACTCTGTTGACACTCAATAGCAATGCCTTGCTTACAGAGTCCTTTGTCACTCCATTTGCTGACTGGAGTGGCTTTTTTTAAACAGAGAATGGCTCTGTATCTCCCTTTGCCCCTAGGACACACTAGCAGCTCAGTGGCTTTGTTATTTAAACCCTCTGCGTTTTTGTTTCTCTCCTCCGACACACTGCGGCTCTTTTCTGTCCCAAACACACACTGACAAGTTGATCCCAGGAGTTAGACGCAGGAGAAACAGTTTTAGAAGTTGTTAAATTTGATATACAGAATACTACCTTGACATCAGGGAAGAATGTCTTCAAGACATTGGAGCTGGGGTAGCGAGTGTAGAAGAACATCAGTTTGGCCTTCTTCAAGTGACTCGGGGTGAGACCCTCCTGGATGTTCACCATCACGTTAAGGCAGACGCACGGACAAATAGTAACATGTAGTGCAGTGCAGTGCAAGGTGATAGTGGAGCCGAGTATTGTGTTGCATCAATCTTCAGCTAAATTTAATTTGGCTGAAGAGTAGCTCGAGTCAATAATGACCCTAACATGTGCTTATTGGCAAAACAGAATTAAGAATTAGATTAGGGATTTTTAATTAGCGAGCAAAGCACTTCATGGCAGGCTGTTAAAACAAAAAAAGAGCTCATTTAAAGACAGCATATGTCACAGGCTTTTCTTAAAAAAAAATAATAATAATGAAAATAAAAAAGGGGGGTTCAAGGTGGTTTAATTTTACTTCTGGCTATTTTGTTCTTTTTAAGTTTTTGATTAAAAATAGGTATTTAGAGGGTTATACACAGCAATTTAATGAGTGCAGCTTCTACTCATGTTTCCCCCCTGTGGCAATGAAGATGCTATGGAGCATTTCCTCTGTAGTCCACCACCATGCCTCAGGTCACAAAATTTCTTCATCAGGGCACAACATGATACATTTATTAGAAAAGCCTAGCTTTGAAACAGGGATGTGGGGATGAAAGATTAATGTGCTATTGTTCAAAGAGAAGCACTTCCCTTTGCACTCGAAAGCTAAAATAAATCCCGATCAAATATTTCTCCCGCATTAGATAAACAAGATATACTGACTAAATTATTTCCTCCATGAGGTACAATAAATGTAATCAAACTAATGATAGTCATCACGTGGTTTAAGCAATGGACGTGACTGGAGCATCTTGTGCCCTACTAGTTTTCTTTCAGCATTCACAGAAGTCAGAGCTGCTGCTGTCATCTTGTACTCTTGTACAATTGTGTGCATTCTCACAAAGGTACGCAATAACACATACTCAAGACAAGAGCTCAAGTGTTATGGTTGGGAGGCACTTGTGGTTTCCACCAGCACTCAGATGTGACCTTTTCTGTGCACCCCCATCACTATGATGATGTAGAAATAGATCCTGCACCTTTTCAAGTATGAAAAAAAATGACGCTTCCTGAAACAACACGATGCTTTCGCTGCCTTTGAAAAGTCGGCTTTTGTTCCTGGCAATTCTTATCAAAGCCTTGTATTCCTTTTTATTTGTCTTTTTGCGGACTTAAAGTCATTTCTCCGCTCAGATTAAAGAAGATGCAGTAATTTTCAATGGTGGGGGGGGGGGGGGGGGGCAAGATCAAAGCAATAAATTCTCCTTGAAGTTACTGGCGCTGCCCATTCTAAAACTGACCACCGAGCCAAAGCTCAATTATAGGTAGCGTAAAAAGATGAGACACCGCCAAACATTGTGTCAGTATAACGATACTATAGCATAGTATTGACTTGATTCTTTTTTTTTTTTACTTTTTTTTAAGACACATTGCAATATAATACTTTTGTGACTACTGCGCGCTAGTACATGCATACACACTATTGCATATCAAAGTATAATTTGTTCTAATTATTTTCATTACCCCTAATGGCAGTTGGTAGTTTAGTGGTACATGGTGCTGTCTTTCACTTTCGTTCATTGCCCCTAACATGCGTCAAGCGCCAATTACAAACCTGGAATTGTAAGTGTTGGATCAGGAAGGGCCAAAATTTAGGTAAATCTCATTCATACAAACATCACAAGTTTTAGAAACATGCCGAAAGAGAAGAAGTAGCTCTCAGCTCAACCGATTCAAAACTAATCCCGGAACAAAATGTGTAGTTTGTTAAAGACAGGTTATCTGTTACTTTTGTCAGAACAAACACTCAACTAGAATCAACTTCTGATGTGGCTTTGCCTTAAAGCAATTACTCAAGTGTCCAATCAGATTGCGCTAGATGCTACTCTATCAGGCATATTAAGCATGACATCTGGAGCTGTACAATTTCTTGATCATGAAGATTTATATATATATATATATATATATATATATATATATATATATATATATATATATATGTGTGTGTGTGTGTGTGTGTGTGTGTAGCAGCACATCTGCCTCACAGTTCTGAGGACCGGGGTTCAAATCCCAGCACCGCCTGGGTGGCAATCAATTGCTTGCATTCCACTACATAGTGACGTTATGGCAATCTGGGTGTCAATATGTCTGCGGAAGTCACTGTCCAGACTTTGTTTTCTACATAGCTTACCCTCAACTTTGAAGTCTAAAGAATATCATCATCACATCAGCTGAGAGGCTGGCCTGCATCCATGCAAAATTTAACTGTGGCACAACTTATTCAGGCAGCATTGTTCTGCTCAATTCAATACGAAAAGATATTCTCCTATCCCATAATTTATATTTAAAGAATGATAATTCAAGGTTTAGTTTCTTAGTTTTTCCCATAAATGGATCAAGGATATTTTGTGAAATTTCTATCCCTAATATGATATCTAAAGATTGCTATGTGTTGATATGTATTAATCACTATTACACTCAAAAAGATGACTCACTGGATGAACACAAATAAATTTTGGGAGGGTTTTCCATCCATTTTATTTGTGTAACTCCAACTCAAACTTCGTAGTTCCATGTAATGTGATATAATTGAGTCAGCCAAACCAATGTTCATCAAATACAGCCAAAGTAAAATAAGTACATTAAGTGGCCTACATTGATTCACATCAGTCCAACTCAAATTACTATAATTAGTCTAAAATAAATAATTTTAGCGTTTACCCCTCCCCACAATTTATTTCACACAACACAAAATCTGGTAAATGTGTTTTTATTGAAAACTCACAAAATACAACTACATTCTTTGGAAATGCATTTTGAACTTTACATGCTTAAATTTTTAAGCTTCTTTGTAGTTGTATAAAACACCTGTGAGTCCTGTCACTCATATAGCAACGCAGGTTAGTGTATTTTGAATTAATACATTTTAAGTACTAGAAAAGCATCTTAAATGATAGTCTTGGACTGTGAGCACACACCCTGACTGTCCCTTGTGAAAAAAAAGTTAGATTTTCAGCTGCTGTACCTTTGCTTTTAGCTTGGGTCCATCTAAGTTCATAATGATCGTCTGTAAAAACTCAGAAGTGTACTTCAGGTTTACTGGAAAGACTAGATGAAGTGCCAAGATTAGCCCAAACAGCATGATCAACACCATGATGACACTGCCAGCGTTGTTGCGGACTTTAATGCCCTCGATCACAATTCCCACATCCTCTGGCTCATCATATCGATCTTTTCAGATTGTGTAAATCTTTATGACTGTGGTGGTGATGTTCCTTTCTGCATCCTTAGCTACCGCGGGCTGAATAACAACACAAAAACAGAAAACAAATTAATTAAAATGCAACACACGGGGGATAACAAACAGAAATCCAGATACAAAATTACATACAGCAGTTTAAACCAACGGTTTATCAGTTGTTATGGTCAAGAGTGGGATAGAATAAAATGACGAGCAGTCTTGCTAACTCTTAACGCAATAGTGGCGGAGCAGCTAAAAATAGCACTGATTCAGTATCAGCAAATAAAATACCGTGATTAACAGACCAGTGCGGTTAACGTAAACAATACGTACTGTACTCACTTTAATGTACGCACGACACTTGGTCACAAACTCTTAAATGTTTTGCCCAACTTGATTCGCTTGCAGAAAGAAAAAGGGGCGCGAGGAGAGAAGGCGGTCACGTGCCAGGTGTTACTCGTCTCTCAATGGGCAGTTTAGTTACCCTTTGGTGTTTTAACAATATACTGTACTATAAATGCCCCATAAATGACCTGCCTTGCATTCATAAGGCGATTTTTGATAAGTGAATAAAGCACACACGTCACTTAACTTTCAATTCTACATACATTGAGCAGACTCCACGAGTGGTGGGGGTGGGAGGTGGGGCGCTATGCAGAGGGGGCATCTGGCAAAACCAATTATTCGTTAATAATTCACGTTCGTAGCTTCCGAACGTACGCGTACACTATTTTTTCCAGAACACGTTATGCGGTTAAAACACTAGAGTAACTACAAACACGAGTAGTCCTACTAGCAGTTAAACCTAGCATAGCTAGCTAGCTAGCTAGCCCATAATGCCTGCCCAACTACGCTGAGGGTCTTCGCGGTCTTTTGGGAAAGGTTGTTTTTTTTTTAAATAAAAGAATTATAAAAACACTCAGTACTCACCAGGGAGGGAAATTACAGCTGTCTTTCTCCGCAGCAGCGCCGCCACAAATTGTCGAATGTCGATAAAGAAAGCAAGCTGAGAGCGCAAGGAACAAGTGTCTGAGCGTTGCAATGGGCGGTCCCAATTCAAATTTCAAATCAAACATTTGTTTTGAGTTCATGAAAGTCAAAGTGAAACTATTACTTCAGCTTAACAAAAAGTACATGTATAAGTTGTTAATTAGATTTGTTTTAGAAAAATTAAACATAAAATAAATGTTGCATGAAAGAAGGGCTTGAATCATTTTTATGAGTGTATTGGTAGCTCATTATCAAACGAACAAACAAACTTTGGCCTCTGTGATAAATTTCTCTTTGGTCTTCTCTTTTAAATTCAACATACTTAAAAAGAAATTATATGAACTCTCTGGAGTACTTTCTAGTTTTCTTTGTTAACCAATTCTCCTGCCATGTGTGAACGCAGGCTGCATCACGTAAAAAATGAAAATCACACTATTGTCTCCCTCAAAGGCTACTTTGGTGAAAGGATATGTTGAGAGACATGTAGGGGTTTCGTTCGGCCATACTTTGCAGCTCACCACACTCTAGTTTGACATGAGGGAGGCACAGAGTCTCGACCGTCACAGGCCCCAGTGCAGAGGGGCGAGAGTGGTGGCTGATGTGACTGGGTGTCACTTTGGATCGCAATGCAATGGTGTCCCAAGGTAGGTCTACTGGGTCTGGAGAGGTCCTGTCCATTGAATGGGGCATGCAGTGGAGACCCCCAAAGTTAGTGTGTGGCCCGTACTTGAGAAGGTGTTCCAGGATCTGGCTTTCATGCAGAGGGGCACTGTAGTTGAACTGGAATGGCGTCTGGTGAACAGGATAGGGCCTCTTCACTGTGGAGGTGACTGAGCTCAGAGGTGTTGTCACTGGTTTGCGAACCACCAGTGAGAGTGCTTCTGTCTGGTCCTGATGCACCTCTGAGTTATCATAACACTCCAAAGAGTGGGGCTTGGTGGGGCTCTCTTCAGCCTGCAGGTGCTCCTGTATTGAACCATCTTGTTGGTTCTTTTGGCCTGCACTCAAACTGATCTGCATCTCTGGAGATGGGCACATTCGCTGTTGAGAGGATAGATCGAGCCCTGATGAGGACACCTTGGTCAACACTCGGTCCACACAGTCATTCATAGCACTGGAGAGCTCCTGCTTCAAGATTTCCCAAAGGTTCTGACTCTCTCTTTGAAGAGTCGGTTGACCATCTTTCATTCTGTCCTCACGCTCTGAAATCAGCCTGCTCTTCCTCTCGCAACCATCTTCGGCGCCCGTGTAGTTGCTTCCCACTGGGGTGTGACAATCAGTGGCTACAGCTTCCTTGTCGTCGCGAGCTGCATCTTCCTGCTTATAAACTTGAAGGAATTTTTCCTGGAGCTGACATAGAAGCTTTTGCATGCTGTGGAGCTGCTCTTTTAGTTTGTGGCACTCCTCATCCTTGGTGTTAGTATCATCGTGATCTCTTCCAGGTTTTTGACTTGCCGGCCCTCCAATGCTGTGCTCCTGATGTTGAGGTAGCCGTTGTTTGCGTTTATTCTCCCGGTATGCCTCTCGAGACTCTCTGGTGTCTCGGGAATCAAGGTCAGGCCGCTCATTGTCCTCATGTGGCCTGTTGTTGGGAGAACCTGACATCACTCTGATGATGTTCTCCACTCGGGCTCGCTTCGCTTGAAGGTGGTCTGTCATGGGTGGTTCTCCCTCTGAGCTGCACCTTGTAGAAAGGTGGCAATTAGGTGAGGATGCTTCCGTTGTACTGTCCTTTGACGACACACTGCTGCGGTCCTCCTGTCCAGAGTCAGTGGTAGTAGAGTTGGAAAGGTAGAAATGGCTTTCTTCTAGTGCCCTTTTGCTGTGCATGGTCTTCCGTAGAAGCTGAGATATGATTGAGCCATTGGAGTATGAGGAAAGTGGCTCATCGTAGATGTTTCTGCGTAAGCAAGGCAGCATGACGCTGTGTTTGTCATCCTCCAGGCAGCCTTCATTGGAGTTGTGCACACTCTGGTCTGAAGGGCTGAGGTTCATTTTCGCTAAGCTCTACACACTCTTTGCGAAATCAGAATCTGAAAAGATGGGGTACAATGAACACAATTAAGTACATAATAATGAAGGAATCACAGTTTTCAAAAAGTAAAACAATCCTGACACATTCAAAAATGTCTCAATAGCTTTACATTTGTATGTGAACAGAAAAGGAAAAAGCTCTGAAGGACATTGTTTCTAAATATATATATATATCCTGTAGTTTATATACTATCAAAATAATCTTGACCAAACAGTTACAGCTTTCATCACCCTTAACCTAATGTTTTTATACACTAAAATGTAGTTACAATTGAGAGTTTGAATACTGCTGGAACACGCAAATTGATTGTTGCACACAGCAAAAATCAGCCAATGCTGCAGTATTTGCAAGATGGTAAGGAAGCAAAACCTTGATTTGGAGCAATAAGAGTTTCTTCCTTTTGATCATGTGATAATAACGTAAAGGATAAAAGAAACATGATTCAAAACTGTGTATAAATTATTTATAAGAGCAATTGTCTTGAATCCTCTGTTTTTGTATCATCAACAAGCAAACATCCATTCACGCTCTCTTTTTCATTTTCATAGTGTCCTCTTGCTGGCTTTCATTTCATTTCAGTTGCACATTGGATGTCACAAAATTAATCATGGACCATAAGTGCATTCTTAAAAAAACATGCAACCAGAATAGATGGGATTTGAAAACGACAGTTTTGATTTGTTAATGTACATTACACTTTACAGTGTTTCAGTAAAATTGTTTAACTTGATGTGTGCTTTTTTTCTTCTTCAATACAATATTTGTAAGTGTAGACAAAATTAAAGCCATTAAACACTGAAATTGTCTTTTTCCTCAATTATTTAAAAAAGGTACAATGATTGACATTTTGTAGAAATCAACAGTTATTAACTCCTTTACAATGTAGTTTCTACAATGTAAAAGTTTACATTAAAATGACTAATAAGATTTGTTTTACTTAATTCTCAAAACAGTGACTGAATAAATGGAATAAGCAGTTTACATAAACATATTTAAAGTTTTAAAGATATCAACCTCTGAAACGAGTGTCGTAAACCTTCACTTACATTTTAAGAAATATTTTCATGAAAAACAAAACAAGCTATTTAAAGGTGTTTTTAAAAACCGGAAATGTGTTGAAACTTAAAAAGTCAACTATCACGTGATCAAAGCTTCTAAAAGAAAACAACAAAACAGTGGAATGAACACTTTGGACACCACTTGACTGTTAAAGAACAAAAAGAGGAAGTAAAGTGACAGGGATCCCCCTTACCTGTTGCCGGGCTGGTGGCCTCACGCTCACTGTGATGTGAGGAGTGCGGCAGCAGATGCACTGAAGTGCTCCAAGAGGCGTGACCATGAACGCATCACTAGCGAGGAAAGTTGACTGACAGCTCCTGCCCGTGCTCGGCTCCTCGGACCTGCTTTGTGTGTGCATATCCATATGTTAAATTCTGGAAGGTTATTTACAAGTAGGACAAGTCACATAACAAGAGTGTAGCCCAGGAGCGGGCAAACAGCTGTGATTATTAAGAGCCACATTAGATTTTTAACCCTACAAATGATCTCATTTGTAGATGTGGTTAGAAAAAAAAGAGTTAAAATGTCAATCTACAATATGTACAATTGTTTTAAGAGTAAATGGTAATTCATGCCGGTTTTTGTATGGTATTATATTGTAATTAAATTAATTACCCAAACATTTAATTTAAAAAAGTCAAATTATTATTTTTTTACTGTTAGTTTTGTATTTTGTGTAAAACAGTTTATCTTAATAATAATAATAATATAATTAATAATAATGTCTGCACTGTTTTTAATTGTATTATTTAAAATGTAATTAAATATATACAAAAAATCTAATAAAAAGACAAAAATACACGTGTTTATATGACTAATATTTGTATATTTCATGTGAAATAGTTTATTTAAATAATAAATTGAGAGAAAAAAAACATTCCTGATTTTTGGTTGTATAATCGCTCCATCAATCCATCTTCTTCACCACTTCTCCCCATTGGTCGCGGGTGTGCTGGACCCTATCCCAGCTGACTTCAGGGGAACATGCATGTTTTGGGAATATGGGTGTAAAGCGGAGTATACCCAAAAGAAAAGAGCACCAACAGCACATACAAGCTACACACAGGAAGGCCGGAGCCTAGATTCGAACCCCCAACCACAGAACTCTGAGGCAGATGGACCACAAACTACTTGGCCATCATGATTGTATTACTTATAGTTATTTATACTGAAGTAACCAATTAAATGCAAAAATATATTTTACTAATGTTTTGTATTTTATGTTAAACGTTTCATTTAATAATAATAATGCTCATTCAATATTTAAATTATATTATTCAATTAAAGGTACAATTTGCAGTTTTAAAAAAAAATACCTTTTGTCATACCTTCTTGACCTGACAGTAGAATATTATTAAAATGATCTTTTGAAAAATCATCCCTCTTTGGCCCCATCTAATGCCTCTAATTTAATTCTAATTATTATTTTGAAACTTGCCGGCACGGTGGACAACTGGTTAGCACATCTGCCAACTGGTTAGCACATCTGCCTCACAGCTCTGGGGACCGGGGTTCAAATCCCGGCCCCGTCTGTGTGGAGTTTGCATGTTCTCCCGGCACTCCGGTTTCCTCCCACATCCCAAAAACATGCGTGGTAGGTTGATTGAAGACTCTAAATTGCCCGTAGGTGTGAACTTGAGTGCGAATGGTTGTTTGTCTCTATGTGCCCTCCGACTAGCTGGTGACCGGTTCAGGATCTACCCCGCCTCCTGCCCGAAGATAGCTGGGATAGGCTCCAGCAGCCCGCGACCCGAGTGAGGATAAGCTGTAAAGGAAATGGATGGATGGATGGATGGATGGATGGGTGGATTATAAAACTTGACACTGAGGGACAAGAATAGTCAATCAGAAAGTGTAGTGACAGGATGGGTGATCAAATAGTCTGTCAATCATTTGCACACAGGGACACACGCAGCCTCTCGCAAATGGAGACTATTGGCTGGATTATTTAACTCCGGTTAGGAGCAAAAGTTTTTAAAAAGGAATTGTTTCTCAACTTCACATCAAGGTAAAGATAACTGTATATAACAGTGGCGTATGTCCTATATGCAGACGGCTGCATGGCTGAGCTTGGAAAACCACTGCGTATGTCATGTCACTGTTCTCACAGAGTCGTCAGGTAAATTGACAATCTCCCTTATATATTTTTTATTGATTTTACATTCCAAAAGATACGACATCAAACTGATAAGATTTCGTGGAATGTTGCGTGCCCGTGGTCCACCCCGAGGTAAACTCTGAGGCAGCCAGGTGAGCACAACGAACCGGTCTCTTCAGTTCTATTTTGATGTCCAAGTTTAGTGAGCTGAAGGTGTTTCTTTGGGCAGTGACGCAAGGCAGCAGAGACAGGGTCAGGGGCGCCGACTGAAATGAGGCCTTTAATTAATTGAACAATTACTTAATAAAATGAACAAAGTTATTTTACCAACATTGTTCTGTTTTGTTATTCAAATAAATCAATTACCAAACAATTTATTTGTATTAAACACTGTTAGTTGGCCAGAATAAAGAACGTAGCAGGCCTATGTGGCCAGTAGGCCATACTTTGCCCCACCCAGGAATCATAAAAAGCAGAGGAAATACAAATTTTCTCATTATGGCAGTTCATTAGTGATACTTGAATCCAGTACAATAAATAATAACAGCTTTGATTGGCATTGTCAGAGCAAGACATTTATTTTTACTTGTCACTGATTGAGTAGGGCAGGGGTTCGTATATGTAAAGTGTGGACCGCCATGCTCTTCTTTAATTCAGCTCACTGAGTAGTTACTTTATCAAGAGTCCTGCAATATTTGTCACTTTAATTCAGCCATTATTTTTTTTAAAAAGTGAATTTATTTCATGAAATAATTGGTTAGTTGATTTATTGTAAATAATCAAATAAAACCTAAAATAAACTATTGTGTGTACATATATTTTTTGTTTATTAAATAATTGGTGGTTGATTAATTAAATCAATTACAGTGTAAATACCTCATTAAACAAAGATAATCTATTTTAAAATTCAAATATGGTCCTGAAGCACAAAACTTTGCCCACCCCTGGCAATGGTACATGAGACTGACTTCCGTGTAGTAGTGCACGCGTTCCGTGACTCCAAACTCCCCGCGACCCTGACCAGAATAAACGCTATCGACAATGGCTAGATGTATATTCTTTTCCCTGGATTGCAGGAGTTGAGTTGTCCGTTTCAGAAGAGTCCATTCTACTGGGCTGCGACCCCCCCCCCCCCCCCCCCCCCCCCCTAGATTCAGTGCACTTGGTTTGTCCCACCGGGCTTCCTCCATTTGCAGCCTTGTCTGTTTGACCCGCTTCCCCTCGGTTGACAGGCAGCTGTCACACAGCCAACATGTTGTCCCGTTCCCGGTGTCTCTCCAGGAATTTTGGTCGCTCCCTGTCTGCGATCCGCCAGGTAGGCCAAAAGGCACAAATGCGACAGGAGGACGACACTCTCGGTTTGAAACACTTTGGGCGTGCGCTGGTTTAGCCTCTGTCATCGCTAGCATTAGCCTCACCACTAGGCCACGGAACAGGCCGTAACATTGTGAGCCAAGGACAGTATGACACTTTGCGATTTAAGTATTCCGGGTCCTCTCTGGTGCGCGTCAAAACAGAACACGAATGTTGTCTGTATCGCCCTAAATGGTTTTCATCCTTAAAACGTAACTGTAGCGTTGGAGTTAAACTTTGTATCGCTAGCTAGCAGTGACATGCTAACTTAAATGTTATTAGTGACTGTAGGTTGCACTAGCTTAACTTGACAAACGTATCTGGAGATGCGTCCAATATAGTTTTTCATTATGAATCTCGATGTTTCGAAAGTAGAAGTAGAAAGCCCGGTAGAATATAATATAATTGATTAGGTTTGAATGAACTTGAGTATTTTAGCTGCTTATTTCTGTGGACAAACGTTTGGTGGTCTCACACGGGTAAACCATACAGTACATGTATGCGTTTGCCCACGAGACGGATTGTGTCAGCAGGACCATCGTCTCACGCCTTACTGTTGACCCAGGGTGCCATTCCTGCCGTTGACTCTCATTGCTTTGTAGGTAGACTCACAACTGTCAAATCTAATCAATGCTGGAACTTGTTACTTTCACATGCACTTACAATATTAAATTTTGTCTGTCTTTGTACAGTGAAGTTAGGGACCAAGAACGAATCTCCCATTACAAATGGTATCACTTTTAATTCTCTTATTTTAAAGTTTAAAAAAAAACTGTAAATGTACTGCAAACTACTATCCAAAAACATTTTCCGTTCATGCTCATCTTACAACATTGCTTAACTTATTGGTAAAGAGATTTGATTTTGGAAAAATTACCAATGCAAAATAACAATTGTAAAGCAATGACGAGACCACCGCAGTTTGTTAACTTGAGCGTTTTAATAGTCACTCAGCAGAGCAAAAACACACGTTCAGGGAAGTCTCTCTCTAACTACGGATAAAATGTCTGGCTAAATTTAGCTACTCCTGCACATGCAAAGTTGACCTGTATTACTTGAACATACCTGCTTGACACCAATTTCTATGTTCCTATTAGACGGACGTTTGCGTCAACTTGTGGAATTAGGGCAACCCAGAAAGAGCACAAAACTATGCGGATAGGTGTGAATAGTTGTTTTTCAGTGAATAGTTGTTAGTTATGTTTAATGGAAAAATTTGCACAAATATATTCACCTACTCACAAATGGGCGAGTCTTCACTGTACACTGTTGTTTTACCATGTCGTGTTTTTTTGTAGGGAAATAATGTGTTGACTCGCAGAGGCGCAGCAGGTATGCGTGAAGTCCATATCTGTGCTTCTTGGTGTTGTTGCTGCTGTCAAATTATTGATGTCTCTTTGTCCTTTTCTCCGCAGCTATATCAAGTAGCTACCCTTTCACTCTCAGAAACACTGTGTAAGAGCACAAACTGACTTTGAAAACCACACTGTTTGGAAAAGCAAAAAGCTTTGCCCCTACAGCATTTGAGTAAATAATTGCATCTACTAGTATACGATTGTTGTATAGTGCTTTTACTGTTTTCAGAAGAGCTTCCCCTATGGGGACTGCAATCCCATTACAAATATAATAGTTCTCAAACAAACTTCACATACCTATTGATTGAAATTACTTAGAATTGTAGTGACTGTGTGTAATTTTATGCATGAGTAACAGTTGAACTTATAAGTATTTAATACACAGTGTAATATTATTTTCCCTCCTAAAGAAAATCTGATCCACGCTCCAGTGTCTTCCAAATCCAATACTTCAGGACCTCTTTTGCCTACAGTATGTCTTATTATGTTATATATTATGTATGCATATAAATGTATTTATATACAGGTACAACTGAAAAAAGAGAGATAATATTATGAAAAAAGTTCAATATTTTTTGTCAGCCATTTCAGAATTAAAACTGTTATTTTATATTAATGCATTACACATGCACACAAGGACAAAAATTTTGATACCCCTCTGTTCACAGAGCCCACAGTGGTCACAGAAATAATTTGAATCTGACAAAAGTAATAAATAAAACAAAATTTAGTTAAATTGAATATGAAACTTAACCAATGAAAATCAGACACTGAATTGTGTTTTTTTTGCATTTGTATTTTTAAAAACACTCACGAAACAGGCCTGGACTAAAATGATGGTACCCGGAGAAAAGATAACAACATTATTTGACCATAAGGACCTGTTCAAACAAGGTGTTCTCTAATTAGCATCACAGGTGTCTTGAAACTTGTAATCAGTCAGTCGGCCTATTTAAAGTGTGACAAGTAATCCTTGTGCTTTTTGGTGATATTGTGTGTATCACACTCAAGAGGAGTGTGATACACTTCCAGAGGAAGCAAATGTGAGAGTTGTCTCAGGAAATTAGAAAGAACATTAAAGACAAGCTTGTTAAAGGTAAAGGCTATAAGACCATCTCCAAGCAGCTTGATGTTTCTTTGACCAGAGTTGCTCATATTATACAGAAATTTAAGATCCACAGGACTGTAGCCAACCTCCATGGACATAGCCACAGGAAGAAAATTGATGACAAATTGAAGAGACGGATAATACGAATAGTAACAAAAGAGCCCAGAACAATCGTCAAAGAAATTAAAGGTGAACTCCAAGGTCAAGGTACATCACTGTCAGATCACACCATCTGTCGTTGTTTGAGCAAAAGTGGATGGGAGATGACCAAGGAGGACACCACCGTTGAAAACAAATCATGAAAAAGCGAGACTGGAATTTGACAAACTGTATGTTGTTAAGCCAATAAGCTTCAGGGAGAATGTCCTATGGACAGACGAGACAAAACTGGAACTTTTTGGCAAGGCACATCAGCTCGATGTACACAGATGCAAAAATTAAGCATACTAAGAAAAGAACACTCCCTACTGTGAAACATGGAGCGCTGTTATGTTCTAGGGCTTTGCTGCATCTGGCACTGGGTGTCCTGAGTCTGTGCAGGGTGCAATGAAATCTCAAGACTATCAAGGTATTCTAGAGACAAATACTGTATGCTGTCCAGTGTTAGAAAGATTGGTCTCAGTCACAGGTCATGGGTCTTGCAACAGGATAATAACCCAAAACGCACATAAAAACACCCAAGAACGGCTAAGAGCAAAACATTGGACAATTCTGAAGTGGTCTTCTATGAGCCCTGGTCTAAATCTATTTAACGTCTGTGGAAGGACCTGCAACATAGTGTCTGGAGAAAGCACTTTTCAAGCCTGGGACAACTGGAGCAGTGTGCTCATGAAGAGTTGGCCTAAATTGCAGCTGAGAAGTGCAGAAGTCTCATTGAATGTTACAAAAATCGTTGAACTGCAGTATTTGCATCAAAAGGTTGTGCAACAAAATATTAAGATAAAGGAACCATACTTTTTGTCCAGGCCTGTTTCATGAGTTTATTTAAAATATTTCATCAGTCAAAATCAGTCTTTTTAAAAAAAAAAAAAAAAAATTTCATTAAATGTTTTATGTATTACTTTTGTCAGATTCAAGTTATTTCTCTGACCACTGTGCGTTTTTTTTTTTTTTTTTTTTTTTATTTAACTTTTTCACGATATTCAAATTGTTTTAGTTGTACCAGTACTGGATGTGAATATGCATCGCTTAATTACAACATTGTGTGAAAATTTTCTGGAGTTCAATTAAAAAAGTGCAAGTACAGATTCACTGCAATCAGTGAAATATTTTATGTAATTTTGATGATTATAGCTTAATGATAGACAAGTGGTTAGTATATCTGCCTCACAGTTCTGAGGTCGGGGATCAAGTCCGGACTTCAGCCTTCCTGTGTTGTTTACATGTTCTCCCTGCGCTTGTGTGGGTTTTCGCCTATTACTGTGGCTTCCACCCACATTCCAAAAATGCCTGCTTCGTTAATTGACGACTCTAAACTTTCCTTTGGTGTGAGTGGTGGTTTATCTATTTGTGCCCTGCGATTGGCTGGCGCACATTGCAGGCTGTACCCCACCTCTTGCCCAAAGTTAGCTGGGATAGGCTCCAGCTTACCCACAACACTAATGAGGAGAAGCACTATAGAAAATAGATGGATGAGTAGCTTACAAGCAAATGAAAACCCCAAATTCAACATTTCAAGGAATTAGAATTTTACCGGTAGATAAACAATCAAAATGGAAATGTTCTTTCTAAAATGGATTTGTTGAATCTGAGTTTCCCTTTTTGAATTGAATTACTGATGAAAATCTATTTTTCTACAATATTTATGAGATGCACCTGTATAATACATAGACACACCTACTGTACATACACATGCAATTGCATTCTTGCACAATGTACAACCTGAACTGGATTTAGAACTGCATTTCTAATCTTCTCTTTGTGACGAAGGAGATGAAGTCCTTACCATTAAGACTCCTGCCTTTGCGGAGTCTGTTACAGAGGGGGACGTGAGGTGGGAAAAAGGTAAAAAAAAAAAAAAGATCCTTAGGTCAGTACTTGCTTTTGATGTGGGCCATGTGGAGTTACCATTTTGATCTTGAAACAAACATTTTTTTACAGCTGTGGGGGACACTGTTTCAGAGGATGAGGTGGTGTGTGAAATTGAGACTGATAAGGTATGTACATGTCATAACGACCACTGGTAGCAAGTAAAAGCCCACCAATCAACAGCATTTATTATCGTTGTGACAGTTTAATCAAACCTTCATACAGCATATTTATCATATAAACATATACTTGCTTAAAATTGTGTTGATGCCCTAGTAGTATGGGAATAGTTGCATTTTTTCCAAATAAAGGTTTGACAGTACCTTAAAACATCATTGTCTTTTTTTTTTTCTCCACTAGACATCCGTGCAGGTTCCGTCTCCCTCTTCTGGAGTGATCGTGGAGTTTTTGGTTCCTGATGGAGGGAAAGTCGAGGGAGGAACGCCTCTCTTCAAACTTCGAAAAGGCCGTGGGTAGTTCTTAATAGAATAGCTTCGTTGTCACTAATATACAGTGCAGTGTTGTGGTGGGAGGAATAATCAATTATTCATTTTAAATTGATACTACATTTCAATAATCTTTTATTAAATAATGTAGTTCTGGCGGAATATGTAAGTGCAGCAAGTACTGGATTTTCAATGTGCCGCACATAGTGGGAAAGAGCGAAAGGGCTGTGTCATGTCATACCATTCACGATAATATCAATCCTTTTTTATATGATACAAAAAAATTTTTTATGTCGTTATATGAGTCTCTGCTTCAGATGATTTGGTAATTTGAACCGAAAGGGAGCGACTTAAAAGTCCCTGTTGGTTTTGCAAAATAATTTTTGATTGTTTAATAATGTGATATATTGTTTTATAAAGTACATATGTATGGCAACCTTGATTTATTTAAAAAAAAAAAAAAAAAGCCATCTGAGTGATTACGTCTCACTTAGATTGAACTTGGGTGGATAAAAACAAGTATGATTGAGACCTCCCGTGTAAATCACTCACTCGTTTCTCAGCTTCTCCTCTTGGCTCCTCTCGCTAGCAGAATGAATACGTTTCAGTCCGTCAAATGCATCATGTGATACAAACCCGAAACCAGCTGAACTTGAAAATATGACATTTATCTCAAGTTTGCTCTGTATATGCGGTGTAATGCACATTTGCTTTGTTATTGATGCAAGATATGTGAATTGATTTGTTTGCGATGTAATTGAAAAACACACAGTTTTAATCATGGAACTATTGGTCATGACTATTTTAAAAGTAATAAGTATTTGGAACCAATTGTACTACTGAAGTGTTATTCAAGTGTCAGTTTCTCTTTTACCTTTTAGCTGCCGCTCCTCAAGCTGCAGAAGCCCCGAAAGCTGAGGCCCCGACCGCAGCAGCTCCTTCACCACCTTCTGCTCCCCCACCTTCACCTCCCCCACCCTCAGCTGTTGGCCCCATTCCCACCACGATGCCCCCTGTGCCACCTGTGCCATCACATGCTATGGACGCCAAACCAGGTTCGGGGCTCGTGTTATGTGAGGACTGCCTCACAATTCCTGACCCTCTAGAATACATGATTAATAATTCTTTGGCTATGTGGCCAACGGCTCCATATACTTAAGTGATGCTCACTGTCTCTTTGTGTCTTTTTCACAGTGTCAGCCATCAAGCCTACCACACCGGCAGCTCCTGTGGATGGAGGAGCGAAAGTAGCCCGCACAGAGAGCAGGGTAAACAGCTAAACATATTGGGAGCTAATTTTGATGGCTAATGATTGAGTAAGGCAGAGTGAGAATTGTTTGCTAAGGCTTATAATTCTGTCTCTAAATTAGGTAAAGATGAACCGCATGAGACTGAGAATTGCCCAAAGGCTGAAGGAAGCGCAGAACACTTGCGCAATGTTGACTACCTTTAATGAAATTGACATGAGGTAAGCTATATCCATCATTCTTTTACATCATGGTTGGGTAAAATATGGCATGGGTGCCAGATCAGTCTCATTGCTGTGTGAAAGCTCGAACAACAGTGCAAGCAGACACGTTAGCCCCAGCATCCACCATCCATTCACAAATTGTGGCGTAACTCGCCCGGCGCTGCCTCCTAGTCTTAGTAAAGATGTGTTCGCCATCTGTCATCCATGGGTCCCACGCCGCTCACTTCACTTTGAACGCCCTGTTTACACGGATGTCCAGCGGTTCATCAAGCCTCCCGCAATGATGGCAAGCCCCGAGTTATTGCACTCAGTCGAATGGTGACTGTAGAGACGCTTCTCCTGGCTGTTCTTTGGAAGACCAACTCGGGGCATCTCGCCTTGTTTCCGTGTTTTTTTTGTTTGTTTTTTTTTTTCCGCGGAAACTCAGCTTCGTCTTCTTGACTTGGCGAAGCTCGTTTTCCTGCTTCCTCCACTTGCGAACCATGGATTCGTTGATCTTGAATTCTCTCGCGGCTCTTCGATTCCCATGTTCCTCCACGTAACTGATAGCTTGCAGTTTAAACTGTGCTTCGTTAGCGTGTCTCTTCGTTAGTGACATTTTCGGAGGTCTTTAGCCAAACCAATGTTGTTTTGCACAATGCACACCCCGGAAATGCTCCCAGTCAGTTAAGCGGTTAAAAAAAAAAAAAAAAAAAAAAAACACCCCAGCGCTATATACTTACTGGGGGCGTGGCTTTAGCATCCTACTTCACGCACCCTTCCCTCAGCCACGTCCGCTTTTCATCTGTGTAAGCAGCGTGTCGCTAAAAAAAAAAAAAAAATGTCAAGCAGAGTGCTCATCACATCTTTTATAGATTTTGGAACTCGGTGCACACATAAGGCGCACCGCATTATAAGGCGCCCCGTCCATTTTGGAGTGCGTCTTATGGTCGTGAAAATAGGGTACATATAAACAAACAACCATTCGCACTCGCATTCACACCTGTGGGCAATTTATTCTTCATGTAAGCTCCATACACACAAATAATTAAGTTTTGCTGTTTTGCGCTGTCTGCGATTGGCTGGCAACCAGTTCAGGGTGTACCCCGCCTCTCGCCCAGAGTCACCTGGGATAGGCTCCATCACACCCCGTGACCCGAGTGAGGATCAGCGGTGTGGAAAATGGATGAATGGATGTTTTGCTCTAATTTGAAGCATTTTTTTGTTTTGTTTTGTTTTTTTAAACCAGATTTTCTATTGACTATAATAAATCCTTTCCTCAATTTGACTTTATTTACAAAAAAAAATAAACATTTCCGCCTATGAAAGCCCTCCCCATCTGGCTGTTTTTTAAATAATCAAATGTATCCCAAGAGTAGCCCACCCCTACTTTATTTTTCATATGCTCTTCTAGTAGCAAATATGCAAGTATTTCAACCATATTTCTAGGTGCTAGTGCCCTATTTACTGTCTGTAAGTGCAAATGATACAAACACAAGTGGTCATAGATTGGAATCTGCCCAATAGAAATAGCTTTTTGAAACCGGATCCCCATCTGAAACACCGGAATGTAAATATTTGGTCAGAATTACATCTAAAACAAAGATAAGAAATGTTAAAATGGGCTTTATTAATTTAAAAGGAAATGTTATTGTCTGCCCTCGCCCCTGGTGCTCAAGAGGAAACTGACGATTTCTTTCATCCGCAAATGTGAGGTGTCAGCTTTCGGCTATTGAAGCTTTTCCATGTATCCTAATCGGATTGATATTGACGGTCTGGAGAAAGACTTCCCAGGCTCGGGCTCATCTGGAGCCGAAGGAGACGGTCAAAGCACGAGGCAGCAGCATCTACGTGGGCCCGCAGAGACCTGCGCCCTGAGTGCAAGGGCAGCCTCCACCGATATGGGCTTTTATGACAGCCCAATAAGATTTAAACGCTCTAGAAAGAGAAGATTTTTATCGCTTCTTCTCTTCTTTCTCACATAGTCAGTGTCTTGGGAGGGGCTAATTATGTTAGCAGAGAAACCCTAGAGCTTTACAGACAGGAAAACAAACAATTAAAAAGAAAGATAAAAGTGAAAAATGACTAAAGGTAAAATGATTAGCAGGCCAATCGCAATAGCTTACCAAAGGGCTATTATCTTGTTTTAAAGCTTAAAGGTTTTTTAATTTTTGCACGTTCTAACTGGCAAATACTGGCAAGAAACAGTCAATCATTAGCACGCATTTCCTGAAGAATTCAAGATTAGATGTTTGCTGGGATGTGTAATCTGTCAAGTGCATTATAAAATTGTTTAGCCTACAAACAAAGACCAAAACTATACATCCAGGCTTGAAGTTTAATCTTTTGTTATCAAGGCTTTAAAAGTAATTACGTTTTGCATTCGAAATTGTCACAAGCAAGAATTGTAAAATCTTAGTCTTCTGTGCTTGAAGCAAGATGGGTAACACTACTACTACTCCCCTTTATTTTGAAACGGCATGCTTGCAGGTGCATCTCAATAAATTAGAAAATACTGGTGACATGTTTTGTTTTTTAATATCAGTAGTTCCGTTTAAAAAAAAATTCAAATTTAAACAAACACAAGACAAATTTCAACCGTCTATAAAAATAATGTAATTTCTTAAAATGCTGAATTTCAGGTTTTTCTTTGCTGTAAACTGTAATCATCCAAAGTATAAAATAAATAAATAAATGACATGTATTCCATTCTGTATGTTGTGAATCTTTGAGTTTGCAAGCTTGTAGATATGTCATGTTCCTGAAAATCTTGAAAACATGTTTTGCAAGTACTTACAGAGGGCTTTAAATGTGACCTTGTGTAGGGTTTAAAGATGGATGGGCTTTGCTCATGTGTGACCTTTCCTTGCATTCACCCTGCAGCAACATCTCTGAGATGAGGAAGACCTACAAAGACGCCTTCCTGAAGAAGCACAACATCAAGTTGGGCTTCATGTCTGCGTTCGTGAAGGCGTCCGCCTACGCTCTGACTGACCAACCTGCTGTCAATGCTGGTATAGACTTCACCACACAAGACTGCCTGGCATCACGCTATGGTTTTATTTGACTCAGTGTATCCTGTCAAGTTGCCTTTCAGTGTCGAACCTCAAAACCATCACTGACTTCCACCAAATGTATTTACTGCATTTTTACAATGCTGACCCACTTAAAGCGACCACAGTGAAGTATTGGTGGTCTGCAAGGTTTTTCTTTTGGGTGTTTTTTTTTTTTCATGATAGTCTAAGACAGTTTTCACATTTATACGTACATGTAAACCATATTTGTTCAGGTGTGTGCTACCTTTTGTTTTCCCAGTCATTGATGACACAACCAAAGAGATTGTGTACAGGGACTACGTAGACATCAGTGTGGCTGTGGCCACGCCAAAGGTAAGCCCAGTGGTGTGTGTGTGTGTGTGTGTGTGTGCGTGTGCGTGCGTGCGTGCGCGCGTGTGTGTGCGTGCGTAATCTTCATAGGAAGTGTTCAACAGCACGCTTGGCAAAAATCCTCATGTGACTTCTCCTTCAGGGTCTGGTTGTTCCGGTAATCAGGAATGTTGAAGGGATGAATTTTGCTGACATTGAGAAGACCATCAATATGTTGGGCGAAAAGGTTTGTATTTAATAAAAAAATCTCTTGCATAAGTATAGTGATTAGCAAGTCTTCCTCATGGGTCTGAGGATCAGGGTTTGAATTAGGGCTGCACAATATTTTGTTTGAGCATTGTCATCGCGATGTACGTGTGCGCAATAGTCACATTGCTGGGTCTACCGCTATCTTGGTGTTTTGGGATATACATTGAATCAACTAATTTTAAAATTGACCAGCAATGGGACCTGTTTGGACATGCTAGTAGAAAGAATGTACGCCTGGTAAATTTTCTATTTGGTCTTCAGATTGACACTAAGCAGGCACACGGCAGCTGTGTGACTGTGCGAGGTGCGTTCACGGACACTGCATAAATGGGATGGAATGTGTTCTTTTGTAATACAGTACATAATTGTAAAAATTGATTCCTAGGAAAATTATTATTTGTATCAGAATGGTTTAATTAAAACACTTTACAATTACACTGTGATGATATGGAATGTATTTCTTTTGTAATATAAGAGTAGATAAATTATTTAGTTGATTTAGTCAGCCAGAGCTGTGAGGAAGGCAAAGTTATTAATGTCCTTTCATCATCATTCCTGTCATACTGCGTTGCGTGTTTTGGTTTCCACATTAAGGACAAAAGTCCTGTTTTTCTTTTAATTCCACATTTAAAAAATAAATAAATAAAAAATAACACCAAGCAAGAAATTTTTCCTCATGTTTTTGAGATTGTAGGGTGAAACCTGCAGGTGGCTACTAGTGTGGACTGAATGGGTGGAAACAATGGGGAAATTAAATGCCAGTATTTTGAGGGTAATAGCCCATCAGCAGCATATTAAAAAAATCAACTACGAACTAGTTCGTTTTTGGACTGGTGAACTTAGTTCAACATTTTGAATTATGAACTATAAACTGTAAACTAGTTATTTTTTGGAACTATGAACTGAACTTTGAACTATTTCATGTAGAAACCAACACTTATCCTATTTTATTTCAGATCACAATATATATCGCAGGTTTAAAAAAAATAAAACATTTGAAGTCATTTTTTTCCAATATCGTGGAGCCCCAGTCTGAATCTTGGCTTTGGCCTTCCCGTATGGACTTTGCATGTTCTCCCCTGCGCTTGCTTCAGTAGCGTCACAAGTGGAGGTTCCGAAACCTTTCATTAGGTGCAATATCCCTGACTACTACGAAAACTACTTCCCATAATAGTAATGTATTTTTCTAGATTAAAAAAAACATAATGTAATTTCAAGTAATATAGTAACAATTCTACTTATGCCCCGTGAATAAATATGAATTAGTTACAGCAGCAAATAGCATGAATCGTGCTTGTTTGCTCCACTTTCTGCTTTGTGTCGAGGTCCATATTATGAAACGTATCACACTAATGATTCGCATGTAAACATTTCTTTTAAATGTTGTCAGCTTAGTACAGACTGCTCTTGTTTTTGTTCGGAAAGTGGACATGGTTCTGCTGCTGCTCAGTGCAGGTGTGGATCTATTTGAAAAATCTGACTTTTTTGCTTACCGTTTTTTTATAAATATATACAAAAACAATATAATTGGCTAGCAATGATTGATTTTAGCATGTTAAATTAATTAAAGGTGGAAAATGTCAAAGTGGCCCTTGCATCCTCATTTTTTTCACAGAAGGAAACATTTGTACACCCTTGCTCAACATAAAAGTTGATCTTCTATATGTGGCCTGTGATTAGCTGGCGACCAGTCCAGGGTCTACCCTGCCTCTCAGCCAAAGTAAACTGGAATAGGCTCCAGCTTGCCTGTAAACCTAATGAGGATAAATAGTATGGTAAATGGATGCATGATGTTGCATAACAGGGAACATTATGAAGATTGCGTCACTATGGTAATACAGCTCCATAGTTCATTTGAAGTGTCAAAGTGTCTGTGATTATCTGTTTGCAGGCCCGCAAGAACGAGCTGGCTGTGGAAGACATGGATGGAGGAACCTTCACCATCAGCAACGGCGGCGTGTTCGGCTCCATGTTCGGCACACCCATCATCAACCCGCCTCAATCTGCTATTTTAGGCATGCACGGCATATTTGACAGGCCTGTGGCAGTCGCTGGCAAGGTTTGTGTTCTCCACATGGAACTTCAGTTTCTCAATATGTGCAAAAAAAAAGTTATTTGCGTTAAATAGACATTCACTAGCCACTCCAGGTACATCTCATGAATTTAAAAAGTTAATAATTTTGAGGAGTTCAAATTAAAAAGTAAAACTCAGTAGATTCAGTACACACTTAAAATATTGATGTATTTTTTAAAAATCATTTTAATTATAGCTTTACGGCTAACAAAAACCCAAATTGACCATCTCAAGAAATCAGAATATTATGTAAGCAACAATTTAAATGATTTTTTAATAGAGAAATCTGGTGTGTTTAATCTGTATAATTAGGGATTTCACTTTTTGAATTGAACTGAAGATTTCTACAATATTGAAACGTATCGAGATGCACTTGTAGTTGGAATCACAGCACTATGTCAAAGGCAGGTTGGATTCACTTTTGGAGCTATATGTATAGTATCACATAAATATTACTACCGGTCGGTAACTTGTCATTGTGATGTCTTGCAGTTCTACAGCTCCAAATGTTCACCGAAACTACCCATTATCTTTTTAAAAGCCATTTATTATACAACCCATCTAAATTGAATGCTTAGGTGTACTTAATATTGTGGCAGGTGAGTGTATGTGTTTAGGGTAGCATGAAGCCTTTCAGGGCATCCATCTTTGAAGTAAAAGCAGCACTGCACGTTCTGCAGTGCCATAAAGCGCCACAAGGTGGAGCCCTATTCTACGTTAGGATGAAGTTCTACACAGTTGCATGTAAGCTGTATTTATACTAGAGGGAGGTTAAAAAATGGAACTAGAGAGTTGAGTATAAAACTTTTAACTGGTCATTTTAACACAGAATACATAAAGACAGCTCGTCATGTGAGTGGAGTGTAGATTTTGTGTTTTATTTTACTTGATTTTTTGTTGTTGTGGACGAACAGGTGGAGATCCGTCCCATGATGTACATCGCTCTGACGTACGATCATCGCCTCGTTGACGGAAGAGAGGCCGTCACCTTCCTGCGGAAGATCAAGTCCGTGGTGGAGGACCCCAGGGTGCTGCTCCTCGACATGTGAGTTCCTCTTCAGCTCCAGACCCGACCAACTGAACCGCCTTCCACGACCAGTGGCAATACCTACCTGGTGGACGTTACTCAAAAACACAACTGATTAACTCTAAAACACAGATTTATTTTAGTTTTTTTTTTGGGGGGGGGGGGGGGGGGGTACACAGTTGGGTTGTGCAATATCAGTTTGGCAGTGATATAAGGGTTTGGTACTGTCTGAGGATTTCCTGCGTTCTGGTGTTTAGATCAAATAGTATATTCAATCATGTATGTTCTCCATATGTAATTTTCTACATACAACATGTTCAACTTAATGTGGGATGGCAAATCTAGAGTCAACGTGCAGGCTGACGGAACAATATGGATGCATTCAGACCAAGGAACACAATGTTATGTCCAAAGCTAAGAACTCTAATTAGAAAATTGATGCTGTTTCACAACAATGTGGAACATTCTCTTTATGCTCTGGTAGAATATTTAAGAAAAAGTGTTTTAATAAAAAGCTACATTACTTGACTTGGTGTATGTTTATTTAAGGTCTCTTACCGTCTCAGTGGGCTATAATGAGACAAAACATTTAATGGAAAGTTGCAGTTTAATTCATGACTGAAGTAAAACACATCATACTACTTGGGTATGTAGTGTATGAATTGAAGCTGCTAACATGTTTGAATATATTTTCCAGTTTGACTTGATATGCACGTGCAGCTTTATCAGCACAATTACATTCATGGTTAACCCTACAAAAAGTTTTTTTTCTTCGGTTTTAGGAAGACTTAATATAGTGTGAGTTGTTTGAGTCTACCTATCAAGAATCCTTTTCGGTATGTGTTTTACATAACTTTTTCTAACCACCCGGAGATCTTTAAAGAGACAGTCAGATGGTGCGGCGATGGCAGTATTCTGTTGAGTGTGAAATGCATTGTCTCATTTTCTCCACAGTGTATAGTATCATGACCGGTGGCCTAAAAGATTGTCAAACGTTAACCAATGTCATGCATGGTGATAATGGTAGATGAGCACGAAGATAAAAAAGTCATGAATATCAAAAATCGAATACTTTTACGTATACGCTGTTGATGGAAATTTATGTTTGTTACTTTTCTTGTGAGTCAATTTTCTTTGGGAAGTACACAGTGCATCACGGAGACCTCGGTGCAGCGGGGTCTGCCCCGCTTAGCAGCTCAGAGCCTTCCAGGAGACGCTGCTGAAGAAGGGATGACACTTGATGTCGCTCACACCTCCACCGCCACACCCCAGGCGATAGCCAGCGTCAAACTGAAGCAACTGTGGAAGCAGAAGCAGAGGCCTTGTCTACTCCAGTGATTCAGACATTAGTGTGCCGTGGAAAATTCGCCAAACTCATTTCATTGGTCTGAGTCACAGAAAGGCATAGAAGTAGGCGTTCTTGAAAATGTATTGGTCGTTTCATGAGTCAAACACCTGTTGTGAATTTTGTTGTTCAGTTCCTTGTTAAAGAACAGAAAGTTGTGCAAAAAAAAAGTACTGAAGCACTGAACAGCTTAGTAGTTAACAGTTTAGAGAAGCATCAAATTAAGTTCACCTGTAAAGTTTATAGTGCTTTTTAGGTTCATCCTGAAATTTCACCAGTATACTGTATAATTTTTGTGAGGTTTTGTTTGGTGGTGTGCCTTGATATTTTTGTAAAATGTGTGCCTTGGATCAATAATGATTGGGGACCACTAGTCTAATGTATATGTTGCTTTGGCGGCTTCATGTCATAGAGCAATATCATCATAAAAGAAGTGTGTTTTCCACACCTCAGTAAGCAGGGATGCAGCTGCGGTACTCAGGTGGTCGGGGATGAGCAGCTGAGTGTGGGAGTTGATTCCTGCCGGGTGGAGTTGCCATAGTGGCTAAAGGCACAAAGAGCAAGTATGTGCATGAAAAAGGGGTCCAATACAAGAACTGTATCAAAATGTTGGCATTTTCAATTTCAAGGATAATGGCATTTCAAATGAAGAGAGTGCATAGTCAGTGCATTCATTCAAATGAAGGGTTGTGGAGATGTTCCAGTTGACTTTTGACCCTCCCCAGCCCCTCCCCTCAAAAGTTTTGAAGAGCTCAAATTAAGTACACCCGTAAAGGTAATAGTGCATCTCAGATCCATTCTGAAATTTCACCCGAAAGCTGAATATCCCTCACTTTGTGAGTAGTTTGTGTGTGTGCATCACTTACCATTCCTGTGAGAAGTTCAAACAGCAGGGCCCCCAGACTCCACCAATCACAAGCTTCTGTAATTCTAGACACTCCACCAATTTCTGGTGACAAAAGCAGCCATTTAATGCTTGTAATGACTACATCTCTATACATACAGTGTTGGGGAGTAACTAATAACAGGATTATGTCATTTACTGTATTTACAAAATGTATGCAGTTATAATCCATTAAATTAAGAATATGTGTAATTCAATTACAGTTGCTTTCGGAACATGATTACAATTTTAGTACATTTGAAAAAAAAATAGCTGCAAAAAGCTCTGCTTTTTTTCATAGCACATCCTCCTTTTAAAGCACATGCTTGGGATTGGCTTTCTGGTCATGTACCATTTTGCTGTAGTCTCAAACATGACATCTTTTTCAAAATATGACCTTCAAGTGCCACCTTCCAAAACAATTATCTATGCTTTCAATCCACTTTTAAGAAGAAATATCCAAGGGTCCTGTTAATGGATTCATTCAAAATTAAGTAATCAAATATAATGGAGCTACCTGGCGCACAGTACATGTGTTCCATGGCATCGCAGTTGATTTCCGACTGAACCTCGCTCCATTGTCCAAAAAAAGTCAAGCAGACCTTTCCTGTATAAATATAAAGCAATATATTTTCAACCAAGTCAAACTTCCTGCATGCAGTCGTCTGCATGGCACTCACCGTTGCTGGTGAACAGAACGTTTTTGGGGTTGAGGTCACGACATAAGATGCCCTGCTGATGAAGGCTCTCAAGGGCCAGCAGGATCTGGGCCCCCCACACACGCACTTCAGATTCGGGGAGCCCCCAGCAGGTCTGGCGGCTGGACTTATCTGAGGATTTGAGCGCTATACGAGGTATGTGGCACCATCCATCCACCTCAATGATCTGGTCATCTCCTTGCCCGTCTATCGTCACCGGTGAGTCCTCGGTCTTCTTTTGGGCTCCGAGGAGGCGAGGGGAGTACCAGCTAGAAAAGAGTCCCTCTGTGGGTGGGGCCACATTTCCTGGACTGAGTAGTTCACAGGCTTCTTCAACACCGGCGCTCATGTCGACTGGACTTGTTTCCCTTGCAGATAAAGGCCAAGAGCTTCCCGAGGTGGTCCGTGCTTCCCAGTGGTCTGAGAACACAACTTGGTCTGTGCTCCTAAGGACCACCAGTCCATTTCGTTCCTCTGATGTGGGACTGCTGATGGCCTGCTTGGCGTCCAAGTTTGTAACCTCGTAAGCTGCACTTAGAATGGATCCCTGGTGAAAGCCAGAGGCAACCCAAGACGCCCTTCCGTGAATTTGTGTTTGGCAATGGAGAGGAAGATGCAAAATGGCCGGAGAGGAACTTAAAATGTGACTTCTAGTGTTGGGAAATTCCGTTTTTATACACAAGGTCTGTTTTGAATGAGGTGCCGTCTTCAAGTCGCTGTCAGTAACAACTGCATAGGCGTTTATTTGATCACCTTTAAGTGCCGGATCTGCAGCCTTCCAAGCTACTTCAAAGGCAGAGCTGCACTCTATTAGTCCAGTTCCAGCTTTGCTCTCATTGGGTTCTGACATGACGTCCAGAGCTTGACTGATACGAGCACAAGACAGAGGAAGAGTGGGCTTGTCCTGAGTTTGAGATGAGTGCAAACACAAAGTCGGAGCTGGTGGATGAATGCGAGCGCTGACCTGCGTTCTTGTGGGTCCCGAAAGCAAAGTCACACGGTCGAGGTCAGTGTCGAACGATGCAGCCGAGCGGGAGTTCTGCAAGCAGCCCGTCTCCTCGATGTAGGAGTGAGTCCCGCAACTCTCCAGACGCCGCTGGGTCTCGTCCCAGGACTGCGGGTCGTCCACATCCGGGCTCTCGTCACTCAGTTTCTGAGGGCCGCTTTCCATGCTGACGCCCCGCTGGTAGTCCGTGCAGATCGTAGGTGAGGTGTAGCTGCTCTTCATCTTGATGTTGTGCTGGCCAGATGTGATGCAGTCTGGGTGTTCTTTGGCTCCCTCTTTCCTCAGCTTGTGAAGTTTGGAGAAGAGCTTCCCACCTTGAAAAAAAAAAACCAAAAATAAAACACACATAGGACTTGAAGTTCCTGTGTAAATTAGTGAACCGCCTCGGCATCAGTTTTGGGAAGATTACTTTGGAAATGTAGTTACTTACAATTACATGTTACCCTGTTGAAAATTTAGTAGTAGTGTAACTATAAAGTCCAAAATTATAAGATGACACCGTTCAAAAGTCATGGGTTCTTTTTGTGTTGAAGTGTCACTATGAGTCAACCTTTTAAAGTGGCTCTAAGCAGATATCTGTGTTTTGTTTCTAAATACAAATATATTTGAAGATAAGTGTTTAAAACATATGCAAAGGCTTTTAACAATATAAGTGCTGAAGTGTTGAGATATAGTGAGCATTTTCACCGTTTGAATTTTCCTGATTTTGTGGGTGAGGCTAAAACACTGCCCTGTGACATCACAGAGCTGGGGCGTATACTTTCCAGCGTGAGTTCCCTCCCCCACTATATAATGACAACGTGACGTCATTTCATTTGGCTGCTCAGTTGAGTGTCAGCTGTGCTTAGCTTCCATAACAAGGCCCATTTACCACTCCAGTGTGCAGTTAGCAAGCTAACGATGGCTACACCCTGAAAATGCGTCTTTGCTGCATACCTCAATTTACAGAACAGATCGGTGACGTTTTTTTAAACTCTCAAAAAATGAGGAAATAAAAAAAGCAATGGATTGACTTTTTGAAGACACACGCGGATGGCGAGCTGAACCTCAACACCACCAGCCGACTCTGCAGTGCGCATTTTACGACGGATAGTTTTGTAAGCTTTCACTAAAAACAACATGGCTTTGTGGGTAACTCGATACGAGTGAATGGAGCTGTGCTGAGTGTTTAACTCATTCACTGCCAGCCTTCCCAGTTAACATGGATATTTGACTTAGAAAGCCGTCAATGGCAGCAGTGAATGTGTTAACTAACTGGGCTTCCTCCTACCATCCCGGTGTCATCAGGTGCCATGTTCGGCTGTGACTTTATGTCATCAGCAACGAGGGTTAAGATGACATGCGCTTATTTTTATGATTATAGTCCACAATAATCATTAAATTTTAAAGTTGAGACTCCTTAACGTGATTTTACATTGTATAAGCTATCACCCCCTCGGTATGTTTGATTCCTTTTGGCGCATCCATTTGACACCCACACACCGTCGGAGAAGCTGAGAGGTGGCACTTATTATTCAAGTTTTGAAACCTGATTTTATACACTTTGCGATTTGTTTTATTCATTCAAATTTGGCAGGCTTGTTAACATTACTCTTCTCTGTAGTGTGTTGTATTTACATACCATTTTTTTTGGGCCTGCCACTTTAAAATCTCAGACAAACAAATAGATTTCACCAAAAGGGGGCACTTCCAGGTCATATTTGGAAAATGGCAGAGAGAGCCAATCACAAGCGTCAGCTTTAGAACGAGGAAGTGATATGAAAGAAAAATCGGGGCTTTTGTGGATATTTTTCAAATGTAACAAATTGTAATTATGGAAATTTCCAAAAGCAACTGTAATTTATTACAATTACATATATTTTGTAATTAAATTACACAATCTCGTTGCATGTAATTAGTTACTCCCCAATACTGCTCGCCATTCGTAAATTCACCTATTCACAGATTTTTTTTCTTCTTACCCTATTCTTGGTTATTTGCTGAAACTTGCCATAGCAATAAAAAGATGCAAATGACCCAATGATTTTTTTTTTTTTTTTTTTTTTATAGATGCGAGCCATCGTTTGGCATGTATTTTCTTGTTTTTTGTCTTGTGAGGAAAAGTTTTAGATACGAGTGCTTTATGGTGGCAGTGAACTCAGCTTGGCTCAATTCACAATAAGTAGTAGTTTGGCATTGTGAACAAATTTTCAAAAAAGAAGCTTCAAGTTGTTTACTGGCACTCCCAGTTAGTTTACTGTCTAACTAAATAATAATAAATAAAACAGATAATTAGTTGTGTATATTCAAACATCTCCACAACTTTGCCTAGAAAGGCCTCCGCTAGCTTAATGCTATAACACTTAAAGTAAAACGTCACAGAAAGGTTTACAAATAGTGATAGTGTTATAACGCTTGCACCAAACAACAACTAATGTAGACAGACAATATAACAATACTCATAGGCATATATTCTGTACCCTCTATGAAAAACAACTAATATCCCTGCAGATTATGGGGTCACTTACAGTAGGTGAATGAAACGGAAACTTCTTGGTGTGTCTGCATGATTCTAATATAATGCAGCCAAGTGGTGCACACCAGAAAGATGCACAAACGTTTGAATTCTTGACATTCTACTTAATTATATTATTACTATATGTCAAAGTAAAATAATATTTTTTAAAAACTCGGGAAAAAATATATATAGATTAGAAGCATTTCCATTTGTTTAAGTGGGGAAATATGATTTGAAATACGACTGTTTTGAGTTAAGAACGTGGTCATGGAACAAATTCAACTTTTATCTCAAGGCACTACTGTATTCATCATTAATTTTCTGAGCCGCTTATCCTCACAAGGGTCGCAGGAGCGCTGGAGCCAATCCCAGCTATCATGTTGAAGAGAATTGAGTAGTTTCATGCAGACAAATGTAATGCTTTGCCACCATCTTGTGGCCTCTATGGGCCTTTATAAACCTTGGGGCCTTAATTACTTGCGGATTTTCACTATTCGCAGTTCGGTCTCTCCTGTGAGTAGCAAGGAAACACTATACTGAAATCCTACAAGTTTTAAGATGCCCTTTTGTCCTGTATTTTTCTTACCTTTGACATGTTCAAGATGGAGGTAAACCGTGTCCTCGCTGACGTAATACCTCAGCAGCTTTACCATGTACGGCACTCCCTGAGGAATGATAGTCGGCTGCTCCCTGCTTTCCCAACTGGATTTCATCAGACTCTGCAAAAATAAATGTAAGACATAGTGTAAGCTTCTCTGAAAGGAAAACATGACTTACTGTTGTTGTCTTAAAAACCAGTGGTGGGAAGTACCAAAGTAAAAATACTTGTTAACTATACTTCTGCTTTAGTACTGCTTTAGTGTTTGAAGAGATTTGTCTGATTTTGCCTTTATACAGTGTATCAAAACTTTGGATTTAATTCTCTTTTCCTCCCTGGCTGCCAGACCTTCACTGCATCATACTTCATTTGTCAATATTTATTGCGCTTGGTGCTTTCACTTTTGTCTTTGGCAAGTAAAAAGCACACACTCTTGCGTTGAGATCAGTCTACTAAGTTGGCCAGTGAAGGATTTGTTTGCTTTCAAAAAGTATTGAGTATTTTGTAACTTGCAGTAAAAGAACTACAGTGGTGATTGAAATAAGAAAGAATGACAACCAGAACATGGAGAAAAATCAAGACTACAGTATTCTGGAAAATAAATAGCCTCATGAATGTCCACAAAAGGTAAATCGAGGCAGTGGACTTGGGTTGGTTGTCGATGTTTCACATTGAATGTAAAAAGCTTCTTTCGTTCTAAGTCTTAGTTGTAGCATTCCCCTGTTTATGTCACTGGTGGGTGTGTCCCCTAGGGGTGGTCACATAGGGAACTCCATACCTGAGATTTAGAACTGAAGAAACCTTAACATCTTCAACAACCGATAAGAGTCCAGTTGCCTCGATTCCACTTTTACACATTACCATTACCTGGATGACTGACATTCTATGCAGATACCCTTATGAATGGAAATAAAGAAGGTTTAAACCAGATGAAAATGACTGGTAACTGTAGTAGGAAAGGAACAGCTAATGATCCAAAGCATACCACATCATGTGACAAACATGCAAAAGGCTGAAGGCCAAGTCATTACACAGAGCTTGCTTTTCACTCGCTGAGGACAAATATGAAGGCAACTAGACCCAACAAGTGCAGGTGGCTGCAGCCTGGCAAAACATTTATTACTCTACCTCTGTTGTAATAAATAAACAAACACTCACCTTTACAACAAATGTCTCTTTATTAACCATGCTTTGGACAACTAGCACCTATGGAAAGAAACAAAACAAGTATTGATAGCTCAACAATACAAGGATTTCAAAGTTGAACATGCTTTTCCATCAACGGAAGCGCCGCTGATTCGTTTACCTTGTCACTTACGCCCACCACCTTACACATCTCCAGATCTTCCACAGGAGAACTCAAGTGTCTTACCGGACGGAATCTCAGACTGCTGTAGCCCTGGTAATACAGAGAAATACAGCTGCTAGCCTATGCCCATCACAGGGCACCATCAATGTTTACATTATTCGCCACATTTTAAGTCAATAAGGCATCATCATGATCATTTGTAAAACTCTGGGTGTGGACGAGACTCTACCACGTAAAAGGGATAGAGTGCTGTACTTTTGAAACGATCGTCATATCGTCATGGTCATACCCCTAAATGAGAGTTCCCTTTGCCGAGGTTGTCCTGCAGGTGCGTTATGAAGATTTCCTCAGCCCTCTTCAAATACTGGGTTGTCTTTCTCTTCACAGCTTCCCGACGCTCCTTGTTCGGGTCCACTGTAAGACAAACTCTCTCAGACCACTGTGTGTATTTGTCTAAAAAAATAGAACAAGACAATAATGGAACTTTTGATTTGTAACTTCCTGTGTTTATTCTGGTCCAATATGTTCCCGTCACATGTCCTGTGCTGCACAAATATCATATTTAATGTATCACACAGCTATGGATTGATAGTATAATAAAAATGCACAAATGCAGATAAGTGCATTTACTCTGTGATTGGGTCAACGTTTAGGTACAGTATCAGAATGTCATAGGTTTGGACGCGCATGCTCATGGTACGGAATTAAATGGTGTTTCCAAACTTTTGACTGGTGCTAATACTTGCCTCACTATTGGGAAGAATGTCATCTACTAGCCAATCAGCTAAGAAAATATGACAATAATAATGGAATATATTGTATAGATAGTAACAGCAGAATATTATGAAGTAGAAGTGACAAAAAAAGGATCCTCTTACACTGGACCCCATTCAGCAGTAAATCCACCCCATTCTTATAATAACTGAAAGCTGCTTCATAGTCCTCGTTGACCTCACTGTCCACCGCCATGTGAATCTGCTTGGCTGCCTCCACCAAGTAATCACGCTTCGCCATCCTCACCTTGTTTCAGACCTGTCAAGGTCCACTCGGGCCTGGGCACAGTATCAGAAGGAGTACAATCCAATACAAGTACAATATGCAGTTTTCAAACCGCGAACAAGATATAAATGTAGCCCCCGCCCTTGCCCCCTTACGTCTCTGCCCAAAGAACTGCCCCAAGTTCACTAAACTTGACAAAAAAAGATCCAGAAGGACAACGGTACGTCGTGCTCTCCTGACCGCCCGCAAGCACACAACGTTACATGAAATATATATTTTGGGGAATGTACAATACAAGAGGTGATTAACTTACCTGATGAACCGGTGAGAATGGTGATGTAATGTATGTGGTGGTTTTCCAAGCTCAGCCATGTTAACGTCTCAGCTCAGAAATTATTGTCTCGAGAGATAGAGCTGTCCAATTCCTTCTTTTTAAATTTTGTTGCTAACCGCAGTGAAATAATTCAGCCAAGAAACTATAATAGTCACATTTGAGAGAGGCTGCGGTGCGTCCTCCCGAGGCTTCGTGTGTGGTGAGCGTGTGCAAATGCCTACTGTCTCTACAGCCTCCGATAGGATATTTTTGTCACGCCGTGCCAAGTTAAGTGCCAAATAATAATTCAAATTAAATTAGATGCATTAGGTGGGGCCAGAATTAGTGATATTTTTAAAAGATCATTTTAATAATATTCTGTTGTCAGGTCATACAGACAATTTTAACATACAGTAAATGACAAAAAGTGTTGTTTTCTTTTGTTGAAAATTGCAAACTATACTTAAACTAAGTCAGTACTGATTAGCAAGATGTTATCTATTTTTGTTCCATTAAACCTGAAAGAGGAAGTGAATGTTAAGTTTTTCAAAAGTGAGTCAGTTTACTTGGAGGCTCACCTTTGCTTCCCGGTCTCATGAAAAGCAGGACACATCTGTGCTCGGGGTCACTGGGCTCATTGTGGTTCTTCCCCCAGTGACTTTGAGCTTTAGGCCTCTGTGACAGAGCATGATGGTCTGGAAAAGTGGAAGCAAAGAGTTAACCTTCATTTGTACAGACAGAAAGTGAATGGAAAAAAAATAAATCTGGCCTGCTATTTTTTATGTAAGGACAGATGCAACATGTTATAAAAAAAAATATCCAAAATGTTTCATCACCACAGTGTCATGAAGTCTTTCTAACCACAATGTCAGCGTTTTTCACTTTACAGTACACCGATAAATTCAACTATGCTCTTTATCTTTAGTAAAACAAAAGCTTCTTATAATATATCCAAGCAAAACATGAGGGCAATATCTAAACTGACAATCAATTGCATCATGGACATTTGATTATGGTAACATATAGCATTCTTTTCCTCTTAATTCTGCCAAACACAAGCATCACATCCTTTTAGCAGGAGGTGACATCGTCATCTACTCAACGTGCACTGAACAATAGTCAGTATTTAAAAATTCTCCCGTGACAATAAACACTACAAACACCACATAAAAACATTGATAATGCACAGATAAACCCGGTATACCTTAAGTGATGAGGCCGACCGTGTGCCTTAGCAGCATCAGCATCAACCAGCACACAACACACTCCTCTGAGGAGCAGCGGAGGTGGAGGGACCGCAGGCCCGGCCACTGATTGGCTGTGTGTGATGTCACGTTCGGGTACCATTTCACACGCAGCACTCACTTCCCCCACTCTCATCCTGCCAGATGCTGTCTGATTTAAAGCGACAGTGTTGTTTTCTTGCATGCACTGAATGAGGGCCTTGTCATTTTTCACTTTTACTTCCAAACTAAATTGCGTTTGGGATTCAACTGCAGCATAATCCCTTATATGAATAGTAAAACAGTAAATCTCCTTCATGTATGTGCCATCCCTTATGAACGGAAGGCTCATATTCAGACTCCATAGTCCCCGGGGCTTAGTACCAGATGGAACTAGGCTGCTCCCTCAAACTCTCACCCCCCAGGGAAGGGCAGGATTACAGAGGGGAAGTGGTAACCTTGAGAGAGCCTGAGAGAGAAGGAGGGGAACACAAGGAGGAAGAAGCAGCCTCAAAAGCAAAAGAGGATGTGGCAATTGCATGGACCGAAAAGCTCAGTATTGATTAGATTTTTTTTTATCACCTCCCTATTTTTCAAGTATTGTTTAAACCACGTCAGCATGGTGGACAAGCTGGTGGCACATCCATCCCACAGTTCAGAGGTTGGATGTTTGAATCCGGGTCTTTCCTGTGTGGAGTTTGCATGTTCTCCCTTTGCTTGCATTGGTTTCTCCAGGCTCCTACATTCCAAAAACATGCACGTTAGGTCCATTGATGACTCTAAATAGGTCCATTGGTGGGAATGTGACATCAAACACTGCCTCAAAGTCATGTTTTTGGAATTTCGGAGGAAGCCGGAGTACCTGGAGAAAACCCCTGCAAGCATGAGGAGTACATGCAAACTCTACTCCAGAGCCCAGATTCGTACCTCAAAAGCAATAAGACCAAATTTGAACATTTCGTTCACGCGTGATCAAAGTCAGCAAAGGCTTGATTTTTCATGTCTTCCTGAATGATCTTCCTGGTGTTAAGAGTGGAGTCCCCCCCCCCTGTGACATGCAATTGTAAATGTGAAACCCACCAGAACTTTCACTGCTAAAAAGGCCCAGATTTACACTAAGGAAGTAAGTTTGTGTGTAAATTGAGACGAGGTCATAATTTTTTCATTAGTTAAGATTTTCGTGACAGTTTTTCTTCGTCACGTGCTGTGAGATTCCTTTAATGTAAAAGTTGTGCCTTGATTCACTAGAGGTTGAGAAATATTGAGCAAAACAGCCAGCACAACTAAAAACTAGTGCAAAACGAAATGGGAACAAAAGGGCAATGCTTCAACAATATCCTGGCATAATTTCATTAATTCATTCATTCATGACTCAAGTCGTTTGAATGCTTCAATTCGATTTTTATTGAGGAGAAGGCAATAAACGTGTGTTGGCGTGCACTGAGCAAAAGGGTCAATAAAGGTCAACTGTATCAATCACAATGCAGCTGATCGCAAAGAGGGGAGTCATGCCGTGTTAAACCTCACATGGTAGGACACGTAGTAGCCATTGCTGTACATGTAGAGGAGCTGATCGGTGGGGTTGTAGTCCAGGCTGGAATAATTCTCCTGGAACTTCGGAAAGCGAATGTTGAGGTGTTTTTCCTCGCCGCTCTTGGTGTCGAAGGAGTAGTAGATCTCCTCAGTGTTCAGGTCCACAGACCTGGTGGCGTACATGACTCCACAGGCCATGAAGGCGTTGCCGGTCATCTGTTTGTACGCGGCCGTGTTCCACACGTTCTCAATGCCGAAGCCTTTCTCGTCTATCTTTGCAATGACTAGTTTACCTTTGCTCTCCTCAGAGGCATACATTACCCACAATCCTTTTTCATCCGCTGCAAAGTCCATGTTCTGGTTGTTCGAGTAACTGTATGAGAAGGCCGTAGTGGCAGTCGGGATCACTCTTGAATCGTACAGTTTACTGGTAAGATTGTACTTGCCCATACTAAATGGCGAGTATCTCTGATAATAAATACTGTTACCACGAACGATGTAGTTGTTACCATAGCCTCTATAACTAGGTGGAATGTCAAGGGAACTTGATGTTGACATCAGAAGCAGGTGTTTATAGTCTGGGTAAAAATAGAACTGGGTTGTTAAAGTACTGCTGGATCCACTGTAGAAGTACGTGGACTCAGAACCTTTAGCGGGTTTGGAGTCCTTCCCCCATCCACCATAAATATAACTTGTCTGCAAATGAGAGTTCAGTTGGCTAACCATGGGTTTGCTGAGTCTCATGATTCCTGTGTGATTGCAGTTTCCTGGAAAAGAAAACAATGTTACAGCGTCTGACTTTTTTCATCAGTTATTTTAACACAAGGTGACAAGCTGACCGACCGATATCTGGCTTCAAGAACTCTTGTTCCTTCTGGCACTCCTCCAGCTTCTTCTGCAGTTTGACAAACTCAATGCGGATCACTTGCAGGTTGCTCTTGTCGTACGACTCCAGTGTGTTCACAATGAGAGTCATGTTGCGGATCTACGATGAAAGGTTAGTGGAAAGCGAAAGCTGTGAAACAGGTCGTAACTGGATCTGCAGCAGCTTGAAAAAAAAAATAGTAATACAATCCATTATTGTACCGTGCTGCAAGTGTAATGCTGTGCAATACAGGTGCACACATCCCATTGTGCATTGGGAAGTTTTTAATGACACTTATGTCATAAAGCTCAAAATTCAAATAAATTAGATAGCAATGTTGACATTTTACTCATTACTCATATTTTACTCATACTTCTATAAACATAGATGTTGTTAACGAATAATAATAATCTGATCAAAAAATAAGTATTAGCAGTGGTTGTATATCCAATGGGTACAATAAAAGATGTAGGTTTCACCTCGGTATAGAGAGAGTCAAACATGGGTGAGGAGGAATTGAAGGCATCTTTGAGCTGAGAAACCAGAGATTCGAACTCTCTGAGCTCAATCCTGAGCAGCTCAAAGTCCAGTTTGATGTAATCGTCAGCACTGGAGCCCAGGATGGTGACTCTATCCAGCAGCTTTTTCAGTTCTCCCAAATAGATCTCCAGCTTTATTTCATAAGTTTTTATCTACACGATCAGGAAGGAAAAGAAAGACGCAGAAGTCAAACTGTGATGCAATGTGATTATTTCTGTTTACTTGTAAATTGACCAGGTACTGAAACTACAAGCCCCACAATGCACTGTAAAACCATTGTCACAGCGCGCGCCCTCTCCTTTGTTGGCCTTATAGTTATTATTACTTTTTAGATCTGTACCTTGTTTGAATAAAAAAATAAATAAATAAGTAAAATAAAAAAATCATTTTAATGTGATATTTCAATATATTCTTGAAAAGAGTTACTTTTTTTGTAAGAAAGAAAGGGCCTACGCAACAGAAGAAACTCAACAACAATGCTACATAAAATAAAGCGAATCTATCGACGTATAATTAACAAAGTGCAAGTAGTTGTTGGAAAGATGCACTTCTCTTTCAACTCCAAAGTCAAAAAATGTGAAAACAGTCAACCATTAAATGTATGTGAGAGATTGAGATCACGTGGAATATAATATTGAAGATAATATTGAATTTGTTTCTTCACTTTAAAATCATGCTTTCTCACAAGCTTTGTCTTAATTTGAATAATAATCACAATTTTGCCTTTTCTAAATTTGCATCATGGTGACAGATTTTCCAAGTCTCAAAACTTTTGAAACCTTTATTGTCACCTGTACAAATCAATTGATTAAAAAAGAAATATTTTCAAGTAAAAGCTACTACAACTAAACAATGTGGTTGCACAAGTGTGCACACCCTCATAATTGGGGATGTGGCTTTGTTCAGAATAAACCAATCACATTTAAACTCATGTTAAATGGGAGTCAACAGACACGTCACAATTTAAACAGCCTCTCATTAACCCCAAATAAAGTTCGGCTGTTCTAGTGTGCTTTTCCTGACATATTTTTTTACATTTTTTTTTTATACCATCTTCTTTTATGGATTTTATGCAGCATGCAAAATAATGTCATACAATGCGACAGTTGAACAAATAACAAACATTAAACAAATAAACCCCACCGACCCAACCCTTGCTGGTACACTTCCCCGGCAAATGAAAGAAGATAACAATGAGACAGACAAGGCATACATCGAATATATATATATATATATATATATATATATATATATATATATATATATAAAAGGAAATAGACAAAATACCCTCAGATGTGACGTCATTGTATAATATCATGCAAAATTGTCCAATCAGCAGCTCAATCTGATGCTAAAGTGTCATTAATTAGGATAAAAACAACTGGTTCCAAATCCTACTGAATTTTCCTGATTGTCCAGAGATTGACAGCGTAATTTTTTCAAGTCTTCAAAAATAGAGCACATCCTTTAGCCATTGTTTGTGAGTAGGAGGTGGGACGCATATCCACCTTTGCTTTTGGTTTTGTTCTAAGACTGACTGGTATTTGGAACTGTTCATAATTCCCTCCACCTTGCCTAAGACACAGGTCCATCTTAAGAAAAACAGCCCCAGAGCATGCTTCTACCACCACTATGCTTCATTGTAGGCATGATGTTCCTTTGCTGATGAGCAGTGTTGTGTTTGCATGGCTATACCTTGTGGAATGATCGCCAAAAGTTCAAACTTGGTTTCATTTGACCATAACACATTTTCCCACATTTGGGAGATTCCAAGTGTGTTTACAGCAAAATTTTGAAACCAAGGTTGAACTTGGACATTATAATGAGTACCTAACTGAATGGATGTTTTTCACACAAAAAGGGTTGACTATGTCTGCATCCACACCTCACTTAAGTCTATTTTGTCAAATATGTTTCATTATTTCACATCGATATTTTATATATTGTTCCAAGACAAAAAAAATGCCCAAGATTCAGACTTTTTTTTTTTACTCTAATGATGGCTGAAATCTGAATGTACAGTATGTGGAGTACATCCAATATGTCGTCATTGACATCTGGTACCATACCTTGTTCATTTGAATCTGCACTTCCTGGATCAGATCCTTGCTAATTTGTTGCATGTGCTGCACCCGATCAGCAGGGAAAGTGGTGTCAGGCAGGTACACGTGACAAACACACTCACCCAAACTTCCCACTGACGACGTCACATTGCCAGACCCCCAGTCCTGCACTGGCTGAGAAAGGCAACAAATGGTCATTGTTAGCAGTGATGACACTCAAGTTGCATGTTATACTTACGATCCAGGCCAAAGTGGGACTGATGACCGGTAGTAGCAGGAATAGAGTGGACAGCATCTCGTCTCACTTCACCTTCCAAGTGTCTCATTGATAGCCTGCTTAAAGCCCTTTTAAACAAAATGTCTTATCAGATCATCAAACACATGTTCTTCCTTTCCCAAATTTATTGAGCTCCCTGAAACGCAAGTGCAGATGTTGGTTCACACAGAATTGTTTGATGACAGTTTGACACGGGAGTTTTAATGTTACCATAGGGCGGATGAGAAAATCTGCACATGTAAAAGCCTAAACAGCTCCAAGTATGTTTATGGTTTGTTTGCTTACGTTAGTGCATACGTGACAGCCGGAGTAGCAATTTTATTACAGTCTCTTTACAGTTTTAATAATTAAATTCACTGATGTAAGTTCCTTAGAGTGTTCTTCTAAAGATGTTGCCATTACAATTGCGTTTGAATGCAAAATTGTAATGTGTATAATATATATATATGCAATATGCATTTTAAACATGCGAAACCCTCATTTAACATTGTCACAGTCCTTTTAATGTTTTGAGACTGTTAGTTTTAACAGTGATCAAGGAAATTATAATTATTTGAATGTTATGTATTAAAAGTTCGAGTTGTTTATTGTCACATTGTGGCCCTATTTAAAAAATGTGTATGAAAAATGCACTGTTACTAATATTCATTTTAGTTTAGATCAGTGTTTCCAACCTTTATTGTGCCAAGACACCCCTTTTACATTTGAAAAATCTTACTGCACACCAATGAAAAAAGTGTCACAAAAAGTATGAATACTGACATAATGATGATCAGGTCTCAATTTACTCTAAAATTTTCTTACTCAGTTTGAAATCCAGGCGTTTAATTGAACACAAAGCTGATAATACTCTCAGGAAGTCATGACTTATTCTGTTGTATGAGTGGCAACTGGTGTGATGAGCTTGTTCTGAAATGCTGTGTTATACTTAAGCTAGATAGAACGAGTCACACATCTTCCAAAACGTTCAACTGTCATTCCACAGAATATTCTCACGAAAGTCTTTCAGATGCTTTTTTTTTTCCCCTCCAAAAGTAAAACTGGCCTTTATGTTATTTTTGGTCAGCAGTTGTTTTCGCCTTGGAAGTCTGCCATGGATGCCATTTTTGTTAATCCTCTTTTTCAGAGCAAACATCCAAGGGCCTTTTTGTTGCATTCATTCAAAATGTAATCAAATGTAATTTTTTAATTTATATATATATATATATATTATATATATATATATATATATATATATATATATATATATATAATTATTTTTTGCACAATTGTTTTTGTCAATGTCTTTATGTCTCCAAAGTGTTCTGTAAATTGACTGTCTGTTGTACTAGAGCGGCTCCAACTACCGGAGACAAATTCCTTGTGTGTTTTGGACATACTTGGCAAATAAAGATGATTCTGATTCTGATTCTGATTCTGATATATATAACTATGAGAATGTAATCGAAATAGTTACACTACTGTTACATTTTCAACCGGATAACTTGGAATTTTAACCAACTACATTTCTCTATTAATCTTCCAAACAGGTCCCCTGAGGTGACACTGTCATCAATGGGTGACACTTATGTTGTACACATCACGACAAACGCCACCCATTTACACCTCAGTTACAATTGCCGCTGTTCCTCAAGCATTTTACTCCCACTTTCAAGAAAACTGCAAACATTTGAGGATATAATATTAATTAATTAATTTATGTATAATATAAGTTAACGAGCCGGCTGGTTAGCACATCTGCGTCACAGTTCCGTGGTGCGGGGTTCAATCCCGACCCCGCCTGTGTGGAGTTTGCATGTTCTCCCCGTGCCGGGGTGTGTTTTCTCAGGGCACTCCGGTTTCCTCCCACATCCCAAAAACATGCACGGTAGGTTGATTGAAGACACTAAATGGCCCGTAGGTGTGAATGGTTGTTTGCTTCGATGTGCCCTGCGATTGGCTGGCGACCAGTTCAGGGTGTACCCTGCTTCCCACCCGAAGATAGCTGGGATAGGCTCCAGCACGCCCGCAACCCAAGTGAGGATAAGCGCAAAAGAAAATGGATGGATAGATGGATAATTTGACACAAATTTGAAAGTTTGTAGGTGGAATTCTTTCCCATTCTTGCTCGATGTACAACTTTAGTTGCTTCTTAACACTTTGGGGTCTCCGTTGTCGTATTTTCATAACTTCATAATGCGCCACGCACTGGACTGCTGGCACTATTTGCATATCTGTTGTTGACCCATACTGACTTCTCATGTGCTTGTGAAGTATCTGCACCATTTGCACAATTGACACTGTTCCAGATTATCACACTACTTGTCACATTAAACTGCTTAAATTTATTGAAGTCTCTGCGCCATTTGCACAATGGTCACTGTACTAGATTATCTCTCTTTTAGTCATTTCAAACTGCTCTAAATTGCTAGAGGACTCTGCATCATTTGCACAAGTGTCCAAAAAAAAAAAAAAAAGTATCAGCATTACCACATTACGGAGAGTCACAGTAACCTCAGTGACTCTCCGTGCTGTGTTTTTATGTTTTTATGTCACAAACATATTTTCTCTCAAATAGCTGTCTGTTGTCGTACTAGAGCGGCTCCAACTACCGGAGACAAATTCCTTGTGTATTTTTGACATAATTGACATAAGATGATTTTGATTCTGATTTTACTACTCATAGGCCATTAAAGATGTCAATTGTATAAAATGGCGAATGAGTTCTTAAATGTTATAAAAACTTTCAGGATAAAGTATTTTCATGCATCATTATTTATTTACCCTGACCCCGTAACATTTATACTGAGTCAGGATTAGTCTCAATGTTATTGCTAATAATGCCAGGAACTAACTGGTGATGACAGATTTACATCTGTGGGGGTATGGCTTAAAGGACAACCGTTGTTTACCTATTTCACATCTTTGATCGACTTGGCAGTACCTTTTTATTGCTTATTTATTTTTCAGCCACAGTACAGTCTGTGATCACGTCGCGAGGTAGTGGAAACGACGACAAATAGGGAAGCTACTCTCACAAGGGCTTAGTTTTATTACAACAGATCATGTATATACAGGAGACAACAATGGACAAATCCAAGAAGAATGAGGTTGGTTGTGTGTTTAGAAGCATTTCCTGTGGACAATGGAAGGGCCTGCCTCATCGTATTCCTGCTTGCTGATCCACATCTGCTGGAAGGTGGACAGGGAAGCCAGGATGGAGCCACCGATCCAAACGGAGTACTTCCTCTCAGGTGGGGCGATGATCTATGATAGGGGAAAACATGAAATGCAGTCTTGTGTAACTTTGCAGAGTTAAGTGACAAAGAAAACCTTTTACCTTGATCTTCATGGTGCTTGGGGCCAGAGCTGTAATCTCCTTCTGCATACGGTCAGCAATACCAGGATACATGGTGGTACCACCAGACAGCACATTGTTGGCATAAAGGTCCTTACGGATGTCAATGTCACATTTCATGATGCTGTTGTAGGCCGTCTCATGGATACCAGCTGACTCCATACCTGATAGGTGACAAGCACAACGCATGAGTTGCTGCAAACACGAAAAAAAGAGAATGGAAACAAAGGATAGAGACTCACCAATGAAAGAGGGCTGGAACAGGGTCTCGGGGCAACGGAAACGCTCATTACCAATGGTGATGACTTGTCCGTCAGGCAGCTCGTAGCTCTTTTCCAGGGAGGAGGAGGAGGCAGCGGTGGCCATCTCATTCTCAAAGTCGAGAGCCACGTAGCACAACTTCTCCTTGATGTCACGCACGATCTCACGCTCAGCTAAGGCACACAGTGTTCAAGTTAGACAACTACACTCATGCTTGATTAAAACAATTAACTATGACAAGTGGACTGACCAGTCGTGACAAAGGAGTAGCCGCGCTCAGTCAGGATCTTCATCAGGTAGTCAGTGAGGTCACGACCAGCCAGATCCAGACGCATGATAGCGTGAGGCAGAGCATATCCTTCATAGATCGGGACATTGTGGGTCACACCATCACCAGAGTCCAGCACAATACCTTTGGCGAGCAGAAAAGACCCTCAATTTTAGTGACTGCGAAAAAAAAACAAAAATCAGCTCACTTGAAGTATGTCTTATAGCGAAATGATTTACTACTGCTGACACAAAGATGCACACAGCTTGTTGAAGTGGGACTAACACTTCTTGTTTACAGTGAGAGAAATCCCTACACACGGTTGACACCCTATGTGTGAACATGTCTCACTTGTGGAACCATTCCAAGTCCTGGACTTATAAAAGGATAATGCCGCGTACTGTGAATATAGCTTTGTATACGAACCGGTGGTACGGCCGGAGGCGTAAAGGGACAGAACAGCTTGGATGGCCACATACATGGCGGGGACGTTGAAGGTCTCAAACATGATCTGCAAAACAAGGCCAGCAGATTGTTCAAGTGAGGAAGTACAGTTGCGCTGTTTTTTTTAATTTTTTTTTTTATTATTATACAGACCCTATTCGTTGGAAAACGCACCTATCTTTGGTCTTTCTATAACACTGTGAGATGCTACAAGATGGTGCCAAAGCCTTGGCTTATAGGAAACTGGTGTAAAGGACGTATGTTGACGTGATAGTTCAAAACTGAGAGACTAAAATCTTTGTCTATCGGGGAGGAGCTTTAGACTGGCTTGTTAGTGGAAATTACACAGTCTTTGCATTTTTTTCAAAATCAAATGATATGTAAGCCATTTCTTGCCAGGCGAATGATGTAAGATGAGTTTGCGGTACAGTGTATTTGAGGTTGAAACTATTAATATAGACCATATAAATGATAATAAATATAAAAATAAAAGTGCATCAAACAACTGGAGGAGGCAACGAAGCACCTGTGTCATCTTTTCCCTGTTGGCCTTGGGGTTCAGAGGGGCTTCAGTGAGCAGGGTGGGGTGCTCCTCGGGGGCCACACGCAGCTCATTGTAGAAGGTGTGGTGCCAGATCTGATTGACAAAAGAGAGCAGCTGCTCTCAGGACTGAAACAACAACAGCGACCTGGTCCTCTAAGTAAGGCGCCCGTGTTAAAAATAGCTCTGCCAGTTGTGGTCAGCCTGTGAATTGTCGAGGAGCTGGAAGGTCAGCTTCAATGTTAATACAGACCTTTTCCATATCATCCCAGTTGGTGATGATGCCGTGCTCGATGGGGTACTTGAGGGTCAGGATACCTCTCTTGCTCTGGGCCTCATCACCTACATAGCTGTCCTTCTGACCCATACCCACCATCACACCCTGTGGAAGGAATCAATATGTGTTTAACTTTCCGTCCTTTTTGACACACAACAGAAAAGAACGAGTGCGTGGTAAAGTCCAGCATACCTGGTGGCGGGGCCTTCCAACGATGGAAGGGAAGACAGCACGGGGAGCGTCATCTCCGGCAAATCCAGCCTTGACCAAGCCTGAGCCGTTGTCGCACACAAGGGCGGTAGTCTCGTCGTCGTCACACATGATTAGGCTTCACTGGAGTGGTCTGAGTTGGTCTTTTTTTTTTAAAGAGAAGAAACCGACACGCGTTGGATGCATGTCATGAAAGAACTTTACAATGGCCTGCCAGCAGTATCCTAAACATTTATTGACTTAGTGTGACTTTAAAAGACCTGACACTGGTGTTTATATTTAGGGTGATAATTAGACTTGCCCTTGTAGGCGCCAGTATTTTCGTGTGGACCTTGTTGGTGAACATTGTTCGGCAAAGTATGGCCCGTGAGCCACATACGGCCTATACAGTCGCCGAGCAGTTACATTATTAAGAGTCCTGTAATAATCTTTTACTCCATTTACATTCATATAACTGTAGCTCTTTTTCCCCCCCCTGTTCTGATGGTTCTGTGATTTTTTTAATATTCACTGAAATAATAAATAGAAAAAACAAAAACTACTTTTTTATGATTAAATATACAGCGGGCCACGTAGACTCATGGCTAAATTAAGAAGCAGGAGGGTTACTTAAAGTATTAACATACTGTAAATACAATACAAATTACAGTAAAATGTTATTAGTCAACTTAAGAATTTTACCTATTACATATATATTAAGCCTTATTTATTTAAACCTCATGCCCATATGGACACCAATCTGTCAGTTTTGAAAACCAAATGTGGCCCTTGAGCCCAAACATTTGCCCACCCATGTTGTAGAATGTCTGATATCATATCTCCATGATTGTTCTTAGGAGCTGCTGAGGTAGCACCAAAAAGGGTCATAACAGAGAGCGAGAGAGAGAGAGAGAGAGAGAGAGAGAGAGAGAGAGTGAGAGAGAGGGAGGTCTATTTTAGGCCCGGCCTCCTCACACTTGGCGCATCTCCCTCTATTTCAAGTCTGCCGGCATGCCGCTGTTGCCACACTTTGACACTTTTGTTTGACTGCATCACCCCATTCCCTAGCAACAATTAACCCCGTTCATGGGTGTACTAGAGCAAGCATATTTGGCAAAGTCTTAAGCAGTGCACTGTGAAAATGGGCTCCATATGCAATATCATCTACTCTCTGTACTCCATTGTGTCTTAGGATATTTGTAAAAAGTTCATTTCACCACCGCAATTAACTGTCTCATATAACTGGTCAAGCACTCTATTGAGTGATAGAAATGTTTAACAGATAAAATCACCATTGCACACTGTTCAATTCAGTGAACTAAATGAATATACTAGAAGGTAGATTTGTGTAATATAAAGCTCCTTGAAGCATACTCACCAAGGTGCACTCGTAGATGGATGCTTCCACTGGGACAAGGACTGGGGCTGAGATGAGCCCCTTAAATAAGACCCTGGCTCAGTCTGGGGCCAGGGGGCGTGTCTGAAAGTTCACACAAGTCCAAATAAGTGCCGCGAGAAAGGAAATCAACAAGCCAGACCGAAGAGTGTTTGGCAAATCGGGATACGACTGCTTCCCAGCAAAAGGATCTTTAGTTATGATCACAGATAGACCTTGTGCAAAACAGGACACTCTCCGAACGTCAAAATGAAAGGAATGTGAGGAGGCAAAAACTATTTCACTCATTTGATGGAGTACATCTGAAATATTATTGCTGGGTGTTTATTATACATGCATACTATATCATCATCATCAGCCATTATCTATCCACTGCAGGGTGAAGGGCTCTTCTTCACGTTTCCAACCAGTACTATGACATTTTGCAGTTTGTTGCCAGCGTATTTTGGTGTTTAATGATTTCATCTATCCATCTACTTTTAGGTCTTCGCCGTCGTCGCTTTGTATCCAACTGATAGTTTCTGTGGTCCACCTTTTGTCAGCTCTTCGGGCAACGTGGCCAGCCCATTTCTATTTAAGGCTTTTTATTTTTTGAATGACGTCGGTAACTCGCGCCTGCTGTCTTATCCAACTGCATCTTTTCTTGTCGCCAATGCTTATTTTCAACATTTGGCGTTCCATGTTCCTTTGGGTTACACGTAGTCTTTGTATAACTTTGGCATCCGTAGTTTCACTACCGAACGTAAGTGAGGACTCGTAAAATACATTGATCGAAAACCTTTCTTTTCAAGCAAATGGGAAGATTGTTCTTGAATATAACACGAAGCATTCCATAAGCCTTCCAGACAGGCTTTATGCGCCATTCAACTTCAGTGCTTGTATTTCCATCCATTGTTACAAGTTGGCCGAAATAGATGTAGTTGTCGACGGCGTCTAGGACATAGTCCTCCATTTTGATATCTTTTTGTGGACAGTAACGATTGAACATGACCTTCGTTTTGCTTTTGTTCATTTTCAGACCTGAGCGACGGCTTTCTAATTCTAATCCCTGAATACGACGCTGTAGTTGTTCAGCATCGTAGGAGAATAAAATGATGTTGTCTGCAAAACGAAGATAGCTCAAATAAGCGCCGTTAATTTTTAGTCCTTCTTTTTCCCAATTGAGCTTTTTAAATATTTCTTCAAGGCAAGCTGTATATAGCTTCGGAGACGGTGTGTCGCCTTGCCTGACCCCTTTTACTCGACTTATTCGCACTCTTTCATCATCAATTCGTATTGAACCTGAAGAATCGTTGTATATTGATTGTAGAATGTTGATATAGGTCGCCTCTATCCCTTGATTTACGAGCGCCTGCAGTATCGAAGTGGTGGTGACTGAGCCAAATGCTTTTTCACAGTCGATGAAGGTTACACACAGAGGCATTTCGGCTGTGCTTCACTGAGTTTGATTCCAATTCGTTTGTCCAATATCTTTGCAAAGACTTTATAAATCGTTGAGAGCAGGCTTATTGGGCGATCATTTCTTAGTTGCATTTTATCGCCTGATTTATGTAGCAAAATGATTTCCGCGTCTTTCCATGTCGCCGGTACTTCTTGCAAGTCCAAGCAGCGTTGAAATAGTTTTACAAGGATCTTATTAAGTTCCTTGCCTCCTGCTTTCAGCATTTCAACAGAAATTTCATCCAGACCACAAGCTTTTCCGGTATACTATATAAACGATATATTTGACTGAACTCGGAACGTTATATGAGTTCTGATGTATTTTTTATGTATGAAAATGACATCATGTGAAAAAAATAAATACAGGGCATCCCTGCTTCATGTTATTTCGATTTCGATGGCACACACCTCTCATACCACTACAGAGTTTTTTTTACACCACTCATGGCCAAGGCCAAGGCTCACTCTGATGACCCAGTCAAGGCAGCGCCGCTGGTGACTTGTTAAGGAAATGAAAACATTGCATATGTGTGACTGTGAACCATGTGGCTGGTATGTGCGCTGAGCCTCAGCCATGTGTGCAACAGCTGATGGTAAAGCCCGAGTGTGCTCAGACTGCTTGTGAGTGGCTTGGCGGTCAGAGCTTCATTGCTGCGCCCTGATTGGCCGAGCCGTCTCCTTCTAGGGTTATGCTCGGCAGCGGAGTCATTAATGAGCGGCCACTGATGTTACTGAGCCGCTAGTTACCAAGATGAGCTCCATATCTGTGCAGCCCACATAACTGATTATTTTCTTTGATGTATAGTGAACCTTATGAGGTAAACTTGTTCACGGAGTGACACAAACACTCCCGAGGGCAGAAATACAGTATCAACGATATATATTTTTTCCCAACACTGTACTACTACAGCACACGTGGACAAACAATACAGTATATGTTTTAGTCATTTGAGTGATATAGACAGAGGTCCGTGGGAGGTATGTGGCATTGTTCAGTTGTGACACCAGCACCATTCCAAGGTCATTGCAGCACAAGCTTCTCATATATATATATATATATATATATATATATATATATATTTTTTTTTTTTTTTAAGGGCAGATTTAGAGAGAGAGAGATAGAGAGAATAAAAGGGTATTACATTTTCATAAGGTGACTCTCCAGAGCCAGTCTTTACTCTGGTGTCTTGATTTGGGTTCTCACACTTTTTGAGTCCAGACACCTTTTACAAGGGAGACATTTTTTGCAGAACTCCCCATAATCCCAATGCCTTTTGGGGGTGAATTTTTTATTAAAATATACATGGCCTGTTTAGTAGAAAATTAACCAAATTAATTATGTATCTCTCGCCACAAACTGCTGTGCACTGCTTCCATTAACATGGCTGCGAACACAGCGGAGTTAGTTTACAAAAGCACCTTGTGTTGCTAAATTAGCAAATTGGTCATCATATTAAGCAACTTTTCCAAATGACCGAGTGACTATTTTTCCAAAGAAACAGATAACACGAGTGGAATTATTTTTACGTTTGCATATGACAATTAAGTGGAAGACAATTACGGACTCTATTGCACTCAATAGTGCACAAACATGGTACCCATTTATACACTGCAAAAGCAAGAAGCTTACCGAAAAACTAACTCATACAACCCGCCGGTACCAAGCAATTTTGTTTAATTTGAGGTGCTGTGTTTATTTAAACTAGTTACTCTGTGTCCAGTGAGAGATAATCAAGTGGGCCACATGAATTTTCCTTAATTGATCAGAAAATTATTCAAATGTTTCTTCATCAATCTATGTCAGTGATGTATAGTGGCAGGCTGGACAATGAAACACTCTTCTGCTAGATGACAAAAGGTACAATTATAATTAACTGCCAATCACACAATAGAATCAATGTGTGTTCAACAGGCCAGGATTTCACACAGAGTAAATTTGTGAGTCATGTGAAAAAAAATATCATCAGAAAACTGCATATATGTTTTGTAATATTTTTGTCTGGTGATGTGCTGTGAGATTTTTCTAATGGAAAATATGTCCCTTGGCTCAAAGTTTGGGAAACACACAGCATGCACCATGTTAAAGTGAAGGCCACTATTTGGTGAAATCCGGTAAACTGTATTTCCTTTAGGCTTCATGTGGACTTTGCACATGAATAAGCAAACATTTTCCTTTAAAATGACAAACGTAGGCTTCTTTAATTGTTTTCACTCTTATTTTTTAGTACAATTACAAAGCCAACAAAACATTGTTATACAAAAAATACAATCACATAAATAAAGGACATCTAAGTATTTACACAAAACTGTTAAAATGTTGTTCTAATAACGTGCAGATTCTGGTTTATAAGAAATCCTGTTACAAGCTAATTTTTAACAATATTTTGAGAAATAAAATGCAGCTGCAGATTTCACGTGATTTAACAAATAACTACATAACACTGTCTCTAGTCTGCAAGCACATTTTACAAACATTTACATCACATAGTGGCCGCAGTAGAGAGGAAGAACGCTGCTTTTCGGTCTACAAAATAGCCGTGAGGTTTACTACTGGTCCAGCTCTGCTTTAAAGCCTGCCGATCCAGCTTGTTGAGGCCCTGAGAGCAAAGACGCAGGTCTTGAATCAGCTCAGACAAAGCATCCAGATCCTCGCTGTCCAAAGGCCCCGACACCTGGCAACCTGAAGGTGGTGCAACAAATGGAATGTGTTGCAGCCATAACATTCTAAGTTAACGATTATCTGCTAAAAACAATAAAGTTTATCAGTTTGAACATTAAATATCTTGTCTTTATAGTGTATTCAATTAAATATAGGTCGAACATGATTTGCAAATCATTGTATTCTGTTTTCATTTATGTTTAACACAACGTCCCAACTTCTTTGGAATTAGGGTTGTACATACTGGACTTCCTCTGATATATTTTCTTTATTTAGTTATAATCACACTACTACTGGAGGCACCTTGAAGGTTTAGAAGAGTCAGCGACCGACGTGCTTCTCGGAGGGCGCTGAGGATGCTGTGCAATCCTATTGAGGTGATTGAAGGGTTTCCTGACAGGTCCAAATTCACCAGGTTGAGGCATATAGGGAGACACCTAAAAACAGAAGGGTTAAAATAAAAGATAATTTAGCGAAATAATACATAGAAGTCCATGTATCATTGGACTCAGTCATTTATTCTTTATCCTCTGCGTAGAACAACATATTAGTGCTGTACTGATGATCTGTCAGAGGAGTTAAGACATCTCAAGTACAGTACTTACTGTATGTACTGTATTTGTGTGTTGATGTGTGGTTTGACATCGGGACCTTACTTTGTAGTCTGCATGTGAGCGTGAGTTGTGGCCTACAGCAGCCGCAGCTGAAAATGCCTCAGCGAGTCCAAATGCAAGGGGCAGGCATTGCGCTATCTTCATTGCTCCTTTTTTCCTCTTCACTCAAGTGGTGGAGTATCTGAAGCTTGCCCGTCACTCAAATTTTGGCTCGTGACATAAAGCAAAACTTAATAGGCCAAGAAACGGCTCTAAATTGAAAATCCCGTGAGATGGGGCACTCGAATGTCAAAGTACCACTCTAGTTGTCTCTCTGGAGTGCCTGCCCAGCCATTGAGTGTTTAATTAAATAACCAAATAATGCCAAAAATGTTTCAGTGAGCGAACCGTAAAGAATTTTGCCAAATTGTAACACCACAATTTTTCTAATTTACAAACACCAGCCCAACACACCAGTTTCTCAGCTGGACAATGATCCACCTTTTCCAAGCTACGGCCTGACTACACGGAAGTATTATCAGCATTAGCTAACAATGTTACCAGTGTTAACTGGCATAGACCCCAATGTTATGCCGCATGCGCCACATGCACAGATCCGCTACACTAATTGATGAATGTAATTCAGCACCTTGATGATGATTTCATGAAGACACTTGGGAACTATTTTGTGTAAATGCACAAAACGTCTCCTTCGAGACGTTAAAAAAAAAATAAACTTCCATACCACTAGATATGATGATCAGTGGACAACATGAACTTAATCCTATCACAATATTTCATTTTTAAGAAGTTTTGCAATATTTTGAGTTCCCTGCGATTGACTGGCGACCAGTCCAGGGTGTACCCCGCCATCTTGAGACCCGAGGTGACGACAAGCACTATAAAAAATGGATGGATTGATATTTTTGATTTTTTTATATTTTACAAAGATTTCTGAGTCTATCCCAGATGACTTTGGGCGAGAGGCAGGGTAGACCCTGGACTGGTCATCTGCCAATCTCAGGTATTGCAATGTTATTTGTTGTAAATGTAAAAATAATTTCGTCCAAAAATGCATGTTATTACCGAACCTGGCCAAGGTTGCTGCACTGCCATCAGTTAAGCCATTAGCTGCCAAATTGAGGTGGGTTAGTGAACAGTCATCCTGTTAAAAGGAGAGAAAAAAAATGTTTTAACTCCACATTATTAACATCTGCATATGTGAACAGCACGAAGAGGACTTTTTCAATACCAGTTCTAATTGGACCAGGAAACGTATTGGTCCATTCATGGTGCAGGTCTACCTAACGTCATGACCCGCAAGCGCATGTACCTGCGACAGGATGTTGGCGAGGTGCTCCAGCGCCGGGTAATCAGTTGTGCCCCTACGCACACCCGACAGGTCCAAGTGTGTGAGCGCGTGTAGAGGCAGCGTTTTCAGAACTAGCTCAAATCCAGTGGAGCCTAGTGCATTGTGGGAAAGACTCACTGACTTGAGGTGGCCCATGCCTGGGAAATAAGCAATATGAATATAGTCATTTACTGGCGAGACAGGCTTGTAACAACTTATAGACGTGATTCCCAGCCAGTGTGCCAAAGCACATTAGTGTGCCAGGAGAGAGAACAAAAGTATCACCTAATGGATCCAAAGAGTCTTATTTACTGCAAATAATTTACCTTTGTTCATCTATCTATGTGTATGCCAGTGACGTGTAGTGACACACTGACAGGCAGAACGAACAGATTCTCTACCATTTGATGGCAGATGGGCCAATAAACCTGTGCCTCCACCTGTTGCCATTCATACAACAGAATAATAGCTTTGTGTTCAACTAAACACCACCACCACCACATTTCACACAAAGTAAATTGTCACATAAAGTGAGACGACAGTATCATTATTGCAGTATATATACTTTATGTGACAATTTTGTTAGTTGGTGTGGCGTGACCTTTTTTCGAATACAAAATATGTGCCTTGGCTCAATAAAGGTTGAGAAACACCTGCTGTTAGGACAAATGTTGCCACCTGTCAGGGCACTGGCGAGCAGCAAACGATGCTGCTGCAGGAAACGCGATGTCAGGCCGCAGCCGCGCAGAGACAGCTCAGCCAGGAGCGGGCAGGAGGACAGCAGCGAGGACAGAGACTCTGATATATTGTCACCCAGTGGGTTCAGGCTGAGGTTCAACTCCTTCAGACACTGGCAGGAAACACAAACAACGCTTACAGTATTTGACACATACGGGAGAAGGCTTATGTCCAGCGGTTCTTGAGTCAAAACATTTCCAACATAAACAAACACTGCTTTTGCAACATATATCATCTTTGGCAATGTTCAACGTGATTTCTTTCCATCGGGCTCCGTTCTTGTCATCCGGAAAATACATTTTAACATCATAATGATGCCCTTACGTACTCCGTTTCTTAGCATGAATTAAAGTGGCGCTCATCGCTCTTTTGAAAAAGTATCACTAGAAGTCTCGTAAAAAGGACCTCTATAATGCTGTGAACATTGCCGCTTATTCTACAGTTCTTAAAATTATGTCTGTGTGGGACATGATCAGCATCATAAATAAATCTTGGGGACTTCAGCTCATACAGTATCTCAGAATCTAAAATGAACTTTTGTTTTGTTGTGTATTTTTCCTTTTCTTTGAATTTTGTGACATCACCACAGGTTATGATTGATGACAAAGAGGCAACGTGATAATGATAGAACTAGAAATGGAACATAAGCAAATATCCACTACATATACAGTAAATGTCATTTTTACCAAACGGATGTAAACATGAATACTACACAAGACAATTTATTACTGCCAGCAATACCTAGAAAATTTCACTAGGTGACAGAACCAAACTGTGGAGACCTTCCTGTCCCATTTATCACGTATGTCAGATGCCTTCAAAACATGAGTAGTTTTACTTAATTTGAATTCTATTATACAGTGGTGTTCGACTTGGCGGTTCCACTATAAATTTGTTTTAAAAAATAAATAAATTAATTAAAAGTCAGCTTCATCACAATCCGGATTAGAACATTTACTGAAATGCTACTTACTGGAAATGCAGGATGGCTAAGTCCCTTTATGGTACTTGCGGCCTTCTCCAGCCCCTCCCCTGTGACCTGATTGGCCGAAATGTCCAACAGACAGAGTCGAGGCATGGTGGCGGCGGTGGCGACCAGCTCGGCGAGGAGGTTGTCGTGGAGGCGGTTGCCCGACATGCGTAGCTCAGTGAGGCTGGCCTGCAGTTTGAGGGCACGGAGGAGGGCGGCGAAGGGAGGACGCGGCCAAACCGAGGCCGCACACCAACATGGAGGAGCTCCCGTCCTGAATCTCGCACAGCCGCGTCACGCGCCTGTTCTCCTCTGCATGGACACGTATATGCGTTGACATTTTTTATTTATTTATTATTTATTTAAAACAGGTCCCAGGTGTCTTAATAAAATGTGACATGCTTTCATCAAACTAGCCCAAGGATCAAGAATTACAGAGCCCTTTACACGCACGCACGCACACACACACACAGACACACGCTATTTTTTGACTTGCCAAATCTGGCCTGTTTTTAGGAGCCAACCCTATCTCATCCAAGGGAGCAAGCCCTCAGCATGCCTCATACACTGTCAGGCCAATGGAAAGTCCTGCTTTCATGGTACACACACGAGGATTTTTATTCATCTTATACAGACCCCGCATAATTTAACAGTTTCGATCATACTGTGTGTGGCGTGCGCCGATAAACTCAACAGAGCACACCACGCACAAACATATACTGTAAAGTTCCGTTCCACCACCAATGTAGAATGTAGTTAAAGACAGAAATCTTGTGGCTGATTTTGTTTTGCTTGTATATTTTTCAAAGATTATTATTGACCTACGCTGCAGGACGAATACACTGAAAACGTAAAAAGGATTTACCTGCAGAAACGCAACTATTTAATTAAGCAATCAAAAAGTTAGGTTTTTTTCCACCTAATATGTGCCCTTTAAACTTGCACAGTGAATAAAGATCTTGGCACATGTGTGTTAACTGCTCACCCACTGCCAGGCTGATGCACGCCTTCTTGTAGCGCTCCTGAAGAGGGGGGAGGTCCCAAGACGACACCTCAGCCAACACCTACAACATCGGTTTTGATCAGTCTTCAGGTTGTTACGACAAAGACGTTCATGCCATCCAAACCTCCTCGTTGGTGTGCAGGACGGCCAACAGTAGGTCGTGCGGGGACAGCAAAGCGCCCTCTTTCTGCAGCGACAGGCGGGGCAGCAAGCCACACTTCTGGTAGTAACGCTGTGCCGCCTGGTCGCAGAGCCATGACACAGTGCAAGAGTCTGCCTCGCTACAGTGGATGGCAGATTAACAATCAACATCATACAAATGCAATAAAATATTTTCACTGCGTCATCAAACCTTTGCAGAACTGGGATGAGGAAAATGTCATCCTGAACTCTGACCCTCATCCTTATTGGTGGAGGAAGTGTTGTGGGGGTAGAGGCAGCCATCATCTGAAAGGACAAAATGGCGAAATTAAATGGGGTTTCACAGGATTGTTGTATAATATTTTTCCTAAAATGGTAAATTAGAGGGGCAAAATACAACAGTAGTATAGGATTAAAATCTTTGATTTGGTGAAAAAAAAATGAACAAAACATGTTCTTGCAGTTAATTTTGGTTTGCTGCTCAGCAGTTTTGTGCTATCTTTGAATGATAATTTTTATGCATGACAGCCCTTTGCACGGGGGGATGAAAAAATAAATCACAACACGTGCTCATTTTGCTGTTTGCTTCAAACCCTTTGTTATTGAAAAGTAGATCTTTTATATATGCATTTGAGCATGATATTAATATACCGTGATGTACAGTGGGTTCAATTAAAAAATTAAATAAAAACACAAACAGGCGGCACGGTGAACGACTGGTTAGAGTGTCAGCCTCACAGTTCTGAGGACCAGGGTTCAATCCCCGGCCCCGCCTGTGTGGAGTTTGCATGTTCTCCCCGTGCCTCCGTGGGTTTTCTCCGGGCACTCCGGTTTCCTCCCACATCCCAAAAAACATGCATTAATTGGAGACTCTAAATTGCCCGTAGGCATGACTGTGAGTGTGAATGGTTGTTTGTTTCTATGTGCCCTGCGATTGGCTGGCAACCAGTTGAGGGTGTACCCCGCCTCCTGCCCGATGACAGCTGGGATAGGCTCCAGCACGCCCGCGACCCTAGTGAGAAGCGGCTCAGAAAATGGATGGATGGAAAAACACAAATATATTTTGTCCATATTTATAATGGCATTTTTGTGACCCCCCCCCCCATCATTTTATTTGCTCATCCCCCTCTATTTTACAGATCAAATTGAGGTAAAACTATAAAACTAAATGTGTGCTGCATGTGTTCTGAGGCAAAACACACTGTAATGTATTTTGAACTCAGATGGTTGATAATCCCGCACCTGCTTCTTAGAATACATTGTCCTGCCATACATTCATCAATGTCTGACGGTAATCAGTAATGAATGAACATGGACCCAGATCTTGCTCCTGGTACTGAAACATAGTAAGTCAACTTGTTGAACTCTTCACTTTTTTCCAAACTATTAATTTCATAAATAACATAATGATATATTCCTCATTCAGAGGCAGGGCATTTATCTACTTAACTGCAGAGTACAACTCAGGTGGTACAACTCAATACTAGGTGGATGGACTCTATTTGTACTATAAAAACATTAAATACAATACTTTAAAAATGTCTCCCCACGAATTATGATACTTGATTTGAAACTTTTTTTTTTATTAATCCCATTGTAGGCTTCAGTTTTACAGATGCCATGTCATTCCTGTAGGTCTCATTTATAGTAAAGGTAATTACATGCGAGTGAATGGCTGTTGGTGAGCCTTGATGTGACAAGCCGAAAGTCACAACAACAATAATAAATAACACTGTTAAAGGAATACATCTCTGACCGTGTCAATCAAATGACATTCATGCTATGTTAATTGCAGACTAAATTGAGCCAGTGAGAATTAGAGCAGACCAACTCCATTTTTTAAATTTTCTTTTTTTTTTAAGTTAAGTGCAGAAATGTATATAGAAAAAGCATAGCTTTCAGATGAATACTGGTTTAAATCAAGGTTTACTTCCAATTTTGACAGATAGGAGGCAGTGCAGTATTACAATCAACAATGAAACCAGGCTTCACTTCTCACAAAAACATCCAAGTAAGGTTTAGAGACTGATAGAAGACTCAGAGAGTGAGTAGTGCTTTAGCTTGTTAGTGTAACTGAATGTTATTTATTTATGAATGCATCATCTTTCATGAAATATTGCTAGATTTGACAAATGTTCCAAATAAACAAAAAAGTAAGGAAAACTACAATTTATGTGAAAGCAAGTACCCAGAAGAAGTAACCATGGCCATCACCAAGATATAAATCTTCCAGATTTTATTGCAGCCCAAAAAACTGAAATCATCCCTCTTGCAAAAATTAGCCCACTGTAGCTCTCGGTTGCTCAACTCCACATAGGTGTGAATGCAGTTGTGTTTGTTCATACTGTATGTGCCGTACACTTGCTGGCGATCAGTCGCAAGCTGTCTTGTGACCCTAATGAGGGTAGGCGTTATAGAAAACGGATGCATGCATTTGAAATGCACCTTTTAACACCACTCTAGACTTCAGCTTTACAGATGCCATCTCATTCCTGTAGGTCTCCCTCATACTATAGGTAATTACAATAATAAACACTATTCAATTATCATCTCTGACTGTGTCAATAAAAACTGAGCATTCTTACCTACAAAAAAGATGTAATACATAGCTCTGATAGTGTATTGTGCAGGTGTACCTAGTGTTGTAACTGGTTTATGTTTCGATATTATCCATTTTAAAGCCTTAAAGAGCATTTGTCTTAATATGTCGCCTAAACATGAATATGTATAATTGTTCTCTGACCTGCATGTGTATTCGTTGAGGTGGTGGAGGCGTGTCTGGTCTCCCGTCGTCATCTGCCAGGGTGGGGCTATGTGACGTGTTGACTTCTCGTCTGCCCAAACGGATCATGCCAGGCATCTGAGTCATTTTCACCTGCTGTGCCTTCAGTGAGCTATTCCTTTTCAAAGAGGGCCCCCTGGCGCTGGAAGGCGGAAGTGCAGAACCTGAAAGCATACAAATATTGTCAAAACTATGGACGCAACAAGGAGATCAAATATTTTTCGGAGTTCTCACTCCTGTAGGACATCTGAGAGTTAGGAACCCTCGCAGTAGAGTTCTGCTCATCTTGAATCCGCCTCTTCTTTTTGGGCTGCCTCTCTGCCAAATCATCATCCAGCCAGTCATCTTCCATATATTCCTCTGTGGGAACCAGAGCTGATTTGCTGCTGGATGAAGGGCCAGGCGTGCTGGGGATGTGAGGCTGTGTTGAGCGGCCTTGTAGTAGGGTTTTAGCGCTGCCTAACCCTCGAATAGCGCTGTGGTATTCGTCCCGTGCGAAGACGTAAGGCGCAGGGGGATCCTGCCCACTTTCCCGGCCAGGGTTAGTAACTGAACCCACTTCTTGATTTGGAGTTGTATCTTTTTGACTCTGAGCTGCTTGGACGGAGAGTCTTTGGCGGACTGGACGTAGGGGACTAACAGGGCTGTCGGAGTCGCTGTCGTCTGAAGAGCTTGGCTGAAAACGAAACATAATAAATGTGTTTCGTACTTACTCTAATGCTTAGAGTACCAAGAGTTTCTTCACGTCACACATTCTACTGTAGACGCATGCATACGAGGGATATGACGAGACAATTTGTCCAAGTTGTAAACAACCCACAGTCTATACGTTTTAGGTACTATTATCATTACAATGGTGAGGAGGTAATCTGTTGTCTTTACAGGTTTGCAATTACTGCACGGCTGTAAGAAAAAAAATAGATTTGTCTTTCAAATTTCACATACTGTACGTATATGCATTTCATTGGACAGTGACAATGTTTATTGTTTACAGCTATCGTACAACCTAGTTGTAGGAGTAAAAAAGCGGGCCTCTATTTGGGGAGAGGCATTTATTTGGGGAGAGTCATTTATTTATTCAAGTGCATGACTAGGCACAATGTTATTAATCATAGTGTGTACCCCACACACCCTGAGAAACACACACAACCCCTAACCATGCACAGACTAAAAAACACAGCCCAAAGTAACACATTAACCCATATCCAAACACCGACACACCAAAATCCCCCAACAGCACCATACAAACTAAATACAGTGAACATAAAAAGTCTACAAACCACTGTTAAAATGAGAGACCAAAAAAAGACCAAGACAATACAGTTCCAAACTTTTTCCATCATTAATGTGCCCCAAATCTGTGCAATTCAATTGGGGGGGGGGGGGGAATAAATCAATATTTTCGAGAGGGTAAGTAAAAACTGAGTGTGTGCACACCCTCTCATCCATGGGGATGTAGCTGTGGTCAGAATTAACCAGTCCTATTCAATCTCATGTAAAATGGGAGTCAACACACACCTATCACAATTTAAAGTGCTTCTGATGTGTCCCAAATAGAGTTCAGATGTTTTAGCTGGCTTTTCCTGAGATTTTCACATCTTAAGAGCACAAGCCGTGGTCAGCAGGGAACTTCCAAGCATCAGAGGGATCTCATTGTTTAATGGTATCAGTCAGAAGAAGGGTACAAAAGAACTTCCAAGTCATTAAATATACTGTACCATGGAACACAGTGAAGTGAGTCATCAAGTGGGGAAGATATGGCCCAAAAATGACATTACTAAGAACTGGACGTTGCTCCAAAACTGATGTAATGACGAGAAGAAAACTAGTCATTGAGGCCAACAGCATGTTGAAGGAGATGCAGTTGTTTTATTTTCACTTACCCTCCCGAAAAGATTTCATTTTTTTCCCCAATTGCCTCGAACTGGTCGTAGGTCACATTAAAAGGTGTAACAAGCTTTGAAATGATTTATCTTGCTCTCATTTTATATATCACAAAAACTTGCAAGAATTGCTTACATTTGGCATTGGATGACTAATTGAGTTATGGTGTCGATTAAGCATCTAGTGTATTGTTACATTAACTATCATTACCCCATAAAGAAGAGTGGCCTCTGTCCCTCTGGCTGGGAGCCGCTCCGATGAACTGCAGAGTTGCCGCTTCTTGAGGCTAATACAAGCGTTCGCCTTCAACCAATCGCTGCTCCCGGACCTGTCTTGACTGGTGGCAGAGCCCCCTCCAGTGGACGAAAGTGGCTCAGAGTTTTCGGCATCGAACAGCTGGCTGTCCTGCAGAGCGTCAAAAGGTTTGGGAGGGGTGGCCGCGACGTGCACTGCGGAAGGCAGCAAAATGAGATCTGATTTGAGACTTTTTGGAGGCAAAATAATGCAAATTGACTGAATAAGAAATACAAGTGACCTCCTGCAACCGCCTCCATCAGCAGTCGCTCTGTAGCTGCACACGCTTGCCTGGTCTCATGGTCCAGCTCCTTTTTGTACGTCCTTTGCCACTGACGGAGTGTGTCCAAAGCAGTCTGACCCTGAGAGACAGAAAACACAGCATGAGACTGAAACACACAGATAAAATAAAAAGAATATAAATCGAGAGAATAAATGCAAATTGCCAATGATTTAGCTTACTTCCTCACACTTGATTTTATTTTATTGTTCCTATTGTTTCCTATAGAAAAAAACATCTACCACATCAACTCACAAACATACACTAACATGTCTGACATACACACATGCACGCACACACAGAAACTCACTGTAACACTAACACAAGCAAACAAACAAAATATGATTCAAGAGGAAGAAGCAGAGCACTACTAAATGAAAACAAGGAACTTTAATGAGTACCACTATCAACATAAGGACTGTAAACTGTTAGCTGTATGTCTTATATTGGATAAAGGTGGACATGGGAATTATAATGTGCATTTATCTTTGTTCATCTCACAAAAACTATTTACACAACTAAAAAAAAATTGTATCGAAGTCTTATATAGGACAATGATTATCATGTGACTTAACAGTTGCATATATCTTGGTTTATGTCACAAAGATATTTGCACAACTTTAAAATACTTCTTACATTAGATAATGTGGACATGGGAATTAACAGTTGCATGTCTTTGTTTAGCCAGCGCGGTGCAAACTGGTTAGCACATCTGCCTCACAGTTCTGAGGACTGGGGTTCAAATCCCGGTCCCGCCTGTGTGGAGTTTGCATGTTCTCCACGTGCCTGCGTGGGTTTGCTCCGGGAACCCCGGTTTCCTCCCACAACCCAAAAACATGCATGGTAGGTTGATTGGAGACTCTAAATTGCCCATAGGTGTGAATGTGAGCGCGAATGGTTGTTTGTTTATGTGTGCCCTCCGATTGGCTGGCAACCAGTTAAGGGTGTACCCCGCCTCTCGCCCAAAGATAGCTGGGATAGGCTCCAGCACGGCCGCAACCCTTGTGAGGATAAAGCGGTACGGAAAATGGATGGATGTCTATTTATTTTACAAAGATGCAATCTATATGACGTTAAAACGCTGTAATATGCACTCTAAAAAAACAAAACACCTACAAACTTCTCCTTGACATGCCATAACAGCATGTTTCCGCAAGGATGTGATTGTCTTGGGGCACTAAAGTGTTGTGTTATATACAAAGTTGTACATAATTTTGCTCTGGCTCCCAAAGGAGCACCAGAGATTGTTGCTTGGTACTCATATGTTTCGTGACCAACTCACCGGATGACCTTGCAGCAAAGAGACACATATTAGTATTCACAAAACTCAATTTCTATTCATGTGTTTACATGTTGTAAACACATTACATGTTGTGCATTGCATTCCTAATACAAAATTTTTGGTAGTCACTAATGTGGGCTGGTTTTGTCCAGAAAAAAAGGCATACTGTTAATGTGTATGTGGAAGTCCTGCTGTATCAACATGAGTTGCCTTCGCCCAGATATAAGGGTTACAAGGTTTATTTGAAATATTTTGATTACAATACATTCCCCTTTCACTGCGGTTCAACATTTGAAGAACCTTTATCAGATTTCATGGGTTAGTCACAGACTTTCCCACAGGTTGTGCTGGTCTTTCAGAAATGTGGGAATTAAATTGCGTTAAAATGTACAAAACTGTTACAAGCGTGGTCAGCACCCCTAAACCTCTCATCCTAGAACCCCCCCGGGCGATCCCCAATCTTTTTTGCACCATGGTCCAGTTTCACGTGCCCCTGCATGCTAGTATTGCATCTCTACTTTTTCCAAATGATGTGGTTCTGTTGGCTTCATCAAGCCGTGACCTCCAACTCTCACTGGAGCGGTTCGCTGCCTTGTGTGAAGCGGCTGGGATGAGAATCAGCACCTCTAAATCTGAAACCATGGTCCTCAGTCGGAAAAGGGTGGCGTGGCCTCTCCAGGTCGGGGATGAGATGCTGCCCCAAGTGGAGGAGTTCAAGTATCTTGGGGTCTTGTTCACGAGTGAGGGAAGAATGGAACGGGAGATCGACAGGCAGTGCAGTGATGCAGACTTTGTATCGATCCGTTGTGGTAAAGAAGGAGCTAAGCCGAAAGGCGAAGCTTTCGATTTACCGGTCGATCTACGTTCCTACCCTCACCTATGGTCACGAGCTGTGGGTCGTGACCGAAAGAACAAGATTCCGGATACAAGCGGCTGAAATGAGTTTCCTCCGCTGAGTGTCCGAGCTCTCCCTTAGAGATCGGGTGAAAAGCTCGGTCATCCGGGAGGATCTCAGAGTAGAGTCGCTGCTCCTCCACATCGAGAGGAGCCAGATGAGGTGGCTGGGGCATCTGATTAGGATGCCTCCCGGACGCCTCCCTACTGAGGTGTTCCGGCCACGTCCCATCGCTAGGAGACCCCAGGGACGGCCCAGGACATGCTGGAGAGACTACATCCTTTGGCTGGCCTGGGAACGCCTCCGGATCCCCCCAGAAGAGCTGGAGGAAGTGGCTGGGGAGAGGGCAGTCTGGGCGTCCCTGCTAAAGCTACTGCCCCCGTGGCCCGACCTCAGATAAGCGGTAGAAAATGGTTGGATTAAAAAAAAAAAATTTTTTTTTTTTTTAAATCCTAGCCAGTAGGTGGCGCTATTCTGCCACGGTTTGACACTACGGCAAATCATGTGCATCACTTCCTGTTCAGACAACGAAAAACCCGCATGCATGGCTGGTTTTCTTGCCAAAACTTCACCGGCTTGGAAATACTTAAAGGTGCAGACGAACCAAACTTTGGTTCATGACGGTTGTGGAGCTGAAGTATAAAGTTCCCTCTCGAGCCACAATTGTAAGGACTGGGATACCACAGGTACATGACAATGTTAAAGAACAGCTTGAATCTAACGATTGGGCCGTGCATCATCATTGTCACGGAGCACTGTGAGAAGTGCTGGTGATCGCTGCTGCAATGCAGCTGCAGAAATACCTTGCAGAAAATGTACTTGAGCGTTAAGCCAATCCACTCCAATACTGGGCTGAACAGAATTTTTTTTTTTTTTTTTTTTTTTATAAATCCTCTCTGGCCAAGTTAGCCAGAAAATAGCTCTCAGCACCACGCCGCAGCGTGGAGAGTGAACGGCTCTCTAATTCAGTAGCTTGCAATCTTAACGTCACAATAGATTCCCTGCTGAAAATACAGAGACGCTTCTGTTCCTCAATAAGAACCCGTCACCTTTTCACCTTCAGATGACAACTATAAACAGCTTAAAGGTTGAAACTTTGTTCTTTGTTTCATATTGACATCTTTGAATATAAACCTGATTTACTTTGCACTTCAATTGATTTTAAACAAATACTAAAACGTTTATTTTGCACTTGTGTTAATTTATTACAAATGAATCCTAAACTCAGAGAGAGTCGTTTTTATTTTGGACTAACTCTCTCTTGCAGAATGAATGTGCTGCCTTTTATCAGAAATAAAAGAAAGGTCTTTGTTCAAAACTGTCATTGTGTTAAGTGAAATTTTCTGTAACAAAAGTAGTCGTGGTATCGGTACTTGGTGTCATTATCGATGAGTACTCACGTACCTAGTATTGATCTGAAAAAAGATCCACAGACACACAGGAACATAGCAAAAAGGTTAACACATCAGTTACATTTTGACCTGACATGCAATAACGGGGTCAAAAAATTCTCACAAATTAATCGGTCGGGCTCACTAGCACATTATAATGCTACCACAAACACACACCACCACTATGAAATGCTGAAGTACACACACTCACTAACACACTATAACACTGACACACAACTCAACACATCCTAACACAGACATAATAACGCTCAAACAAACACGAACAAACTACCACAGAATAACACACTGTAAAACCGACACACAAACACACTCTGACAATGACAGAAACACACACATCCACACATACCCTAGCGTTGCGGAGGTTGACGGCGGCCCCTCGTTCCACCAGGAGTCTGGCCACCTCGAAGTGGCCACAGTTCAGGGAGTCGTGCAGAGGAGTCAAACCCTCACACATTTTGCCTCCCTGATCGTTAATGTGGGCACCTCGGTCCAGCAGCACAGCCACAATGTCTGGATGAAAATGGAGGATAGAGAGAGGGTGAGACGGCGTTCTACCAAAGAAACGTATACAGTAGAGTGGTTTAATGAGTGTAAATCGGTTACCATAGCGACCAAAGTTGCAGGCCTCATGCAGGGGAGTCCAGCCAATGTTGTCTCTAGTATTCACTGGGTGGCCCTGACAGCATATTAGTTCATGGAAAAAAATTTTAAAGGATATTTGCAGTATAACCAAAGCGGCTCTATAAATGACTGGTAGTCTGGTCCATATACAAGGAAATTACAAGGACAGGTTGTCTGATGTTTGCTTTTTTGCTACGCTCAGGCAATGGTGTGACTGCATTCAAGGACTTTGTATCTTTTCCATGTTTAAATCAATTTTTGACCCACCTGTTCTATCAGATACTGGACTTGCCTCAAGTCGCCGTCTATGCACGCTCTGTGGACGGCTGTCTCACCCTTGATATTGCGCTTGTTCCACTGCAGAAACAAGCAGTGCAACAGAAGTTCAACACTGAAGTTGTGCAAGAGAACTAATGTTTTCCCCCTCCCTCTCACCCCTCTTGCTTTCCTCCTCCCGGACACCATCTTGTCATATCCCTCCAGGTCCTCATCTAGAAACAATACGAGGTATTGTGAGATCAACTTGAAAGCAAATGCATGGTATGTACGCTTTGGCCACTCATGCCAGAGTAGCATCTGCTCCATTTGCACACTGATTGAGGAGTATCTGTAACATTTGCACAACCAACATTGTCCCAGATTATCGTACTACCCGTCACTTTAAACCGCATACACTCCTTGAAGTCTCAGCGCCCTTTGCACAATGGTCATTGCACCAGACTATTGCAATATTAGTCATTCGAACTGCTCTAAGTGCTAGAGGACTCTGCATCTTTTTGCACAATTGTTTTTTTGTCAATGTCTTTATGTCTCCAAAGTGTTCTGTAAATTGACTGTCTGTTGTACTAGAGCGGCTCCAACTACCGGAGACAAATTCCTTGTGTGTTTTGGACATACTTGGCAAATAAAGATGATTCTGATTCTGATTCTGAGTGAAAGAAAAAAAACGAACACCTGAGTCTGAGAGGATGACATCACTTTCATCCTGAGATTCACTGTTGTCCATCTCCTCCTCCAACGCCTCCTCTCCATCGCTTCCATCTGGATTCCAACCTTCGGAAGCACATAGCTCCAGCAGCTTGGCTTCAGTGTCGTTGGCGTCCGACGAGCCCTTTCGCCTCCGGGCTGCCAACCATAACCTCAAAACACGCTTCTGTACAGGAGGGAAACCTGAGCTGACTACTGCGTATGCACACTCACTGACCGCAACATTAGGTACACATGCACAATGCAATGGCAAGAGCGGTATAAAAGAATCTGCCTTCACAAATGTATTCATTGAAACTCACAGAGAGATATTCCTTTAATAATATGTGTGGAGAGCTGTCCTTCAATTAATTTCAGCACTTGTCATCATTAAGGGGGTGGGTGACCTGGAGTGGTGAACTGGTTGCCAGGCAATTGCAGCATACAGGTAGACAAAACAAGCATTCACACTCACATTCTTACCCATGGACAATTTGAGTCTTCAATGAATTTAACAAGCATGTTTGTTTTAAATGCTAATTCCAAAAAAAAAAAAAAAAAAAAAAAAAAACATGCTAATTCCAAACAAGAGAAATGAACTCAGAACCTCTTGACTGTGAGGCAGACGTGCTAACCACTATATATACACTATAGTGTATATACACTGCTATACTAAATAATAACCAAATTATTAGAAGCACACCTCGGTATGATGAGTGTACAGAAATAAATGTTACCAAAGAAAATCCGCAAAGGCGCATGATTCTGATGTAACTGCTGTCTGCTACCATGGCAACACAGATCCTAAACTGCAGTTAACTTGGAGGTGGGTGAGGTGTCTTTTTCTGTGATGGAGTCATCTTGGTTCTGTTTAAAAATTTGAATGGATGGGCATAATAATTGATTCTTAAGAATTATATTGATCGAGAGAGGGGAATTCATTGTTGATTAACCATGCCCTGAATGAACTGAAGCAACATAGAGTGCAATACTTGACTGTAACCTGTTGATTGAGTCGCAGCTGTTTTGTGGTCCTATGAAGAAAACATGACAGCTACAGCAAGTTGATCCACTCTAGAGTGAAACCTTTCAGTACAAAACTGGCTTTGACAGATGGATTAAGAACATTTCAAGATTCTCATATCACATCAAATTAACTGCAATAATTCATAATTAATTATGCCCATAGGCTCTCAAGACACCCATCCCTGATTCAGAGGCCTCCTGACCTGTGATCCTGCCTGCCCACTCGTCTGAGCACAGTGAAGAGCCGCACTGTAGCTGCTGTCCTGATCCTCTGGGGCACTGCCGCTCTCCTCCTGGGCCGCTGCGATGTTTAGCCAAGAGCTACATTCCTGACACATACACAGACACACACAGATCCGGCTGACATGCGAATTGGCACGTTATACCCATCACTCGCAAATCGGATTACCTCGGCCGGGCTGCCCTGCCGTAACGCAAGATCCTGCTTGTAGTGCCCCACAGCCTCACTATGCCGCCCCAGGTCAGCGAAGGTGGTGGCCAGAGACACGTGGATGACCGCCAGTTCGCGTGCGGGCTTCCCCAACGCCTCAGCGCCTGTAAGCTAATCCGGATGGATAAGCGGCATTAATTTAAAAAGTGCTTTTATAGATTACATTTAAAAAGTAATTACCTAAAACGCACAAAAAAAATAAAAATCACCTGAGCTTGATATGCATTCACAGCTTTGTGGAAGCAGCCAACCTTGCAGTAGAGATCTCCGAGTTGTTCTTCTAACCCCACAGCCTCATGGGAGCTCGGTTTCCTGGCCTGAACCTCTCCCAACTCCTCTTCAAGCTTACAGCCCCGGTCGGCTATGGAATGGATTTTTAAAAAGCCGTATTTGACATAGTATAACTATAAATAGTAGGGCAAATACAGTTAACAGGATTACACAAATTAAACTGATTTCCACAGAATTTTTAAGAGGGGTCGTGCATGCATGGGCCAACCAAAACACCAGTATATTTTAACAAGAATCTGGATAAAGTTGCTGATACAGGTAATTTCACCATTGGCGTCACATGTACATATTTGTTCTATCAATACGCCATTTGCCTTAATAGCGCCTCTGCTGGTTGCAGCCTCTTTGACAAACCACATGACAAAAAGGTGCCGGCAAGAGCAAACAAGGGTTGGCGAGGACCACTGGACTGGAAATGGCACTTCTGGCATACTGTACTTAGTCAACTGTTTTGTGCTATGCTACCAGTACATTAGGGGTGGTACAAATATCAAATAATCGATGCATCACAATTCACCTAATTCAATAACGATTCAGCAGCTCCTCTGAATTGCTTCACTTCCTGACCAGTAGGGGGCGCTTTGCGCGTGATTCACATTTTATGGACAAGGCTGGAATCAGCACCCCCACCAAAAAAATGGCATCCAAAGTAACCGGCAGCAGCGAGAATCCAGTGCCTTCAACTTTAAAATCTTACGTTTGGGGTCATTTTGGATTCCTTTTTAAATCCGGAACACAGGAAATAGACAAAAGTAATGTCTTTCGTAAGCTGTATCAGGCAGAATTAAGTATTGCAGTAATATAACAAACATTTGCAACAACCCGTGGCTAAAACTGTTAACTAAAAAAATACGCAACTTGACAAAGCTTTTGCCTGCAAACTGCCGCCAAGTTTTCTCCATGCGGGGAAAATAACGGAATCTCTGGCCGTGTTCATATGCAAGAACCTTTGACCGTAGGCTACAGTATGGTGAAAAACCAGACCTTCAAGAAGATGATGCAAACACTCAAACCACAATATGTAATAACAACACGTAAACGCCATCCAGAACCTGTGCACAGCGTTGAAGAACTGTCGTATAGCATTTCTAAAACAAACAATCTAATAGTGACTTAACACTCGTACACATCATTGCTTGAAAACAAATATAATGTAGAGTATATTAAAAAGCAAGTAATCTCCTTTACCATATTTAAAGTGTTTCTTCACCGCTTGCCTGTCTTGTGGCTGCTGGGAACCCAACAACAGCGCTTTTTTAAAGGATCGTCTCCCGGTCACAAAATCACCCAAAGAAAGCTGGACCTGAGTACGTTTATATATATATATATATTAAAAAAAAAAAAAAAAAGTCACAAAACTTATAGTTTAACTTTAGCCTCCATCTTGTTATCCCTTTTCTAGAGCAAGTTGTTACCTTGCCGATGCAATAGAAGCACTCGCTTTCGCTGAACTTGTCCTTCATCTTCCGGGCGCATTCTTTGGCCTGCTCGAGGCAGCGCAAGGAGTTGGAGTGCTGGCCGTTGCGGAAGAAGATGTTGCCCAGGTGGAAGTTGGCCCGATAGAGATCCTCCAGCAGCCCGCTCTTCCTTTTTAAGAGCAAAGGGGAAGAGAGTTAATAGCAAGCAAAGGAAGCTAGTTCAGCGTTGAAGGTACACAGGACTCTCAGACAGCTCAGTGAAATTCAGCTGGAAATTTCTTGAAAATATGGTCCAAAAGTCCAACAAAAATCAAATACAGGAACAAAAATGGGACAAGACAATAAATGGGGTAAAGACAATCAATGGATGAGCAATCCACTTGACCTCTCTCAGTCAAACAAAATGACATCATGGGCCTTTTTGGATTCTGGTTTTTACTTAGGAACTTTCTTTTCCTATCCAAGCGAGATGAACCGAAAGTACTTTAAGGAAAGGTGTTCAAATTGTAAAAATGCTGAGAAAAGGTGCCTCGATGCAACCTTTAACCCACCGTTAGCATAGGTTACTCCTGACCAACCTTTAAAAAAAGGATTTTACCTATAATCCTTTATAGCAAAAATATTTAAATCAACAGGCCATCAACAAAGTATACCGACGCCGTGAAGATGCTCGAGATTACAGAACCAACAGAAAAGAAAACGCCTAAGGAGAAGAAGCAATGCATTGCGGGTAAGTTACTATTACGCTACAAAACAATAACTTATGATGTTAGTATTAAAAAATATAAGTTATTTTCGTAGCCCATAATTTAGAAAAGAAAATGCCAACTTCACATTTAAGAACGAGTACTGGGAGCAGTCAATTTCCACATTCACATAAGTTGATTCTCGCTGTTGGCAACAAAAGACTGAAATAAATATAACAAGCACACAGGACTTTTTAAAGTCCATCTTTGGGAAATACTAGTTTCACGCTTGAGACTTAAGCCTGGTACACACACACAAAGATTTTTCCACTCTTAAAGAGGTTTTATCTGCTACAGCAGGGATGTTCTCAAAAAACAACTTGGTTTGGAAAATACACCTTGTTGTCTGGAGAACACACTTTTATCCAGAAAACAACTTCGGGTAAAACATTTTTGTTTTTATTTACGGTCACTTCTGTATTCGTCAGTCTCGGGTGCTTCTTGAGTGGCTACATTCTGTTCCACGTCACCATTATCGGCGTCATGACTCAGGAGAAGTCGGCATTCCCCACACACGAAGAGCTTTGGTCGTAAATGTTGAACACATTCATTATTTAAGATTGTCGGGCCCCGACCTGTTTCAGACTCTAAAATCGGGACGAATCCACTCTTAACACACATCACACCTAAGGACAACCTTATCGGATAATCTTAAAAGTTAAGATTGTCTGGCATTTGCCGTACAAGGTCGAGAAGGGGCAGAATAAGCACAAAAACAGGCCGATTGTCTTTATGTGTACCTGGCCTTAAGCCAGCAATGCTTGCCGTTGCATGATGCCATCAGTCAGGAAAAGTAGAGTCAAATTCATTTTAAACAGTGCTGTTTTTTTCCATGTTCGAAAGAAAGCACATTTTGTATCTCGCCTTGACCCAATGACGTTTTCCACAAAGGTTAAGGAAAGGTGCTGAAAATGTTAGGAGAGTTGACTTTCCAAAGAAAGTGTCTGTGTCTTATTGAGGCAGCTCTTACTCTGCGGTGAAGACACTGCGTCGAATGAACTCGCTGCAGCGCTTGGGTTCTCCCAGGTGGTCGCAAACCACACCGAGATTGAGGAAAAGTCGAGCCTTCATTTCATGAATGTCTCGCTCTGGCACAGTCCCTTAACAATACACACAGACACAGGCACAAAGATTAATTTAGGTCATTATTATATTTATACAAGAGAGGAGCAGAGAGCAGCAGCATGTTCACGGTTCACACCGAGAAGATCATCTACAATACTAAGGCTCTTCCGGAAGGCATCTTCTGCTTCTTTGAGACTTTTCTTCGATTGGTCCGATTCAAAGCGGAAGAGATAAGTTCGACCAATCGTGGCGAGCGCCCGCTGCTCCTCTACGAGATCGTTGACAGAGCGGGCCAAGTCCAGGTGACAGCGCTGATGCTGGACAAGACAAACGCAGACACAACCCATTTAGAGATTCTGTTTCCAAATGAATATTTGTACATACTGTAGATGAACTCACTTTCAGTGCAGCCTCAATGTTGCCCAGCTCAGCAAAGCACTCTCCAATCTTACGATGGGCCACAGCTCGTGAAATTCTGTCGTTTAACACCTCAGACAGCGACAACTCCTGCCGGTGCTCCATAATGGCTGCTTCATAGTCACCTGGACGAAAGACCCCCCCAAAAAATCCACAAAAAAACATCATAAAGTTTTGCAAAAGGGACAAAAAAATAAATGTATAGAACAATTTCTTGCTATAGATTAACCTAAAATTTAAAACATTTAAAAACAGCCTTTAAAATCTCATCGTAGCCTATACTGTTTTTCTTACTAAAGTGTGTGCATGTGTGTGGGATGTTTCTCTGGTGACATTTTTACAGTAGGTCGAAAATGTCAGGCATTAAAATAAATAGGTAATTAATTATTTTTTATACCAGGTAAAATTAGTATATAAAATAATGTGTATGTTTTAATTGGACGGTTTTATTCAACATAACCAATTATGCGACTCAGTGAATACAAATATGTACTCTTTTCATTAATAATTATTGCATACAAATACGTGACAAGTGGCTGCTATCTTTGGCCATCTAAAAAGCACTTCAAGTGCCCCTAAAATCCTCCATAATTAATTACATTATGGAAAAATAATTGATTATGAAAGTATATGACCAATTCTCGGCACGGTGGACGACTGGTTAGAGCCTCAGCCTCACACTTCTGAAGAGCGGGGTTCAATCCCTGCCTGTGTGAAGTTTGCATGTTCTCCCCGTGCCTGCGTGGGTTTTCTCCGGGCACTCCGGTTTCCTCCCACATCCCAAAAACATGCATGCTAGGTTAAATGAAAACTCTAAATTGCCCGTAGGTGTGAATGTGAGTGCGAATGGTTGTTTGTTTGTATGTGCCCTGGGATTGGCTGGCAACTAGTTCAGGGTGTACCCCGCCTCCTGCCCGTTGATAGCTGGGATAGGATCCAGCACGCCTGCGACCCTAGTGAGGAGAAACGACTCAGAAAATGGATGGATGGATGGATGACCAATTCTACTGCCCACACTGCTCTTCTAAAATATATATATATATATATATATATATATATAATTAAAATATATTTTAAAAGAATCACGTTATACTGATTTGCTTTAATTTGAAGCCATTTTTTGACCAGATTTTAGATTGGCAACAAAAACGTTCCCATTCTCGGCCATTCTGTCCGACACAAAAGACTACATTGCTGGGGAACCCATCCTCTGATTTTCAAAATTCTTGATGCGTTGTGCTAAGGTTGACGTGGCCATTGCAACCAGATTCAGCATTTTGACAGACTATCATCCATCCATTCATTTTCTGTACTGCTTATCCTCACTAGGGTGGCGGGCGTGCTGGAGCCTATCGTAGCTATCTTCGGGCGAGAGGCGGGGTACACCCTGAACTGGTCGCCAGCCAATCAATGGGCACATAGATGACAGACAATCATATTGGGGAAAAGTTTTTTACATTGCTAATAAAATAATTCATAACCGTATAAAACTTTTTTTTAAAAATACAAAATTTCCATAAATGCACATTACACATGCAACATTACAGATGATTTACAACCCCATTTGCAAGACAATATCATGGAGCTATGGTGTTGCTGGCTAATGTGAAAATAATAAATGATTACTATAACTACTTGCTTTTATATTGCGCATTTCAAGCGCTTAAACTATGCATATATTTTTTAATAAATTTACAATTTTCATGTATTTATTGTTTGATTATTATATTCGTCATTAATGTCAACTATATTAAGAAAACCAGAAATAGCAGCATGTGATTTTAACCAACACTTGGAGACAATCCAACCGAGACGTGACTCGCCCAATTATTGTCCCCTTTATCCTTGATGGAAAAGGTAATAAATAAAGGACAGAAATAGAGCACTGACCGTTTCTTGATAGCAGGTCTCCAAGCTGATTGCAGATGGTGGCCTCCTCTCTTATGTCCTTGCTGTTCTGGGCTTTGTTTTTCGCTTTCTGCAGCACTACAAAACAACAATCGCCGCCAACGACAACAACAATGACGACGACGACGAGAACGTAACAATCGCGGCTAGGTGAGATAGCAAACAAATAAACGGGAATACTTATTTATGACTTACGTTTCATCTCCCGTGAAAAACTCATCGTGAAGCTTTCCGGCAATGCTAGCCACAAGCTAGCTTGCTAGCAAAAAAATAATAATAACTTGACAGTGGAACCCGCTCAGCTCAATCTGTTGCGTCCAAAAACAATTGCCGACTCACTGACTGACACACACTTTTACGCGTACTTTTCACTAAGATACATCGTTACCGGTAATTGACGTGGCAGATCGTGAACTACTCCTGATATGAAACATCACCATTTTTAGAGACAAAAGTGTGTTGCCTTTCTGGAACTTTACAAAGCCCCGCCAGCGCGTTGCCAACCAATCAAATAAACGCATTTATTAATATACCCTACATTTTGACTGTCAGGCAAAATTCCTCTTTTCCTGATCATATGTAATAGTCATATTTCAAATACATACATAAATTGGCTCAAGAAATCTATGGGAAGAGAAAAAATTTGATGGTTGCCTTTAATAGCGGTAAAAGCGAGGTGTACATTATGCCTGTCAATTAAGAAAGAGAGAAAATAAACTTGAATAATGGGCTTTGATTGGCTACCGGGAGTGCACGTGATGGATAACGCTTGGAGACAAGAAAACAACAGTATGAAGTTCTAATCTGGTGCGTCATGACACTCAGAAATACATTACATCTATTCATGTATTTTATTTTTATTTATATTTTTGGAGACACAAGATACGAGAGGCAAAACGAGCAAATATTCAGTGCGTGTGAGAGGCACAGGTACGATTTTCCACGAAGTGACGTCCATTTTTATTATGCTATGGTTTAAGAAATATTGCCTTTTTCATGTAAATATTTAACACGAACAAGTTATTAATTTGAAAGTACAGGAACATTTATCTTAATTGGGTAATTTTGTCTAGCTACCAAAAAATTGAAAGGCAGAAGTAGCCTTAATGTGTTTGGGCAAACTGCCATTATTTAATGCAACAAATTAATAAATACGAAATAAGAAATTAATAATTGCATGTAAAATATTTATTTTGCTCATACAATAATTCATTCTTTTATAATTAAGTTATAATAATTATCAAATTACTTATTAAAATAAATAAAACCTTGTTAAAAGTTTATGTATTTGATTATTTATTTATTTTACTACTATTCACCCAATCAACCAATTGTTCAATGATTTGAATGAATGGTAAAATGAATAAATACATTTTAACGAATACATTTTTGGGGAAAATAACAGCAAAATTAATGCAACATATATTAAATGACTCGAGCATCTCCCCTACATTTTCTAATTTCTCTTAATTAACAACGATTTAGACAGTGCCACTATCTACCTGCCTACCCATCTATATAATAAATCTAAAACATAAAAGGAGACTCACAAACAACAATACCCCCAACACGTAGGAAGAGGGAATTAGTGTAGTTGTGATTAGGCCAAGAGCAAGCTTGTGCTGTCATATTTGTGCTGCTGCAAAGACAGCTGCACAAACAAAGCCTAGTATTGTATTACTTACACCAATTATCAAGCCTGACATCCGTCGAGTTAACCCAAATCCGTGTTCTTCTAATCCAACCGCCTGTGTTAAAAAAAAATAAAAATAATAATAATTTAAAAAAAGCCAAATAAATCAAAGCTGGGGTGGCAGCACTGGGATACTTTCAATTTGTGTGTCCGCATGCCAAACTAAGTGCTGAAATAGAATAAATGATGAGTCTAAAAAGAATGCTACTTTGGAAACAACTTTGCTTGATTAGTTATTAAACAAAAGTAAAGTAAAATGTTTTTACCACATCTGCCTCATAGTTTTGAGTTTTAGGGTTTGAATCTTGACTCCGCCCTTCCTGTGTGGAGTGTGCGTTTTCCCTCCGTGCTTACGTGGGTGTTCTCCCGACTTCCACCCACTTTCCAAAAACATGTTCGATTTAATCAGAGATACATAGGTGTGAATTTGAGTGCAAATGGTTGTTTGGATGTGCCCTGCAATTGGTTGGCGACTAGTCCAGGGTGTGAACTGATAGGCCCCAGCCCACCTATTTCCCTTATAACGGCAAGCGCTATACATACATCACTGTACAATGATAAGTCTCTTGAAATGTGTTTCCGTCCTTTTAAACAATATTTGTTCATTGGGTGTATGTGATTTTGGCATGTCCCACACACTGCTCTGCTTCCTACAGTGTGTGTAATAAGAGTAATATTTTTTTTTACAAGGTTTTATAGTCCACAACAGGTTAGTTGATAAAAAGAGTAATTCTGATCAGGTATATTCAATTTTCATAATCATATTAAACGTGTTCCTGGAATTGCTGTCCACCTTGTCATAATGGAGTAACTGCACCATTAAGAAACCTTCTGATGTTTTCAGTGACATCAAGGGCCCCCTTGAAAATGAGATGACACATTTCTAGGTACAAGCCTTGAAATAGATTAACTCAAATATAAAATTACTACCAGCATTTTGTCTTTCTTATACAGTGGTAGTTGCAGAATAAATATTTAACCTTAGGTTTCAGAATTTTTATCATATTTGTGTGTAGTAGGATGTTGTTAGGCTTCACATGTCCCCTCTGCCATAATGAAATATCAATTGATGTAAAAACCTTTCCGAAATTTTAAATATACTTGTTAAACAGTCAGCTTGAATCATGTTTCTTATTAAAAGCTAACATTAGTCAAAAATGTCCACCGTGTCAGCAAGTTCACATAGTTTGCTGTTTTGCTTTTGGTGAAATGGGAAGGTCTCAAAGACATCTGATGGTGATATTGACTCAGGCAATTCTGTTAGGTCATCTCATTATATCACATATTAGATCTGCAGGTGTCAACATGAGCCTTTATTTATAGAGAATCTATGGGTTTGAAATGAAATGAACAAGATTTTCTTTAAATGCAGACTTTTTAATTTGAGAGTATTTACATCCAAATCAGGTGAGCAGTGTAGGAATTACAACAGTTTTATATATATATATATATATATATATATAAAATATATATACATTTTCTTTAGTTTTTCTGAAGAATGCAGTTCATCATAAAGCTCTGACTCGTAATATTACGACTTTATCTCATAACATTCTGATTTCATTCTCATAAGTTTTTTAACTTTTTCCATTGTAATATGTATCTTCATGACTTTTTTTCTCTGTTATTTCTTCCATGTGGGCCAAATACTGTTGCTTTGACATCAACCTTTGTTGAATGAAAATAACATGCTGGCCAGCAATCATGACATAAACACATCCAGCACCCAGATGCAGTGTATTGTTTTTTTGTTGTTGTTGTCAAGGTGGTAGTCGAGTGATTAGCCCATCTGCCTCACAGTTGAAAGGTTGGTGGTTCGAATCTGGGCTCCAGCCTTCATGTGTGTATGTTCTCCCCATGCTTGCTGGGTGCTGCGGCTTCCTCACGTATTCCAAAAACATGCTTCTTAGGTTATTGAAAACTCTCAATTGTCTTTAGTTGTGAGTGTGAAGGTTTGTCAATTGAGCCCTGCGATTGGCTGGCGACGAATCCAGGTTGTACATTGCCTCTCTCCCAATGTCAGCTAGTATAGGCTCCAATTTACACACAGCTCTCGTGAAGATAAGCGGTGTAGAAAATGGATGGATGGATGGATTTTTCTCATGACAGGCTCACAAGGAGTTAAATAGCCTTTTGCATCAACCTCAGACCACCACTCCTTCATCCACCTCCACCATGCCATCCTCTGTGAGTCTGCATCTCCAAAGCGTTGACCTTACAAATGAGCATGCTGCATCATTGTGGGAATTGGTGTTTCTGGGCGGCGCAAAGTAAAGTAGAGAAGAGAGCACACATCAGTGAGTGCAGCAGAGAGGCAGGCACATCCGCCGCTCGCTGCAGGGATCAAATCTGCACCATCTGACGCTCAAGGATTTATGGGTTTAGTCAAAATTGCTTTTCCCACTGTGGAGATTAAGCACCGGAGGACGTAGAATGTTTTCCACCCAGGCTGTAGAATAAACCAGTGTAGCTTTGCTTTGCCTTGCTGCTTTTTTTTTTTTTTTTTTCCTCTCAGTCTTTCAACATAGGAGCTAAGAAGCTGGCTGAGGGAATGCCTGAGGAAGTAGTTGGAGCCCAAGAGGGGAGCACGTTCTGATTGACTGGAGAGAGAGAGAGAGGTCCGTCCTCCGGGGAATGTGAGCCATGCGGGTGGATACTGTGCTTGTGTTCTTCATCTGCGTCTGCCTGGTGGGCGCCGCCGGGAAGCTGGCTCGGTCGCAGGGTCACAAACTGGAGACCTTGAAGGAAAGCAGGTACAAACGTGGAAAAGCAATGAATGTGTGCGCTTGTTGCTTCAGTCACAAACGCTGTTGCTGTGTGTGCTTGAAAAGGAGTTCAGAAGGTTAGATTGACAGGATGTGGGCTGGCATCACCTGTGTGCTACTTTGCCCCTCCAGTTTTTATTTTTTTTATTTTTTCCACATACAGCAGATTGGACAGCAAGGAGACCTGAATCTATTCATGAACCACTGACAAGTTATTTTGCCCCACAACCGCAGCAGGAAAGCGAGGCGACATATCTTCACCCGGTGGTTACGTCTTGCTGACCATTTATGCAATTAGAACTCATTACCCATTGGTTTTAAGGATTTAGCAAGTGTTTAGACTATTAGATGCTGGAAAAAAAACTAATGGGAATTTTTTTGTGTGTGATGTAATTTTCCCCAATAGTGACTCCCCAAAAAAATCCATGTATCCATTTTCTTTACTGTGTGTCCTCATTAGGGTCGCTGGGGAGCTGGAGCCTATCCCAGCTGACTTTGGGTAAGAGGCTGGCTACACACTGGACTGGTCGCCAGCCAATAGCAGGGCATAGCCTGAGAATACTTCCTGTTTAATTAAGTAGAGTAGCTAGGCAAACAAATCAGGGGTTGGAAAACCACTGTGTGTTAACTATATATGGCCCGCCTTAAAATACAAAAAATAAATAAAACCTCATAAAACCTTATAAAACAAAACATCAACTGCTCGTAATATATGATAAGAAACATTTGTTTGATCGTTGCAACATATTTTTTTCAGCAATTTGTTATTGCCTTCGGAATATTTTATGAAAGTGAGAATGGCTAAAAAACATTCCTCACACCTGATCTAGACTAACACATGAATTCAATTGTTGCCAAGTTATATTATAAATCCATCAGGTTGATGAAGACATTTATTTTTGAGCCGGGGATATAGATTAAGGATTTATTTTCATCATTAATGTATGAGTTCATTAAAAAATTATAGATAGTCTACTCAGAAATTAAAGAGCTGGTATGAAAGTAGCACTGAACTATTTTGATGGTTAAAGTAGTGCAAAAAAAAACTATTTACGCAATAAAAGGTTACCATCTTTTCACTTTTCAAATCTTTTTCTCATTAAATACACATTTGGCTCAGTCGTAGCCTGTGGCCACGATGAACTTCTGATTGGTTTCTGTTGAGGATGATAAGACCCTTGCAGAAGTCACAAGTTTATCGAAAGCAGAAGCCCACCATATCATATAATCCTGCTGCCTTTAGATACACTATCATTTGTCCAGATGTTGTTTCAGAGATCACTGGAGACATTAAACGGCTCAGCATCATCAGCTGGAATGAATGAGCCTCAGGTCATTTGGGCTGCGAGTGTGCACCATTTTGTCGCTAATCATCTCGCGGCTGATTGGCGGTTGTCGAGTAGAACGAGGAATGAAGTCATGAATGCAAATGTGATTGAAAGCAGTAAACCCTGCAGATGCCTGTGTTGTCTTCATCTCAAATCTAGCCTTGTACTCTTTGTATTTTCTCAGCTGTTTTTTTTTTTTTTTCGGTGTTAAAATCAACTGTAACGGCAATGTTTTAAGTCATGTTTTAACCCACCCTTAACTATGATGGCGTGCTGAACTATGAGATTACAACATGTGCCTCGGAGGGGAGCAGTCTCTTGACATAAAGACTAAAAAGAGCTGACTTTGCAGTGTAAATTGCATTCTTCTTTTGTTATTAGTAATGTCCACTTATTGTTGCTTTAGCCATTATTGCATAATAATCAATGATTGTTGATTTATCAGCGATGCGATGGCATGCACTACTTGGCTGCAAGCAGCAGAGGCGCTGTTGGTTCAATCTCAACTCGCTCGAGTCGCTATAGGCTACATCCACATAGTCCTTCATTGTGGTTGGACGCCTCTGGGAGCAGTAGTCTTTGTTACAAATAATTTAATGTCTTAAAAAATGTACCCGGTATTTAAAATATTCAACGTACTTTTCCAAATCTAAAATTCATCGAGAAATTACATTTGTTTTTCAAATGAAAAGAAAGGTTATCAAGGGAAATTCAGGACATTGATCAAGGAATCCACACCAGGCAACTAATAAATAAATAAATTGATGATGAATTACAATGGCGATGAGACACAACCACGTGCAGTAGTACCTCGACCTACAAGTGACCCAATTCGGTGTTTTTCAAGTTACATACCAATGTTTTGCTTTGTGTTGCGAGCCTAATTTTAAGTTACGGAACAAGGCCACTGAAGCGGCTAAAGAAGACTGAGAAAGAGCTTTTGATGGCAAAATAATCATTTATTTACAGATCTACAACTAAGAAATGCACCGTGAGTTTACACACACAGTTCACCATTCACTCCATGAACTGCATCCTCTTCTCACGATCGCGACACACACTTTCTACTAATTACCCGACACATACTCTTTTCATGCCGTACAAATACGCTGTTGGCGTGTGAGGTGTCTAAACACATCCTACTTCCAACGTATTTGTATTTCTCTCCCTCATAATCGACGTGACGAGCTGAGATTCACCTCCTAATCTTTATCTTCAACTCCAAAGCCGTGCTGATCTCAAATGCAAAGCGATGCAACGCCGTCATTGACAGGAATTTGTTAGTCATTACAGTGGTTTACAAACCTGAAGTTCACGGACGAGCTGGACCAGACCCTCCTGCTCGCCTTTCTGTAGAAAAACATACTTGAAGAATATAGAATATCAATATAACAGTTGTATTCCACTTGAGGAATATAAACATCTGTGGCAGTGAATGAGTTAAAAGGCATCAAGACCGCAGAGACTGTTGATGCTTTTCAAAGAAGGCTCACGACTCACCTGTTTGGTTTAGCTTTTAACTGATTTCTTTATTATTTATGCAGACATTTATTTATTACTCCCTTATTTATTTATTTTTTATTATCTTGTTTTATTGGCTTGCTTATTGTCTTTCAGTTATGTTTTGTTTTTATCCTGTCCTATTGTCTTTTAGTCTTTTGAAGTTTAATTCTCGTGTCTCCTCATGGGAGCCTCCACGTTGGGAGGTGTTTTCGGTCTACCCGTTGGGATGTCGTCCTGCAATTTCCCCAGACCCGGGAGACTAGGGGTCTCTACACAATGTGGAGAATCCACCCCGGCCTACCCAGGTCGTGATGGTCTCTGTGGCGGCATCCTCTGTGGCTGCAGGTTGTGGCACCTCTCAGTGTGGATTGTTCCCACAGGTTGTCTTTCCTCAGTGTCTTGCCATTCCTCTACAGTGTCTACACTATTAGTCAATATGTGCTCTGTTTGTGTGTGTGTGTGTGTGTGCGTGTGTGTGTGAGTGTTCATACGGGTGTGTTTCCATTTATATGCATGACACAAATACTTGAGTATGTTCAGTAATTACGCTGTATGATACCAGTTTATTTTTACATTGTCTTTTATTATATTTTGTTATGTTTTGATACAATACAGTTCTATTTTTCTTTACTAAAAACGTGTGTAATGAAAAAAAGGTAGTGTTGTTTGGGTGTATGAAACGGATTTTGATTCATTTCGATGGGGAAAATTGATTTGGTATATGAATAAATTGAGTTGCAAGCTTGGTCACAGGATGAATTAAACTCGTAAGTCAAGGTAACACGATATTCTTAAGGTTACATTTTGATATTCATCAACTGAGGACCCCTGTAATCATATGCCCCTCCCTATTTGCCATGTTTTACAGAGCAACCCGGACAGAGACACATGTAACGCATATGTCGCTATGATCCCTCTTCTATGGTCGTCACACTTCTTTGCTGTCATCAGCATCCTTCTGTCACGTGGTGGAAGCACACAAAAAGTCCAGTTAAAAGCACTTATGGGGTTTATGTTTACCGAGCTGAAGGCGCAAAAGATTTTCGACTTATTTTTCCTGAAAATGTGGATTGGATTCCGAAGTGTACGCCTTCAGGGGCGTTTGCACAGTTGAGGTTTCACTTTGCACAAAGCACACAATCCTCACCACGGCGGGAATCATCTGGCATTTCTCGTGGCCTATCGCCTCCTTTCAGAAGAGTAAAAAGGAGCCAAAACATGCTGCTGCTGTGTGTTTATTGTTACTCAGATTTTCCTCCCTGCTCTCAGCCTTGAGGATGCTGAATAGTGATGGGTGGATATGGGTAGCAGGGCACACTAGAAACGCCTCATGAGGCTTTGGGGACCACTTTAAACTAGTCAAATGCAGCAGGAATCGTCCCTGATGCTCACTTCTCCATATTAAAATTGACAACATGGGGGCTGTTACGGATTGATTAAGTAGGCCTACAACTGGGCCTCCCCCAGGAGAAAGTGCTGCGAGGTAAAGCGGCGTGCAGACACGCAGTCGGCTGTGTTCTGATGACAGTCCGAGAGGGGATTGGAGCGTCATTTCTGCCAAGAGGATTAGGAACCAGCTGCTGGATGGAACCGGACGAGTGGCACCCATCGGCCATCGGTGCAGCCATCACCCATGATTTGCCCTTATTTCCGTTTTTCCCTCCCTCCCTTCTCATTTTCTTTCTTTGCGTCTGCTTCTGTGCTGTCGTCTTTATGTTTGTCTGTGCTTGTCAGAGGGATTTGTCTCTGTCTGTCACAACATGCTCTACTCCATTAATCCATTTTAGAGGGCTTGGAATTCATCTTTTCTCTCTCGCTCTCGTGCCGTATGTGGTCTGACGAAAGCCAGCTAAGCCCTGACTGTACTGAAGGCACGCCTCTGGAAGAGTGGCATCAGAGAAGAGGCGGCTTCATTCAACTTGGAAGCCGTGAGGAGATGATGCCCTTTTGGCCCATGTGTGATTGATGCTGGGATTGAAGTGTGGGTGATGTAATCACAGTCACTATTGCTCCTGAAAGCAGGGAAAAGCAGCAGAATGGTAGAAAATGTGTGCTCTCGTAACCCTATGCAGTGTTTAAAGTACAGTGTATATTAAAAGTCTACACACCCCTGTTCAAATGCTAGGTTTTTGAGATATAAAAAATGAGACAACTACAAGACGGCATGGTTAACACGATCAATTCACAGTTCGGACATCGTGGGTTCGTATCAGGGTTCCAACCTTTCTTTGTGGAGATTTGTTCTCCCCGTGCTTGTGCGGGGTTTGTCTGGGTACTCTGGTTTACTCCCACATTCGAAAAACATGCATGTTAGGTTAATTGAAGACTGTATTGTCCTCAGGTGTGAATGTGTGTATTAATGCTTATTTGTCCATGTTTGTCTATATGTGACCTGCAGTTGGCTGGCATCCTGTCCAGGTTGTGCCCAGCCTCTCACACAAAGTCACCAGGGATAGGCTCCAGCACACCCACGCCCCTAATGTGGATAAGCGATGCAGAAAATGGATGAATGGAGACCAAGATAAATCCTTTCAAAACATTTTCTTCCATTAATGTGATAAAACATATTTTAGTCTTTTTGAGAGGGGGTAAAAATAAACTATGGAAATAATGTAGTTGCACAATTGTGCACACCCTCTTATAGCTAAGAAGTGGCTGTGTTCAGAATCCACCAATCAGATTTGAACTCATGTTAAATGGAAGTGAGTAGCACACACCTGCCACCATTTAAAGTTCCTCCGATGAACATTTACAAATACATTTTAGCTGTCCTAGTGGGGTTTTCTTAACTTTTGTTTGTTTTACTTTATATTAAGAAGCCTGAAGATTTTGTGCTAACACTGACTAGTATTTGGAACTGTTCATAACTCCCTCCACCTTACTAAGGCTGTGTTTGAAGCTGAGAAAAACAAAACAGCCCCAGCACATGATGCTGCCACCACCATGCTTCAAAATAAGTATGGTGCTTTTGATGATGAGCAGTGTTGTGTTTGCACCAAATCTACCTTTGGCGATCATGGCCAAAAAGTTCAGCCTTTGTTTCATCGGATCAAATCACATTTTCCCACGTGTTTGTAGATTTTGTTCATGTCCAATTAAACCAAGGTTGAACTTTTTGGCCATAATTTGAAAAGGTAGCACCAATCATAGGGCACAAACAGACAAATAACCATGCATACCATAAGGACAAATAAGAGTCTACACTTAATCCAACAGGCATGTTTTTGGGACATTAGAGGAAGTAGCGGAAGACATACCACGCAAGCACAGAGGGCAACATGCAAACGCCACACAAGGCAGCGAAACCTAACTTCTCTTATTCTAATTCAACCAGAGGACAGTTCTGCTGTCTGACCACCTGAATCGTTTCCTAGCTAGAAAAAAATATCCACTAACTGCTGCCAAACAACATAAACAGTGAGCTACGATTAAATGCGGCAAAAAATGAGAACTGGTAATGATAAAAGTGTGTTGGTTTTGAGTGTTTGGAGTCAAGAAATGTGCAACATACTGTATTCTGGTTTAAACCAGGTACTTGGGCCATATCACCGAAAGACAGTTTATTGCTCTGTGCTCACAGCCCAGTCGGGGAGGGATTGGGTGTAGCAAACCTTTTCGAGGCACTAGGAGGTGCTGTATTTTTGTTGTTAAAATATTAAGTTACAACCAAGTATTGTGGTTTTACACAATAAAAAAAATAATTGAGCTCTAAAAATTTAGGGGTGCTGGGATTCATTTTAGGGGTGCTTCAGAACCCCCAAAAATGGGCATTCCGATTTACTGTACATACAAATCCCGAAATGCCTGCCATTCGTCCATCATTTGATCCACCCATCCATCCATTTTCTACTGCTTATCCTGTTCAGGGTAACGGGTGAGCTGGAGTCAATCCAGGGCACAGATAGACAAATAGCTATTCACGCTCACATTGACACCAATGGGCAATTGAGTCTTACCAGGGAGAAGATGACCACAAAGATAGGCCCAAGCTGAGTTTCAAACATGAATGCTCTTGACTGAGAGGAAGACTCGCTAACTAAATCTACACTAATGTATATATATATATATATATATATATATATATATATATATATATAAATATATATTTTATGTCAATGATTAGGTCCCGAAGAGAAACAAGAATGGATGGAGGTTCAGGTCACAAAACAGGAAGGTGAGTTATATACCAAGTATATTTGGTTTTATAAGGAGATATTTTATTTTTCTTTGACTCTTAATAATTCCACCTGTAAATACTGGAAATCCGTTAAATTCCACATCAATAGCAATAAATATTCTCTTACGTAATTGACTGTTGATAGTTCTATTGATTGTGTGGAATTGATCGTTGACTTGATTATGCAACCACGTTGAGTAATAAAGTCAAATTAAAAAGCAGTAATTAGCTGCATTCAGTGGATGTCCTTACATGTTGAAGAACTAGGGCTCAGTCAGGCTCAATCAGCTATTTGATGCTGAGCTACTGTACATCCATGCAGACTTCCACAATGGCATAACGTTATTCTGCTCATTACACTGGGATGAAAACAGGAGTTCAGAGCATTTAATGATAATCACATCCCATTAAAAGTAATGGCAAACACATAATGAATCCATTAACTGATTTACTTCACAGTAAGTCAAGGAAATGTAGCCAAATGGCCCATGTCTACTTAAATTGTCTTTATTTCCGCAGCCCGATCTACAAGAGAAGCCCCGACATGACAAAATCTCTGTTGACAAAATCGGAGCAGCTTCTCAGAATAGACGACCACGATTTCACTATGAGGCCAGCATTTGGAGGTCAGGCAAAAGATGTGTATGCATGACTCATGTTTGGGTTCTGCAAAAAAAAGGACATTGCTTGCAGCCATTGGAGTGGTGTACCATCACTTCCTCCTATGACAGGCATAGCTGAGCTCTTTATATTATACAAGGGATTTGAAGAATTGTGGACTGAAATATATTTATAGGATAAACACACCAGCTGGTTTTTTTTTGTTTTTTTTTTGAGAAACAACACTGAATATAAACTCAGCACGCATCTCAGTAATAAGATCCAAAAGAGGAAAATGCTTCCGCTTTCCTACAAGAAAAGCAAAACATGAATAATAATAAATAACAGATTATAATTACAGATACTATATAAACAACACAAAAATTAATAAAATTTTATATATATATATATATATGTTTATATACGTGGCACGGTGGAAGACTGGTTAGAGCGTCAGCCTCACAGTTCTGAGGACCGGGGTTCAATCCCCGGCCCCGCCTGTGTGGAGTTTGCATGTTCTCCCCGTGCCTGCGTGGGTTTTCTCCGGGCACTCCGGTTTCCTCCCACATCCCAAAAACATGCATTAATTGGAGACTCTAAATTGCCCGTAGGTGTGAGTGTGAATGGTTGTTTGTTTGTATGTGCCCTGCGATTGGCTGGCAACCAGTACAGGGTGTACCCCGCCTCCTGCCCGATGATAGCTGGGATAGGCTCCAGCACGCCCGCGACTCTAGTGAGGAGAAGCGGCTCAGAAAATGGATGGATGGATGGATGTTTATATATACACACACACAGCAGATGATATTTCCAAAGCTGCTATTGACCTGAAAATGTCACCAGATGTTGGGAAGAACCCAAGTAATCTATACATGCAAAGAAAGTAGCACAAATAAGATCAGAAATTAAGTTGTGTGTAATAATGTGAAATGACACAGGGAAAAAGTATCGAACATGGCAACTGGTATTTATTTAATACTTTTTTTTGGAATGACAGCTTCAAGATGCCTCCCGTAGGGAGAAACTAGTCGCATGCATTGTCCTGCTGTGATTTTGGCCCATTCCTCCACACAAGCAGTCTTCAAATCTGGAAGGTTCCGTGGTGTTCTTTTATGGACCTTGAGTTTCAGTTCTCTCCACATATTTTTGATTGGATTCAAATCACGTGATTGGCTGGGCCATTCTAGCAGCTTTATTTTTTTTCTTTGAAAGCAATTGAGAGTTTCCTTGGTAGTATGTTTTGGATCATTGTCCTGCTGAAATGTCCACCCTTGTTTCATTTTCATCATCCTCGTAGATGGCAGCAGAGACAAGAATGTCTTTGTCAAGAATGTCTCGGTACATTTGCCCATTGATCCTTCCTTCACTAATGTGAAGTTTACCAGTACCATTTGCTGGAAAGCAGCCCCTCACCATCATGTTCCTACCTCCGAACTTCTCTGTTGGTATGGTGTTTTTAGGGTGATGTGCAGTACCATTTGTCCTCCAAACGTGGTGTGCATTATGGCATCCAAGCAGTTCGATTTTGCTCTCATCGGACCAAACTATATTCTCCCAGTATTTAACTGGCTTGTCAAAATGTTGTTCAGCAAACTTTAAACGAGCTTTGACATGCTTCTTTTTTTTTTTTCAGTAATGGGTCTTGCATGCTGACCGTGCATTCAGGCCATGGCAGCAGAGTGCATTACTCACTGTTTTCCTTTTCGCAACAGTACCTGCTAATTCCATGTCTTTTTGAAGCTCTCCACAGATGGTCCTTGGCTCTTGGACAACTCTTATGATTATTCTTTGCACTCCTCTGTCAGAAATCTTGTGAGGAGCATCTGATCGAGAGAAAGTTATGGCGGTATGATTTGCTTTCCACTCATGAATTATGGCCTCAACCATGCTCACTGGAAGGTTCAGAAGCTTAACCAATGCCATCGTTATGTTTTGCAACAATTACTTTGCAATGGTCTTGAGACAGCTCTTACCCATCATAACATGTGCTTGACTCACACCTTGGCAATGAGACAATTGTGTAGGCCATCAATTAGGACTGAACCAGCTGATATTCATTTGCACTGACAAGGGACTGGATTGCTGTTTGATTATGGATAGATTTTAGGTGGTGTCTTGGCTTTCTATGCCTTTTTGCACCTCCCTTTCTTCATGTGTTCAATACTTTTTCTATGTGTCATTTCACATCTCTACACACAACTTAATTTCTGATCTTATTTGTTGTACTTTCTTTGTATGTATGGAATACTTGGGTTGTGCCCAACATCTGGTGAAATATTCAGGTCAATAGCACCTTTGGAAGTATATTTAGTGAGAAAAATGGTGACGTGTTAAATACTTATTTCAGCCGTAGTGTTAATTTTAATAATTTTTGTTTTGTTTATATAGTATCTGTAATTATAATCTGTTATTTATTATTATTCATGGTTTTCTTTTCTTGTAGTGATCATAATTTGCTTTCATGTACAACAAACTGTACTGCATCATATTAAGAATGGATTTTCATATTTTGCCCATCGCTGTAGCTATTTAAAAATTGCTATCAGTATGAAGCAGTGCAGAACAACCACAGTGATAATCATATTTTTAAATGAGTACCCCTTTGATTGTCAATCAAAACAGAGCATCCGTATAAATACATTTTTGATGCAGCTCTCAGAAGTTAAACCCTATTTTGAACTATTTATTGAGCATAAACGGCAACATTCATTGATGCCAACGAGGGAAACCTTGGCTCACATCACATGAGCATAACCAAACAAATATTTTCCTGCATCACATTTTAACTCCACGTCCTTAAAGTGCAAGCATGGACTGGATTTCATCCCGCCGCTGCATCAACTTTGATCCATTATTGCGACCTAATTGTGTTCACGCACTTTTATCACAGGATGATGCTGTGGAGTCGCAAAGCGTAAATAGGTCACATGCGCTGTAGAATCCCAACCAGACCGATTTGCGGGGTTGAACCATGTTTTTTACAAGTGGCTGTTGCAGAAGCGTGACCGTGAAAGCAGTCTGTGTAACATTCACCATCATGTTTTATTTCAGGTCCTCCCATTCCAGTCGGAGTAGATGTTCAGGTGGAAAGTTTGGACACCATCTCTGAAGTGGATATGGTGAACAAATAAACAAACGCATATTGTAAAATTAATAAATCCTTGAAAGTGTCAATAAAATCTGAGCAATGTTAGGTTATTTTGATCAAGCTCTCATATTGGGCCTCATTAGATGTGCCTTACCTTATGAACTGTGTTTATTCCATATAGGACTTCACTATGACACTCTATCTGCGTCACTACTGGAAGGATGAGCGTCTGTCGTTCCCTAGCACCAACAACCAGAGCATGACTTTTGACAGTCGCCTGGTGAAGAAGATTTGGGTCCCGGACATGTTCTTTGTCCACTCCAAGCGCTCTTTCATCCATGACACCACCACAGACAATGTCATGCTGAGGGTTTATCCCGACGGCAACGTCCTCTACAGCCTCCGGTAAAACACAGCAAACGGCAGACATTTTATTCTAGCGTTTTTGTTTCTTTCTTTATATGCATTCACTGGTAATTTATTGTTTTGGTTGTACTTTGCATGGCATCATACTGAGGTTTATTGCCTACGGATATATTTTTATAAAGATAGAATGCCTGCATATCGAAATAAATAAAGAATGTTGTGTGAGATCTAGAGAGGTGTAGTCTGTGAAAAAGAACAGAAAATATTGCGTATATTTGCAATTATTATCTGGGCTTGTTTCTGAAGGTTGTAACATCTGTAGTTTACCTTATAAGGAGTAGAACTTGCTGGCACATTCCACTCCACACCCTACTCAGAGTAGAGTATAAGATAGACAGCACTTCCTTGTCGAGACAGACACTTAGTGGCACGGCTTGTGAAACTATCTGTCTCCAACGCGATGTTGCTCCTTGCCAATGAACGACAGACAACTGTCCGTTTGTGCTCCTGGAACTTCATTCACATAAAGGAACTCCCAATTGGTTGGTTTGAATATTTCTGGTTTGAATATTTTCTGGCTAACTTTAACACTACCTCATCAGTAACTTGAGAGGGACAACGTGTTAGAAACTCCTCTCAGGATGATGCAGCATCGTTTTATGTGGTCTAATATGTTAAGCACTGTATATATTATATAAATGTCTGTCAAAAAAGGAACAAGCTTTCTTCAAATTGTACATTAAAGGGAACAATTGTATCTATCTTTCATGTGTGCAATTTCCCAGACCCCAAAAAAAATTGAATTAGTCATAGGCTGTTTTTATGTGATAGTGAAAGAATGGTCAAAAATGAAAAACTGTTCCCCAAAACACAATGCTGGTAAAATAGAATGAATCATTAATGTGAAATGCAGCATAGGAGCAAACCTTGGAGATGAAGGTTGATACTGCAAGGGCAGGACAACTGGGATATGTAATAATATAATATATAATAACTGTAATCACATTACGAGATAAATGTGATATTGTCCAGCTCATCACAAGACAATATGAAATGATTCATCCCACATTCAGTGAAGGAATCATAATAGCTATTGTGCCCATGTTTTAAGGCACCTCTCCATACAAATAAAGAACATAGCGAAACTGCCACTCACTACATATGCTTTTTTTTGTTTGTTTTTTGCTTTTTTGTGTCTTGTAAATTAGAGTCACAGTCACTGCCATGTGCAACATGGACCTCAGCCGCTTCCCTCTGGACACCCAGACTTGCTCACTTGAGATCGAAAGCTGTGAGTGGTTTCATCATCTCGTAATTCACATCCTCGGGCTCCCAAAAGCGATATTCACATGGAAAAAAAAAAACACACCTCCTTTTTATCTCGTTTACTGCCACATCTGATGCAACCAAATGTGGTGCACTATATACACACACATATATATATATATATATATATATATATATATATTATTACCAAAATGAATACAGGGTTGGTATTTGTATTGATTAATTCATTCTAACCCATTTGTACAAATACAAATAATTTATATCACAATCCTAGATAATTAAAATCAGACGCGACCAGTATAATAATAGAATTGTAATACCATAGTAATATACAGGGGGTCTTCAGTATATGACTGTCCCGACATGTGACATTTAGAGGTTACCAGCAGCACGCGCAATAAACTAATTTGCGCAGCAACACAAGAATATGTCACGTGGCAAAATAAGCCACGGTTAGTTACCATTGTACTTGTATTGTTACTGTTTTTCAATTGATTGTTTTCTAGTTATGGCCTACAAGTGTTTTTCATAGAAATATGTACTGTAATTATGACTTTACTACTGCTGTAGGTTAGTAATAGACTATGGCATGTTCCGATTTACATAAAAATTCTGGTTACTTGTAAATCGAGGACCTCCTGTACGCTATTTCCTCAAATAGGGGCCTTCAATTAATTGAATTAGTCTCTGGGTGTGTCATCCACATAGGACAAATTAATGACTCACTCAAAGAGATGCTTCATTTTTGCTCTCAGAAAAAAAAGGGTCGTAAGTCACCTGCTGTATGTTCAAAGATGTCAATGTTGACAAACAAATTTGACCCATTTGAACCATGTTGCCAACTGAAAAAGCAGCACCTACGGAGGCAGCTATGCATTAAAGTGTGGAGGCTTACCATACTGTATGTTGTAAACAAGTTCCCTTTGCAGTATTAAATGTTATGTTTAACGACAGTTAACATTCCAGTCGACCCTGACGTGATCACGCCACAATTTTGTGTGTCCATGTTTATGCCCTGCTGAACTATAGGACATCATACATTGTAATATACCTGTTACATTGTTTAATACAGTTCGAATACCGTGTACAAATATAGGACTCATAAACCTCTCAAATGCCTGGTATTCTCTATTGTTGAGAACATAGTAATCATTGCAGTTGCAGAGTTATGGCTTTTGAAAAGCCATCTGTGAACCACTTTGTTTTAGTTGTGATATCTATCAGTCCTCTTTCTTAGGGCTAAATGTCTTTCAGGGCGGGGGGCACTATTGTCATGGCTTGGCTTGTTCCCTCTTCCCACAGATGCGTACACGGACGACGATCTGATGCTTTACTGGAAGAAAGGCAACGAATCCCTCAACACAGACGAAAGAATATCCCTTTCCCAGTTTCTCATCCAGAAATTTCACACCACCACCAAGCTGGCTTTCTACAGCAGCACAGGTAATCTTTTCCTTCCAGTGTGTTCGAGCCAAATGGGAGCATCCACGATCACGAGTATTCCAGTTGGACTCGTTTAGCTTTCGAAGCCTCTCCCACACTGATCGACAGTGAGCGGAGAAGCTCCGGAAGCAAACGCAAGGAAAATTCAAACTGTGTTCCTAGCACAGCCCACCATGTAAACTGTGCTACTATTTACAGTAAATTTCACACGAACACCGAATGAATCAAATGACTTCGAACAACTTGTGCGGCGCTTTAAATGACCTGCGGCGGTTTTCTCAGCACCCATCACTTCTATTCTCACAAAAGCCTTTCAAGTCTTAAAATTATTTTGTGCGCTATCTTCCCTTGCCAGAAATAGCATGAACCTTTCCTTCCAGTGGTTTTATGGCCTAGCGACTGCTTGTACACACCACTTAGTGTGTGTGTGTGTGTGTGTGTGTGTGTGTGTGTGCTTTCCAGGCTGGTACAACCGCTTGTACATCCACTTCACCCTGCGGCGCCACATCTTCTTCTTCTTGCTGCAGACCTACTTCCCCGCTACACTCATGGTCATGTTGTCTTGGGTGTCCTTCTGGATCGACCGCAGGGCCGTACCCGCCAGAGTCCCCCTAGGTAGGCCCCCCTTTTAGTCTCCTCTAGGGATCTACCCTTCCAGGTTTTGGGGTAATGCAGCTTTAATGTTCACAAACGAAGACTTTCAAAGAAAACACCGCCAACGGGGCTCCTACGCAGGATAGATTTGCACAAAAAACTATTATTATTATTCCCTGAAATATGGTGCTGCTCATTCAGATTTAATTAGCAAATTAACATTATATTTGGAGCTATAATGACAATTAGAGGTTGCAATTCCCTTTAAACATTGCCACGAGATGCTCTCTCCAAGGGTAATGCAAAGAAGAAAGTAATGAACGCATCACTTTAAGCGCTGGTGAATACATCAAACGCTGTCATAGCAATCTGCAGATACCAAACCAAATATGGCCCTGTAATATGATTATCCAAGTAAGTGGTATGAAATTCCTCCCCTGCCATGACATCATGAGAAAAACTGCAATGCTATTAGCTACCGTACCCTCAAATCCAGCAATGTAGCAAGTTTCTAGTCCTAACAAAAAGACTGACATTGACGTTGACATTGAAGACTGTAAATTGTCATCGGTGTGAATGTGAGAGCGTTGTTTATGGTGACCAGTCCAGGGTCAGTACGGATAGGCTCCCCCACCCCCACGACACTAATGGGATTAAGCGGTAGAGAAAGTCGATGGATAGATGTTTTACTTGTGGTGATTAATTGAGTCATATATGAAGGCACCACTTCAAATTCATCACGAATAAAAACTCACTTCCTCATTCCTATGCAAGTTTTTCTTCATTCAGATATTGAGGACGCAGATCAAATTCAGTTTTTCTGAGACTTTAAAGGCAAGATTTTGGTCATATTTGACCTCAGGGTTGTTCGACTTTAGAGTGTACATGATTATCGATCTATTGTGTTCATTATGTCTTCTTTTATGATTAGATTTCTTGTGTTCAGACATTTTTTTCAGGAAAAGAGAAGTTATCTTACCTTACTTATACGTTATTATTTTTAATGTGATGAGATGTTGCCCAGAGGAGCAGAGTCATAGTAAATTAAGTTCTCATAGATGATGTCATGTTGAACTTCTTTACACAGTAAAAGTAATTGAGACTGGATCAGCTGCTGGTTGGCACAAGTAGTGTCCTCCATTTTGACTTGGATCCTTCAAGACATTATTAATCAACAATCAATTCGTCGATTATTGTACCCATTCCCAATATTAACATTGGGCATGTTTTACTTGCGGTGCTTCATGAAGTCACGAATAAAGAAAACATTTCATATTCATGGACATCGTGAATAAAAATTCACTTCCTGTTTCTTTTGCATGTTTTTCTTGGTCTAGTGTTAACACAGTTAAAATTCCATTGTTTTTAGACTAAATTTAGGTGGAATTTGACCTTTGGGTTATTTGACATTAGACAATACATTATTATTTATAATAGATATAATGAGAAACTCCTGTTTCCACGGCACCTTCCAATTAAGCAGAATAATGTTGCCCAGAGGACTAGTGGAAGAAGTTCCCATTGCTAATGTCATGTCATTTTTTGAAAAAAAAATTTTAGAGAGCAGTTGAGACTCAATTGATTGCATCCCTGCCAAGACATGCACTCCATCTTGTCTCAATCACGTCACAACAAAGTTAACTAACACTGAATTTCTTCAGGCGGAACGGTGGTGGACTGGTGAGCACATCTGCCTCAGTTCTGAGGACCGGGGTTCAAATCACGGCCTCGCCTGTGTGGAGTTGGCATGTTCTCCCCGTGCCTGCGTGGGTTTTCTCCGGGCATTCCGGTTTCCTTCCCCATCCCTAAAAACATGCATGGTCGGTTGATTGAAGACTCTAAATTGCCCTTTGGTGTGAATGTGTGCGCGAATGGTTGTTTGTTTATATGTGCCCTGCGATTGGCTGCCGACCGGTTCAGGGTGTACCCCGCCTCCCGCCCGAAGATGGCTAGGATAGGCTCCAGCATACCCGCGACCCTAGTGAGGGTAAGCGGTACAGAAAATGGATGGATGGATGGATGAATGTCTTCGCAATCAATTAATCAGCAATTAGGCCCATCTGTAATAGAGCGGTGAGTAGAGTATCCAAATATTGTACTCAAGTAAGAGTACCATTACTTTAGAATAAGATGATTCAAGTAAAAGTAAAAAGTAGTCCTCCGAATAATTACTTGAGTAAGAGTAAGAAAGTACCCAGTGAAAAAAAATAGTACTAACCCGTGAGTAACTTCTGATTTATTTTTTAAATCAGAGCATGAACGTCAAATAAAATAAAAATTACTAAATAAAATACGAATGTGCAAATTCAGATATTGCTGAACAATATCATTAATCTAAACCATAATAAATAAAATCTTTACCAAATTAAATCTTTGTAATATAAATTAAGGCAAATTCAGCTCCCAAAAATTGTCTTATACTATTTGTTTCAATACTGTAGCCTCACCAGGCAGATTACAAAAAAACAGGAACAAGGCTGCAGTGGATATAAAAAGTATACACACCCCTGTTCAAATTGCAGGTATTTGTGATGTAAAAGAATTTAAATAAATCACATGTGAATTCCAAAGATAGATACATGTAAAGTCTTTTTAAACTGTTTCCACCTTTAATGCGATCTAGAATTGGTACAACTCAACATCTTTTTGAGAGGGGAGGTGAAAATAAATATTGCATGTGATTGACTTGGACTTGATGTTTAACACCATTGGAAAAGAGATATTCTGTTTTAAGAGGTCTTTTACCTGGTGAAATAGTTTAAATAAAATAAATAAAAATAAATCTTGTTTCACAAAGATGCACTCCCTCTAATAACTGGCATGTGGCTGTGTTCAGAAGTAACAGATTACATTCAAATTCATGATCAATGGGAGTCCACACACACCTGCCACCATTTCACTTTTTAAGTGGCAAAAAAAAACATCAACACATGCATAGAGCCGTATGGAAATATTATTTGCTTTACCTACTAAAATGACTGAATGAAGAAGCTGTTTTCTGACCAGACTTATTGATAAAGTGTGTGTGTAAGAGAGAGAGACAGAGAGAGAGAGAGAGAGAGAGAGAGAGAGAGAGAGAGAGAGAGAGAGAGAGAGAGAACGTACATCTGCAACTTACCGCAAGGTGTTTTCTCAAGTTAGAAGTGGGCTGAAATAACCAAGTTTGGGCGGTGGCAAAACTACGCTGCATGTTAAAGCTGTTTTTTTGTTTTGTGATCTGTAATGTCACTGCGGCTGTCACGACTCACTTTGATTGGCCCACGAAGCCCAATGGGAGACTTTGTGTGCAGACATGTGACTTTCTTGTGTCATTTGATTGGTGAACGTGAGTCAAACATCACTGTGGTAATCACGGTGGATTGGAGCAATGGCGCCTGATGTGGAAGTTGAAAATGAGAGTCTAAAAATAGATCACACATGCAATTATTGATAAATGAACGTAGCGAGCAGCATGTAGATTATTGTAACAGAGTAAAAGTACCATTTCTTCTTAACATAAATACTCAAGTAAAAGTAAAAAGAACTAAAACTATTTTGACAAGTAAAATTTATCTAAAATATTACTTGAGTAAATGTAACAGAGTAAATGTAAATGTATGAGTGAACCTGTAATATTAACATTGAATAATATGTGTCGTTTAATGAAGTTGCAAAGGAAGGCAATACTTGCGTTGTGAATGCATGTTTTTCTCTTTCAGCCTCACAAATAAAAAGCTATTTATTTCCTCGTGACATTTTAAAGCCAGAGGCGCACTGACGAGAACAGCTGCAGGCAGACTGTGTCCTACATGCTTACTTCCTTTATGACCTTACTGTGGCGCAAAACCACGCAAATAATCACGTCTCACGGCGTTCAGTATTGCTTTCTATTTTTGTCTTTTATTTAACATGGGCTTGTAACCAGCTGAGGTATTTGTGTGTGTCTGTGTGTGTGTTTGTGTGTGTGTGTTTCTCACGACAGGCATCACCACTGTGCTCACCATGTCCACCATCATCACCGGGGTCAACGCCTCCATGCCGCGGGTCTCCTACATCAAGGCGGTGGACATTTACCTGTGGGTCAGCTTTGTGTTTGTCTTCCTGTCGGTGATAGAGTACGCCGCCGTCAACTACCTCTCCACGGTGCAGGAGAGGAAAGAGAGGAAGCTCAGAGAGAGAGTAAGTAGTGTTGTTTTCACCCTTTTGATTGTTAATGGAACTCTTACCCTGTGAGATGCTGGAAAATTGCATTTTCACATCATCTCCTGCAGATATTATCTGCTGCACTGCACTTGCGCAAACAAATTAGAGAAGAGATTAAAACATTCGTATTGTCATCGTGTTTGAAGGCCTCATCTAATAACAGTGATCCCAAGAGGTGATTTATTAAAGTCAATAAGAATGCAATTATTTTGCTTCAAATCAACGTAGCTTTCCCCCCGATGCGGAACACATAAACAAACGCGCTCGTTGCCTGAATGTTCTTTTGCTATTCTACTGTGTGCAAAAGACTGAGACCAAGAAGAGAAAATATATGAAGTGGATGATTGGAAAAAGCGGATTCAAATCTCAAGTCTTAAATGGCCTCATTGACTGGTGTAAATTCAAACTAAAAACATGTAAAATAATTCTAAACTGACACAGGCAGAAATTAATATGATGTATATATTTTCCCACAGTAAATAATTGATGGGACAGGTGCAATAAATGATTGATAACAGCTGAGTTAGGTTCCAGCTCACCAGTGACCCTAATGACGACAAATGCTATAGCAAATGAATGGATGGATGGTTGAATATGTTATATTAAAACACAGCTCTAAATTGGTACATGCACTAATAAATAATACAATCTAGAACGCCCATTTGCAATACATATTTTTTAAATTGCATCAGTTTAAGCTACTCTCGGTGCTACGGCCAATTATTCCTGGGACGTCAACTCGTGGATATTAATATTTTTTTCATCTGCCAAATGAAAAAGACAGATGCAAAGAGGTTTACCTCAGAATAAAAATAGAATGATTTAAATCCCACAGTTTGATATGGCTGTTTGTTTGTGTCAGATTTCAGATGTAAACCTGTACCTGTATTTCAAAAATGGAAGGACTAAGGGTCAGGCCCTATCCGAGCAGTGGGGTCCTAGCGATGACGGGCTAACTGGTGAATGCATGGCCATTTGCTGTCAAAGAAAGTAGGAAGTAAAGTACTGTTCTATTGATTTAACATTTAACATTACATAAGATAGTGTTGTAGTGTTTTAATGTCAATACATGGGGTTAAAGCTAAGGTATCATGATTTCATGTTTTAATATATACAGTTCTAACTTTTTGTTAAAATGTTACTTAAAATATGAAGAAGAAAAAAAGATGCTCGAGCGGAGTTTCCAAAATTGAACACCCTGAAAGTGGTACAGTCTGGAGTTCAACCAGAACCTTGTGAAAAAAATATGCCCCCAAAATAAAAACAAAACCATCATCATCCAAAACTTTTGAGACTTTAGCTCAGTGAGTATCTGAAGATTTAAGTCTACAACTCCAAAACTACAACTACAATTTTTTTTTACATCTAGTGAGACCAAATACGGGTAGGGGACAGTGAGACTATCACCAGAGAACCACAAATGGAACGCTCTGCCATGTAGAAGAGGGTGTGGCTGCTTTGTGCAACATGAGCAATACAGTTAATTAACTATCAATTGCACACACAGATCAACTGCACCAAGAAGAACATTAATAGCATGTGGCATACTGGCTAATAACGAGCATGAAAATGACCAATCTAGCCAACGATTTTTTTTGCCCATGTGTGGAAAACTTGAAATGTTCTTCAGAGGGTAAGTAGTTTTACTTTCTTTTAGTTTCATTATACAGTTGTTAGTTTGATACTTGTATGATAGTTAGGAATGTTAAAACATTACTTAAATGTTGCCTGTACAGAAGGTTCTTGTTTTATGATGGCGTTCCATTCCTATGAAACCGGTGGAAGCGAACTGGTACGTACAGTAAATCGGAACGCGTCACAGTCGTCTATTACGAACATTAAGTACGGCGGCAACTGTGTGCTCTGCCGTGATACGGGGCAAAATATTCTTGCGCTGCTGCACAAATTAGTTCATTGAGCCCTGTTCATAATGTCGTTCTATGACGGCAACAGTTTGAGTTTGTGACGATTTAAACCACTTTATGTTATTTCCTATAGTTTTTAAAACGAATTATAGTCAAGCGTAGCAATTAAATAAACCAGCCAATACACAAACTGAAGGAAATTCTAAACTGGCACACACGAGAATGAATAATATATGATGTTAATTTGCAGTGACTATTTTCTAAATTGCATCAGTTGTAAGCCATGGCTAATCAATGCAGGCCTGGAACTCACACATCTTACAATATTCCATCTGGCAAATACCAAGGCATATGGAGCCAAAATCACCCACGTACCCCCGAGGAACATTTCCAGTACAAACATTTCTCCATAAATATTGTCCCTTATTTAGAGGTCTTGATTAAAGATTAACACACTAATAATCATGTTGTTGTTGTTTTTTAAACGTGCGCCTGCCCAGCTGCCCTGCACGTGCGGCATCGGCAACCCGGACGACATGATGATCGACCCCCAGATCACCGGATACGGCACTGTGGACATCAACACCACGGGGAACTACGGCATGCCGGAGAACGGCGGGCGACAGGATCGGATTCTGGCTCAGGTGGCCCTAAACGACCCGCAACTCACGGGCCAGGTGAAGCCCTCCAGGGGTTACGTGAACATATGGATCGACACGCACGCCATAGACAAATACTCGCGCGTGGTCTTTCCCGGCGCTTACATCCTCTTCAACATCATCTACTGGTCCATCTACTCGTAAGGTGCACACGCAGGAGCGTCGTCACAGCCGGTGGTGAACTGCACGGTAGGGCGCCGAGCTGAGAAGAACTGACACTTGGAGGACTTGCTGGAAACACCACTGGGAACAAGGACCGCCGCCTTCTCAACAACAGCCTCTCACAACTGGTGACTTGCACTGGTTCCGATCCATATGCACGTGTGTGTGTGTGTGTGCGCGCGCGCGTGTGTGTGCGCGTGCTGTCATGCTGTGACTGTTGTGGCGTTCACGGAAAGACGTTTGCTGTCGCTTGATGTTCGCCTGCTATGAGAGGGGAGAGCAGCACTTTTTCATAAAGTGCTCAAGGGATGAACAGATGCAACTGCTGCACAAATATGTTTCTGATTATATATTATAAGCATTAAATGTTTTAGGGCTTTTTTTCAATGTTGCTCTGAGGTTTTTGTTTGAAAAAGGTATCATTCACAGATGGACGGCACTAAATTTCCAAGCTTTTTGCCTATGCCGTCTAATGTGGATGTAGCATGGATGAAGAAGGGCCCGTTTTTCGCTGCCAGCAGCATTGATTCTTCTTCTTCAGACAAATAACTAATGTGGGTAGAGTATGGTGTCAAAGTTTAATGATCAATTAAAGGATTCATCCATCCATTTTCTGTAACGCTTATCCACACTATGCTCGCGGGCGTACTGAAGCCTATGAAAAAAGCTTCTTTACAGCATTGCAGCTTTAATCATCATAATTTTTCTAATGACTTCGTCCCCTTTTTGGGGACCTGACTCATGTGTAACCTGGTGAAAATGCATGTACTGTATTTTAAGGGCACCTCAAAGTAACTCCCCGAGGTCACAATAGCGCCCTTGGGAAGTTAGAAAATTTTTTTTTTTCCTGTTGCCAGTTTTACTGATCAACAAGAAATTGGGTGGACATGTCTATAATAGCAAAACACAAGAAAAAGTCTCAAGGACCCATGCCCAAAATTGAACAATCTGCAATTTGGGGCAAATTCCAGGGCTCATACTTTGATGAACTCTAGCCATACATTTTCTATTGTGCATTTCCTCATTTAGGTTACGGGTGAGCCGGAGTCTAACCCAGCTGACTTTGGGGCGACAAGTGGGTACACCGTGGTTTGGTCAATTGTGTGGCAGATATAAACAAAGCACCATTCACATGTATGGAAAATTTAGAGCCTGTCCGCATGTTTTTGGGATGTGGGCGGAAGCATGTGAACAACACAAACTCTACACAGGAGGGCCTGAGCCGAGATCTAAATACACAACCTCTCGACTTTGTGGTAGATGTGCTAACTGTCGAAGTTTAATGATCATTTCAAGGGGTTGCAGTGAAAGAGTGAGGTTTATCACCGCTTGTAGCATTATTTTCTTTTTAGAATTGCCTCGCAGAAGGTTCCAAACCCCTGAATGAGAACGTTGATAGGCACTACATCACCTCTTTCTGCACACTTGCCAATCAGTCACACAACACTAAACCTCCTCATGACAATCAGCACGTGAAATATGACTCGATGTATGTTTCCTTGTGTGACTTTTGTATCAGTGCTGTGAAGCTACCGCATTGCATCTTTGTGATTGGACAATGTTTCGTTAAAAAATTATTACAATTGTAAAAAAAATAATAATAATACAACACACACACAAAAGAGGGAAACACTTGCTGATGTACTCACTCATTAAAATGACTTTATTTCTTCTTTATAATCCAAGGACAGCTTGTGTTCTCTGTTGGGTGTTGTGAAGCTTTGAGGTTCACTGTGATCCTGCCTAGATGCTTACACTCAAAACATACTTTGCTGGTTTATGAATAAATAATAAATAGAAATACAGGTACAGTATTAAACATTTACTTTGACATGGCACGTGTGAGATGTTGTGTTACAATGTTTTTGTAGAAATGCTCATTAGGGTCACGGGTGAGCTGGACTGTCTCCCAGCTGACTTTGGGAACACACTTGATTTAGTTTACACCTAGGCACAATGTAGAGTCTGTAATTAATCTAACATGCACGTGTTTGGAATGTGGGGAGAAACCGGAGTACCTGGAGTAAGCCCATGCAACATGCAGTGAAGCCAGAAGCCAAAGAAATTGTTTCTGTTGGTCCAGAAGTATTAGGACAATCACAGTGTTATTGTGATTTTGCCTTTAAACACCACCACAAATTGATTTGTCGTAGATACGGTACAGTAAAACAATCAACATGTGACCAAAGTGTAGATTTTCAGCTTTAATTTAAGAAGACTCACAAACAGTGTAAGGGTATGGCAGAATGACAGCCATTTTATGTCGGAGTAAGTTCCTTTTAAGGTAGAAGTATTCGGACAAAGTGACACACAAATGTGAGTAGAGTGCATGTAAAAAGTCTACTTAGCTCTGTTCAAACGCCAGGTTTTTGTGATTAGACTTAGATTAGACGAAGCTAAATCATTTCAAAATCTTTCCACCATTATTGTTCCCTATAACCTGTACGACTCACTTAGAAAGGAAATATTTTAAAGAGGGAAAGTGAAAATAAACATCTGCGATTGTGTTTGCACAAGTGTGCACACCCACTTGTAACTGGGGATGTGGCTGCATTCAGAAATAACCAATCACATTCAAACTCATGTCAATGGGACTCAGCACACACCTGCCACCATTTGAAATGCCCCCGATTAAACCAAACTAAAGTTCAGATGTTTTAGTTGGCTTTTCCTGACATTTTTTGTTGTCACACCTTACAGCAAAAGCCATGATCTGCAGAGAGCTTTCACAGCATCAGTCAGGAGAAGGGTACAAAAGAATTGCCAAGGCATTACATGCACTGTGGAACACGGTGAAGACAGTCATCATTAATTGGATGAAATATGAAGTGCACGTCCCTCCAAAACTGAAGAAAAGACAAGAAATCTCATCAGGGAAGATTTCCAAGAGGCTAACAGCAACATTGAAGGAGCTGCAGGAATTTCTGCCAAGTACTGGCTGTTTAGTACATGTGACAACAATCTCCCGTCTTCTTCATATGCCTGGGTGATGGGCTAGGCTAGGGTGACAACATGGAAGCTTTACATCCAAGCCCGGCTATAGTTTGCAAAATCACACTTGAAATCCCAAACGCATGTGGAAAAATGTGTTATGGTCCGATGAAACAAAGGTTGAAGTTTTGGTGGATTGCAACCGCATCGATCACCTCAGTTGTTTAGTTTTACGTGCCGGCTTTACAACATTGTATTGTTTTTCACTTGAGTTGTACAGGTTAAAGTGACATTTAACGGTGGAAAACGTTTTTGAAATGATTTATCTCAGTCTATTTTTTTTTATATCACAAAAAAACGTGCATTTGAATGACCGTGTAGACTTCAAGTGTATAACTATTATTTTCAATACTTGAAAATGAAAGAATGAATGAAAATGGTTTACAGTCAGTTACCTTCAATTTTGTCTTCAATAAGTAAAAAGCATTCTGTACTCTATTGACTCGGCCACTGAAGAATATTCAATGTCAATTGCCTTCAAGTGCATGATGAGAGATGGTTTTCTGGAATGGAAACAAATCTGCAGAGGCTTGTTGAAAGAATCATCTCGATATTTTCTGAAGGAAAGGAATTTATATTTGATCGAATGAAATTGGTGACCTGTTCTTGTTAGAAGAGCATGTTTTTCATTTACTAAAAACAAATATGAAAGAAGCAAGAGCCACAAACAAGAATCAAGCGAAGGTGCTGCAGTGAACAAGATGCCTGTGGGCTCCAGACTTCTATTGATGTTCATCCAACTATTAAAATTGATGGTTTTATTTACAACTGTGTCAAATGTCAACTTTCTTTGAGCCCCTGGAAATTGGAATCCTCTGAAAAAAAATTGGCTTTCACACCTAAATGGTAAATGTTATGTTTTTGTCAAACCTCTCAAATTAAAGCTGAATGCTCCTTTTGCATCATTTCAAATCCATTGCATTGGCGTATGAATCCAAAATCCTAAAAACTCCGCCACTGACATGACTTTTTTCCTTTCCTTATAACTGCTTTTAATGTTGTGTAGTACGCTGTATTGTCATGAGTTCTCGTCAGTACTCTTGCTTCAGTTTGGCCGCAGCAAAGTCCTCTTTCACTTGGCTCAGCGGATGTGGGTCGCACACTACATCTACAGCTGTCATGGCCAGAGCCTTGGCCACCCTCAGGGTGTACATCTGGGCTTCTTCAGCGCTTGGCAAAGACACAGTCGACGATGAGGAGGAGGAGGAGGAGATGGCATCATGTGGACACGAAGTAAACAGGCAAACAACATGGCTTAAAAGAATATTATTATACTACCTGCTGTGTTGGCTTATTCCTCAGTGTGATTAAACACGTCTGTGCCAGTGTAGAAGACGGGATGGATCCCTGGGACCATGAACGACACGTTGCCAAAGTCTGATGAGGCTGCAAGATTTTAAAAAACAATTAACAATTTCATCAATAACAGTAAAAACATATTCCACTGTCTTTCATTTTGAAAATAAATTATAGTAATTTTGCTGGTATGAGTATTTGAATTACTGGCAGTTGTTATCATTCTTATGGTAATAATTGTTTATATGAGGGAAAAAATGTTCAGTAATTTTTAGCATTGAAAGTGTGAAAAATATTATTTTTCACACTTTCAATGTTAAAAATGTCTTTACCGTTATTTATCCCAAATGAAATTTCATGATTTGGTGTTTATTATATTTTTGGATATGTAGGATTTTTCTCCTTTTGCTTAATCTGCTTTTCTCATGAAAAGTAACACAAATGCATCTTAGTGTCTTAAGAGTTGTTTTTTTTTTTTTTTTTTTTTGTTCTTTTACAAATGGTCCCTCTATGACACTCAAGCTATCTTTAGCGTTAATGTCACTGAAGGAAACCTAATTATGTTGTTTCAATACACCAGAGGGATCTGTGATCTGAAGTGCCAGGATGTGGCAGCCATTTTGCATTCACACAATAGCAGACAGCAAAATAGATGGCGTTATTTCTCAGGTATGTATGAGTTTGTGAAAGTTTGTAACGTTCTCGTTGTAATGAGAAACAAGTGTTTTTTTCCATGTCTCTTTAGGGGCTCCGTATGGTTTAATTTTCTAAATCACAAAATCCTAGAATTTGAACAGGGGTGTGTAGACTTTATAAATCCACTGTATGTACATGTGTGTAAGTCACTTTGTCCAAATCCTGTTGATCCCCTTTAAAATGGAGATAGCATGGCTGTACCGTACCATTGCACTGTTTGTGATTCTTCGTAAATTAAAGAAAGAGGTGGGTACCCAGAGGTGGGTAGTAACGCGTTACATTTACTCAAGTAAAATTTTCGATAAACTGTACTTATCAGAGTACTTTAAATGCACTGTACTTTTTACTTTTACTTGAGTATTTATGTGAAGAAGGATCGATACTTTTACTCCATTACAATGGTCGACATGCCGTTCGCTACTTTTATTCATCCATTCATGCGTGTGCGCGTCTATTTTTAGACTCCATCTTCGACTTCCGCATATGGCGCCCGTTGCGACAATCAAACGTGAACACTAATGTCATCTGACTCCAATTCACCAATCAGACAACACAAGGCAGTCAGACGACTGTGCACGTAGCCTTCGCGAGCTAATCAAAATGACTTATTTGGGGGGGGGGGGGGGGGGGGGGACAAACAAAACAAAAAATTGAGTATGTTTACAGACCAAAAAACAACAGCTTTGTCATGCAGCTTTTAAATTGTGACTGCCCAAACTTGGATATTTCAACCCACTTTTAACTTGAGAAAACTCCTTGCGGTAAGTTGCAGATGTTTTTGCTGTTGTTTTGGCAGTGGATGTGGCAAAATTAGCATGCACACACACACACACACACACACACACACTATCAATAAGTCTGATGAGTAAACAGCTTCTTCATGAAGTCATTTAAGTGAATAAGGCAAATAATGTTTCTGTAGGGCCCAATGCATGCATTGTTGATTTTTGGCAGTTAAAAATTGAAATGGTGGTAGGTGTGTGTCGACTCCCATATGTTATTGTTTTTTATTTGATGGTCATGCTGTGATTTAAAATAAATAAATAAATAAATCAGAAGTTACTCTCAAGTTACTCTTTACTCGAGTAGTTTTTTTCCATTGAGTACTTTCTTACTCTTACTCAAGTAAATATTTGGATGACTACTTTTCACTTTTACTTGAGTCATATTATTCTAAAGTAACAGTACTCTTACTTGAGTACAATATTTGGCTACTCTACCCACCTCTGCTTATGACAAACAAACTATTCCCCAAATTTAAAGGGATCATACTGAATTAGAACGACAGATAGAGGTCCAACCAAAACATTTGAGAGAAAAAAACTCTTTCAAAATCACTCAAAACTTCAGAATTCAAATCTCTGTCATGCATTATTGAGACCTTTGCATATCTTATGGAAGCTCAGTTCAGCTTGCACCAAAGGATTCAATTATGCTTTTTCCTTTGATTTTTATTGTGACATTGGAGGTGTTAGGAATAAGACTTCAGCGTCACTTGTTATCAAGGGTAAGGTAGAGTGTTTTATGGTTTTTACATCTTAATATGTTAGCATGTCTGCCTCACGCTTCTGATGTTCGGGATCTGAATCTCAAGTTTGCACCTTCTCCCCTTGCTTGCATGGGCTTCCTCTGGGTTCTCTGGCTTCCTCCCACCTTCCAAAAACATGCATGTTCTTCCTAGAAGACTCTTAATCGACCATATACTGCAAAGATTATGTTTAAATATAAGAACTATATACACTACTTGTTTTGAGAGGATTCAGACCAGAAAGAAGTGAAATTATCTGCCAGCGCTGTAAGAGAATTACACGGCTTGCTTGAAATAAGAACAATATGCTGGCTTTTCCAAAAATTAAAATATGTGGTGAAATACTCATTCCAAGCACATTAAGTAAAATACACTCAAAACTAGTTCGTGTATTCTTTTTGATGCCTTGTTTTACACAATTTGAGTGAAAAGGTCTTAAAACCAGTGCAGCTAAGCGAGACATTTTTTATTCAAGAGTTTTTAGGTTTTCTCAGTGGCCTTGTCCCCCACACGTAATTGAGTTACTGTGCTGCAACAGCAGTGAAGCCTTTCATTGTAATCTTCATACTGTGTCAAAGATGAGTCACAAGAACACGTGAAAGGCACTTTAGCCTCGCTGGAGAAGAACTTTACAACCAATTATTAAATTGATTCATTTCAGCCACTAACAGTGAGCTAAAGATAAAAGACGATCGAAACAAATACAAATGAGAAAAACTGTGTTGATCAGCTGCATATAGCACATCACTTCCTGTCGAAGTACCGTACACACGCCGAATGTGTGTGTGTGTGTGAGTGTGCATGTGTGTGTGTGAGTGTGCGTGTGTGTGTGTGTGAGCATGTGTGTGTGTGTGTGTTTGCACTTGAGAATGTGGGGCATGGGCGACTTAGGCGTCGTTACACACTCACGCAGAGGGGACTCCAAATAAAAAGGAGACATTTTTCAAGTCCCCAGTATGAAATGCCCTAAATCATGTTAAAATCCTGTGGAAGATGTTCTGGTGATTTTTGTTTTTTTCATATTAAGCAGAGAGAGGACTTGCAAGTGTGTGTTTTTTTTTGCCCTTGCCCAGCGGTCCGCCTACTGACTAAAGCAGGGATTTTTTTTTTTTTTTTCATTTTTAACACACCTCTATTGTGTGTAAATTAAAGTCTTACACAGCTTCTCCCAGACACGGGCAATTTCTCAGATCAGAATGGAAATTCTCTAAACAATTTGTTCAGTCTTCACATCATTGTTTCACTTGTGCACATCAAAAAAGTAGTTTCTCATTTCTTTGAACAAGTTGCAAATGCTTTGGCAAATGCATGCAAATGATTATGTACAATTACTACATTATCACTTGCTTGTCATGTTGATCAAAATGTGTTATAGTGTTCTCTTTTGTATAATCTTGCCCCTCACAACATTTAGGCATTCATTCATTGCATAAGTTTACATGCAAATGGTTGAACAAGTTAACTTTCATAATATGTCCAGCATATTTTTATATATTTCCATTAGACTTTTCCCCAGGTCAATCTTGACTTTCTCTAATGAAGGGGATGTATGAAACATTACATCAAGCAGGTTTTCTGAAGTAGCTCAAAGGCTCCATCTAAAGTTTTCTTTATCAGATTTTGGAAAATATTTTGACTCAACCGTTTAAAATGGTCAGCCTCAAAATACACCCTAAACCAGTTTTCACAAGGCGTTTTTCAACGTGTGCTCAGCCTTATCTTAGAAAAATACAATTTGTTTGTTGTTTTATATTACATCTATCCGTTGTCCGTACCGCGTCTCCTCACGCGGGTCGCGGGGGTGCTAGCGCCAATCCCAGCTATCTTCGGGCGCGAGGCGGCGTACACCCTGAACTGGTCGCCAGCCAATCGCAGGGGACATAGGAACAAACAACCATTCACACTCATATTCACACCTACGGGCAATTTAGAGTCTTCAATTATCCTACCATTATGGTGGAGGATCATGCCGCTCAATACACTCATAGGAATTCATATTCTTTAACAATTCCCAAAATGTTCAAATGGTCTTGATGCATATTTACATTGTTGTGTTATTTTTATTTCCTTTCCATTTTTCCTTCATTCAATGCATTTATGTCAGTATTTAATATATAGACCATCGATCACTGTACCTTACAGTGGAGGAAATAATTATTTGATCCCTCGCTGATTTTCACCCACTGACAGAGACATGAGCGGTCTATAATTTTAATGGTAGGTTTATGTAATGAGTGAGAGACAGAATATCTAAAAAAAAAAAATAAAAAAAAATCACATTTAAAAAAAAAAAAAAAATTGAAAAATGTATTTGTATTTCATTGACTGAATCAGGTATTTGATCCCCTACCACCAATAAAGAATTCTGGCTACAACAGCCTAGTCCTCCCACTTTAACAATGTACTCCTAATCTAAATTCGTTAGCTGCACGAAAGACACCCATCTAAACTTATTTCCTGTATAAAGACACCTGTCCACAGAATCAATCAACCAGATACCAATCTCTCCATCCAGTGGCAGTTTGTGATATGGGCGATATAGGGAGCCCCCAGGGCGGCATTCTGTTGGGAGGGGTGGGGACATTTAACCCCCCCATCCCCAGTATCATAAAATGCTTTAATGCGGACTCTTCCAGATTTCAGTGAGCTCTCAATGAGATTTCAATTAGTTCCTATTGGGGGTTACAGACGTTACCGATTCGTTTTAGCAAGACCTCACACACACATACACTAACGCTGATGAAAACGAGGGTGTCCTGGATTTACTTATTGACGTGACAGTGACAATCTTATTTTAGAAGAGACTAAGAGCACGCTACTGCAAAGCATAAAACTGCAGCATCGCAAGCTAAGGCACAGCAGCGTGTAATCCTAACGTTAGCGTGTGTTTATTTTTGGTGTATGCTGAGGGGTTTACTACTGCTGCTTGCAGCCTCTTCACTCGAACATTTCTCCCTAAATGTTAGAATCGTACGTGTGGAGAATATGAAACAGTAGGAGTGTCGAGGAATGTGCTGCTTCGGGAAACAAACGCAGGGTTGTTCTTGTTCCTTAAGTTCAATCGCAAGATGACACCCGAGGTCTCCATGGCAACACTTGAGGAACATTCTCGGATGTGATGGAAGGCCTTTTCTTCTTTCAACATACAATATTAATATGTTGACTGCAGTGCATTCAATTCAACTCTGTGTTTTCTTTTTGTGGCATTAGCAAGGAGTTTAATGTAACTATGACAACAGTTATAGCCAGTAAATAGAATAGTTCTAAGCCATAGTGTGTGTGCGTGTGTGTGTGTGTGTGTGTGTGTGTGTGTGTATGTGTGTGTGTGTGTGTGCGTGGATGCGTGCGTGTGAAGAGGGACTTGGGGATTCAGCTATTTCTGATCCATTCGTCCATCCATTTTCATTAGGGTCACAAATGAGCTGGAGTCCAGCCAGATAACTTCAGGCGAAAGGCGGGGTACACCCAGGACTGGTCCCCAGCCTGTCACAAAGCACACATAGACAAACATCATGTCAGCCTCAGTAAATGGGTTTATACACAATTTTCCCCCTGGTTTGGTTTCTTTACTCGCAGTAAAAAAAAAAAAATTAAGTTACTGGCAGGGACGCCAGTAATTTACAGTTATTTTACCATGCATTTACTGTAATTTGATTTTAACATGGCGGCACGGTGGACGACTGGTTAGAGCGTCAGCCTCACAGCTCTGAGGACACGGGTTGAATTCCCGGCCCTGCCTGTGTGGAGTTTGCATGTTCTCCCCGTGCCTGCGTGGGTTTTCTCCGGGCACTCCGGTTTCCTCCCACATCCCAAAAAACATGCATTAATTGGAGACTCTAAATTGCCCGTAGGTGTGACTGTGAGTGCGAATGATTGTTTGTTTGAATGTGCCCTGCGATTGGCTAGCAACCAGTTCAGGGTGTACCCCGTCTCCTGCCCGATGATGGCTGGGATAGGCTCCAGCACGCCCGTGACCCTAGTGAGGAGAAGCGGCTCAGAAAATGGATGGATGGATGATTTTAACATGCAAAGTACAGTACCATATCTTGCCACCAAAACTGAAACAGAAGCCCTCAACGAACCATCGGTAAGCTGCTGTCTGGGCATGTGAAGAGATGATGGTGCTTATGTCTCCAAAGTGTTCTGTAAATTGACTGTCTGTTGTACTAGAGCGGCTCCAACTACCGGAGACAAATTCCTTGTGTGTTTTGGACATACTTGGCAAATAAAAATGATTCTGATTCTGATCACTTGAGAGAAAATACAGAGCGGCTGTGGCTCAGTTGGTCCACTGACCAAAGAGGCGACGGTATGAATTCCTGCTCCGTTGAAGTGTCCTTAGGGAAGACACTGAATCCTCAGTTGTAATTGGCATTGGTCTGGCTGTGGCTCAGTTGGTAGAGTGGGTCGTCCAATCACACAAGTGTCGCTGGTTAGAATCCCAACACTGACTGTCCGCATGTCGAAGTGTCCTTGGGCAAGACACTGAACCTTAATTTGCTACCAGTGGGGCCTGGCAGTACCTTGGATGGCAGCAGCCGCCCATTGGTGTGTGAGTGGGTAAATGTGAGGCTTTGCAAAGCGCTTTGGGCACTGTGATAGTCTAGATAAAGCACTGTATAAGTGCAGTCCATTTACCATTTTTAAATGACAACCTGTCCTCAATTGCTTCACCTGGTTAAACAAAATAACTTATTATTAATTATTATACATTTAAATTAATTTTGTTAACATTAACCAAGCATTGACTGTTAATTTACCTGCGAGGGATGACTATTTAACAATATTTAACAATAACTATGAAATACAGTAAAATACTGTTGTAAATTCACCGTTAATTAACAGTAATTCGTTACTGTGTAGGTATTTCATGTCTTTTATGAAAAGTTGTTTCCTTGACTGACACTGAAAGAGCAGCTTTTAGACCCAAAGAGGTCTAAATGTGATGGATTATTTATTTATTTTTTTACTTTAATTTACACATTTTTGTAATTGCACATTATTTATGTAGAGTATATCTTATCAAAAAATAATATTTTTTATTTTTTGTCTCATTTGTGTTTTCTATTTTTAAATCAGATAATGAACAACTGGCTAAATGAATAACAGTAGAAATAAAAAAAAGACATGTATATATAACATACAGGCCGGCATGGTGACCGACTGGTTAGCGCATCTGCCTCGCAGTTCTGGGGACTGGGGGTTAGTTTTACAGTCCTCTGCACATTATCAGAATATTTTGTGAAAATTCTTATTGATAAATATTTGTTAGGACGATATAATAGATAGCTGGATGGCTTTCTGAAGCGAGTGGCCCCATCTGCTGGTCTACTCTAGAAGCCTTCTCATTATAAACTCTACAGTATTAGACTATTTGAGACCTAAATTCAGCTTTGACCGATTTAGGTAAGTATCCACACAACAAAATTTAAAACTGATAGTTATCAATGGCAAATGTCCTCCAAACAGGACAACTCCCGTTGTTTGCATGCTGATGTCACGCATGAGGGAAGAGATGTGCCACCATTGTTTGAAAAAGGTCAGAGGGAGGCCGCCATGCACATGACGAGGCCTGTAAGAAATGAGAGCGTACGCAAGCCAGCAGGATCCAGTCCGATCCACTGGCCGTCACTCTGGAAGCACGCTAGAGGGACCTAGACCTCTGTGAAATGGCGATGAACACCGATATGTATGCATGCAGGTATACATTTATGCATGTTGTTAGTAGAACATGCAAATGAGCTGCTTCTGTAGAATGAGGTCAATGGAATGAATAAAGACACAGCTCAGTGCGTGGGAGTAAGCAGGTGTATATGTGTGTTTATGTATTTGTGCATTGGGGGGTAATAGGGGGCAGCTGTCACTCACACTTTGTTGGGGGGGGGGGGGGGGGTGACATGTTGAACAGCACTCAGCTAGTCTGCGTTCTGACGTGACATGTCCGTCAGCGAGGTTTACGCACCGCCGACCATGTCCATCAGTCTCAATTGTGCATCAATTAAATGACATGGAAGGGAAGGGGAATGAAGGGTTGGAGAGGAAGCACCATGTGTCACCCTATTGTTTTAGTCAAGGATTTGCCCAGTGGGGACATGTGTTTTATTACAGATGATTCGTTTGGACTACCACAAGTCAGGATAGAAATAGCAAAGTTTATTTATTTTTTTTAATCTGATAATTTATGAAAGTAAAGAACAAAACATATTTTAAAACTATATATCTTACAATTAAACACTTCCAAACATTATGTTCTGATAAAAAAAAAATAACATAATAATATGTAAAATAAATAAAAATAAAACAATAAGAAATCCATCAATTTTCCGTACCACTTATCCTCACTAGGGTCACAGGGGTGCTGGAGACTATACCAGCAATCTTCGGGCGAGAGGCAGGGTACACACTGAAACCGGTCGCCACCCAATCGCAGGGCACATAGAAACAAACAACCGCACTCACATTCACACCTACGGGCAATTTAGAGTCTTCAATCGACCAACCATGCATGTTTTTACGATGTGGGAGGAAACCGGAGTATCAAATGTAAAAAAAAAAAAAAAAAAAAAAAAAAATTAATAGAAAGTCATTTAAAATACTATTGTGAAAAATAAAAATAAGAATTATAAATACCAAAGATGAAGACAAACTATTATTTAATTAGTAAAAAAATAAAAACACAACACAACATCTAAGTAAAGCGAAAGAGAAAATACATATGTATGTGTATGTATATATATATATATATATATATATATATATATATATATAATTGAATAATAAATATAAATGAAAAAAAATGTCAATAGATTAGATTAAAACAATTTCATGAAATTACTAATGTGCAAAAGAAAAACAAAAACAAAAAAAACAGCAGTCAACTTCCAGTCCGTTCCAAAACAGAGAAGGTTGAAAGGTGTTGATGAGCGTGATTTTAACCATGAAGGTTCCGCCCTGCTGAAGCTGACATGCTGTCAGTTTGAGCCTCATGTCAGCATCTCACGCTTGGAAGGGGTAACCCACAAAAATGCGTCTCCAATCGCACCCCAAGGTCTCAGATGCGTGTGTGTGTTCATGTGCGTGTGTGCCATTTCTATCATTGGCACCAGTGTATGCTTGTGTTTTCCGAGCTAGAATATATTAAAACCTCATTCTACACCTTCAGGGGATGAAGTTTGAAAGGGGGTGGGGAGATGCGATAACACTGTATGAGTGTTTTTCTATTAAGGCATTACAGCGTAAACGGAACGAAATAATTCTATGTTGCTGCCACCGATTCCTAAAAGCTTTTTTTCACTCAGTCGAAATTTATTTATTTATTTATTTTTTTCTCGCGCTTGGCAGACTGTTGGTAATTTGCAGAAGAAAATCATGACGGGCTCTGTGGTTAAAGCCATCACTATGCATGGAGTCAGTGTGAGAGAGTGGCATTGTGTGGATTTGTATATTTGGTTCAAGACAAATCACAGTGCGGCTCACATAGCAATGTTGAAAAGCGGCAATTGTCTCTAAAATAAGAAAACCTAGAGTTACAGAGCAGCCCTGTAGGATATGAGCCTTTCCTTCATTTGACAGTAGTGGCAAGGGTGCTGTCTGCTCTAATAAAATCAACTTCATAGTGCGAGCGTGAGGAGGAAGAGGAGAGCCGATTGTGTTAAGCAGAACTGTCGTTTACGTTAGCGAGAGGATGCACTGTTCAAAATACACAGTATGAATGCGCTTGTACTCGTAGTTTGCAAGTTTACAAATCCACTGAGAAACATTTCTAATAATTTGTCCTTCACGTGCAGCCAAAGATAAACCCTATATCACTGCACACTACACCCACAATAATAAATCATAATTGTGAATTACAATTAAATCCTACACCAACCCACATCCCTTACTTTAATGCTAATCTTATGCCCGACCCCCTTATTTACAACCGCTAACCCTACACCGGTCCCAAACATTAGCACAAAGACAAATTTGAACACTAACTCCTACCTTAACAGTAATCCTTAACACTAACTTTCGAAAACAATATAGGAACACAATCATGAATCTCAAGAGATAATGCCCATGACAAACCAAAGGTAAATGTTCTTTGCTTTCATCTAATTGAATTTATGTTAATCCTTCCAATGTACATTTTCAGCTCTTTGGCAGCTACAGAAAAAAGAAACAAATATGAAGTCTTGAATCTTACAATAGTGTCTGGCAAGTGGAACGAGGTTATTGTTCTGTTTATAAAAGAAAATCAAAAATCAAAAAAATTGTATACTTCACTGTATTTCCTCCTGTTCTTGAAATTGATACTGTGTACATTTGTACTGCGTTTTCCAGGTATTTAATGACTGTACACAGTGTCTGACGGTACCAAGATGCAAATAAGGTGCAGCACCCATCTGAAAACGTCTCGTCTGTTCACAGAGTTTGGGGGACAGCTACACTTACATTAACCCAAACACTAACCCTTATCAAATGTAGTTCAAACCTTAACACCAATACTAATTCCTACCCCTACCCTGAATCTCTTACTTTAACACTAACCCCAATCACTAAATCTACATCACAACACCTAACATAAAACCCTATCCAAACCCTAATCCCAAACTACTAACGCTGTCCTAATCCCTAACCCGTGCACTAACTCCAGCCTCAATTCCTAATTTTAAAACTAATCGCAACCTTAACACTAAACCTTAACCCTACAGTAAACCTGACTCTACGTGAGCCTTACTCCTTGAACCTAACCCAAACCATAACCCCAACCACAACACTAAACCTAACCTGAACATGAATCCACAACTTTAACATCAATCCTAACCATAATACCTCATTTTTAACACTAACCCCATTGTTAATCCCCAACCACTAAACCTACCCCAATCTTTCAATTTGACTCTATCCCCATTTTAAATCCCTAACCCTCCACTAATCCCTAATTTAAACCCTGAACCCTCACCCCTAAATTTAACACTAACCCTACCATTATCTTGAATCACCAACCCCATTCTACTCACCAACCTTAAAATTAAATTTTACCTCAGCCTTAATCCCTAATTTTAACACTAACCATTACCCCAAACCTAATCCATAACTTTGAACTCTAACCACTAACCCTGTCCCAAATTCCTAACCTTAGCACTAAACCTTCCGTAGCCCTGTACCTCATGTTGTGCCCATTGAGCGTCAAGCAGATATCTTGATATCTTCATCTCTACATTGCACAATGTTTAGTGCGCTCACTGCACTCCAGTCGGAAAAGAGTTATTTCATCTTTATGTTCCAGAGGAAGAAGAAGGCATCCAGAACAGATAATTGCCACAAGCACATGTTAAATTAAATATGGAGGATGGTGGCTCTGGAAGGCCTGCAGGGAGAGAGTGAGAAAGCAGAGTTCTGATTCTTTTAACAGTGACGAATTCTCACAGGAAACTCACTTAAATCAAATGACAATGATTTGTATTGTCGGATTAGACATGAAGTGAATCTTATGAACAATAAGACTCATTAAAGCGTCAATGTAAATTCAATTAAATTGCATCTCTTGACTGTGTTTCTTAATCTCAATACAGACATGACACAAAGACGAATCAGGGTTGCTGTGCCTCGCGTCCTTCCACACCATGAGGGAGAGAACTGAAGTGTTAATTGGGAGCGCTCCCGGGGAACTCGTAGGTGTCATGCTTGACCCTCACTGTTCTTTATGTTTAAGATGATTGCCACAGATTCACAGCTATACCTAAATAATGGCACCTTCAATATTCCTTCCGTATTCCTTTTGGGCTGGTGTGGACCAATAATATTAACTGATTGCGACCGATGGGAATGATTACAAGAATCCATTGGTTTGAATGAAGGCGGTTGTGGCACTTATTGTCTTGCAATGCGTTGACATTTTTGAGAATTGTTCATGTTCACATTTATTTTCTAAACCAACTTTCCCAACCCACGGCACGGTGACCGACTGGTTAGCACATCCTTCTCACAGTTCTGAGGACCGGGGGTTCAAATCCCAGCCTCGCCTGTGTGGAGTTTGCATGTTCTCCCCGTTTTCTCCGGGCACTCTGGTTTCCTCTCATATTCCAAAAACATGGATGGTAGGTTAATTGAGGACTCTAAATTGCCTGTAGGTGTGAATGTGAGTGCGAATGGTTGTTTGTTTCTATGTGCCCTGCGATTGGCTGGCGACCAGTTCAGGGTGTACCCCGCCTCCTATCTCTCGCCCGACGATAGCTGGGACAGGCTCCAGCACGCCAGCGACCCTTGTGAGGATAAATGGTACAGAGAATGGATGGATGGAACTTTCTCAACCCATTTTACATCTGAAAAATCTAATGGCACACTAAAAAAAAAAGAATGTAAAAAATAAGAAATAAAATATAGGCAAAGGCCACCTTTGTGGCTTTTTATTTTCGACAAAAAATTTGAAAAAGGCATCCTTTGTCCTCACGAGGGCCGCAGGTGAGCTGAAGCCTATCACATCTGACTTTGGCCAAGAGGTTGCGCATATAAACAAAGAGCCTCACCTATGGACAATCTAGATTCTTCATTGAACCCACTATGCATGTTTGTAGAGTGTGGGAGGAAGATGGAGTACCTGCTGAAAACCCACGCAAACATTGGGGGAAATTGCGAACCCCAAACTGAAGATTCCAACCCAGCAGCTCAGAACTGTGAGGCAGACGTGCAAACCACTATTTTGCTGTACTTCTTTTAGGCACAAATTTGTTGCATGAGTTTATTAATATTCATCTTCAAGTAAACAGTGCAGTCCCAATACTTTCAAACTCATCTGAAATTTTCAAGAAAAATATGCCAGAAATGTTTCCAAAATTTGGACATGAGGACTGTAATCATGTGTGATTCATATGTTGCTTCTGATAAGTTATGTTTAGCAACTATGTACAATTTAGAGTCATAAATTAACATGTTTGTTTTTCTATGTGGAAGGAAGAAAGTGGGGAGAACATGCAAAGTTGGCACAGGAGGGCCTGAGCTGAGCTTCAAACCCAAAACCTCTCAACTAAGTGAACCAGACATGCAAACCCCTAAAGCACCGTGCTACCTGAATGAAATATTCCAAATAAACAACACCTAAATTGGAAATATTTGTTTTGGTATCTGATAAAATCAAAGCTCAACCAGCATCACGGAAGAGATTGTGTTCGACTTGTGGGGCTCCACTGCATTTTAATGATATCCAAAATCCAGACCCAGACTTCCAGGGTTTATACTGTATGTCACAAAAATAACTGAAACAGCCTCACTTTTCCACTCCTCCCCCTGGCTCGCATTAAAGCGAAGCGAGACTTCCATCAAAACACTCGGGGAGTCAGAAAGTAGAGAATAATCAGAGAACAAATAAATACTGCCCTGTGATTTCTTTGGGGAACAGGTGCCGCTGCGTGACACGCCATTAATCAATCAGAATTTAACAATGCACTTCCGACTCTAGTGGTCATGGCCCTTTGACCTGATGAGTAACTGACAGCGGGGGTTTGAATCTGTGCAAAGACAAAGCTGGCGCACACTAATGAGCTGACGTCTAACCTGTAAATACTGCACCTTGTACAAAGAGCCGGTTCCAAAAAACTGCAACAGCAATGTGCCCATATTATTTTGTAGTGCAAGAATCATTTGGAATGCGACAAAAACAAACAAATAAAAAGACTTAACAATACAATGTTAAGCAAATGAATAATTATGTACTGTAACTGAACATTAAAAATGGTGAAAAAAATTGTTTGAAAAATATTAAGTTGAATAAATAGGTCTTAAATCTAGGTAAAAATGTGCAAAAGCTTTGCTCTGCTCTTATCAAAGTGTTAAATGATATAAGGTAAAATACTGACTCGGGAAAGGTGTCAATTCTCATCTTGTTGGACCTCAGTGACCCTTTTGATAAGGGTCAGTTCTTGGACCCCTTCTGTTCAGCCTGTACAGGCTACCCTTGGGTCAAACTCTTCAGAACTTTAATTTTGACTATCATAGTTATGCAGATGACACACCGTTATATCTAGCAGTGTCTCCAGATGACTACAGTTCAATTGAGGTTTTGTGTCACTGTCTAAAACAGGTAAGTAACTGGATGAGCCAAAACAAATGTCAATTAAACCACAACAAAACTGAGAAAATTGTTTTTGGCAATAAAGAAAAGAGGATTGCTGTTAGTAAATACCTGGAGTCACTCTCTTTAAAAACCAAAGACCAAGTCCGAAACCTTGGTGTTCTGATGGATTCCAACCTCACTTTCAACAGTCATATCAAATCAATGCCTAAAACTGCCTTCTACCACCTGAAGAACATATCCAGGGTGAAGGCTTGCATGTCAAGCAGACCAGGAGAAGCTCATCCATGCTTTTATCTCAAGTAGAGTTGACTATTGTAATGGTCTTCTGACTGGACTCCCAAAAAAGAGCATTAAACAGCTGCAGCTCATTCAGAATGCTGCGGCTCAGCTTCTGACCAGAACAAAGAGGTCAGAGCATATTAATCCGATTCTAAAGTCTTTACAATGGCTTCCAGTCAGCTTGAGAATAGATTTTAAAGTTCTGCGACTGGTCTATAAATCACTCAACGGTTTAAGTCTTGAATACATGAATGACATGCTAATGGTATATAAACCCAGTAGGGCTCTGAGATCGTGAGACTCAGGTCAAATAGTGGAGCACAGAGTCCAAAGCAAACATGGTGAAGCAGCAATTAGCTATTATGCTGCACACAAACGGAATAAGTTGTCAACAGAACTGTCATCAGCCCCAAGTGTGCATGTTTTTAAGTCCAGGTTAAAAAAAAATATTTTTTCCCCATGTTTTTTAGAGCATTTCCACTTTTAAATGATATTTCTTGCACTGTGCGCTTTTTTAATTGTATTTTTTTCCCTCTTTGTTTTAAATGTTTATAAGCTGTTTTTAAAAGCTTTTAATCATGTAAAGCACATTGTTACCAGTTACCTTGTGTATGAAATGCGCTATATAAATAAATTTGCTTTGTTTTGCTTTCATTAAAAAAAGTAAATCGAGAGAATGTATGTCTGCAGAGTTTCTAGTGTTATAAAATGGGCACACACACAGAGATACTGTATGTACATAGCAATGAATATAGCAGAAAAACATTCATAAACGCATGTGTCTGGCTGGATAGTGAGGAGAAAAGATAAGAAACCATTTCCTCACTTTGTATATTGATGAGCTATGATGCAGGGCTGGGACCACAGGGGATAATATCTACGGATTGAAGTTTAGGGCACGTACACAACAGCCTCAAGTCAATTATGCCCCAAGCTGAGAGGTGATAAGAAGTGTGTGGATGTGTTTAATGAGGTGGTGGGGTTGTAGTTGTAAAGTAGCGGAATACTCACGCTTTGCCAATTTTCGCTGGATGGCTGGCAGCCGGCGGCCTACAGAGATGTTTATGCACCACAGCCATCGATGTATTTTCCAGGACAGATGGCTGTTATTACTTTTTGGAGGGCTGTGCTTGAGTCTTAACTGACAAGGGTTACAATGAAAATCATCAGTGCTATATTTCTGTGTACAGACATGTCATTTTTCACATTGTGTGTAAAACATGGAAAAATACACAATAGCTTATATTCATGGAGGTACAGTCTGTTTATAATTCTTGCGAAGATATTATTATTATTATTTTTTTTAATTTCACCATTGACATAAAATGGGAATTCTCAAAAATGGAGCAAGGAACCACATTTGGTAACTTACAAATATTAACGTAATGCAGTTTTGAAGTTACGAATGGAGCGCAAAGGTGTACAAATACATCATTACACAGCACACGATGATGTTCAGTGTTCAATTACCACCAAATTTGCCGTTTGTCATTTGATTGGTTTATATTTATGGCCTGGGTTTTTCTTACAAATATTGACTGTAATTATGACTTTAACACTGGGTTAGCGTATGTTAGTGTATGTTCTGTACAAATTCGGATGACGTCAACACTGTAGGAACGGAACCCCGTTGTAAACTGTACCACTGTACAGTGAAAATGAACGCCACACATATATTGATGAGACAGTCCAAGACTGTGATTTTCTCCAACCAGTCGGCAAAGAGAGAAAAATATTTCATTAAAAACAATGAACGAAAAGCCAATTAGTGTATTTCCTCAAATAGTAGCGAAACATCTTACAGGTATAGGAACTGTAATTGGTAAATGTCTTGGTATGTGCTGCTGTTTCAGTTATCAACAAAGTTTCGATATTTTAATAAGACAAATTAACAGTGGTAGATACAGGTATCCTATGTCATTTCTAATGTTATCAATATTTTTTTGTACGGTTGTTAACACATCCCTAAACAACAACAAAGTGAAAGTCTCAAAAAAGAAAAGGGAAAAAAAACACATTCCATTTCACAAGGTGTCATCCAGCTGACAGAAAAGAGCCAAGTGGTTCCAGATAAAGCCACGGTTGCGTCACCGCAGTCAGGCCCATTTGGGTGTTCTTGTCAGTCTGGGAAGGTCTGTGCACCTGCTTCTGGGCCAAATGAATTACACTGTGGCTCTGACTTGGTGAGGACGACGACCCTTCGAGGCCGTCGGGGCTCGCACTCGCACGTCCCCACTTGTGCAGAGTTTCATGATCATCACAAGAGTTAATTTCCTAGCTGGCAATCATGGAGATCATTCTGTAAAACTAGAGGGGAAGTTCCTGGTGCCAACATCATCCCAAAAATATGAGCGATGAGCTTGATTTGGAGCTGATGTGTGTGTTCGTGCGTGCGTGCATGTATGTGTGCCTGCAGCGCTGATTTGCATAGTGTTTTCTGCAAGAGAGCGTCCACTGAACCGCATGCTAAGTCTTTGTGATCACCCCAGCATTCAGCTCAGATAAACTAGATCTTAATGTGACTAAATGGTGCATGAAGGGGATGCTTGCATCCCACTGGCCACACTACACTGTGAGAAAATCCACCATTCTGCTCTCAGATATATGGTTAGATTAGTTAACAGCGGTCCTGTTTAAAAAGCGTATCGGCATAATAAATATAATATGATAAGCTGCATTCATAAGATGTGTGGAATGATAACTTGTCTTGTACGATAAAACAAAAATGGACCATATACATATAGCTATTGTATAGTTTGCATTATTTATTTTTTTCAAAAAAAGTTTGTTTTTTATATACTACAAATGTTTGTGTATTGCTGCGATTGGCTGACAACCAGTGTCTCCGGGCACTCCGGTTTCCTCCCACATCCCAAAAACATGCATAAATTGGAGACTCTAAATTGCCCGTAGGTGTGACTGTGAGTGCGAATGGTTGTTTGTTTGTATGTGCCCTGCGATTGGCTGGCAACCTGTTCAGGGTGTACCCCGCCTCCTGCCCGATGACAGCTGGGATAGGCTACAGCACGCCCGCGACCCTAGTGAGGAGAAGCGGCTCAGAAAATGGATGGATGGATGGATGTTTGTGTATTGCACAAAAACTGGATCTGGTCCAACATATTACATTTGCACTGTAAATATAAACTAAAGTTGTCTATTTTTAAAAATGCAATTTAATTGACTGAATTTTTTTCATTCATGTTTTTATATTTCTTTAATATTTAGTTTAGAGCTAGTATTTGTATCCAAATGGGACAGATTGGGGTTACTGTTTTTTCATTGTACTGTATATTAATAATTGTAGTTAGAATGTTCACTTTACTTAATAAAGGATGAATAAATTCAATGGGTACAAAACCCACAATGTCCAAACAAACATTATATTCTAAATGTGCATATCTTCTTTATCACAAGCTGTTGAGTTAAATCTACAAAGTAGTTATTCTAATATATATATATATATATATATATATATATATATGCATGTGTGTGTGTTTAAAACATTGCATCTAACTTGGTTATGTGGACAGCCATTATTAGGTCTTTTCATTCTCGTGAGTGCAAATTTGCAAGAATGTTACGCATGTTCACCAATTTCTGTCCAGTTTATTTGAAACCATACAATTAGTGAATATTCAGCAACAACAAGCTACGTATTCATGTACATGTACAAAAGCTATCATTACATGTAAAAAAGCTACATAATAAACTATAAATAAATGTACTTACCGAGTCATGCATGAATCTGGATTTCTTTATGCGGCTCTCTTTCTCATCAAGTTGAGATCTCTGTCTGTTGTCCTACTAGAGCGGCTCCAACTACCGGAGACAAATTCCTTCCTGTTTTTTGGACAAACTTGGCAAATAAAGATGATTCTGAAAAGTTGATATACAACACTTTTACTCTTGGCTACAATTCCTCTGATGGCTACTGCAGGTTTTCCATCTGAGAATAAAATATTCTAAGAATAAATATTGAACCTGATTCAACATTTACGATTGTCGGCCCCTGGCCGTTTTACGAGCAGATCGCGGAGGACCACTCTGAACACACCCTACATCACAGGGTAATCGCTCATGATAATCTTTAGACGCATCCAAGAATTGCCCTATTGCAAACTTTGATCGTAAGAGAGGAAAAATACTCAAATTAGGCCTGATTGTGGGTATGTACCCGCTGAGCAAACTATCTAAGCCTGTTTCTTTGTAAATAAGTCTCTATTTGTACCTGACTTAAGATAACACAATAACAGTTTTTAGCTGTTTCGCTGGTGACTACAGTTCAGTTTTTAAACAAAACTTCCTTTCTACCGGGGAGGCGGTAGATCACAGTAACAGCATCTTTTTCCTCCTCACACTTCCTCTCATCATCTGTTCCCTCCTCACAAACACACCAGAGACAGCCCACCCACCTTGAAGTGGTAACACGCTGAGTGGAAACACTGCATTTGCAACCTTGATTGCAAATAATCAGCCATCTGCAAGAACAACCATATGGTTGTACAATAGCTCAGGGAAATATCACTGAAAGATTACCAAAATCCATGCTTTTTTTCTTCTGGGCAAAAAGTTGAAAATGTGTAAAAGCATTCAAACAACAGATCAATATAAAATGAGATGTGTTGGCCTGCCGTTTCAAAGGCAAGTCTACCAAAATCAATTGTGCAAAGCTGCTTGGCGCATTCACCGGCAGAGGCAAACATAAAATGATAGCTTTCGCTTCTCATACCAGTCAATGTAAAAGCATCACAAGCCCTTTGTCATTTGTCAGACAGCCTTGTGTTGAAAATCTCTCTCCCTGACTGAAATAATGATGCTAATTACGATGATGGATGTCTGCCTGCTGCGCTTGACATGATAGATTGTGTTTTCTGAGCCAAAACACCTTCATACTCAACTCAAGACAAGAGCAACATGATTTGCAGCATTCTTATTTGCATTTAACTTGAATTAACATGATGATTCACTTTGACTTTAATTTGATTATTTGTTTTTTTTTTAGTATACTGTAGTGCCACAAGTGATGGGCAGTTCTGCAAGCTCACATGCAAGCGCGTTAATTGTTTTTGCCATGTTGTTCTGCGTCCAAATGCCATGTATTTTCCACAACAAGAGCCATGTAAATTGGGCAATGGCTCTGCTGGGAGAGAATAGTGGAAATAATCGTGCAGCTGCACACAAAAATGGAAAGGGGGGGGGGGGGGGGGGAAGAGGAAAGAAAAATGGAAAGGAAAGCTAACGAAAGGAAAGGAGATAGGAAAGGAAAGGTGCCATCATGAAAAAAAAGACCAGTATATTTTATGAAAGTAATTATACACGCTGAATCCAAAACCTTATATCTTTAAAATAGAGAATGAGAACTCATATAGATTACTGCCAATTCAACTATAAACTCGCTGGACAAAACAATAAACTAGACCCACACAATGTAATGAACCATAACACAAATACTGAGCACAACAACAGCTGTTACAACAAATGGAATATCCAATGAAAAACGTATCTATATTTTTTTCTTTTCAAATATAAAAAAAAGTGTTTTGAATATAGATCAAAGACACCACTCGGAGAAACAGTACGACAGAAATTGCAAATTCTCTTCTGTGGAAAGCCACAATAAGTTAATCTCATGTCATGTTACATTACAAATATTCACAACTGTAATATAAAAAGTATTAAATCAAAGGTTTGTTTTTGTTTTCTATTTTTAAAACACAATTCACAAAATAAAATGTATAATGTGTTTTTGCTAATACCATTAATTGTTGGTGTCTGTGAGCATGCATGTGTACACGCGGTTGCCTCTCTGTTCATGTATTAATAACGAGGTGGTTTGGGTCGTGAGCTGAGAGGTGGTGCGCGCGCAGATTCACCCCACATGCGTGTGACACCACGTGACCAGACGCACACACATACAAAAAAAAAAAAAAGACACCCACTCTCGTACAAACCCACAGACTCCCACCGGCTGCCTGCAAGCTTTATACGCTTACTGACATCCTCATCTGAATCCACATGCGATAAAATAGCGGCCAAGTCATCACAAAACATATTTTAACACGGGAAGTCAATTTTTATTAACTTATTTTGGGGGTGAAGGGAGTTGCTGCAACAAAATGAGATGAATATGCATATTTTGGTCAGATGCTTTACATCAATGTTGCGTCATGGACAAGTGCCAAGTTAAGGTATGTGGATGCATGTTTATTTTTTTTCAGTTCTTATTTGTATTTTGATCAGCACTGTAATTCATTAGTGAAGTACTTTATTAAGTATTCCTTAGACGTAATGCCCTATATCTGTTTTAAATTGAAGCAGCATTGTTCAAAATATGATCACAAATGCAGCATAGAGGAAAGAAGCAAGAATGTGCCAGAAAAACTTAACTTTAACCCACTCTATGTTGTTATTTTGTCTAATTATGTTCAAAAGACTTGTTGAGGAGGGTGAAAAAAATGAAAGGTAAACAATTGTTGATGCTGCATAAGTTTACTATTGTATCCATCCTTTGTCAATTATTCTCTGAGTACTTAACAAGGATATTCAAGAATTTCCCATTGCCCTATAGGAAGTTACATGCATAATCATAAGTCAATAAAGCACCTATCCTAAGTTTCTATGCGAAACACGTCTGCTACTAATGGAAATCATCCAAAATTTAGATGCCTGTGTGGACATTTTGACACTTCATTAAATGGATGATTATTGAATTAAAAACCCTCATGTTGAATGACCTGCTTTTAATTGATAAGCAAGCGTTGGCTGTCCTACATACTTAACGCAGTGATTTCCCCCGAGGCCGCGCAACCTTGTCATCAACTGTTCACTTTCTCACTATTGTCTGCTCTGCTGTCAGCTGCACTGATTCACCCCAGCAAATACAATGGCATCATCATGCATCTTTTAACACTTAAAATATTGCTTTTCTTGCCACATTTGCATTCATGACACAGACACAATCACTTCATTATAGGTCCCATACAAGACATGTAGCAACAATTCTGTTGATAATTTATCAAGTTTGACACTGACAGAAAGGCATTCATTTAACAATTTTATGTGCTTGTACTTTGCAGTGGTGTATAACTGCACTGCATTATAGTGATAGCTGTTTCTAATATTTTGACCCATTCACACAATAAATAAGATAAAGCGATGTTTTAGAAACACCTCTTGGTGCTTCTATATAAACAAACCACAATGGCCTTCTAATATTGACACTATTTGGGAAGACCACCATATTGTGGCCTTGAATTAACCCCTTGCCTCAGTTTTGTCATTCAGAGCGATTCATGAGTCACTGACAAATTAATTATTAAAGGGGTGGCATGAAGACAATCTGCACTTGTATCCAAATCTGCATCAAGATTGAACAGTTTTTGTCCAATCCATCCAGCAAATAGTGATGAAAACATTCTTGGCGGAGGTCATTTTTGTCTCTCTGACAGTGCTAATCACAAAACATTACAAGAGTGTAATCAGTTCTGCAAAAGAAATGTTTCAAAAGGAAGGAAAAACAAAAGGCACAGACATTTTTTATATTTTTCCACCTAAAGTCTATTCCAATGCATTTTTACAGCTTGTAGGTCACATTATTGTTGGGAAAATGTTTTAAAAGTTTAACAGAAAATGCTTTGATCATACTTCTTTACTGTAATTAAAGATAACTGTATTAAAAAAAATGTCTCCTGTTTATTCTTCAATTGAATTGTTCAGTTACTCACAATTTTTTGATTGATGAGTTATCATGGTCTCAACTTTTATATCAGAAAAAAAACCATGATATAAAGGCAAATATTTTGATGGAGCTCTTGTACTGTAGTTGAACAAAGTTAGTTTTGGGGGATGGACAAGCAACAACCATATTTTAAAAATATTTTTCTTTTCATCCATCCATCTATCCATTTCCTGAGCCGCTTATCCTCACAAAGGTCGCGGGAGTGCTGGAGCCTATCCCAGATATCATCGGGCAGGAGGTGGGGTACACCCTGAACTAGTTGCCAGCCAATCGCAGGGCACACATAAACAAGCAACCACTCGCACTCACATTCACACCTACGGGCAAATTAGAGACTTCAATTAACCTACAATGCATGTTTTTGTGATGTGGGAGGAAACGCCACGCAGGCACGGGGAGAACATGCAAACTCTACACAGGTGGGGCCGGGCATTGAACCCCGGTCCTCAGAACTGTGAGGCAGACCCTCTAACCAGTCATTCACCGTGCCGTCTTTTTCTTTTCAATGGAATCCAATTCTTATGTTTTGAATTACATTAATTTATTGTGCCCTTACAGTATTATGTTGACCTGATGCGGTAAGGCTTTATTGTCTCATAAGAATAACCTTTTATATTGTCTTTTTAGACTGTTTGCACACCAGTCTGCTGACCCACTGTAGTACCACCTCTCAGCCATGAAGTTGGCTCTGCACCGGCTGGCAGGCGCCACCACGAGCGCGCTGACAACAGTCATGCCGTACCTGGGCTCCAACGACGCAGTCTACGACGACAATTCCGCCAAACCTGGATTCTGCTCTGACAAAACGTACTGCGCATCCAATAGTAGCGCAAACAAGGTCATTTACAACACCCTCACACCCATTCTCCCCACCAACATGTCGGACTTTCTGGTGACTAATGGAACTGGTGGGATGGCGGCTCAGTGCGGGGAGAACTTTGTGGACAACATGGAGTGTTTTATGATCCTGACTCCGGGCCAGCAGCTGGCCATCGCCATCTTGGCCCTCACGTTGGGTACGTTCACAGTGCTGGAGAACCTGATTGTGCTATGTGTCATCCTGCATTCGCAGACGCTGCGATCCCGACCGTCCTACCACTTCATAGGTAGCCTGGCTGTGGCGGACCTCATCGGCAGCATCATTTTCGTCTACAGCTTCCTGGACTTCCACGTCCTCCACAGGAAAGACAGCCCCGAAGTTTTCCTGTTCAAGCTGGCCGGCGTTATTGCCTCCTTCACCGCCTCTGTGGGCAGCCTCTTCCTCACAGCCATCGATCGTTACATCTCCATCCACAGGCCCATGGCGTACAAGCGTATCGTCACCAAGACCAAAGCGGTCGTGGCCTTCAGCCTCATGTGGAGCGTGTCCATTGTGTTTGCGCTGCTGCCCCTGCTGGGCTGGAACTGCAAGCGCCTGAACTCTGTCTGCTCGGACATTTTCCCCCTCATCGATGAGAGGTACCTGATGTTCTGGATCGGGATGACCAGCGTCCTGCTGCTCTTCATCATCTACGCCTACATGTTCATTCTGTGGAAGTCGCACCACCACGCTGTGCGCATGCTGAGCCGCACCTCCCAGAGGAGCGTCATCGTCTACACAGCGGAGGGTACCAAGATTCAGATGGTGAGGCCTGAGCAAGCACGCATGGACCTCCGGTTGGCCAAGACCCTTGTGCTCATCTTGGTGGCCCTCATCATCTGCTGGGGGCCGCTCCTCGCCATCATGGTTTACGACCTCTTAGGAAAAGTGGACGACTTCATAAAGACCGTGTTTGCTTTCTGCAGCATGCTGTGCCTGCTCAACTCCACGGCCAACCCCGTCATTTACGCCATGAGGAGCAAGGACCTGCGCAGGGCTTTCGGCAACATCTGCCACCTGTGTCAGGGAAGCGCATCTCCTCTGGACAACAGCGGGGAGAGCGACTGGAACAGCAGGACCGTAAGAGGCAAAGATAGTGGAGGTAGTGGTGGGAACATTCGAGTCAAAGTGGTCCAAGTTTATATTTCTGGAGTGAAAGATACAACTTCTACCGCAGATTCAGTGTAAAAGCCTTCTGACTGTGGTACAAGTAGAGTAGGATAAACTGCACCTCCTTTCACTTGAAAAAAAAAAAAAAAAAAAAAAAAGCACTTAATTTTCATTTGGCCATGATCAAAATGTGGTAAACTCATTTGTCCCTCTTTTCATCAAAAATTATCTAATAATATGTGATAAATAAAAAAAATTTCATGTGCAAGAGATGTACATGTTTGAATTAAGTAAATTCCACTTATTTTTTTTTTCACTGCACTTGCTTTTTGAGTGTGGTGCGTGTCAAAGAATTACTCTCTTCTGACATCACTGGAAGCTTGCTTTGAAGCTCGACCCTGCAACTGCTTCCTTAGGTACACCTGCACTATCTAAACCAGGGTTGGGCAAAGTATGGTCTGCGAGCCACATCCAGAATGTTTATTGGGCCCACCGAGCATTATCTGGAGTCCTATAAAACATTTTGCTTTAATTTAGCCCCTTTTCCTGCAAATTGGTCACTTAATTGCATGGATGCCACTAGGTTGTGCAGGTGTTCGTTATGAATAAATAATGAAATCTGTTTGCTTTGTGTTATGTTTCAATCATAAACAACTTAAGGGTGACCATATTTATTGTTACTATTTAAATACTACTGTATCACAGGCATGGGGAAACCATTTCCCTATTAGAAACCCATTCAGTTTATTAAAACGTCCATAGTAAATTGATGAACAAATGTTTTATTTGTCCATCCATCCATTTTTCGTACTGCTTAACCTGTTCAGCGTTACGGGGAGCTGGAAAATATCCCAGCTGACATCAGGAGTAAGGCAGACTACGCGACACTGGAGTGGTCTGCAGTCAATCGTAGGGCAAATGTATATTTATTTATTTATTTATTTAATGTTTTTTGTTTGTTTTAATGAGCATTTGTGGGTTAAATGTTTCAGTGATCTTTTCTGTCTTTGTATTTAGAATTGCATGGCGTGCAGGATAAATGCGGTGTAGCATGACCCATGAAACATAGGTTCCTCACCACTGCTAAACAACATCAGAGCATAGCAATAGTGTGGCCGTAGTCTTTCCAAAATGTCCGCTGGGAAAACTGCACTATTAAACTACTTGATAGAAAGTAGCATCTTTGACTCGAAAGCAGTCGTGGGTGGTTATGTAAGATGTTGTGATGTTTGGCATTTCACCACTCTTCAGTTGTTTTTTGTAGAATTCTAGAGTTGGTTTTGCAAAGCAAAAACTGTGAAACATGCTTTGCTTTTTTGATAGCAGAAAATATTTGTATCTTACAGGAATGTTGAGTGTGCTTGTAAAACATTGTGTGACAAATTGACACTGCCATATTGATGTCAAGGTCAATATGGAAAATCTGCTTATTTTTTTTTCATCATGAAATCGCAAGACAGCAGGTGATCTTTTTTCCGAATAAAACGATGAAATGCCACCAAACATAGTTCACCTAATTTACAAGTAATTCATGGATTTGTGTGTGTCAAAGAGACAGACATAATCCATCCTTCCATTTTCTATAGCACTTGTATGCATTGGGTCACGGAAGAGCTGGAGCTCACAATTTAGTCTTCAATTAACCTAAGAAGTGTTTTGGGAAATTTGGAAGAAAACCAGAGTAGCCAGAGAAAACCCACAGAAGCACAAGAAGAAGAACATGTGAACGACATAAGTGAAGAGCCAGTATTCAAACCCAAAACCTCAGAACTACGAGGCAGATGCGCTAACCCCGACCACAATGTGTGGCCATGTATCCACAAAATATTAGGAAACATCGAAAGCCAGAAGAGAACACATTGCTTGATTTTATCTATCCATCCATCGTCAATATTGCCTGGTCAGCAGGGTGTCAAATATTTTCCAAGCAATTAAATAATGGAACACAGTGAAGACAGTCATCATCAAATGGAGAAAATATGGCACAACAGTGACATTACCAAGAACTGGAAGTCCTTCCAAAAATTCCAAAATTGATTAAAAATCCAGAAAGAAAATCTGGTCAGCAAGGCTTGCAAGAGGCCAACAACAACATTATGAACCTGCATGAATTTCTGGCAAGTACTGGTTGTTTAGGACATATGAAAACAATCTCCAATTTTCTTAATATGTCTGAACTACGATGACAAGACGGAAGGAAGCCTTATTTTCCAAATAAGTGGTACCCGTCTGTTTTTCTTCAGCTATAACTGGGGGACTTAGTCAAGGTGGAGGAAATTATGAACAGTCCCAAATAGCATTTATCGTTCGCCCTAAACCTTCAGGCCTCCGCTCGAAAGCAAAATCAATACCAGCAAAAGCCGACTAGAACTGACAAATTTTATTTGCGGTAATCTGGGACAAAATGGTACCGTGTGGGTGCTGAATCCCCTCTAATGGGAGTTTAAATATGACTAATTCTGAACACAGTCACATGCCTAATTGGGTGCGCAAACTTGCTCAATCGCATTATCTAAACACCACCATAATGGATTTGAAATTAAACAAACAAGATGTACTTCAACTGCAGACTTTCAGCTTTAATTAGAGGGCATTTACAACTAAAATTGGTGAACGTGTAGCAATTACCTCAGTTTCTATGTGTGCCTCCCTTTTTTTAAGGAAACAAAATTATTGGGACAAAAGAACAATTATAAATCAAACTTTCCCTGTTTAATACTTTTGTTGCAAATATATTGCAGTCAGGCGGCACGGTGGGCGACTGGTTAGAGCGTCCGCCTCACAGTTCTGAGGACCCGGGTTCAATCCCCGACCCCGACTGTGTGGAGTTTGCATGTTCTCCCCGTGCCTGCGTGGGTTTTCTCTGGGCACTCCGGTTTCCTCCCACATCCCAAAAACATGCATAAATTGGAGACTCTAAATTGCCCGTAGGTGTGACTGTGAGTGCGAATGGTTGTTTGTTTGTATGTGCCCTGCGATTGGCTGGCAACCTGTTCAGGGTGTACCCCGCCTCCTGACCGATGACAGCTGGGATAGGCTCCAGCACGCCCGCGACACGAGTGAGGAGAAGCGGCTCAGAAAATGTATGTATGTATGTATATTGCAGTCAATTACAGCTTGGAGTTTGGACCCTGACCAGATGCTGGATATCAGTAAAATGTAAAAGTGAATATACACATAAAATAGCTATAGCTTAAAGTTGGGTAACACTGACCTCTTGTGGACACATACGTGTCTCGTTTTCATTTTGATTTGAACGTGCTTCGGTCAGACCGGTGATTAAAGCCACTTACCCTCTGATGCCGTGCAAAAAACACCGAAAAGGGGAAAACGAACTGTTAACGTCAGCCCTTTAAGGACGTCGCTATCGACGCAGTACACGTCGTCTACCTTTGAGTGGCGCTCTTTACTACAACCCCCAGCATGCATTGCAGTGAGGTCACCTGTGACGCCACCAGCCGAAGTGGGGAGCCGAGTCGCGTCTGCTAAAGCTAGCTCCGTCCGCTATCTTCAACGGCAGTCAGCCCGCTGCTGGCTGCAAGCTTCAACTTTTTTTTTCTTCAGGAAAACAACTTTTGGACGACACTTCAATTACGATACAAGACACCCTCCTTTAAAAGGTAAGACATGAACATAAATATAGAAGCAGACAGCTAAAGCTACCGTTAGCTTTGTTTTCAGACGCTAACGTTAGCTCGTTAGCAGCAATTTAAAGGCTCAGCTGCGCAACATGATTATCATGTGCCTGATAAGCGGCACCGTGTGGTTTTAGTAGAGACTCTAACGATGACAGCTGCCTGTGATGACGAATTCATAACCTTACGACTGTAAACGTCTTGACAATATAGACTTCATTTGGGGCTTGGTTTGACACCTCTTCCTCCTTTTTGATCCGTTTCAAGCAATGGCGTGCGGAGCTACCCTGAAGAGAACCATGGATTTCGATCCGCTCCTGAGTCCCGCTTCCCCCAAAAGACGAAGGTGCATGCCCGTGTCTCCGTCGTCCTCGTCCCCCAGGAAGTATCTGAGCATGGAGCCTTCGCCATTCGGGGAGTCATCCTCTAGACTGAGCGCAGGTAATCTTCCTTACTAGCGAGCAAAGTTGGAGCCCAGAGGCCTTACCAACCTGTAGTTCTGCCTCGTTAAGACAATAATGTCTTTTGTCAACCGTCCTTTTGTCCCCCTCACCCTAGAACAAATACTTCACAGCATTAAGCAAGAGTACAAACGCATACAAAAGAGGAAGCATCTAGAGGCTGGAGGCTACCAACCGCCAGAGTGCTGCTGCTCTCCAGAATCTCCTCCATCCCAGTCCCAGTCCACCATGTCAGGTTGGTCAATGCACACACCCAAGGTCGAGTTACTGCCAACGTGTCATACATTGTTTATTACAATGCACTGCCAATTTATACTAGCTGCGTTACAATATTATGGTCTCCAAATTTTTATTTACTTTAACTAAAAAAACAACAGAGTGAAAGTACATCTATATTTGAAAACTGTAGATTAAGATGCTGATTACTTTTGGCCTAATTATGTTTAAATTATATGTTTTAAAACATGTACTGTTACATGATGTCACTTTTAGTTATTGAAGATATCCTTTTCCATGGGCTAATTTTACCCAAATTGTCAATTGTTCAATTAAACATGGTTAAAAATAATTTTCTTACCAAGAGTAATCTTTGATCCCACGTGTAATGAATGTGACCTCAAGAGCAATTTGTGGTTCTCTCTAAGACCCAATGACTGCATGAACAGTTTTCCAAGGGAGCTAATAATAAAAATCATTGTTGCAATCATTTACATGTAGATGGTTGACAACTGCATGAACAGTGACTAAAAAGCCAGCCTGTGACAGTAAAATCATGGATGTGTAGATTGCCCAATGACTACATGAACAGTAATTACAAAGTGGGCCAATGGAAGTTTAGATAGTAGTCTAGCTTGCCAAATGAATACACAGTGATTTATTCATTTATCTTTTAGATGTTGGCCAATGACTGTATAGTCTGTCATGACCACCACCCAATGACTCCATGAATGTAACATGTCGCTGTCGTCATAGGCGTTCGTGACCTGCTTTGGATAAGTCACAGGAGTTGACGAGACCAGAAAAAACACTTCTGCTGCTAAGAAGTAACGGTACTTTTGCTCCGTTACAATGATCTAAATTTTGCTCGCTACCTTTATGTCAATTATTGCTTATTTATCAACTATTTTGTGTGCGAGACTTTGACGTACGCATTGGGCGATGTTTGCCCCAATCTAATTTAAGCGCTAGTGACGTTTAAGTCAAGTTCACCAATCAAACACTACAAGAAAGTCACATGACCTATTGGGCTTCCCGGGCATGGGTATTAACACTAGATAAGACAACCCAAGATGAGACTTGAGTGACATTATTGTCAAGTAACAGTACTCTTACTTGAGTACAATATTTGGCTACTCTACCCACCTCTGGAGCGGACATCCTCTATTGCTACTCTTACGACGTTTCAGCAAATTTTTGTTCATCAAATCAGCCAGTGTTGTATTTGTTGCACTGATCTTTTGTATTTTCGTGTTGAGGTGCTGCAGGTTGTGGTCCCAGCGGAACCGCGAAGCACACATAACTTCGACGGCAAGAGCTGATCCGCGAGTACATCTTGTATTAATTAGGAAATGTGCCTACATTTATCCAATTAGTTTACAGATGTTAATCTTAAATGCATTAAGCGACGGAGCGATGTTGGAGTTTAATATTTTCACAGAGGATGCATTTGGGATTAGCCTTTGAAGTCGGTAATAGTGAAAAATTAAGTGAAACAGAATGATTTTACTCAATTCTTTTACAGAATGAGAGTGGTTAAAGAGGGAGATGCGATTCATGTAGCACAGCTTGAAGCAGGCATCAGGTGCAGGTGGAGATGGGCCTGGCTCAAGTGGGAGGCCAAAACAAAAAAGCAAAGAAATGAGAAATGTAATTTTAATCTTAAATTTGTATATCAACATGTACTTGAGCGATGTATATAAATGTTTTTCTGTGTGAAGAAAATGTTTATTTTTGCCTTATTGGACTCTTCAGAGTCTTCCAGATAGCTTAATTTGTTAAAATCAAAAAGATTCTCTACGGTCACCCCCCCTTGGTGCCTTTGGTGTTTGCGTGTCTGTTTTTAAAATTCCGGCCCACGGTGTCTGGTAAGGTATATCAATACTATAATAGTAATGCTTTACGAATTAATTACAGTTTAAATGAATACATTGCTGTAGTTGCGTTTCCTTTTATACACTGGAGATTGACTCACCGTGAAGATGCTTGTTTGGGTTTTGCAGCGACGCCTTCTGGAGCCGTTTCCCCGTCGAGGAAGGAGCAGCCACTATTTACCCTCAAACAAGTTGGGATGATCTGTGAACGCCTGCTGAAAGAAAGGGAAGAGAAGGTGCGAGAGGAGTACGAGGAGACCCTGACATCCAAACTGGCAGGTAGGTACATGTCCCCGCTGTTTGTAACACAAGACACTGAGAAAACGGTAGTGATCAGACAGAAACTTTGACCAAGTGTTCTCCCACTTGGCTTTTGTATAATTGTGACTGCTGATTTTCCTAGAGCTTTATGGCCAACCTGAGTGGGTAAGAAACCAATTAAAGGTGTTAGCCATTACTTTTTCACAGCTCAAACCCATTCAGTTTAGAGTGAGGATCTGTATAAGGCGGTGCGCTTTGACACGGATGAAGAGTCACACCTGTAATAGTAGTAATTTAATCTTCAAAATGTTCCAAATCCAAGTGTGTATTGTTTGTCGTTGCAGAACAATATGACACTTTTGTGAAGTTCACACACGACCAGCTAATGCGACGATTCGGTGAACAACCTGCGAGCTGTGAGTGGTCTCTATGAGTCGTTCCCACATTCTTGTCCCAGAGGGGATTCTTAAGTTACACATCTGCCTTTCTTCTCCAGATGTTTCCTGAGCGCACAGGACAGCTGCCTCTCGCTGCATACAGATTGTGTGACACCTCCGGGAAGGACAAAAAAAACAAAACAAAAAAAAAACATCGTTGTTACGAGATTCAGTTTAGTTTAAATGAAACTTTTTCTTACTGTGCCATATTTCTGTGGTTGGGCAAATGGTTGTAAACAACCCGGTGCTTCCCGATGTAAGCGGACCCCTTCTTATCCCCACTCCCCTTCTTCCCACCTGGGTGATTGGGCCAAGCTGTGCGCGTGCTGACAGTTGTCACACATTTTGTGATAATTATCAGCATTCCCGGCCTGTTCACGCTTCAGTTTGTTACATGTAAATATGTTGGAGCAGCGTTGAGTTTGCTGTCAAACAGAGGAAGCTTGCAGTCGCTCCTGTTTGTTCCTTTTTATAATTAAGCACTAAGTAGGTCAAATAGATTTTTTTTCTTCCCTTCCTTCCCTGACCAAGCATTTTATTTATTTTCATTTGTTTTACTGATATAACTTTGAACCCATTGTACTTAATCAGAAAAACAATAAAGGACTTAAAGTTAAAGCCTGCAGTCTATAGACCTTTGGGGTTATTTTCCCTACAAAAGACAACATAAGGTACACTTGCACAATCTAATGAAAGTCAATACAATAGCTGTGGGGTAAAATTTTGCATTTGTAGGAAAACGTCTATCCATTAGGTACACCCTGGAAGGTCGACAGTCAATCACAGTGCACATAATTGACATTTCACAATCACACTTACGACCAATTTAGTCTTGCACATGCATGTTTATGGAATGGGGGAGGAAGCCTGAGTACCTGGGGAAAAGCCACCCAAGCACAGGTTTGGAACCTCAGAACTGTGAGGCAGATGTGCTCACCACTACACACCATGCGGTTAGCAAAATGACTCACCAACTGAGTTTTGACACGGATTATATTGGATCTCACCTGATTGTGTACCTAATGCACTGGAACCTCCAAAGTCAAACACAATCAGTTGCATGTTGTTGGTTGACTTCCTAGGTGTAGTATTTCCTACAGGAAACAATGCAATGTGATGAATTAACTGGTTTAGGCTATTTAGAAGTTAAGAGTTAGAATCACCTTTATTGTCATGAACATGCATGCACGCAAATGAAATTTGTTCACTGCATTTTACCCATCACAGTGAAAACACACTTGTTAGTGGAACACACTGGAGCAGGGGGCAGCTGAAGCGCAGTTCGGGGTATCAGTGTCTGTCAAGGGTCCGGTCGGGGTCTTGAACCTAGGTCCCCCACGGTGGCAGGCGATGATCTTAACCATTGGGACACAGCTTATTTCTAACTTTATTAACTGTCAAATAAGTATAGAGAGAACCACAGAATAAAACCACTCAGGTCTTTGAACACATCTGATGGACATACAATAACGGAGGGGGGAAAGGAATGCATTATCAGAATGATAATGTCACCTGATGTGACCATTTATAGGTAGTACTGGAATAAATAAAGCCTTGTGATAAATTAACAAATTGTACCAAGCATCCAGATACTTTACAATGTTGTACTAAGTTCCATTAGTTATTACACTTCATTTTCACAATAAGTTTTTTAGTGGTGTGACTTCAAATTCTACCACTTTTAGGGTGTTTGACCATTAAGGTTCCACTCTGATATTCTGCCTCTTGGTTTAAATCCAAATCCAATACTGTACTCAGTCAGTATTGTCTTTGGAAATAGTACAGTGTACTGTATCATCGAACATCAACTAATTCCTTTAATATTTTAAGAAATGAACACATGATCTATGTCATACAAATAACTTTAATTAAAGGGAGAACTACAAAAAAAAAAATATTTCAAGTTTTTTTTTCAAGGGAATTTATATTTTGTTTTTGGACCAATGGGTCAGCATCCTCCCCAAGTGAGTCGGGCCACGTGGTCTGTCTTCTGCTTGGTGGACTTGATAAACCCCAAAAATTCCAGCTCCGACACAGCCCGGATGAACCGAGCGCTGGAGCCCTGTTAAGGAAGTGTTCCATATATCTCATACCTTGCAAAGCTGTTTTATAAACTCAATTTTGAACATGGGGAGCATGGTGGACGACTGGTTAGCACATCTGCCTCAGAGTTCTAAGGACCGGGGTTCAAATCCCGGCCCTGCCTGTGTGGAGATTGCATGTTCTCCCCGTGCCTGCATGGGTTTTCTCCGGTTTCCTCCCACATCCAAAAAACATGCATGATAGGTTGATTGACGACTCTAAATTGGCCGTAGCTGTGAATGTGAGTGTGAATGGTTGTTTGTTTATATGTGCCCTGTGATTGGCTGACGACCGGTTCAGGGTGTAACCCGCCTCTCACCAGATTGCTGGGAGAGGCTCTAGCACGCCCGCGACCATAGTGAGGATAAGCGGAACGGAAGATGAATGAATGAATGAATTTTGAACAAAAAAAAAAAAAAAAACATACTGGGAAAGGATACTGTTTGACGTCATCCACTTTGCCAAAGTTGTCTGAATTTGGATCATTGCCCTCTGCTGCAGACACCACAGTAGAGAAGGCCTAAAAACAAAAACACCATCACACCGCCATCCTAATCTGTCAAATGTTTGCATCAAAAACATTGATTCACAAAACAACCAACATGTAGGGGGAAAAAACAAAATACCTCAAGAATCAGAAGCTTATTCAGATTTTTTTTAAATCTATGACGTTAATCAGGGCAAAGTTGAAAGGCAATGTTATTGTTATGAGGCATAAAGGGCGAGTGAACTCACTTGCATCCAGTCATAGAGGTTGATGAGGCGGCCGCACTCCAGGTGCAGCTTGTACGCGATACAGATGTCAGGCGCCGCGTTGGAAATGCTCCCGTCATCTGTTTTTAGGCTTTCATTCTGAAACAACAAATTATCATTTTAAAAGAAAACAGTCACAATTGACTTACAATGAAACGCACCAAAGTCCATCCTCCCAAAAGTGGTTCAATTTGGAGTTCAACCAAAATGTTAGGAAAAATAATGACCCGGAAGTCAAACAAAAGCTGCCATTTAAACCATCGTCATGAGCGAAGGCACACGAGACGTCAGCAAACCTCAGGAGATTTAGCTGATTTTTATTTATAGCGAGTGATGATTGCGGTAAAGTTTGATGATAACCATAGAAATGGAGCGTCATAAGTCCTCATTACAATATGAACAAAACACTGTCATTGATTTCCAAATAAACATCTCTAAAAAAGTAGGCCCCCCATTTTTGTCTAATTTAAAAAAAAAAAATTAAAAAAAATACAAATCAGATTCTGCTTATAAAAAAAAAATTCATTGCAAATGTGTTTCTTCAATGTGAAGTAATAATTTTATCATAATTACAATAAAACAGAATTTACATATTTACAGTTTACTTGCAAGTACATAATTCGGATTTGAAATGCATCTTTTGTGACAAGTCCTGGAGTCTTTCTGAGCCACCTCATATATTATAGACAATGAATATCTTATGTAGCAATTTTTGCTTGCCCTTTATTCCTATCAAACTGTTCCAACACATGCTGATGGCGGATGGGTGTACCCTGCCTCTCACCAAAAGTCAGCTGGGATAGGCTCCAGCACACCCGCAACCCTCATAAGGATAAGCAGTATAGAAAATAGATGGACAGATCTTAAACATCATCACTGTCTAATGACAAAACCTGAGTGCCCGGAGAAAAGCCACGGGGGCACGGGGAGAATATGCAAACTCCACACGGGCTGGGCCAGGATTTGAACCCCAGTCCTCATAACTGTGAGGCAGACGCTCTAACCACCGTGCCACCTAACGAAAAACACTACCTTCAAATCATCTAACTAAATCTTAAAAAAATATATATATTTTGGTTTCTCTGTGTTTCGGATAAAATAAAAGTATGATTATCTCGAGATAGACTTGATCCTTAATCAACATATAATCTCCGAGTCCCACCACGTGTGTGCAACTGTGCATGCTCAAAGTACGACTTGAAAGTGCTTAAATGTAACATTGACATACCAGAAGATAATAGTAAGGGCTGCTGAGTGCGGCCTGAATGGAGGTGCGAGGTGTGGCGTTGAGGTGGCATCTCACGGAGGATGAGGAGCTGTAGTAGCACACTTCATTCAACGTCTGAGACTCTGGCAGATACAGGTGACTCCTACAAAGCCAATAAGCAAGTAAGTGTTCACAAACAGAAGGCTGACGATCAGAAGATCCATTTGTCTCACTTTACAAGGTTGTCGATAAATTCGAGTGCTTCACTTCGTAGATTCTCAAAGGGACTGCGTTTCTTGGTCCTTCTAGACTCGGTCATCTCCAGAAGAGCCTGTTGAGAGCAGGTGAAATATGGCGTCAGCTATCACCACAACGATTTGTCAGCAGCCTTCCACAGTGAAGAGTTATGGTACCTTCTGCAGCTGGTACAGGTCAGTCTTCTTCTGAAGGTTCTTCACAGGAGAGGTCAGGCTCTCCTCATCACATTGGACCACCTCACTGCCCCCTGCTTGTAGAAGAACAGCAAGTGATGCTTAGTCCTTTTGTAGTAATAATCCTAAGGAAAGGAGGCGATTTACGCAAAGCCGTCACTCAGCAGATGCTGCTAACAACTCACCGTCCAGCTGCTTAAATTTGCTGAGCATGTCTTCCAGCTGGACGAGGGCGCTCTTCATCTTCTTTGAGTTGGCGGACCGCAGGATCTCCGCGCATCTCTGGAGTAAAGCGATCAGTTCGTCTTTGGCCAACATCCTGGAGGAGAAACCACGGGAGGATCATAACAGCTCCAAGTTTTCAAAAAAATATAAATCATGCGGTTGGTCACCCGAGGGCGCAACGAAAAGCCTGATTTGTGGCATTGACATTGGCGCATTCTAGTGGTTAAGGGGGTAAATGGCTGTGTGATATTTTAAGTTTTTATTTTTTAATAAATCTGCAAATATTTCAACAATTCAGTTTTTTTTCTGTCAATATGGTGTGCTTGTGTGTACATCGAGAAGAAAAATAAATTTTATTAAATGGCTGCAATATAACAAAGAGTGAAAATTTTAAGGGGGTCTGAATACTTTCCGTACCCACTGTCTATCCATCCATTTTCTGTAGCTTATCCTCAGAGTAGTTGGTGAGCTGGAGCCTATCCAGCTGAATTTGGGCGAGAGGCACTCTGAACTGGTTGTCAGCCAATCACAAGGCACATATAGACAAACAACCCTTCCCACTAACATTCACACCTAAGGACCTGACATACGTTTTTTTTTTTTTTGTTTAAACATGGGAGGAAGTTGGAGTACCCTGAGAAACCCCACGCAAGCACAGGAATATATGCAAACGAGGTTGGCAAAACAACACATTTGACACAAATCATTTTTGACGCTGACAACATCAAACAATTCTCTTAAATAAGGCCATGGATCGGGACTATCTTGCTTCTCTGAATCTGTTGCCGTCATGAATGTTCCCTGATTCATGCTCCTCCATGTTGCTGTACCCATTTCTGCCACCCTGTAAGACCCCCAAGTTGACTTTACCTCTGTCTAGTTACATCTTTTTTACGTTGCGCCATACAGGAGGTAGAAAGCACGCTCAGTTAATGTACATAGAATTTTTAATTGGATTAGTTTACATTTAATGGCCTAGAAATGTTATTTACTGTAATTATAACTCTATTGCATTTGTGATCCAGTCACATTCCAACTTACTTTCAAAATTGTGTTACACTGCTGCCATACACCAAGGCTCCCCTGTACTTTTTTTAAAAAGAAAAAAACGCTGCTTTTACAAAGATAACGCGCAGCTTTGGCTGACATTCATATAGCAGTAGGCGGCTGTGGCTGTGGGCTCAGTAGGTAGAGGAGGTTGAAGGGTCACTGGTTCAAATCCCGGCTACAACTGTCCGCATGTCAAAGTGTCCTTGGGCAAGACACTGAACCCTAATTTGCTCCCAGTGGGCCTGCAAGTGCCTTGCATTGCAGCAGTCGCCCATTGGTATATGAATGTGTGTGTGAGTGGGTGAATGTGAGGCTTTGTAAAGCGCTTTGGGCACTGTGATGGTGTAGATAAAGCGCTATATAAGTGCAGACCGTTTACCATAGGTTTTATCGCTGTGATTGTATTTTGCACGGGATTTCTATTAACCAAAATAAACAGAGGTATGCAAACAAAAAACATTAAGTAAAAAGAATACAGGGAAAATAAATTTAAGATTACAGTAAAAGGGCATTTTTTTAACAAAATAGAATATAATGAGAAAAAGTCTTAATTTTATATAAAAGAAATAGGAGAATAAATTCTTATGATTATGAAAAGTCTTAAAACAAGTCAGTGAGAGAAAAGTGTCAGTTATATAAAATAAGTCAATATATGAGGAAAAAGTCATAAATGCACAAGAATAATATTGTAAGCACGAAGAATTTGTCATTTTGCAAAAATAAAGAGAATATTGAGGGGGGGGGAAGTAATCAATTAAAGTTGTGATTTGCATGAGTATTCATGCTTAGTGATATTGTGTTCTGAATATAAAGCAGCTTTCTAGAGGGTGTGGGAATTTTGACACTCCTGATAAAATTGCTAGATATATTTTCTCTTGTAATGTTTACTTTTTTCTTGTAACATTACACCACTGCCAACTGCAACCATGCAGAATATTTCATAGAGATGAGTGTATGTCCAGGTGTAGCAAATGTTGTGCCCAGTGAGTGTATATTCTCATTTGCAACACAACCAGTGCTTACACTTGAGCCATTTAAATACCAAGACATGCAAGATTAATTTTCCCATCTTACTTAAGCAGCTTCATGGCTGACTGGTAATCCTCCGTCTCCCAAACATTCTTCTCCAGGCAAATTAAATGGAGCTCCCGGATCTGTGGGTAATCCAGTGTTACACCATAGCCACAATGGAAGTTTAGAAAAAAAGGATGCTTTGTTGAGATAAAGTCACTTCTTGCCTGTTTTCCAAGGGGGTAGCGAGGCAGCGACGAGGTCAAAACGTGAAGACACCTCAGCGTCGGATAATAGTTCTTGTGGTATTTATGAAGGTCCTTTATCAGTTTTTGGCAAACCTCCTAACACAGTTGAAAGTCTCGCTCGAGGGTTCATGTCAGCACAGGTAAGTGTTGTGTTAAAACGAAGAGAACATTGTACCTGTAAGTGAGCATCATCCTTTAACAGTCCAACCTGCTCTTGGGATTCCTGCTTGTCAACATACCTTTGAAGAAGCATGCAGATGCTGAGCATACATTATCAAATAGTCCATTGATGCTATATTAACCATAAAACACATGGACAAAGTATTGAGCCACACCTTATATTGTAATGAATACAGACACTGGTACAAATAAGAAGAAAAAAGAACTGCTGTCATGTATGACCGATTACAGACTACCAAGCTCTACTTTTTTTTTTTTTTTGCTGCAATGCCGCATACTCAAAGGATAATCTTCAATAAGAAGAATGTGAGAGAAGAATGCACACATCGGATGTTAAAGAAAATGAAGTAACCACACTTGCAGTGGGTATGGAATGTATTCAGACCCCCTTAAATTTTTCACTCTTTGCAGCCATTTAGTAAAATTTACTTAAGTAAATGGCTGCAATATACCAAAGAGTGAAAAATTTAAGGGGATCTGAATACATTCCATACCCACTGTACATTTTATGAAGTTAAGACTCCATCGGCTTTATCTCTTATTGAGTGTTTGATATTTTAAAAGAGTCTATTTTTGATAGCTACTTGTGACTGTGACAATTTAGGATGTTCAAAACCTTTGCATTACGCTTTCGCCATATATAAAAATTTCAAAATGGGACTTAACATTGCTTGTGCAATTATAAAGATAAGATCATTTCCATTACTGCAGTATATTAACAAATCAGAGGTCAGCCACCATTCTGGAACAAATTATGAATCCAAAGTTTCCATTAGAAAATACACCAATCAGGGGTTAGTCCCGACACCTTCATAGCCCATGACTCGAACATCTTCATTTTACCCAAAAATTCAGGACAACTGTAATGTTTTTTTTTTTTTGTAGGTAATGTTTGAGGAAGGTCCTTTTCTAATCCCAGTGCACAAAATCAAGGTCTCTAAAGACATGCTTAGGTGAGTTTGGTCTTGGAGAACTTCAAAGCCCTAACCTCACCTTTGGGATAATGACAAAATTCCACCTAAAATCTTATAGGACAGACTTCCCAAAAGATCACTTCCAGTAGGGTTGAACGGCCACGTGTCCTAATACTTTTGCCCACATGGAGTTAGTTTAAACTTTGACCAGTGACTTACGTACCTGGTGAATGAAGGCAGCTGCCTGATCCTCTCCAGGCCCTCGTGGCTGAGATGTGCAGCGTTACGCAGTGCTTCCTTCTTCTTACAGCACAGCACGCTGAGAGGCTGTGAGTGGAAGTGCTCCAGCAGGGCCATCTTGAGCATAAAGTCAATACCATTAGCCTCTTTTATGCAGCAATCCCCCCTAAACCATTCCATTTTACACAGACCCCAGTGAAGGCAGGACACTGTCATCTACGGTATGTGTGCTTCAAAACAGCAAAACACAATCAGATAGTTAGATGTGTGATAACATCAGTGCCAGCATCTGGTGTGAAGTATGAAATAGCTGTAGTCGGAGAGCTGTAATTGCTTTGAACACAATGGGTGAGTGTTAAACTTGACACTTTTGTCCCACCTTTCTTGCATTTCTTTACACGCAGGTGCCAATCCCTACCTCGGATACTACCTCAGAAGGTGAAAAAAAATTACAAGTTTGGTGCTTTTTATATAGAACAGCTATTGGGTAGGTACCTGTACACCCTTGATGAAGTTTCGCACGGAGAAGTCGTGATAGAGGAAAAGGCTAATCAGCACCTGCATCACTTTGCCAGTCAGTTTAAAAGGGAACTTTGATGTCAGGATTAACTATAAAAATGAAGGGAGCAAAAAAAAAAAATACAGAATTTAGTTAAAGTTAGAATCAAATGTAAATTTTGAGGTCATCTGTGCAATGAGAATGAATGTGCACCTTGTCCATGACAGTGGCAAGGTGTTGAGTGCACGACAGAGACTGGAAGAGCTCGATGCACAGCAGCGACGACACTGAGTGGGGCAACATGTGCTGGATGGTGCTCGGCGATGTGGCAATGCCGAATATGAACATGAGGGGAAGATGCTCGATGTATCGACTACAACACAGACAGAGTAGCCAGCTTCACACACCTTGGTTTAATTTTCACCAATTGTCCGCTGCAGTGAATGACATATTTATGCAAATACTCCTGAAATATTTTATTTATGAAGTTGAACCCTCCAGTTGAACTAGGCCCCAAAAGTCAAACAACACTTCAATTAAGTTCAACGAACCCATCATCAAAGAAAACGTCTGCAAATCTTGTCAGACTTTAGCGCAAATTAACTTTAGGGTACCATTCATGACGAATAATAAAACGGCAAATATAACCAAATATTTAACTTATTACTCCGTAGGGGAGTATCTGGCTGCTAAGTATAACATAAACAATACAATTCATTAAATGTCAACTACATACACAAATAAATTTTACTAACAGATGTTAATACACTAATTAGCCACTACTGCAACATCATTAATCACAGCAATATGTATGCTGTAAATAAGAAGTCGTTGACCGTATCGCTTTACAAAGACCTTCCTGTTGTCTTTCCTTACTTTACATTATTTTTGTTTGATCATACAGTGGCTAACGTCTTGTTATACTATGAAGAATGTTACTCAAAAGATCACCAGTCGAATTCTGACTAGAATGTACCAATTAATTCAACTTGCATTATCTTCTATGGGAAAAATCTGTTTTTAACAAACACCTTTGAAGTCAACCAGCGGTTATCACCAGTGGTAGTTCCACTATATTCTAAAATAATATATGATTTATTAAACTATTATTTTTAAAAATCAGTTCAGAAAGTAGGGACAGCACAGATTGAAAAAATAATATCTTTTGAACAGGTTCTAAAGCCAAAAGTTGAACCAAAATTGTATCACTTTCAAACCTTGATAATATACATGCATTTTCAATCATTTAAGCATCCACTACGGGACCCATGCAAGAGAGTTCATTGTTACCTGCAGATGAGAATGAAGTCCTGAAGAACTTTTTGGTTGAAGGCTTCTAAATCTTTGAAAATAATCACAACTGGGGGATGCTGATCTTTACTCTGAGAACTGCGCTTTTTTCCAGGAGTGTTGGATTTCTAAAAGGCAATGGCAGATGAAAAACAGATGAGAAAAAAAGATAGCAAAAGAGAAAATTATTCGTCATAAACTGAGCTCTCTACCTTTGTTTGTGTGTTGTACCATTCGCACAGCACACTCAGGGAACAGTGCACACTCTTGTGTACCGGAGTAACGCTCTGCTTTAACGTCGCTTCCTCCTTCTCTTCGTCGTCATCATCATCATCAGCAGCAGCAGCCACCACCACCGTGTGCATCAATCGCTCCAAGACCCTCTTCATCAAGTGCTTCAAAGCTATAAAAAATAAATAAAAATAAGATCCATAGATTACATTGAAACCTAAAAAATCCAAATCTAACCAACATTTGAGGGAAAATTATGCCTGTACGGTTACACAATACTGTAGAGTTAGAAACAACATGCATCAACTCTGACTAGACCTCAATTCAACAAACATCGTAGTGGATTGAAGTGCTAAGTTTAGCTGGTAGCCTGGCACTAGTCACAGGTTGGCTGGCTGTATTCTATGTCACTTGTCATCAAAGGTACGGTGTTTTATGACTAATTTTATAGTGGTTAACCTATTTCTATCCTTGTGTGAGTTGAGAACCTTACAAAATACATCGTCATTTGTAATTATTGTTTTTTTTTTTTTTAAACGTAATATTGCATGGTTAACTTAGTTTACACTAGTATAGCAGTTATGAATGATAAAATATTAATTAAAACATTGCCAGTACAGTTAATTGTTTTATAATCATGAAAGTTTGAACCCTTGGAATTTTATTATTATCTCCAATGGTAAAATTTGTTTCCAAATCCAAACAAATCAAGCCAGCCAGCTTTTTACAACTGTGACACTGTTTTTGACTAAAGTTCCACTGTAACTAGTTCTTTTAACTTTCTCCACTATGTGGCGAATTAACTTACCTGCACACTCTTTGGCCTGGACAGATGCCACGTGAGGTGTGACAGACTGCTGGAGCAGCTCAGACAGGCTCTGGAAGGTCATGTCGTGGTCAGGCACGTTCACTCCTAGTGAGAAAATGAGAAGATGACAAAATATATTGTTTTAAGTGTACTATATTTACAACCTCAGATTAATTTAAGATCATTGTTGGAAGACACAACGCTATATCATCACACCAAGCATTAGCGCTGCTGTGGGAATCTCACTGGCCCTCATCTGGGAAGCCCAGTCGTCGTGTTGGCGAGTGGAGGAGCACTTCCTGGTGAAGTCCAGCAAGCTGTCCAGGATTTGCCTATTGAGTTCATCCTGCAAATGCTGACAACAAACACATATACTGTATTATACTTTTCCTACAACAATTGTTTGTTTATATGTGCCCTGCGCTGGCGACCGGTTTAGGGTGTACCCCGCCTCTCGCCCAGAGTCAGCTGGGATAGACTCCAGCACACTCGCGAGCCTAGTGAGGATAAACCCATCCATATCCTGAGCCGCTTCTCCTATCCCAGCGACCATCGGGCAGGAGGCGGGGTATTGGCTGGTTGCCAGCCAATCGCAGGGCACATACAAACAAACATGCGCATTCACATTGACACCTACGGGCAATTTAGAGTTGTCAATTAACCTACATGCATGTTTTTGGGATGTGGGAGGAAACCGTAGTGCGCGGAGAAAACCTACGCAGGCACGGGGAGAACATGCAAACTCCACACAGGCGGGGCCGGGGACTGAACCCGGGTCCTCAGAACTGTGAGGCAGACGCATTATTTTATACATCACTTACACATACACACATGCAATGGATTTAAAGGACAAATGTCATCTCGAGACAACCCCTTGTAAACGTGTCAACCCAATCGCAGACTATCACTGTATTAGATACCTCTGTGTCCGTTTTAATCTTGTTCCATAGATCATGAAAGAGTCTGAAGCGTATATCACTGGTCTCAGCGCCTTCACAACCATGAGTGAAATAGTCATCTGTAGGAAAGGCAGAAAGTAAAGATTCACGTTTTAAATACAACTAGTTAGCTTAGTGGTGGAAAGTAATGCTTTACCTAAACTGGGAAAGCTTTTCTTCTTCTTCTTCTTGATGTCTGGCTTGAAAACGAAACAACCCTGGAATGTCGAGTTAAGTGTCAGAAAGTACGCAGACCAAAATAAATAAAACTTTAGGTATACACGAAGTCTTACCGTTGATACTGACGATGTGGTGGACATTTCAGTATTGGTGTTTTTGAACAACCCGTGAAGTGACGCCAAACCTTCTACCGGTTCCTTCCCAGATTGTTTCCGGCAGTGACGAAACTGCTACTTCCCGCCAGAATGACGTTTCCGGAAAAGGCTGTGTTCACAGTTTCTGATCCTCCCTATGCAACATCTCATACAACCCAGTTCATAACCGTTTTAACCGGTGGTTAGGACAGCAAAATTAAAAATACTGTTAATTAAAAAGTTAATTAAAACGGTAAGCCACAAAAACGTTTTCCGATTTTCATCGACTCCCGTGTTAATATGACGACTTTATTTACAACATTTGTGATTTTGAACACTTCTGCGCAGTTACCTCCAGTTACAAGAGAAGTCTTTCAACTTGTAACAGTCCTTGTCCTCTATCAGTGTTTCAGCCAAGACGTATATTTGACATTTAATATATGTATTTTTTAAAGTTACAAAAAAATTATACATACTGATATGATTACCTCGTTTAATTTTACCCTTTGTACCCTCAGCCAACTAGTGGAAGGGCATTTCATTGTTCTACCTGTCCTATCACTGTTCTAACTTTATGTTCTCAAATTTAAACAACTCTTATAGCTTATGGCACAGCTGCCCTAAATTAACAGCACTGGTAATAACCAACAACGATTCTTATGTTCCTGTAACAGTTAAAATCTTCGTTTGTAGGAGCTCTTTTCCACAAATATGTGTTTAGTTGTACAATGTAGTTGTCAAATTTACTTTTAAAAAAAAAGCACATTTGACTTCCCCATTAAGATGTGAACTACTAACTTACATTCCTGAACAGGAAAAAAAAAGTCTGGTGTAATGTTATGAATGATTAATTAAATATAAATTATGTGTGGATCCTCTTTCCTGATCAAAATAGTAAAACCTCTCAGTGCACTCTGAAAAGGAAAGAGTTTGCCTCAGAGTACTTCATGATTTTGGATAGTCTGAGACAAATGGGGTGGTGATGGCAGTCTAACTTGTTCAGCACTTGTATAAATTGTAATTTATGGAATTTAAGAACAACTAGGGAGCATAATCTAAGGCATAGTACATTGTTGTATGTCTACTGCATTTATTCTTTATATATTAATGCATAAATAAATCAAACATACTGTATTCTTGCTGTTTAATCTTAACCTTTTAACAAGGGGTTTTTATAAGCCTAATAGAGCTAGGTTATTTTTTAAAGTCTTGATAAATTCAGTAAAAAAATACTGATAATTTGTCAAGCATTTTCACAGCAAGACGCTACTTATTGTGTGTGCAAGGAATTAACCCTGTCAACAATATGCCATTCACACGAAGTACACAGACAATATTTTACAAAAAAAACAGTAACATTTTATTGAACACTTTGTGGAAGACATGTAAATATTACAGATAGGTCTACTAGTGTTGAAAAAAGGATGAAATAAATATAAACAAAACATTAAATCCCATAGGGATATATAAAAACATTTTTTTTTCTTTAAAAGTATCCATTTAGCAAAAAAACATCTTCAGTACTAAGCATAAATACAAACATGAATCTAAAATCTATGCCCTATGGATTACCTGGTTATTAGGACTAACATACATAAAATCATCCATGACATTTAACTTTATGATGTATAAAATAGGCCATATCATTGTTAACTGTGACCATTACTGTTAACAGTTGGGAATTTGATGCATTGTCAAACCATTCTGCAGCATACCTCTCAAATCCTGAGTGAGACGGAGTTGGAAATAAAACATGGGGCTATGATCCGCTGTAAAGCCACTTTTTTATCATGACCATGGGTTTCATGTATTGTAGCTGCTTAAGCAAAAGATCAGCACCGTTTGAAAACGTTTTATCCATGACTATCTTCACATTGCTCACTGATTTGAGATTATGTGGATTTCTAAAGTCTACAAGTTTCTCACAACCTCGAAAGTAATCACTTGTTTTAGTTCTCAAAGCAGTCCTATGTTTGTGAGTTTGTCGTCTTTTGGACGGCAACTCGGCAGTAGGCTTATCGTTCAGTTTGCGTTTGCAGGGGTGCGTCGACTCGGAAGTTTCCAAGAACTTAAGGAAAGAGTCCTCCAGTCCCAAAGGTTTGAAAGACCCCGGCATGGCGTTAACCTCCTCTTGTTGTTCTTGGGCTACAGGGGTACCAGGATTTGAGTTCTCTCTTGAGCTGCTAACAGTCGTACGATTGCGAAGGGTTTGCATCCTCTCGGGACAAGCTGGTGTTGGATTGACAGGTTTTCTGGGACGCCCTCTTTTAACTCCGCCCTCTGTCCCAGTTGACACTTGAGACTCTACACTTTCGTCGTTCGAAAGCTTGCTGTCCTCTTGGCCTATTTTTTCTATTTCCTCTTCTGTGTTTAGCTCAGTGGATTTGTCGCCCTCTTCTGGCTCAGTCTCCTCTGACGACGTGCATGATGCCCCCTCTGGTTTGTCTGCATCTTTGAATCTGTACTTTTTGCAGAAAATGAATTGGCTCCTCTGGTCTTCGATGTATCTCTCTGTGAGGCCATGGGTCACATAATGCTTAAAAATACTTTTTTCAGCTTCCTCAATTGTATCACAGCCTATTAGCATGCATGGATATTGCAATGGCCACTTCTTAGTGCACATGGCTGACGCTTCATCGTGAGTTTTAAGCGTGGGCTTCCCAAAATTGGTCCAATGTTCAAAGATCTTCCCATCTTTCTTCTTTATATTTTTCTTCTTCATTTTGAATTTGTTTTCCACATTTTCTTTTCCATTGTTAATCCCTGGGAACAGCACTATGGATCTATTCCTTCTTCCGTCACTTGATTTTGGATTATAAACATATTCATGCTTTTTTATCAGGTGCCGAAGAAGATTAGACTTTGTGGAGTAAAAGCGTTCGCATCCCTCATACTCACACTTAAATGTGGTATCAACTGAGCCACTCTCCGAGATGGCAATTTCTTTGTGGAAATTCTTTATGTGCTCGATATACTTGTCCACTGAGCTGAAGGGGAGCGCACACTCAGGCCGATCGCAGTTGAAGGTCCCTATGGCCATGCTGGCCATCATTGAGGTGGCTTTGTCGCGGGTGAATTTGTGAAGCAAAAGGTAATGTTGCAATAACCTTGTGACTCCCATGAACACCCGTGAGCAGTTTTTCACTTGACACCTGACTTCGTGATCTTTCCCTGTGATATCATAGCTTTCTTGGCCATTTGGTACGCTGATCTTCTCAGGACTGCTCTCTGCTTTGCTTGGGGGTAGAGATGACTGATGCATGGCCCGGTAATGAAGGATCAAATTGTGCTGGATTGTAAATGCAGCAGTGCATCCTTCATGAACACAGCGATATGGTCTATACGGACTGAAGGCGTTGTCGGCATCACACATTTTGAGCCCCATTCTTTTTTGAAGCTTCTTGTGGACTTCATCTTGAGTAGGTGTGCTTTTGGAGCTGCTTGGTTTTTCTGGGGATGGTGAGGCAGAGCCAGGTGGAAGGCTGAACTTAGGTTCTCTTATTTTGCTGACTGAGGGATGTTCTCTTGGTTTCATGAGACCACATTTCTCTGTTAAACCAAATTTCTGTTGGCCATCTGGACATGTAACTGCCACTGTCAGCTGCTCTTGGGACCTTTCAGGATCTGCCTGCATGCCCTCAACCAATGGCTTGCCATCTAAATAGCTTTCAGTCGATGGCAAACAGGTGACAGTTGATGTTGCATGTGGGAAGACATCATTTACAGGATTTCCTGGTGAAGCAATGTGAGGAGTTTCTGGATTGTTTGCATTGTCAGTTTGAGGTTCAATTTCAATGTCGAGGGGCTCTTGTTTAATATACGGAAAGCTGGCTGTGGATTGGGTGACGCCACTTGTGTCAGCATCAGCCTCCCTCGTACACGAAACATCGTTCGATCGAACTGCTTGTCGACTATTTCGAGCACTGATCTTATACTTTTGTGCTTCTGCCTTCGATAATCGATGGACCTTCTCATAGTGAATTCTCAAGCCAGTTGTTCTTGTAAAGGTTTTGGAGCAAATCTGGCAAGAGTACGGCGACAGTTTGGATGGACTTCGTTTCAGTTCTTCAATCATACCATTAGAGTAATCGTGCATTTTATTTAAATGTCTGAATAACGCCTCCTTTGTCATGAATGAGTACTCACAATCTTCCTTAACACATTTAAAAGGTTTAGGTATTTTTGTCAAAACCTTGTCATCTTTCCTGCTTGGCGTGGGTTTGCTTTTTTTACGGTCGGAGGTTGTATCACAACGGGTGAGATTTTGCTCTAAGGACAAATTACCCCGCATCTTCTCTTGGGCAGCTTCAATCAAATCCAACCTTTGAAAGGCATTGGATATTTCCATCAAGTGATCCTCTTGATGAGGTGGGTCAGCAGCAGTGTAAGCAAGCCCTGCTGCTTTCTCTTGACGACTTTCAAGGTCAGTAGCAGAGACGTTTGAGAAGTCAGTTATATTTGTATTTTGGGGTTCTTGTTTCAGTGCCATGGAAGAATTCAGAGGGGTCAAACTACATGATTCCTGTGGGAAATCACCATTTGCCAAGTTAAAAATGGATCCATTAGTTTCTGGGACATGTGGGTCATTGAGAAAATCAAGAAAGGATGTCGGCAGATCAGCAGTCAGATCAATTTCATCTAACGGCCTGCACTGTGAGCGTTTGGATAGATGACCTCCGAGAGACTTTGTGCTTGTGAACTCTCTGAAGCACCTCCTACAAATGACTTTTCCATCCTTAATAATTGCTGGCCATTTGGTTCGCTTGCTTAGCTTACCACGTTTTGCTTTTTGACCTTCACCATCATCTTTATCATCAGTAGCTGCACATTCCGCATTAGTACAGTCTCCTTCTAAATTAAAGTCAGTCGGAGTGATATTCTGTGGGCTAAGCATGCCATCCACAGCGTTGTCCATATGTTCATATCCAGAAGCTGCCATGTTTTCGGTTTTAATTAATTTCGTTGCAGCTTTTGATGTCTCTTGGGCCTCTGGGCTCAGACATTTCATCGGAATATCAACTGGTGAGCTCTGACTCACTGACTTATCACTCTGAGGATATGGAGTGTGGTAACTTCCTTCGGGTAGACTGTGAATTGTAGACACGCTGTCCCCATTATCCGACTGTCCTGCCATGTTTCTACTTGTTTTCTTTCCATCCACTGAAACACTCCTGCCATCGGGAGGAATTAGTCCATATTGATTCACGCCATTGTGCATTTGCCCCCCGTTGTCAAGCATCAATGAACTGGATAGGTACTGGGACATCAAACTTGAATCTGAAGGAACGTGAGACCCAACTGATCCTTGTAAAGATGACATTGAGTGATCTCTTTCAGCTGGGAGTGAAGCTGTGGTTGGATAAGGATCAGGCTGCCACTGAGGATAGCTGCGGGAGGGGTACTCGTTCACATTGAAGGCATCTGGGTAGCAGTTGTTTATTGGAGGTGAAGACCAGGACTGGGACACGTCGGGCTGACTGAGTTCCGCGGTATTGTTGGAGCTCCCCCAGGATGGATACAGAGTAGGGTTCACCATTGGAGTGATGGGTACAGGGTCCATTGAGCCGGGATAACACTGGGAAGGTGAGGTTGAACATGCCGCTGGGTAATCGATTTGATCCATCCCAGGTTTGTTACAAAGAGCTCCTTGCTGATTTGGTGGCTGATTTGGCAGCATGCTGTTACCGTTGGGAAACTGCCTGCGTGCATCTACTCCAGCTGGTGCCTTTTTTGCAGTAATTTTGGCCACTTTGTTGTATTTCTTGGCTAACTTCCAGTCCTCAAAGATTTCAGGATGTTGCTTCTTCACGTGTCTCGACAAACTTTTGTTGGTACTGTAAGCCCTTGTACACTCATTATGTGGGCAGCTATGCAGGTTTTCCCCATTACTGGATACAGCAGGCATTCTTGGTGTGTATCCCTGCAGTGAAGAAGGAATTTCTGTCGAAGGGATTTCTGTCTTAATTTGGTTGGGAGAAATCATTTGTGGTATTGCTTTCTGAAAGTCATCAGCTTGTATGTTATTGTGCCCTCCTCCCTGTGGACTTGCCATGAGATTGATAGCACTGGGGACAGGGTACAGGGGAATCTTGGCTTGCTCTGCCATTGCCTGGTGTGCATGCGGAGCCTCTGGCGCCGCTTTCAAGTCAGCTGGTGCTGTGCTCGGATTTGTTAGCGGAGTGTAGCATTTGTCTGGATCTTTCAGTTGAATATGTGCCACAGAATTCAACATGTTTTCAATCGAATGTTTCACTCTAACAGGAATGAGGTCTTTAGCAACCTCTGGGGAACTGCATGGGGATGTGTTTGCCTTTGATGCTTCTTTCATAAACGCATCTGAATTACTTGTGTCAAGGCAAACAACAGCAGAATGCGAGTCTTCCTGGCATGGCATATTCTCCTGTGGCATTTCAACTGTGGGAATGACAGGAGGGCTCTCATGTATGACTACCACATTGTTGATTGTATTGGTATTGTGAATCTGTTGGTGAGATAAGAATTGAGCCTGTGAGTAGAATATTTTACCACAGTCATCTGTCGGGCAGGTGTAGGTAAGGTAATGCTGAGCCTCGTGATCGTACAAAAGGTAGGCCTCGCTGAAAATCTGCCCACAGTTTGGAAACATACACTGGGCCTTAAATTCGGAGTGTGTTTTCCTATGCATGTGAAGTTCTGAATTTGAATTAAAGTTGGCCTTGCAACCCAGTTGTATGCATATGTATGGTTTGCTGCCGCAATGCATCTGCAAATGATCATTGAGATGTCGGACATTAACAAACTGCCGCCTGCAATACTGGCACACCACTTTTTGTTTCTGTATCTCCAAAAACCTCATGGCCTCTTCATCGTCTTTGTGCGACCTGACATGAGCCATGAGGTTGCGGAAAAACTTGAATGCTTTGGAGCAATTTTTAACGGGGCAGAAGCAATCTTGACTTATTTGTGCGACAGACGTCGTTTGTTCTACGTTCACTGATTGGATACCAGTTTGTGAGTTATTATTGACAGGACTATTAATTGCTGTGGGAACACATTTCATACTTTTCGGAGACTGCGGTAGTTTTATCCCCTTTCTTGCTGTTTTCATTGCAGCAAGTCGCTCTTTACAAGACTGCTTGACATGTGATGCTACATGTGGCTCTAAAACCTCCTTACTATCAAAGCTGTCTGCACAAATAGGACATAGATACACTCCATCTTTAAAATGCTTCTGAGCGTGCCGAACTATTCTGTGACCCAAGAACTCCTTGTCACACAGAACACAATACTGCATGTAGGCTCGCCAGTTTCGGAAACGAGCAGATACAAATCCTTGCTCCCGGAGTTTCTTTGCTTCCCTGTTTTTTTCTTTTTCATCTGTGATTTCGTTGAGTTCATTCGTAGTGTTTAACAGAAAGTCCTCCAGGTCTCTGTACTCTGGGAGTTTTCCGTGTGTACTTTCCACTTCTTGTTCGTCTGTGTCGTTAAGCGTGTCAATAGATGACACGATAGCTGCTTCCTCGCCCATCAGTGCCAAGCAATTGCATTTCAATGTTTTCCAGTCCCAGAACTCTGGATCAAAAGGCCACTCTGTCTTTAAGGCCAACAGTAACTCACAGCGTAAGGAATTGGGCACCGGCAGACTGCCGTCCTCCTCAGGTTTTTGATCCGGTTCGTTGTACAGCGACTCAACGGCGTAGTAGGAATCAACAGTAGGTTGGAGGAGGAATTCAGTCAGCTGGCATGCACGCTTCACTTCAAGATCCGTTGGCAAGATGCAGGAAATAGTCTTGCAGATCGTCGACTTGCTATCCGTATGGTCACTTGAGGTCATTTTCAGAGCTTGAATGCACATTTCCACACAAACTGGAAGCCCCACTTCACCAACCTGAAAAACACGACACAGAACAAAAGATTTGAAGAAGTTTGTTGAAGTGGATACCGAAGTTCACTTGACATATTAGATTAGTCCTTTTATTACCTCATTCTGGATCACTTTAATAAGGAATAGAATGTGACAGACACTTCTGCAGAGAAGAGCCATCTCTTTGCTGTGGCTGAGGAAGGAGTCGGCCGAAGACTCCAAACGCATGAGTAGCTTACTCCAGAACAACGTCAGTTCCCTGAAAAAAGATTAAGTTGATTACAACAAATTAATTCGTCAAGCAAAACAATCAAACGAAAGTAAAAATGTTACCCACAAACTGGTGTACCATAAAGATATGCACAGAAACATGCCAATGTGACAAATTGAAAGTATATACTATTTGAACGATGAACAATAATAGAAGATATCTGGCTCTGCTAGTGACACTGTGTTTATACAGATCTTTCAGTTCCTCTGAAAAAAAAAAATCCCCCAGTCAACTGAAAGTTCTTCAGCAAGAGTTGTAAGGTTATTGTTCCAAACAAACATCTCCACTTACCAGGCACAATAAACATCTCCTTGGAGAAGTTGTCGCTTGAGAAAGGCAGAACATAAGCACTGTGCTCCTCTCTCATCTCCTTCCGACTCCAAGTTACAGATCATTTCCAGAGCATCTTTGCAGTCTATTGATGATATCTATAGAGGCCAAAAAAAAAACAGCCAATTCAGGTGGAATCAATCAGCAACCGCGGTGTGGTGATTGTATTCAAACATTTTCAGGGTTTGTTTAAAGCTGGGGTGTCAAACGCATTTTGGTTCATGGGCCACATTCACCCCAATTTGATTTCCAGTGGGTCGGACCAGTATATCTGTGGCCTTACAAGCAATAAAATAAAATAAAAATACAAATTTAATATTTTGTTACCATATTTTAGGTGCACATAATTACAACCACAATTGGGAAAGTATTCACATTTATTGATAATTGTTGCAAATCTTGTTTAAAATCATAAAATGTAATAGAAAGTGCAATTTTAACATTACATTACAATATATATCTTTTATGAAACAACATTTAGAATAATTTTTAATTGACAAAAATTTCCACATCCATCCGGAAATATTAAGGCTCAACTGACTCATCACACCATACAGTGGGAACGTTTCAGAATGAAAGTGCTGTTATCCCCCTGCCTGATAAATGTATACAGGCAGATTGACAGAGTGCAACTAAAAAATGAAGACAAAGTAAATGTAATAGCTATGTCTATTAAATACATACATATCCAGAGTAAGTGCAAAATAATAAAAAATTAACTGCTTATTTAATAATCACCCAATAACTTGCCATAAAAAGCTCAAAACACAAACAATGAATCTATGAGGCTAGCATTAGTCTGCACAAACAATTATCAACCCCTCTCCAATTATTAAGGCTTCTTTATACTCATGCGGGCGGTGACTGTGCTGACGTCACTGCGGCTATCCCGCACACATGCCTTTATACTTGAGCGGAACCCAAGCGTGCTGTTTAGAAAATGTGCTGCAGTTCTCCTCCAAGTCAGGGGTGTTGCTACGGCTGGTATTCGCTAGGACACCACAGGGTGGAGTTTCCTCTGCATTTTATTGCCAATTCCGATAGCCGTTTTTCACTTTCCGGAACAAGGAACAAAGCAACAACAATGGCGACCGTGGAACAGTGCCTGCTAGAATAAATGGACCGAGATGACCAGATGATGCATTTAATTATATTGCAAAATTGATCAAGGCGACGGCGGCATTGGTGTTATGTGCGGCCAGTAAATGAAAGTCGGGATGGCGGTATTGAGGAACCAAGGGGACCAATCACGGACCAATCACGAGAGATGATCTCTGCGGCATTCTGCGTGTGGCGACAATCTGTGCCGTACGCGTGTCAAGTGTCGCATAGGGGCCTCGCGGCTCAATGTGTCGGTCACGTGATGCAATGCGGGTGCTCTCGCCCGCGCGAGCACGGGAGTATAAAGAGGCCTTTAGCATGCATCTAATTAGCTTGTAGCCTCCATCTCACAAAAGAAATGTCTTTCAGCTTTTCCCGTCAGGGGTCACCGCCACAGCGAGTCACTTGCATGATTTGTTTGTCTGATGTAACCCAACCATTTTCAGCCAAGATTTAATTAACCCATGTCCCAAAGAACTTCAGAAACTCGTGAACTGTACATGTGTACATTTGCATATGAAATTACTTTAACAAACAACACATTATATGATACATATAAAGGCATTGCTTCACACAAAGTCTCACTCGCTTACTGCATATGGATTGGATTCATGCCCCGCCGTGCCTATCTTTTACTCTCTCTCAGCTTCATACATGTTACGTCACACGATTCACAGCACTTCTGGTTCTACGGTGCTTGTGTCACAATAAAAGCATTAGTTTAAAAATAAAAGTCTCTATGTATAAATTAATAAACTTGCCTGACGGTTCCGGTTCTGGCCCACGGGCCATATGTTTGACATCCCTGGCTTAAAGGATTCAAGTTTTAAAACATGGCCCGCCCATACAAAGATTTTTAACGAGGGGCTTTGACACGTACACAATGAACAACTTTCGTAATAGTGTTCTACCAGATCCAGTTGGGTCAAACATCTATCAAATCTAACTATCAAATATATGTTTTAAATTACTGAAGCATTTGATTTTAAAATAGCAGGTCCGGAAACTCCAAAAACCAAGCCACATTGAAGGCAAGTCATCCAATAACATAGAGGAGGAAGAGGGTTCGATTGCATTTACTTTTCACCAAGTGGCCATAGTTCCCAATCACGAAACAATTTCATTTTGAACGGAAACTAAGGGCAGCAACAAAACAGGCGCTGCAGCAAAGTGGAGACTGTGGAGTATAATACAGCAACATCCAGAGCTAAGGCACACCAACACAGTAAACTAACGATACAGTGTGTGTTTATTATTGTCATTTCTAGCAGAGTAGTCTCAAAAGTTACAATGATGCACTGATGAGAAATCAACTCCAACTTTATGGTGTTGGCTCGACACATTAGGAAGCCCAGGTGACGAAGTACTAGAAATGATAAATTTTAGGGATGTCAAAATATTCACGATATCGTGAAATTAAAAGTGCCTCGATATCGTGGTGGTCTTGTCTCGGTAAAAAATAATGAGGCACTGGGCTTAAAATTTAGTTTTGGGCCAGCTACACGAAGCCACGCCGCTTAGCCAGGCTGCTGCCGTGCTTCACTTCCTCATTTGAGTGTTAATGCACCCAATTAGACCCGGTACCCATATGACCATGTGTGTATGTCACAAGTAATGCAAAGTTCGTCTTACCGGCCCACGTGACGTGACCGAAAGGCTACACTGGAAGGAATGCGGAAGCTTTGCAACTTGCTATGGTGTACTATGCTTGCCGGAGCGGTGTTTCGCAATCAATTGTTACATAGCTAACAGTACCGAATAAAGCAATTTTCCCATTATAAGTCGAACATGCAGAAAAATTATTATTTTTTTCATCAAATCTCATGGAAACCCAAACACTGTAAAATGTGTATTGTTGATGGTGGGAAGAGCAGGCTAATCGAGAACCGGTGATGGTAGATAAGATGCTTCTTACCTCTTCCATGAGTTGCTCCTGACTTTTGGTCATGCAAATGCAGAGCAAGTAGGTTTGTTTGAAGTTCCCTTTTCCTTCATACCCTGGGTACTCTGAGCACATCTTTGCAAGGGCCGCTGCTTTATCAGCACTGTCTACTTTGATAAGGTGCTTTATGCGCATGCTGAGAAGCATGGGGCCTTCCAACTCAAGATACTCGTGAACTAAACAATGAGAAAGAAGGTAGAGGAAAAGTGAGAAAGTACATATGGAAGACATATAAACAATGTGCAATAAACTATGTGCGCGAGTTGGAAAGAACCTTGCTCAGTTTGAGGGATCGTGTTGGACAAGATGCTGCTGAGTGTGGTGTTGGACCAGATGCCATCTTGCTGTGCCAGAGCAAAAAGCGGGCGAAGCTGTGCACTCCCACTTTCTTGCAAAAGGTTGTGTGCCAACTGTAACAGAAGACAAATAACACAAGACAAATGAATATGTAGTCACTGACTAATTTACTTTTGGTTTCCCACACACAAGAATCCTAATATACAGTTGCAACCAGAAGTTTACATACACATTCTGCATACTGTTCAATTGCACAACATAATAATTACTCTATAATCATTAATAAATTATGGTTTCAATATTTGTTACTTTAATATTTTATTGCAGCAACCTTGTAATGACGGATACAGTTGCAGCCTGAGTCAAAGTATATGAGATATCGCCGTACCATCGTCAAAAATATCTGCCTATGGATTAATTCACCTTCACCAATTCAACCTTGGTTATTAAAAAAATAAATAAATAAATAAATAAAATAAAAAATAAATAAAAGCAAGTCTCTTAAATCTGATTAATCAGATCTCAAAAGTCAATTAAAACTGCACTCTATTTTGCAAACAAACAAATAACTTGCTGATAGAATAAATTGGATTGTTTATGCATGGACAATATTGAATTAATAAATATTGACTCCTTGAATACCCTGGTTTGTAAAGCCTGAGTCCTCAGATCCCAGCCGGAAGAGAGATATGGTGCGTTGTGATTGTCACATAGGAGTCAGTTATACATGAGGTCCAGGCATCGGTGGTAGTTGCCATTCGTTCTGTATTGAAAAGCTGTTCATTGACTTCTTCCTTAACCTTGTTGTACAACTCTGGCACATACTTTTTAGTTAAATGTTGTCGAGTCAATATGGTGTATCGGTGCTCTAATGTTTTTATTAGGGGTGTCCCTAATCAATCTCTTTCATGGCAGCAAAAAAAAAGCGAGTCTTGGATCGAGTCGAAATGGATCTAAAATCTCAGATTTTATCACTCTTTTACAAGCAGTCCATTCCATGCTCTGCTCCAGCACTTCTATCCAGCAGCGCCTCCACGGCATGCAGAGCCCACGTGATCACAACAACAGGTTGCTAAGGTGCTACCATAGGAGCAAGGAGTAAGAGTGAATGTTGTTTGCTTAAAGTCATTTATTAACACTGTAGTTCAAGTTCACTGTAAAACTAAACACACATAAAAAAGAATTACACCTATTGAATGTACTGACTACATCACACTTTGTTTCTTTCTTCATTTTTATTCACAAAAATTGCTAGCTCAAAGCTAACGGACATTGAATGAAAAACACCATTGACAAGCTAACAAAAATTTGCATTGAACATATCTCTGAAAATAATGAATATTGGTACACAAACGCTGTATAAACACATACATACAGGCAATACTGCAATACTCTCGGGCATATATTCTTTAAACTCTGTGAAAAAGGAGTTATATAAACAATTTTCGGTCGTGACTTCTACTTTATTTGTTACTGCAAGCGTGTCTCATTACGTGCATCACACTGCCGGTCAGAATGTCAAGACGAGCACAGCAGGAACAGCGATCCCAGCAATGAAAGCACACACAGAGAAAGCTAAGAACTTCGAGCCTCAATACATGCATCCTATCCACCACGATATTGTCAAAAATAAACCCCAGTTGCATTAAGAAGATCAAAAGTGTATTGCCGCACATGTGGAGAAAGTAAATGCTATTCCCACCATGCATATGCTGAGAGTAAAATAATAACTGAATTTGTTCTTTTCTGAGCCGCATCTCCTCACAAGGGTCGCGGGCGTGCTGGAGCCTATCCCAGCTATCATCGGGCAGGAGGTGGGGTACACCCTGAACTTGTTGCCAGCCAATCGCAGGGCACATACAAACAAACAACCATTCGCTTTCACATTCACACCTACGGGCAATTTAGAGTTGTCAATTAACCTACCATGCATGTTTTTGAGATGTGGGAGGAAGTGCCCGGAGAAAACCCACGCAGGCACAGGGAGAACATTTAAACTCCACACAGGGGGGGCCGGGGATTGAACCCTGGTCCTCAGAACTGTGAGGCAGACGCTCTAACCAGTCGTCCACCGTGCCGCCTCTTTTGCACTTTAAAAGTATATTTTTGTATTTATTATTTATTGAGGTTATTATTAAGGGATATCCAATTTATTTTTTAGCCATTCTATTCAAATGTAGATGTGTATTTGTATGTATTGAATCTATTCAACTGTAGAATATGCTTATGTTTAAGTTAAGCATTGGTTAAATTGCCATTTAAATATATTTATCTGTAATTTTTTATTGTATTTATGATTCAGGATTATTGGGGCCAATCACCGATCACAGAATAAAAAAACAAAACAAAACAATAATCAATCACAAGATGGGGCAATGTATTTATTTAAATGACTTTACAGGATATACTTGGGTACTGTATACTGAGTATCTTCAAAAATATTCTCTTGTCAGGTCATGTATTCTAGTCAGTCAGGTCAAACCAACATTACAACATGACAGAAATAGTGGATGTTAACTTACTGTAATTAAATTATGTTATTGTAATTAAATTACTTCACAGACACCGAAACTTTAGCGCATGATTCAACATAATGCCGGCATGTTTACGTACAACCATTAGTGCTGGCACTAGCTTGTTATGCTACATAATGTTTTGTTGGCTGCTTGTGAGCCGTATCGTATTAAAAGTATGTGAACATAGCTGAAGCAATCCTTGAACGAACGTCTTCTCCCGAGCACCGGTGACCACCACCACCACACTTTTCCCCATTTTGTTCTTTTTTAACCAACAGAATACACACGCGATCCATTGTTGTTGTCGTGGCCGTGGTAACGAGTGTATCCGGTCGCGTTTGATTTGACAAAGCCCAGTGATCGTAAATGACGTCAAAAGGCACGCGACAAGTCTAAAAATAAACTGGCTTTTGGATTCAAATATACTGTATGCGACGCGGGGTAAATGTCTTTTGCGGAGCTGATCAATGACGTCATTGATCAGATCGGCGACTTGTGACATTAAAGCCGATCAGCATAAAATGCTAATTATCGGCCGATACCGATGAAGCCGATCAGATCGGTTTAAAGTCTATTTTTATTTAAGTTATTTTTCAGGATTTTCTAATGTAATTTTTATTTTATTTCATCCAATATAGCACACTTATTTTTAAAGTTACTTTATTTATTTATTTTTTTACAGTTTTTCTCATACCTACTGTTGCTGATTATCATTCTCTGTTCGAATAATATCACTTGAGCAAGCCTTTTGCTCTCATTCTCTACGACAGCGTCCAGTAAAGTCTTTAAGTCTTTACCAAAAAACTGTGTTATTGACACCATTATTACATTTTCTCTCGCCAACTTTTGGGTGTGTTTTGGCTGAAAGAAGTCTTGGATCTCTGTGTCTTTGTCTGTTTGCATATCTTTGTGTTAGCTGTGGTAGCCTCCCCCTCGCCTGTTTCACCATGCCATCTCACCAAGTGAGTGTGGAGATTTGTCGTGCTACCAGTGTACTTTATCAGTTTTTAGTCTTTGCATGTGGTGATGTGTTCATCCACTACTTCATTTTTCATATAAAATCCAAATTTCTTCCACACTTTGGACTTTAAACTTGCTCTGAGTGTTTTGAATGCTGTCCGAGTCTGATATTCCTCCATGCATTTCCCTCACATTTTACCTCAACAAGCTCACAATACAGCGCTATCTGACGTAACCACATAGTCTTGTGGGATTGATCCATTGACCTGTTCAAGCTATAATGAAACTGATTTATTAGCATCTTTTAAATAAAATTGTTTTTTTTTTATTCAAATCGTTTTATGTTATACCCCTAGTATATATTCGTGTATTTTTTCTAGGTCAATGTGTTGCCATTACTTCAGATTGGCCTATCTCCGCAAAGATAATTGTCCAAGAAGCCCACTGACGGCTGAGAGGATACTGACCTTCATGGAGGACTGAAACTCCTCCCATAAGGCACCAGGGATGTGCTGGGGCAGTAAGAGCACCAGCTCCGCACAGCTCCTGCAAATTCAAACATTCAGAATTTGTTAAGGCCACATTTAGGTCACATCACCACAGTCGGCTGCAAGGACAACCATGTAAATGTAGAGCAGTGCTGTGATGTCATTTTTCATCCACGATAAACAGGTACTATGGAGCAATAACAATCTGTGTATGAGTGTGTTGACAATACATGCTGTTCTCTATGTAGTAGTTATACAAAATTATGAAATGGTTGCATGCTGTATTTGTGTGTATATATTTATATAGAATTACCAGATACCTCACTAGGTGCACCTACTGAGCACTAATACAGGAGCTTCACCAAAAAGTCTACATTTACAAACATAATAGTTGAGTTTTGATTGACACTATCAGAAAGGTATGAATTTAACAATATGTTTATTGTTGTGGTTGCATTAGTAAGAAGTGCTCCTAATATTTTTCCCCTTGCGTTCAGCTAAAATAAGGTAACAATAAAACTCATAGTCCGTCACTGAAAAAAAACAACTATAACAACATAATTTTGTACAATTAACAAAACTTTGCTTTAGTTTTATATCATTTGTAATTTATAGAATTAAACCGATCGGTATGAGTATTATCAGGACACCAGACCTTCGAATAAAGCGCTTGGATCAGGGTCTCATCAACTTGTGCGAGCTAGGACAGTGGCTAGTGAGTATATGTTGTCTGTAAAGGCCTCTTTATACTCCCGCGGTCGCACGACCGACAACGCCTGCATTGCATCACGTGGCCGACGAATTGGCCTCCGCGGACCCTCCGCGTAGCTTGACGCGCATGCGGCAAAAATTGTTGCTGCGCGTCGAACGCCGCAGAGATCATCTCTCGTGAAGGGTCCATTTTAGTCACATGCTGTGATGACGTACTCAGCGTGCCCCTCGGTTCTACATACTATCTACACCGCCGCCTTCTCGGCCGATTTTGTAGCATAATGAAAAGTATCATCTGGTCATCTAGGTCCATTTGTTCTAGAAGACACTGTTCCACGGTCGCCATTATTGTTGCTTTGTTCCTTGTTACTGAAAGGAAAGTAAAAACGGCTTCCGGAAATGGCAAAAAATAAAAATGCAGCGGAAACTCCACCCTGTGGTGTCCTAGCCAATACCAGCCGTAGCTTGGAGGTGAACTGCAGTACATTTTCAAAACTGTGCGCGTGGGTTGCGCTCGAGTATACAGACAAACTACACGCGGGACAGCCGCAGTGGCGTCAGCGCGGTCGTCATCCGCGCGAGTATAAAGAAGCCTTAAGAGCCAGGATGTAAATGCACCACTACTTCACATATTATTTCACTATATTTCCAAGTGGATTTCGGTTCATTTTTATTTACCTACATCCACAACAAGGTCTCCTTGTTGTCAAGCATACTGTCATTCGTTAAATGTCTGACTATCAACCGCTATCTGACATACTGTACAAAGCACAAGTGTTAATTAAAGGTCAGATGACAAAGATGTTATGGGGTCAGTTAAAATTCATATTTGCATTGTTTATATGTTATGTAATACATGGATGTAATTTCCAGCAAGTTGTCAACTATAGTTTAGCTAAGAATTTGTTTTTTTATTACACGTATTGAGCACTCACCGAACATACCCGAAGCTCAAGACACCGGGGTGTGGTTACTCTATCCACAGCAAGGGCTACCAGAAGTGATGTTGCAATTGACAAACACTGCGCGCTCTAGCTTATAGGCAATGGCGAGCAACGTGTTGGAATATGAAGAGTATGGTGTATCGGTGCTCTAATGTTTTTATTAAGGTAGTCCCTAATCAAGCTCTTTCGTGGCAGCAACAAAAAAAAAAAAAAAAAAAAAAAAAAAAAAAAAACAGTCTTGGATTGAGTCGGACTGGATCTAAAATCTCAGATTTTACCACTCTTTTACAAGCAGTCCATTCCATGCTCTGCTCCAGAACTTCTATCCAGCAGCGCCTCCGCGCCTCAATACATGAATCCTATCCGCCACGATATTGTCAAAAATAAACCCCAGTTGCATCAAGAAGATCAAAAGTGTATTGCCGCACATGTGGAGAAAGCAAATGCTGTTCCCACCATACATATACTGAGAGTAAAATAATAACTGAATTTCTTCTTTTGCACTTCATCCATCCATTTTCTAAGCCGCTTCTTCTCACTAAGGTCGCGGGCTTGCTGGAACCTATCCCAGCTATAATCGGGCAGGAGGCGGGGTACACACTGAACTGGTTGCCAGCCAATATCTAACCATTCGCACTCACATTCACACTTACGGGCAATTTAGAGTTGTCAATTAACCTACCACGCATGTTTTTGGGATGTGGGAGGAAACCGGGGAGCCCGGAGAAAACCCACGCAGGCACGGGGAGAACATGTAAACTCCACACAGGTGGGGCCGCGGATTGAACCCCGGTCCTCAAACCTGTGAGGGAGACGCTCTAACCCAGACATGCCCAAAGTCCGGCCCCCGGGCCAAATCCGGCCCGTGTTCCTATTTCCACTGGCCCGAAGCCTCTGTCATAAAACCAATAATATGTGCCCCGGCAGTACAAAATACACGTGCAATTTTATATTTCACCACAGGGTGGCAGTAAACTTGTGGCTGAACTCTCACAGAGCCGTTTTGCACATGATCTGTTTTTTGCCCATTTCTAAAATGGCAACTGGAAGTAAGAAAAGGAAAGTTGATAGCGAGGGCCGACGTTTCCAGGACAAATGGAAGTCTGAATATTTTTTCAGAGTTTAAAAACAACTGTGTCTGCCTAATTTGCCAAGAGACTGTGGCTGTGTTCAAGGAGTTCAATATAAAGAGGCACTACCAGACGGATCATGCTAATTACGACAAACTAACGAACGCAGTGAAAAATTTAAGCAACTGGAAGCTGGTTTAACGGCACAGCAACACTTTTTCACAAGAGCCAGTGAGTCGAATGAAAATGCAACAAAGGCAAGCTATGAGGTGGCAATGCTGATTGCCAAGCACTGCAAACCTTTTACTGAGGGTGAATTTATTAAAGACTGTGTGATGAAAATGGTGGAGAACATCTGTCCTGAGAAAAAGCAACAGTTCGCCAATGTTTTCCTGGCTCGTAGCACTGTGTCACGAAGGATCGAAGAAGTTTCTTCTGATATTAAGAGACAGTTGGACGCAAAAGGAGTGGAGTTTGAATTTTTTCGTTAGCCTGTGACGAAAGCATGGATGCATCCGACGGCGCTCAGTTACTGATTTTTTTTGGAAGAGTGGACAGTGAAATGAACGTGCGTGAAGAGCTACTTGACCTCCAGAGCCTTAAGGACCAAACAAGAGGGAAAGATTTATTTGATTCTGTTTGTTCCGCCATAGATGACATAAAATTACAGTGGAATAAAATCACGGGGATTATTATGGATGGCGCACCTGCCATGGTTGGCGAGCACAGTGGATTATCAACCCTAGTGTATAACAAAGTAAGCGAAGAAGGAGGTAAAGGTATAAAACTCCATTGTATTATTCACCAACAAGTTCTATGTGCCAAACATCTGAAATATGATCACGTTATGAAACCGGTGATAAAGGCTATTAATTATATTCGCTCCAAAGACCTGTGCCACTGCCAGTTTCAACAATTTCTACTGGATATCCACGCTGAATACGGAGATGTTCTGTATCACACTGATGTAAAATGGCTCAGTCGGGGGGCTGCACTGCAGCGTTTCTACTCACTCAAAGAGGAAATTGGACAATTCTTGGCAAAAAAGGGACAACCGATGCCAGAACTAACCGATCCTGTTTGGCTGTCTGATTTTGGATTTTTAGTTGACATAACCCAACATCTTAACACCCTGAACACGGGCCTTCAGGAGCAAAATGCATTGATAAGCCAACTGTATTCACATATTAAAGCCTTTCGGACCAAGCTGCTACTTTTCCAAACCCACCTGTCACAAACGCAGCCCAATACCACACATTTCCAATCTCTGCAAGAAATAATGTTTTCCAGCGCACAATATCAGTGCGCAAATGAAGAGGTATGCCGCAAACATCTCATCTCTGACTGAGGAGTTTCAACAGCGTTTCAGGGATTTTGCAACTATTGAAAAGGAGATCACGCTTTTTTCTCCTCCCGTTTCCGTGGATCTCAGTGACGTTCCAGCCCACCTGCAGTTGGAACTCATTGAGCTGCAGTGTGACACGGAGTGTTGCAGCCGGTACCAACAACTCCCTCGTCAACTTTTACCAGCAGCTGGATAAAGACAGGTTCCAAGAGATTCGTACATTTGCTAAGAAAATGTTGAGCTTGTTTGGCTCGACATACTTGTGTGAGAAGAAATTCTCAGTCATGAACATGAATAAGAACCACGTGAGGACAAGACTAAGTGACTCCCACCTGCGTGACATCTTGCGCATTAAAACCACCGCTTTTGAGCCAGACCTGCCCCATTTACTGCAGTCGAGATCTCAGTATCACCCTTCAGATTAATGCAAACATGTTGTTTGTTGATTCTGATGAATAAAGTTTGAGTCAAATTTCATAAAAATACTTTATTTTGCATATCATTAATTTTTATTTTAACCTTCATTTATCCAGGTGAGGCAGTTATCAGATCTACCTAGCAGCAAACAGCATAGTAAAACAAAGTAAAATAAAAATAAATACAAAAAAGCATTCACCTCGTCGGTAGCATGTAAAATTAATGCTGGCCCGCATGACAATTTTTTTACGTCAATATGGCCCCTGAGCCAAAACGTTTGGGCACCCCTGCTCTAACCAGCCGTCCACCGTGCCGCCTCTTTTGCACTTTAAAAGTATAATTTTGTATTTATTATTTATTGCGGTTATTTTTAAGGGATATCCAATTTATTTTTTAGTCAATCTATTCAAATGTAGAATTGTATTTGTATGTATTTAATATATTCAACTGTAGAATGTGCTTTTGTTTAAGTTAAACAAATATATTTAAATGGAAATGTAACCAATGCTTGTTATTTTTGATTTTATTTACGATTCAGGATTTTTGGGGCCGATCACCGATCACAGAATTTAAAAAAAAAAAAAAACAATCAATCACAAGATGGGGCAATGTGTCTATTGAAATGACTTTACTGGATATACTTGTGTACTGTATACTGAGTATCTTCAAAAATATTCTCTTGTCAGGTCATGTATTCTAGTCAGTCTAGTCAGTCAGGTCAAACCAATATTACAACATGACAGAAATAATGGATGCTAACTTACTGTAATTAAATAATTTTATTGTAATTAAATTACTCCACAGACACCGAAACTTTAGAGCATGATTCAACATAATGCCGGCATGTTTACGTACAACCATTAGTGCTAGCACTAGCTTGTTAGGCTACATAGTGTTTTGTTGGCTGTCTGTGAGCCGTATCGTATTAAAAGTACGTGAACATACCTGAAGGAATCCTTGAACGAATGTCTTCTCCCGAGCATCGGTGACCACCACCACCACACGTTTTCCCCCATTTTGTTCTTTTTTAACCAACAGAATACACGCGCGATCCATTGTTGTTGTCGTGGCCGTGGTAACAAGTGTATCCGGTCGCGTTTGATTTGACAAAGCCCAGTGATCGTAAATGACGTCAAAAGGCACGCGACAAGTCTAAAAATAAACTGGCTTTTGGATTCAAATATACTGTATGCGACGCGGGGTAAATGTCTTTTGCAGAGCTGATCAATGGCGTCATTGATTGGATCAGCGAATTGTGACATTAAAGCCGATCAGCATACAATGCTAACTATCAGATCGGTCTAAAGTCTAATTTTATTGAAGTTATTTTTCAGGATTTTCTAATGTAATTTTTATTTTATTTCATTCAATATAGCACACTTATTTTTAAAGTTACTTTGGTTTTGTTTTTTCAGTTTTTCTCATACCTACTGTTGCTGATTATCATGCTCTGTTCGAATACTATCACTTGATCAAGCCTTTTGTAACATTCCATACTATAAAATAAGTATTTATGATTATTGCTGAGGATACACGGTGAGCAAATCCGCCTCACAGTTCTCAGGACCCGGGTTCAAATCCAGCCTCACCTGTGTGTAGTGCGATTTGTTTACGATTGTGTAAACAAAGCGTCCACGACCTTATAAGAAGCCTTAAGAGCCAGGATGTAAATGCATCGCTACTTCGCATATTATTTCACTAGATTTCCAAGTAGATTTCGGTGCATTTTTATTTACCTACAACCAGAACAAGGTCGCCTTCTTGTTTTCAAGCATACTGTCATTCGTTAAATGCCTGAATATCAACCGCTATCCGACATACTGTACAAAGCACAGGTGTTAAAGGTCAGATGACAAAGATGTTATGGGGTCTGTTAAAATTCATATTTGCATTGTTTATATGTTATGTAATACATGCACGTAACTTCCAGCAAGTTGTCAACTATAGTTTAGCTAAAAATTAGTTTTGTATTACACGTATTGAGCACTCCCCGAACATACCCGAAGCTCAAGACACCGGGGTGTGGTTACTCCATCCACAGCAAGGGCTACCAGAAGTGATGTTGCAATTGACAAACACAGCGCCCTCTAGTTTATAGGCAATGGCGAGCAACGTGTTGGAATATGAAGAGGAGGAAGAGGATTTCGACATACAGGAGTACACAACTGAGGTCCCGATGGCTATAGGAAAAATAGTTGGCACCGCAGCAGGTTTCAGCCCCTGCCTCTGTATCCAATGCTTTCTGCTAAGTCTTTCTCAAAACACGCCGGTTCAAAGTGATCAGCACAGCGTTTGGCATGCTTGCTAGGCACCAATAACCGACCACGCTTCTTCCCGTCGATTGAAATTGCCTATCCACTGGTCACATATTCCTTTTTCATTTGGAAAGCCCCAAAAAATCTTGACACTGCCTGAACCATTTGTACAACAAAATGCCACTCAAACAATCGTGACATCGCTAAATCATACGACAGCAAATATACAAGGACAGGAACAACAGCAAGGAACAATAGCACACAACGGCAAAGAAACAGGCTGTTTGGCTCGTGTTATCTCACAGCGCCGGATAGAGCTGAAGACCGGAAGGCGCTGGATGCAAAAAGCAGAAGGCCCATTCTGCATCATATTTATGGATTTTAGCGCTGTATATCTGCTATATAATCACTTTGAAATGGCAGATGTGGTTTGTAAAGGGGTCCTAGATTTATCAAGAAATTTTTTAACATCTTTGTCTTCTGATCTTTAAATACACCGACACACTGACAGCATTACTGTAGTTTGTGGTGGTTTGTCTTAACAGTTTGGTGAAGGTGAAACTCAAAATATTAAACACGCCTCGATGTATGGTGCAGTACATCACTGCCTCTCTTAAAAGTGTCAATAAAAACATCATCTTTGTAAAGCCTCGGTTTTTGATACAGCTCTAGTATTGGATCTCACTAGATTGTGAAAGTGTACATAATGTTGTGCCAGGTTAGTGTATATCCAAAACGAAAAATTTAATCTGTGAATCAGTGACAAAATACTTTGTCAAATTTCACCTCCATGAATGAGTACACCCCAATTGAAAAGTGAGCTTTTTATCCATTCCTCAGTGAACGTAGTGATACATTTTAAGCTAAAATGTAGCTTTGCTAGGCTATTCATTGACGAGTACTCATGTTTGCAACATTAAATGAATTTTCTGTGCATATTGACAAATCTCATTTGCAATCAATGGAAAAAAATATTGATTCGGAAAGGAAACTCAAGGTTTTCTAGCAATCCGCTACATGCGGAACGTCACATGACCAATGAGGAAAATGGGATAGCTGACTGTGTATGCCACACTTCGGAGCAAGACTAGGATTGATGACATTACTGTTTGAAGCCGAACTTACTAAAATTTAATTTTCTTTATTTATGGCTGGTGTCTTCGGACAAAAGTTAAATACATGTATATTGGTTACTGCGATTGGCTGGCAACCAGTTCAGGGTGTACCCCGCCTTCTGCCGGATGACAGCTGGGATAGGTTCCAGCACGCCCGCGACCCTAGTGAGGAGAAGCGGATCAGAAAATGGATGGATGGATATATTGGTTATTTTTCAATTTGGTGGGTCTGTGGTGACATATTGTGTTTATATACATTTTTTAAAAATAAATAAATTAATTAATTTTAAAAAACGGAACTGTCGACATTTAAAGTCACGGTCCCCTTCGCCATTCACCTGAGCGAGGAAGAAGTGTTTTTACCTGTTTTGACGAGTGCGGAAGTAGGGTGCGCATATACTGGATTGACTGAATTCTTGGACAGAGTGAAAATATTAAATAAAGACCATTTCCAGGACTTGTACTTACAATGTTAACTTTTCAAGTAGGAGTGGGACATTTTCACATTCGGAGGAGAGACAGGAGGTGGCGTTGGCGAAGCTGAGGACAGCCACAGTGTAGACCTCCAGCAAAGGCAGTGGATCCTCATCGGTTTTCCAACGGCTGGCATAATCCACCAGGGCCTGACCGGAAAGCACAAGGCAGTGAATTGGATAAGGCTGATAAAAGAAAGCCATTCCCAACAGAAAATAAAGTGCTTAAAAGGTTGTAATGAGCTCAACTGTTCTTATTTTCCATTGCTTTGATCAAGATGTTTGATCACTAGTCATATGTGCCACTATATTTTTCTTATCACACTTGGCTGGACCACATTATGACCACTTGCACATTATACTAAAATCCAATACAAGCTGTATTAAAACATCCACTTTTACCACAACAGACACATAAGAAATGGTGGGATATATTGTGGTTGTGTACAATACTACACACATGCAGTATATCTGCCATAACAGTTTTTCAACAAAACAATTGTTTTATATCATTGAAAAGGCAACTATGAAAACAATTTAATGATTTTTTTTATTATTTTGGCTTTGATTATTTTTTTCCCCATACATTTAAGACTTGGTGTACCCAAACAGTGAAAACAGAAGTTATTATTACAAAGAGATCAATGATGGGTCATGCACCATATAGGGCACAGTTTAGTCTGAATAGAATAGAAAAGTGCTTTATTGTCACTGTCACAGGAACAAAGAAAATCATATATCAAAAGATATTTGTATTTGCCCCCTTCTCAAATTATTTTTCTTTTTTGGGCATAGTTTCCCCATGTCAATGTTTAAGATCATCAGACAAAGATAAGCCAAGTAAACATAAAATTCTGTTTTTAGATGGTTATTTTATTTATTAAAGAAAAAAAAACTATTCAAAGTTACCTAGCCCTGAGTGAAAAGTAATTGCCACCTAAATCTAATAACTGGCTACAAAAAAAATAAGGACTTGAGAAGGGGGCAAATACTTTTTCACGGCACTGTATTTACAGAATTTTATGTGAGTTTTATGATCATTGCACATTCAACATTATTCGCATTAGTGCAAGTACTGGCCATGAACAGTAATGCATTACTGTTACAACCACAACATATACCACCTGGCAACTACAAATTGTGACTGTATGTTGAGTATGTGTTTTTCAACAAACAATCAGGTTTTGACTGTTTTTTGGTTTTTTTTACAGAATAATTTCAGGTAAAAGAAAAATTATAATGCTCTCTATGCTTATGCAATACTTTACTATGCAATATTTTATACTTTTGTTGGCATAGTATAAAGCTTAAGTATGCGTAGCAATTAACATAGTTATATAGTTCTGGTATTGGATAGGCTCAACTGCACTTATCTAAAAGAGCATTAGGATAGTAATATAGTTACAGACTTGAACATACAGAAATATTTGATTGTATGTTCATTTTAACCCATTTATGATACACAACGTTGCAAAAAGACTAGCACACAAAATGTTATGTGCTTTACAAACCATTTACGACAACCAATGTTCACTCTAAAGTCGCGCAAGGCCTGAAAGATCCCTCCACTTTATTTGGACGCTGAACGACTCTTTTATTCCTTTTATTAGTTTTCACTGTTTAGAAACATCTCCTTACCATTAGTTGCACACAGGCCGAGCTGTATTCGCCCGTTCACACAAAGAACTTTGTTTTAAGTTGCAGGAAATCCTCAATGGGAGCCACATCTTTGTTGATTACCTTGCAACGATTACAGCTTAATAGAACGACAGGGCTATCGAGCTCACCAACAGATGATATATATGTGGCCGTGGCAAATAAATAAAAGAAAGGTGGGAGAGTAATGGAGTCGAATGACTACAACCGCTAGAGAAAATATCTCCAAGCTGCAGTCAAATCACTTGCTAATGTGGCTACTTCAAATAAGCATCTCATCTGTGATTAGCTGGGTAAAAAAAATGAGTGAATAGGGCCTGAGCTAGCACCTTAGCTACATATAATTGATTTTTCCTGCCTCATAAAAGTAGCCCATTTCCCCCAACCGATCAAATGCATCAAAGAGAAGCGAATTGCTATGTTTATGACGGCTAGATTACACATCGGCTACCAATGAAATAAGCTAATTTGGTGCATTTTTTGTCAACATTCGCTAACGAAGCTCTCGCTAACGTAGCTATCCTTTTTTTCCACAGCATGACCACTGCACAGGACAGTGGGACCCTGCATACCAGCTAGCAACATTGATCTCCTGCTAGCAATCTGGCCTGGAAAATGCGAGCAACACAAGCATAGTCCGCGCACATGAGCCCGACTTGCCGCCACCAAAATGGCTGGTCTTTATGTAGAATTATCAACAACAGTGAAACATCCCCGGAGGAACGGCGGAAAAGCACGCAGGAGACCCCCTCCTTGTTCCCCATCTCGGGGGTAGCAGCAAGCTAACAGTGCGGTTAGCTCCTTAGCTACATTGTTGTAGACGGGCATCCTCGGCCAGGAAGCCAAAGAAGGGACGCACAGCAAAGAGTGGGCTAACCTGGCAAAACTCCTGGCAGAAAATCAGCGAAGCTTCCAGCGGCGACTGCGAGCTCTCCCTCAGGGCCACGGTCAAGCCGTGGAAGCGGCCGCGGAGATCGTCGTTCGCTTTTCGTGTGTCATATTCCCTCTCCGTCTCCCCCTCCGCCATCTTCACAACAATCACGACCGCGTACGCACGCACAGATGTTACGCTGGCCAGAATGGCACACGCACGTGCACGCGGGGTGGGGGAGGGCGGGGTGAAAGGGTCGTTGGTGGGTGGGTCTCAGTCGGTGGGGTGTAGGGGGGTATCCTAAATATGTGCGTGTCGCATACGCACACACTGTAAAATGTAAACAAAGCGTCCACGACCTTATAAAGCAGAAGTGGGGATCCTTTTCATTCAGTATTGCAGTAATACAATTATGTCTCCTACATTTATGAAATTTTTTTATCATGCAATTATTGTACAAATATCCTTGCTATTGTATAATTTGTGGGTTAAAGTGGGCAGTTTTGCTGATTATTTTTCTTTAATTATACTAACCCATTATACACAGATAATGTCATTCTGGCTAACTAAAATATAGAAAATTATAAAACCATAATAGCATTAATGTTAGTAATAAATAACATTCAGCTAGAATTGTCCAAACATATTGTTGATTTTCCCCTCCTTGAGCCGTCACCTTATCGTGGTGGAGGAGTTTGTGTGTCCCAATGATCCTAGGACTGGGGCTCCCCTCTGGAGCCAGGCCTGGAGGTGGGGAATGTCACCTCTCTGACAGGGAAGGAGCCCGAGTTGGTGTGTGAGGTTGAGAAGTTCCAACTAGATATAGTCGGGCTCGCCTCCACACACGGCTTGGGCTCTGGTACCAGTCCTCTTGAGAGGGGTTGGACTCTCTTCCATTCTGGAGTTGCCCACGGTGAGAGGCGCCAAGCAGGTGTGAATATACGTATTGCCCCCGGCTCGGTACTTGTACATTGGGGTTCACCCCGGTGAACGAGAGGGTAGCCTCCCTCCACCTTCGGGTGGGGGGACGGGTCCTGTTCAGGGGTGCTGTAAAGGAGGGTCCTTCAGAAAGTCGAATCTCAGATTCAGAAGGAGCAGTGTGGTTTTTGTCCTGGCCCTGGAACAGTGGACCAGCAATGCACCCAGAAATGGACCCTCGAGGACCCTGCCAAGGGTGCATGAGTGTTCGCCCAACCAGTCTGCATGTGTTTTGTGGACTTGGAGAAGGCGATTGGAGAATCCGCACCTCCAAATCTGAGACCATGGTCCTCAATCAGACAAGGGTGGAGTGCGCTCTCCAGGTCAGGGATGAGATCCTGCCCCAAGTGGAGGAGTTCAAGTATCTTGGGGTCTTGTTCATGAGTGAAGGAAAAATGGAATGGGAGATCGACAGGTGGATCGGTGCAGCGTCTGCAGTGATGTGGACTTTGTATCGGTCCGTTGTGGTCAAGAAGGACATAAGAATCTCGAATCTCTCTATTTATTGGTCGATCTGTGTTCCTACCCTCACCTATGGTCACGAGCTGTGGGTTGCGACCGAAAGAACAAGATCCCGGACACAAGCGGGCGAAATGAGTTTCCTCCGCAGGGTGTCCGGGCTCTCCCTGAGAGAGAGGGTGAAAAGCACGGTCATCTGGGAGGAGGTCAGAGTAGAGCCGCTGCTCCTCCGCATTGAGAGGAGCCAGATGAGGTGGCTCGGGCATCTGATTAGGATGCCTCCTGGACGCCTCCCTGGTGAGGTGTTCCGGGCACGTCCCACCGGGAGGAGACTCCGGGGACGAACCAGGACACGCTGGAGAGACAACGTCTCTCAGCTAGCCTGGGAACAGCTCGGGATCCCCTCGGAAGACTTAGAGGAAGTGGCTAGGGAGAGGGAAGTCAAGGCTTCCCTGCTAAAGCTACTGCCCCCGCGACCCGACCTCAGATAAGCGGATGAAAATTGATGGATGGATGGATATTGTTGATTTTAACAATCAATGCCCTGTTGGGCTTAACAAATTGCACAGGAGAATCGACCAAAAGGTCACCATATCATACACAGACCAACATAAATCAACCATAAATGTGACAGTTAAATAAGGCACAGTGGCACACATTCAACGATCTATTGGTAACATTAACACACACGAAAGACAAGCATTAACGTCTTTATTACTGCAATAATTCAACATTTCATAGTGCAATGCTTTCTGGGAACTGTGTGTTGGTTCATTACTAACTTTGTAAATTAAGCACCATCCATTTTCCATCCTGCTTTTAATGGTTACGGATGAGCTCATGTCCATCCCAGCTGTCGTTTTGGAACCTGGACTGGTCGGTAGCCAACAGTCTGTAAATTTAGCTAATTAAATTAAAATAAATTACTATGGAGGTACCGGCATGTTGTTTCCTTACATATTGGTCAGAGAAGTTTATTTTAGAATCAGGCGTTAATTATTATTACTTTTTGATAAAGTAAAACAAATATTAATAAGATACGCATTAGTGTATGTAGTCTTACAGTACATTTAGCCTGCACATTTTGAACCAAAAAAAGCTTTCTGTTTTTATTTTACACATTTTTTTTTTTTTTTTTTTTTTTACATTTATCTGCCATACAGAATCATGACAACTAACATACAGAATCATTACAACTAACACACAACACAATATTCATCAATATTACGTACACACCAGTGAAAATACAAATTGTGGGTTCACATTTTGGGTACATGGTACGTTGCAAAGAGCATGCCTTCCTAAATAGAGTAAAGCTTGTACACATTGAAGACAAGACACACTGTTGTAGAGCAACACTGGCTCACTCATCTCCATATTCCCATCGGTTAGATCTTGTGATATATGCAGGTCCCACAGTAGCACTCTGTATGGTTTCTCACCGGAAGGTTATCCACTGTTACCTGTGGAATAAACAGACAAAAAACTGAAGCAATATTCTTTTTAGAATATCAATGAAGTTGTGCTTACTGGTGGCGTAGTGGTACACTCGCCTGACTTAGTGTGGGTTCAGTTCCCACTCAGTGGCGGTGTGAGTTTTATTGTTGTCTGTTGTGCCCTGTGTTTGACTGGTTACCAGTTCGGGGTGTACCCTGCATCTTGCCCAAAGTCAGCTGGGTGACTGGTCACCAATCACTCACATGGAACACAACCATTCCCAATCACATGGACAATCTCGAGTCTTCAGTTTTTGTATGCTTTGCAATTTGTATACTGCCCACAGAAAATCCATGCAAAGGTCTGAGGTGAGATTCGAACCCAGAACCTCTGAACTGTGAGGCAGATGTGCTATCCAGGTGAGAAATGTTAGTACTTTAAATTATATATGTTCCAATTAATACAAGGTAGTGATTACTTATTATGATCACTACAACAGGAGTAATTATCGTTTTTTTTCATTGGCAAGAAGAACGGTTATGATTGAGTCCATGGTTTGAGTCTATGGTTTGAGAATTATGAGACATCTGTATTAAAATGTAGTACTTTTTAAAATGAAAAAAAAAATGAAAGTTCACACTTGCACAGTTTATTACCCAGTGGCTGCTGTTTGCAATGCAGCACGCTGCCTCTGAGGTAATGTTCTTTGGGTTCATCATGTCCTTCTTTTCTCTGAGAGGTGTCGGGTAAGCCCTAGAGAAGCAGCAGCCCTTACACTGATAGACCGGCTGCCGGTCCCGTGAGAAAAAATTGTTCTTTTTCAGGTTGCACTCCTTACATCCAACTATAGAAAGGTAATCAAAGTCAGAAAGTTTGTGGTTAGTGTTCTCCTAATAAATCCAAACACAAAGTCCACGATCTTTGTCAGTTTTTCCTGAAATAGGCACATTAAACTTACTGTGTGAAAAGTCGAAGTCAGAATAAGAACTGGCCATGTAGAGAACAGACGTCAACAGGAGAAGAAGTGGTCCAACCGATTTCACGTATCCCAACATGATTGCAGTGGGTGCCTATAATCGTGCAGAGACAAATGCATGTTAAAAAAACAACTACTGCCTATCCTGTTCAGGGTCACAGGTGAGCTGGAGTCTATCCCATCCTTGAAAAAAATTAGCAAGATGTTACATTACCATTCTAAGAGTTGAGGTTTTACCTTTGAAGTGTCTCTGTTCAGGATGACTCCGATGATGACCTGTTTCAAGCTGTTTTATACCAGTGCGCCTTTGTTTTCCACCCCTTCCTGGATTAAGTGAAACCTGACAACCTTATCTATCATCTCTCTCTTCGTGCATGATGACCTCTTTAATAATCCCTTGAAAGCATAAAGAGATACAGTAGGAGCAATCATGGAAAATCAACCTCCTCCTTTCTTCCGTGATGGTTGTTGGAATTAATATCTTTTTTATCTGGTTACTAATGGGTGCTTTGAATTGTCATTTCACAAAGAAGGAGATGAACTTAAATGTATTCTTTGCAATTTAAATATTCTATTCTATTCTATTGAACAAAGGCTCACTGCAGCTGGGAATGACAGTTACTGAATCTCAAGACGTGTTTGGACAGTGAGAGTTTTTGCTTTTTTGGGTTTTTTTAATTGGTTTTGCATTTAGACACTATGCACCACAATGGATTTGAGTGACACCATTCAACATGTGATTGTAGATTGTACTATTCAACATTGTGATTTTTCAGTGTTAATTTATTTCCTAAAAATATGGTATTTACCATTTAGGATTAATAGTCATTTTATGTAGGAGTAATACATTTTCGAGGGATCCAAAGTATTTGGAAATTTGAGATAAATGTAAAAATAACCATATTTTTAATACTTTGCCATCAATGACTGCTCCACCCTGGTGATACTTCACTGCAGCCACTTTCACTTGTTGCTTGTTTGTGGGTCTTGATTCAGTTTTTTTTTAGCCTTGATTTTCATTCATAGTACTGGTATGCTTAGGGTCATTTTCCAGCTGCACTGGGAAGCGTCCTCCAATCAGTTTTGTGCCAAGCAGCTCAAGTCATCTTTTTACTTCTGTCAAGATAAATGAACATCAATAAGAAATTCCATAGCTGCCATACATGCAATTTACTATGCCATAAACACAGTCTCCACCGCATTTGACACATGATGTGATGTTATTTGGATCACAGAGTTCCTTTCCTCCGCCATACATTTCTCTCGCCATCATTTTGACACAAGTTCATCTTGGTTTTACCTTACCAAATGGAAAGCTTTTTTTTCCCCCTGGCAAATCTGGCTTTCATGTTCAAATGTTACTACTCGTTTGGACCTTGTTGTAAACTCTCAAATTCATGAAGGCATTTCTACAATGATACACGAACCTCCTTCAGTGTCTTATTGACTTCCATTGATGTTGTGACATGCACTCCTTGTCACACAGTCAAGGCGGTGAATGTTATGTGTGTGTGTTTTAGAACAGTGCATTGTTTGTTATTTTATCGAATCGTTTGGTCTGTGTTCTGCGATTGACTGGCGACCAGTTCAGGGTGTACCCCGCCTCTCCCCCAGAATCAGCTGGGATAGCCTCTAGCACACCTGCGACCCTAGTGAGGATAAGCAGTAAGGAAAATGAATGAATGAAGGAATGGCTTGTGTTCTAAAGTCTTGTTTACCATAAAATTCAACATACACAGAATACCATATGGCTGGGAATGTAAATGAAATATAGCACACTTTGGGGTGAGGCAGAGTGGGTGTAAGTAACATGTACTCCATGTCACACACTCAAGGTGATGTCATTCTCTTAAATAACATGTACTCCAGTCTCCATTTCAGAATCAGAATCATTTTATTTCCATTGTCAGTGAAATGTACATTCACAACTACGATTTATTTCTCAGTCCGGCGATGCAACATGAACCATAGATGGTAATAATGAAAACAACGATTCAAATATAAATAGACAAAGATAGGACACCACCTCATAAAGCATCATTCACAAACCTCTTAAAATGATGTGTCACAGAATCAAGTAAGAGGTCTTCGATGGTCCTCTCTGACTCTTTGATGGGAGCTTTAGAAAGAAAAAACAAAGCTAATGTCTTGAATCTTACTTCTTACTACAGCTTGAATCTTGATCTTGATTTGTGCCCTCGGCAAGTGGTAATTTCTTTATATTTATTTTAAAAAAGAGTTGTAGACTACACTGTAATTAGACGTGATCTTGGATCTGATTTTGTGTTCATCTGTACTTAGTTTTTAGTGTTTATGACTGCACATGGTTCCAATCTGAAAATAAAAGTGAAACACACGTTGACTGAGCTGAGGGACAGTTACACATTATGTGAAGTGGAACCAATGAAAGCTTTCTGTATCATTCACTGTAGTTGTCTTTCCTGAAAAGAAACTCAAGACTTTTTGAAGACAAAGGAAACAGAATATTATTGAATTGCCAAGTTACCAATAGTCTCATAATCTCCATGCCAACATAACATACATTTCATTTAGTGAATACAAAAGTAAAGGCAGTAAGTGAAAGTGACTGCACAAAAGCCTGGCAAAGATTCAACAGAGGAAACTGACAATTTGGCGATTTTACTTCAATCTTTGACTGCAAAGCCTTTCCATCCAAGTATTAAACATGAATTTTTTTATTTATGTCACGTCACTTCTGCATAAAATGGCTATAATTCCTAAAAGCAAACAGTACTAAATACCATGCAAAACTTTTACATAAAAACCATAAAGTGTACACTTCAATCACAGCTTGATTTGTTTTAAATCCATTGTGCTGGTGCAAGCAAAACTAATAAAAACCACTTGTCATTGTCCAAACCCATAGATATGAGACACCCCGGATGGAAAATCAAATTAAAGATGGAAACAATGATGAGGAAATGTCAGCTTTGTAGTGAAAATCACATGGGAGCATAAACAAAGTATAGAACTATTGTATTGTACTGTAGTTATTTTAGCTTCACAACACATGCATTTTATTTTAATGTTATATAGTTTAGATTTTTATTGTTGTGTTATTGGCAGTGTTTCAGTGCCTTGGCTCCTTGAAACATGGTGCACGGTAGGATGGAGGAACTTGTGAATAAACAGAAAGAAACCTGATCGTGTTTGAGAGGCTAGCTACATCTGCTCGCCCTCAGTATCTGAAATGTCAAGGATTAATATGAATTTATTTTGTTTCTTGTTACTAAAGTACCCTCATCCCACACGCTTGGTTGTTCAGGTAATAAATCCCATGGCTTTTAATTCCATTAACGAGGAGGAGGAGGACTCAAGATGAAACAAATAGATTTATTTGGAGTTTATGTATTGCAACATTTGTACGTCTCTTCATAACACCACATACCAGAATTTTGAGTCTGACAGCCACACCTCTGAAAGTGCTTATTTGCCATAAGAATTTTTTTTTTTTTTTTTTTAATACTGCTAACATTAATGCTTGGTTAATGCCTATGTCTCTCAGTCATAGCATGTATTTTTTTTTTTTTTTTTGGAGCAGCAGCAATTCATGGAAAGTAAATGTATGGGCTGTATTGAGGTGAACGATGAATACACATCCCAATTCCAATGAAGATGTGACTTCTAAAAAGTAAATAAAAACAGAGTACAATGATTGATAAATCATTTACAACTTACATTCAATTGAATATACTTCTACGGTGGGCGACTGGTTAGAGCGTCAGCCTCACAGTTCTGAGGACTGGGGTACAATCCCCAGCCCCGCCTGTGTGGGGTTTGCATGTTCTCCCCGTGCCTGCGTGGGTTTTCTCCGGGCACTCCGGTTTCCTCCCACATCCCAAAAACATGCATGAATTGGATACTCTAAATTGCCCATAGGTGTGAATGTGAGTGCGGATGGTTGTTTGCTTATATGTGCCCTGCGATTGGCTGGCAACCAGTTCAAGGTGTACGCCGCCTCCTGCCCGATGATAGCTGGGATAGGCTCCAGCACGCCCGTGACCCTAGTGAGGAGAAGCGGCTCAGAAAATGGATGGATGGATGGATGAATATACTGCAGAGACAAGATATGTTCATGTTCGAACTGATGAACATTATTCTTTTTTTTTTTCAAATGTTCTGTAATTTTGCATTTGATGCCTGCAACACATTCCAAAAAAGCTGAGACACGGGCAACAAAAAAAAACAACATCTGTTTGAAACATTCCAAGGATTATTTGGAAACAGTATCATGATTGGGTATAAAAGGAGCATCCCTAAAAGGCTCAGTTGTTCACAAGCAAGGACGGGGTGAGGTTCACCACTTTGTGAACATCAACATGAGCAAGGACTCCAACAGTTTAAGAACAACGTTTCTCAATGTACAATTGCAAGGAATTTAGGTATTTCATCATCTACGGTCCATAATATCATCAAAAAACTCACTGAATCTGGAGAAATCCAAGGCTAAAAACCAAGGCTAAAAACCAACATTTGAATGCCTGTGACCTTCGATCCCTCAGGCAGCGCTGCATTCAAAACTGCCATCATTGTGTAAAGGATTTTGCCACCTGGGCTCAGGAACACTTCAGAAAACCATTGTCAGTTAACACAGTTAACATTTCGCTACGACTACAAACGCAAGTTAAAACTCTACCATACAAAGCGAAACAACACCCAGAAATGCTGCCTCCTCTCAGGGCCAAGCTCATCTGTGATGGACTGGCGCAAAGTGGAAAAGCGTGCTGTGGTCTGACGAGTCCACATTCAAATTGTTTTTGGAAATCATGGACATCGTTAGGAGAAGAAAAGGAACATCCTGATCGTTATCAGGGTAAAGTTCAAAAGCCATCATCTGTGATGTTGTGGGTGTGTTAGTGCCCATGAATGTGTTGCAGGCATCAAATTCAAAATGAGTAAATATTTGCTAAAAAAACAATAAAGTTTATCAGTTTGAACATTAAATATATTGTCTTTGTAGTGTATTCAATTTAATATAGGTTTAAAAGGAGTTGCAAATCATTGTATTCTGTTTTTATTTATGTTTTCACAACATCCCAACTTCATTGGAATTGGAGTTTGTACTTAAAAACATCAATACGAATGTTTGTACTGTACAACATGAATACATAATTAAAAAAAGTGACATGAGAAACCACCTTATTTTAAATCATTAAAGCGCTAAATTAAATGATTGATTATGCTACATGAAGGTCAGAGTTCACACACTTTGAAGCCAAGTAACAGTGGAAAGTGTCCTCAACAGAGTGAGCTAATGAAAAAGCCCTATTGGTCAACAGCTTAGATCTTTGGCATTCCGTGTGGACATTAAGCAGTTTTTGTGTACTTGTATGTATAAACATTTGCTATTGTGATTGTTCTCCAATGGTCAAAATGCAAAAATCACTGAACAACAATGGAACCATTCTCCACAATAGACACAAATAGTGCAAACTAGCTGCATCTGCTCAAGCAAATAATCCTATTGCTTTCCTTGGCATGCACCCTTATTCTTTTGTCTATGTGGATTTGTGTGAAATCCATGAGAAGAGTGACACAGTGTGGGAGAAACGGGAACCTACAGAATTTACAGTTCCGCAATCTCCAGTTCTGCTCTTTGTTAAAATGTATCGTTAATACACGGCATAATATCTCAGAAATATTTAGGGCTGCAACTAATGATTATTTTAATAATTGATTCACGTGTTGATTTTTTAATTAATCAATGATCTGGATGAAAATAGATTTTTTAAAATGTCCATCCCTTTATTAAAAAACAGGAGATTAGTTCAAATTGACAGTGCAAAATGCACAAATAAATTGATTATGATTCACTTTGTGGTTTGGTACGTGTCAGAAAATAGACAAAAATTGTGATAATTGTTTTCCAAAGTAAAAGCAATTTTTTGTAAATTTCTTATCTGGATTATACACAAAGATAGTCAATCTGCTTTCATGGAGGACTACAGAAATCTGCGAATATTTACTGTTGAGAGGCTAAGATTACGATAATTTCAAATTAATGTTTTTAAACGATTAATTGATTATCAAAATAGCTGTCGATTAATTTGCTAAAATATTAGTTGTCGATTAATTGCTGCACCTTTAGAATTATTTCTAATAAACTTGAGTTTGCCTTTTTACCCCCCATTAACCAAGCTACGAGGCGAGCCATTAACTATCCTGAATAATCTTCTTAGTAGTTGTTGTTTTTAACATGAACTATTATTTCATACTTTTATTTATTTACGTGTTTGTTTGTTTATGTACTTATTTTAATGGTTGTTTGGTAAGTGGTAGGTTTACGGAGAGAAGAATTAGCACGATTCGTACGATATTATCCTTGATGTTCAGCCCTCGCTGTGTGTCTGTAGACTGACTAGTCAGTCTCTCGTCTACTGTACAAACGCTTACAAGGCAGAGCCCGTGCACAACTCTCCAAGAAACCCCATCGACGAGACAAAACTCGAGGCGTGAACGTGGCAGCCATTTTACATCATCAAGAGTGAATGACTGAGGCCGGACCCGTGCCGGGAGTTTTCCACTTTTTCCGTCTTTTAAACATAACGTCTATCTTCCAAATTACTCTACACCGTACACAGTGGTGATCCAGCGGCAGGTAGGGCGATTGCTACTGTTTGGCCTAGTTATCGTTGACCCTGTTTGTGTGTGAAAAGTCTTACTGGTGCGGCGCTATTTGAAACAATGTGGAAACTGGTAGTGGCTGGGAACGAGTTCTCCTGACCGGCTTTTTGAAAATGGACTCTTCCTATGTGGCGGCACGTTGGCACAGCGCGCACCTAGCAAGCTAAATCATTAGCTCACCGTACTTCTAACAATACGATTTAACTCTTATTTTGACAATTTCGTAATTAGTGAAATCCGCGCCGATCGTCGCCGCTCTAACAATGGCCTCACTGAAATTCCCTTCGACTTAGCATGCTAGCGTAAGCTAGCCTATTTTGACAGATCATGGAACTGACACGCTCATTGTCATCACATGCTAACTGAAGCTAACTAGCTATTAGTATTGTCGATATTCTTAAACTAATGGGTTGCGGAAACTGATTGTCATTTTCAGTATAAAGTACAGATGTATTCGCGAAGACTTTATACAAGCGCGCTGTGTTATTGTCCAGGAAATACATGGATAGTTAGAGTAGCATTAGCCCTGCAAACTAGCCCACTAGCTTGACCAACGTGCGCGAGGCACACGCTTAACTAAATAATTTAAACCCGCGTCGAACTCCTGTAAGATTAACGTTTTGTGGTTTACATTACAATTCCCCTATGGAATTTATAACCTTAAAATTAATGCTGTAGGGATGTGGACATTTTCCTCGAAAGCACGTGCTTACCCACATGACAGTAGACTGTGTTAATCACCAAAGGCAATATCTTTGATGTTCAGTTTAGCATTGGCAGACGTTAAAATTAATGCGAGTTTAAGCTACTAAAGTGCACCCACCAGTTTGCAGAAACTACCTTGCGGAGTTCTGCAATGTGAGCAGAGTGTTTGGCCTAGCAAAGCATAGACTGTTAGAAGAAGCTTAAGCCAAAAAAAAAAACCGTTTAATTATAGCACCAATATAATAGTAATCATAGGATGGCATGAAGTCTAATGCTAAAAGGTGCACACTTTACATGTAAGTGGCAACTACCGGAAACTGGAGTGCTCAGTGATGGAACACGTGTATGAGCTCTCTTGTCTGTGCTGAAGTCAGCACTCGGAAGGTAAGCTAACATGTAATTTGGAGACCAGAGCAGGCGAGGTTTCTGCACTAGAAGCACTAACTTTGCCTTAACAAGTAAACTTGGCGGAATTTTGTCACACTGACACGCTACAGTGTTTTACAGGATGTCATATTAATAGCTGTGGAGAATTGGGTATGCAAGTTGTCTGTTTTGGGCCCAATATTCAGCCTGTGTCCACTGCCCATGCAAATTACTTGATAAATTAGGATAGTGAAAAGTGTATAGACTTACGGAGACCACACCAGCTATAATAAATTCAGCACCCTTGGCCTCCGCTATGGACAAATGTGAAATGATCTGCCTGTCAAGTTTGAGACTTTCCACTATCCTAAGCGCATCCCAAACCATGCCATTGCACCAGGATTAATTTGGCTCATTGCATTTACACAGATTTCTGGGGACATGGCCACAGAACATATTAATGGAAATGGTCCAGAAGAACCAATGGACACCTCTGCTGCAGTTACCCATTCTGAGCACTTCCAGACTTTATTAGAAGCTGGTTTACCACAGAAAGTTGCTGAAAAACTAGATGAAATTTACATAGCAGGTAAGACACAGTTAACACATTTGCATATGCTAATATGCAACGCTTTTGTCGATAAATCTCTTGCATGTACTGTCACTTCATTAACGTTTTGAGTGGGGGAATTGGGATTCCGAAGCAACTTTTTGTGGTTCCTACCAAAATGGGTACTGCAGTGCTACATAATGTTAAATTACACACCACAGCAGTGAAAGTGTAAACGGTGGCAGCATTTGCATTCCCTATATGGTTGCTTAACCACTTGTGTGAGGTCAACAGAGTTGTCCCCTCACTGTTGGTATCTTCTAGCATATCCAGTGTCCTATGCAGTATTAACCTTACAATTTCTCATTGGCGTAATTGTGAATTAGTTTTATTCAAGTGTTTTTGTGCTCATTTTGTGCTACTGAGAAACTTTTATCAGTAGTTTTTTTACTACTTTTAGTGAGCCACATCCCAAAAAGTACCAGTATAGCCTTTTTTTTTTTTTTTTTTTTTTTATTATTATTATTATTTTTTTAGCCAGATGGGTCCAGGGAAGAAACAATGATGACAGCTGTCCGGTGACAGCTCTTCGGTAGAACTGAATGCACAGCAACTCATTAGCAACTCATAGTTGTCTCATTTGGTGTGAGTAGTTCTGCAGTATCATGCTAGTTGGAAAATAACGTGCAGCGACAGAACACAGCTGTCTTTTATGTTTGACATGTTGTAAACCCTCAACAGAAGTTATCATTCCCTATTTTATATGCAGAATTACTTCAGTTGTCCTATTTTTCAATACATTGGAATACATTGAAATTTTGGTACTCAGTCCTTTACCTTTTCATGTTTACTCCCCCGCTACTGCAGGATTGGTGTCACACAGTGACTTGGATGATCGAGCAATTGAGGCTCTGAAAGAATTCAACGACGAAGGTGCTCTCCAAGTCCTTTTGCAATTCAAGGACAGTGACCTCTCACATGTTCAGGTATGTTTGCGCAACCATAATGTTTATACGTCTTTAAACTGGGGATGGTCCATAAATTCCATTCACTGGAATTCTGTTGCCTATGTGGAATTGATTGTTGATTCATTTTCATTAATCGCATGAGAGAGAAAAAAACGCTACTTGACGGCAACCACCAGAGGCCCTGTCAATTCAGTCTTGACTAGTTTAGTGTGCAAAAAAATTATCTTATCCCATTAAAATATTTTTTAAAAAGTGGATGGCTCAATGGGCAATCAATAATTTTTTCAATATAGGACATTTTGGTCAAACCCCACGCCTGCTTCACACCATGTTAATGTTAATTTGTCATGACAAAATATCTCATGGTTGCCATTAGCCTCATCTACTGGATGGCAGTTTATTTTTCCTTCTTTCATTCCCCCCCCCCCCCCTTTCTTTCAGAACAAAAGTGCCTTTCTTTGTGGCGTGATGAAGACATACAGGCAGAGAGAGAAACAAGGGACCAAAGTGTCAGAAACCAACAAAGGACCTGATGAAGCCAAAATCAAAGTGAGAACCCTTTTAAGAAGTGCATTAAAGTTTGAATGATTCAGAGTAAAACACAAACAAACAAACAAAAAAGGCAGTTAAAGTTAACCAAAATGGTATTCTTTTGAAGACTGATTTACTCTATAACTATTGTCAGGCATTGCTGGAGAGGACTGGCTACACACTTGATGTCACTACAGGCCAGAGGAAGTATGGCGGTCCGCCACCTGAGTCGGCTCACTCAGGGACACAGCCGACTGTTGGGACAGAGGTACAGAAAGTCATTGATTTATTTGCAGGTTATTGATGCAACCTTAAGTCGTATAGAAGACAAGATAAGCTGTGTAAACCCTAACCCTCCAATGTTAAAAACCACCCCAAAAGACACAGGTTTTTTTTTTCCTGAGGATTTTTATGTTTTTGTTGGAACACACGAGCAAAAGTGTAATGATAACCTTCGAACCGGAAATGCAACCTGGTGCGCTAAAAAGTGCAGGCTGTTCAAATTTGGACTTTTACCTGTAGTTTAGGAAACATGTATAGTACAAGATGGTGAGGTGTTCACATGATGACAGTTTTCATTAATCTGTAGTAACATTGGTTACGATGATAGTTTACCGCTAAGAGCTGATAGATACCTTAAATCAAGGGCTTAGCCGCCCCCCCCCCCCCCCCCCCCCCAAAGACCTGCATGATATTTTACTCTATCCCGGCAGATATTTGTTGGAAAAATCCCCAGAGACCTCTTTGAGGATGAGCTGGTTCCTTTGTTTGAGAAAGCTGGCCCTATCTGGGACCTGCGCCTGATGATGGATCCCCTCAGTGGCCTGAACAGAGGCTACGCCTTTGTCACTTTCTGCACTAAAGAGGCTGCACAGCAGGCTGTCAAATTGGTACGTTCATTTTCCTGCAAGTTGGACCAAAGTTTGAGAGAGCGCGAAAGAAGAGGATATGATTTAATGGTGAAGACAGTGTTTTGATGGGGTCTAAAATAAAATATTGATAATGTTAAGAGGTCCCCACTACACTGCAGAAACTTGTGTGGCTGATAGAAATATCAAAACAACAAGTTCCTTTTATATTGATATTGCTCTTTTTGTCTCTGTATTTCTTCTTTGTGCTGCAGTGCAACAACAATGAAATCCGACCTGGCAAACTAATTGGCGTGTGCATCTCAGTGGCCAATAATCGACTGTTTGTTGGCTCTATCCCCAAGAGTAAAACAAAAGAACAGATTGTTGAAGAATTCGCAAAAGTCACAGGTGAGTACCTTTTTAATCTCCTTTCTTGTATGACAACTGTATACAAATTCCCTACTGTTTAAAGTGGTGTATAACTTCACCATTTGGGTAGTTATTTTGTTCCCCTCGCAATTTTGTTCCCCTTGCAAAGAAGCATAGAAGCGAAGTTACCAAAATACTGTAAACACCTCTTTATGATGCAGTCCATCTTATTTTTTTCCCCCTTGTACAAATTTAGCTATAGTTCTTATGGTACATTGAGCATTGTATCAGGTGTATCCATTGTTGTGTTGGCAAGTGTATTTTATTTATTTATTTTTTCGAGACACAAAACGGTTGGTGTGGTTTTACTGAACTTTTATTTTTCAAAATTACACACATTGTTGCTTTTAAAGAACAAAACATTCTGGACTGTTCACATCTACAATATTTGTTGTAAGTAGGAATTTATTACCATGGATATTTATAACTTCCTTTCCTCTCCTTCCTTCCCACTTTTCTAATCCACAGAGGGTTTAAATGATGTCATATTGTACCACCAACCTGACGACAAGAAGAAGAACCGTGGCTTTTGCTTCCTGGAGTATGAAGACCACAAGACGGCGGCTCAGGCCCGCCGGCGTCTGATGAGTGGTAAGGTGAAGGTGTGGGGCAACGTGGTCACCGTGGAGTGGGCAGATCCCATCGAGGACCCAGACCCAGAGGTCATGGCTAAGGTAAGGCTCAGGGTGTAATTGCTCAGCCTTTTCTGGTACATACTAGCACAATTGTGTCGTCATGAAATTGTCTTCTGTTCACAGGTGAAAGTCTTGTTTGTGAGGAACCTAGCTAGCTCTGTAACTGAGGAAATTCTTGAAAAGGCCTTTTGTCAGTTTGGCAAATTGGAGCGTGTGAAGAAATTGAAAGACTATGCATTTGTTCACTTTGAGGAAAGAGATGGTGCTGTCAAGGTACTGAAATAATGCTTACTATGAGCATACAAGATATTGGTTGTGCATGCCTGGGAACTAACTGTAGCTGTGGTCTTGAACAATTTCACAGGCTCTTGCTGATCTTAATGGAAAAGATCTGGAAGGAGAACATATTGAGATCGTCTTTGCCAAGCCTCCTGACCAGAAGAGGAAAGAGCGCAAAGCACTGAGACAGGCGGCCAAAACACCAATGTAAGAGGAGTCAAATCAAATCTTGTCGTATTAAACTTGCTTTGAAAAGCAGGCTCCCGTGTTTAGACATTTTTTCCTTTTCCAGGTATGATGAATATTATTACTATGCGCCTCCCCACATGCCGCCACCCACAAGAGGCCGCGGTAGAGGCGGGCGCGGAGGCTACTCTTACCCTCCTGAATACTACAGCTATGAAGACTATTATGATTACTATGGATATGACTACCACAACTACCGGGGTGGCTATGATGACCCTTTCTACAGCTACAACGATTTCCAGGGCTCTGGGAGAGGCCGGGGACCGAGGGGCGGTATCCGTGGCAGCGTTGGTCAGACCAGGGCCCGTGGTGGGATCACACCCAGGGGTAGATTGGGCTTCTCGCAGCGGGGTGGCCCTGGAACAAGCAGAGGTAATTGTTTGAGTGATTTTAAAATTAGTCACATAGCGATGAATGCAAACAAAGCTTGTAATTTGTCCCTCATAAGTGAGTTAATTAAATGACATTACTTAATTTGAGTCAACACAATTACTTGAATTCAAAACGAGCAATTCTGTCAGATTGCCAAAAGCTATGTGCTACATGATTTAATAAACGGAATTTGTCTTCACCTGTGATTGGTCCAGCAGGGAAGCGAGGCCGAGGGCGGTCCTGACCTGTCACTTACAGCGGATACTGACTTGATGTGTGGGATTACACCTTGAGCTGCAAAGGATGTTGAAACAAAAAGAGCGTGACAAAAAAGGTCCAATGATATTCCAGCCTTACAGAAGAAGCATCTCCCCTTCCCCAAGTTTTTTTTTTGTTTTTGTTTAAAAGAAACTGCCACCTTGAAAAAGATGACCGCACGATTATTGTATTCGCCTAAGCCTCTTTCGCCCCCGAGTCCCTATAGCTTGCCCTGATGCAGGGTTAATTTTTTTGCCCTAACAATCTCCCCCTGTTCCCTGTTCCTGAACATGCCATTTATTTTTTTTAAAAAAAATAATTATTGAAGAATTTGCACTTTTTAAGTTTCTTAGGTTTGAAGTGGCTCGAAGGAGCTTGATGCTATTGTATATTTTTGTGCTAATCGCAATTTTCAATGTTGGAATATCCATGTTAATTGTTTTGATGTGGATGTTTGAAAGAGAACATTTGCAGGTTTTTATTTAGGGTGTACCCACCTGGCATGGATAAGTCAGGCATTCCAGGAAAGTGGTTCTTTTCAGAACTTGTCTTTAAAGGGTTGGTTGACTACCTCAGTACAGAGGACTAAACTACCCGGCCTGTACTGTAAATAGGGAAACTATATTGATGAAAACCGGGCTTGTTCTCTTTAAAAAAAATATGCACAAGAGCTGCAGTGCACAACAATGTACTTAATGTAATATAGTCATTTTCGCTGCAGCTCTGACACTGCAAACAGTCAAACTGGGCATGCAAAACAATCTCATAAGATGAGTTGGAACAAGCCCTGTTTTTATCCTATTTTGAACTGAATTAGCTGCCTTGCTTCTTCAGCGTATGTAGTTACTGTTTGTATAGGTTTTTTTTTTTTTTTTTTTTTTTGGGATAAAATGTTACTTTTGTAAAGGCTTCAATGTCACGGGCAACAGACTGCCTTTGATTTTAACCGATAACAAAAATAAAAGCCCTGCAGTGTCCCTTTTGTGCCACTGTCAATCCGATGGGTTTGTTTTTAGGTGAAACATAAACATATTAACATCGGACGGGTCCCTTGTGCATCTCCTAAACCACTGACTGGTAGAGTATGTTAATGCTATTTGTGGCCATATTGCCCAGACAAAGCATGTGTCCAGAGTTATGGTTTTGGTGTAGGATCGTCAACATCACATGGTAGAAGGGGTGCTGCAGTGAATACATTCTATTTCCAGGTATAGCTACAAGGAAACTGCTGATCAATTCGTTTTCTATACAGTTAACTCCCTCAGTAAAATCATTACCACCTTTTGAGAAAAAAAAGATGTTAGCAGTTTTAAACTATTGTTGGTGGCCAACAACGTTTTTGCATTCCTGCAAATAAATTGTTTTATACTGTAAAATGGAGGTGAGTGTAACTTATTTTTGTAATAAAGTTTTTGATTTCTATGTGTGTCTTAAATCATTTGATCACATGACCATCGTGAGGAGGTTGGTTTGTGATGGCCCAGGAAAATGTAAGTTTATACATAATTATACCATTAGTTATGTCATTTAACGGCTCTGGATTGATACTTTATCCCGTGAAGGAAATTAGATTGTCAGCAGCAATATTCACAAGTGTTTGTAAATGCAGGTGCCGAAGTCAACTAGGGGACAGCAAGGCTGATAAGTCATGACCGTACTACGTTAATCAGTTGCACTTTAAATGCCAGCTAATCACTCACGTGGTATAGTGTTGTCAAGAGTAATAGCTTCGCCAATCTTAACGTTATCGTTAGCCTATAAATTCGCATCAAGTTCTGAGTATAAGGCTAGCAAACTGATGGTAATGCAAAGCGTGTCTATTCAAAGAAGTTAATAGGTAGTTTGGGAGAACCGTTGACTTGTATCGTGCCAAACGTTTAAAAATCGGGTTAGGTACGTTCTCATTCGAAAATAACATTGCTCCGTTGCCTTTACGACCCCACTTTACTGCCTATTTGATCAAGGTGGCCACGTCGACTTGGCAGATAAACACCTTTCCCCCGCCTGCTTTTCACGCGCAAATTCATAAAAAAATGGCGACGGTTCACTCGATGACCGCAGACAAGGTGACAGTATAGTACTGTACGTGTTTTTATTTTATTGTATTTTACTTTTATATAAAGCGTTGCTATATATACAATGCTGTACATTGAACGCCTACTGTAGTGCGGAGCGGAGATGACATCAGGCGACGCTCACGCATCCCCCCACCCTTTGACGCCCCTTTGAACAGCCTCAAATGACAGCACAGAATGGTGGTAGCAGTTAGCCAGCGCTGCTCGGTCGGCAGGGCTTGATGTTTACGCCATTCCCAAGCCATCCATCGGCACACTAACGTCTGCAAAGGACTACACTGAAACGTGACCCACACAAACAACCGCGGCCCGATTGACATGTAAGGTAAGATAAGATAGTTTAATTATAAACGTCAATTTAAAGTGCGATTCGGACAGATCCTTCCGTTACAAACGTTAGTTTAAAGTGCGATTCAGACACCCGCTTATTTACTGATGCAGTACCTCCAACGTGTTCTTTATTTGGCAGCACTTTTTCGTATTAGTGAGGGAGCAACGATGGGAAGCATCAGGGTTTGTTTGCAACGCATACGACACAAAATGAAGCTGGACCTGCTCAGAGATTTGGGTCGGCAGTATCCCGTGTTCTGCTTCTTTCTACTGATACTGCTCCTGTCCACGGTGCTGTTAAACAGGTAACAGTACTGGGGTTTGCATCACTCAGCAACTCCATCCGTTTCCTGTTTATACTTCCGACTTGCTCTCCCATTTTCACTCAGGTACATTCACATCATCATGGTGGTCTGGTCTTTTCTGGCTGGTGTGATTACTTTCTACTGCTCACTGGGACCCGAGTCTCTGCTGCCAAACATCCTGGTCAACATCAAGCCAAAGATCAAGGTACCTGTACATGACTGACAGCAAAAAGTGCTAGGATTTCTAGTGCTAGTAGTATACCACACTTAACCACTAGTTAGTATATTTCCGGCACAATCTAATGACCGTTAATGAAAAAATAAAATTTAAAAATTAATAATAGGCGGCACGGTGGACGACTGGTTAGAGCGTCTGCCTCACAGTTTTGAGGACCGGGGTTCAATCCCCGGCCCCGCCTGCGTGGAGTTTGCATGTTCTCCCTGTGCCTGCATGGGTTTTCTCTGGGCACTCCGGTTTCCTCCCACATCCCAAAAACATGCATGGTAGGTTATTGAAGACTCTAAATTGCCCATAGGTGTGAATGTGAGTGCGAATAGTGGTTTGTTTGTATGTGCCCTGCGATTGGCTGGCAACCAGTTCAGGCTGTAACCCGCCTCCTGCCCGATGATAGCTGGGATAGGCTCCAGCATGCCCGCGACCCTAATGAGGAGAAGCGGCTCAGAAAATGGATGGATGGAAATTAATAATAAAATTGCCATTGTAAAGAAGTGGTATTAATTTAACAAAGTTTGTATTGTGCACTGGACTTTCTCATGAAGTGAACCAAAACTTCTTAGTATGATGCAGTGCTACACAACAATAAATTACAGTAACACTGTATTTCCTCAAATATTTGGAGGGAGTGTTTACTAACTCAAAATATTACAATACACCTAATCGAATTAAAAGGTGTTCAGTAAAAAGCATTGCATGACTTTTTTTCCCCTCCAAAGAAAATCCGCAATTAATGACAACTGAAATGATTTTTATTTTAGCAGTACGGTTAACGAGTGGTTAGCACATGAGCATCACAGTTGAGAGATCCTGGGTTTGAATCTCATTTCAGCCCTTCTAGTGTGGATTTTGCCTGTTCACCCCATGCTTGTGTGGGTTGCTCCGAGTACTCTGGCTTCCATAATCCAAAAATATGCCTGTTAATAAGTGGAGACTCAAAATTTTTCACAAGTGTGAGCGTTAGTATGAATGGTTGTTGGTCTATATGTGCCCTGCATTTGGCCAGCGACCTGTCCCGGGTGCACCCTGCCTGTCGTCCTAAGTCAGCCTAGGAACGGGTGTAGCATAGCTGTGACCCTAATGAGGACAAGCACAATACAAAATGGGTTATAATGGCAGCACGGAGGAGTGTTGAAATGTTTAGCAGCTTTAATTCCACAATGTTTCTCACTGTATACTGCAGCACTTCCTGCAAATTCCACAGTAAACTTGAGCTTTACAGATGTCATGTCTGTTGTGCAAGCGGTTTTTATTGTACTCCAAGCGTCTATCGTGGCACCTGGTGGTATCTATTTACGTAGCACAATTAATTGGGTTACAGGTTCATTGTGGAGGCCACTGTTTGAGTAAATATGATAGTATAGTACATCTGTTTAATTGTTAATCAAAACGTTTTACGTTGTTATTTATTCTGGATCCAGTTGCATTCATGCATTAATAGATTTTTGTAAAAAAAATATTTTTGTTGTTGTTGTTGTGTGTTCATTCTTTGGCAGTCCTACCAGCAGGAGTTGTTTCCGCTGGGCCACAGCTGTGCTGTTTGTGGGAAGATCAGATGCAAAAGACACAGGTGAGTTACCTGCTCAAGTTACCGTAGCACAAGTATGTTGTACTGTCACATCTAATTTTGTGCTTAACAACTGGTAATGACCATGATGCTATTCATCACGTGAATAATTGTACCCTTGCTAAAATTTGAAATACAGCAATTCATTAATATTTCTCAAACGTGTTTGCTTGTTAGGGTACATCACAAAGTCATTTGCTATGTTCCACCGACCCCTATTGGAGACTGAAAGGAGACGGTGGCCTGGAAGTGCAAAACAGTACAACAAATTGTGAAACACTTTTACATTTCAGAAAACAAATGAACAAAAACCGAAACAGTTTTATATTTCAGAAAACAAATGAACAAAAACCTAAATACTTTTACATTTCAGAAAACACATCAACAAAATGGAAAATGCGATGCAGGAGCCAATCATGTTAAAGGGGGCCGGGTCTTACCGAGAAAGGGCGTGGGATTTCCAAGAATATCTGTGAAATGGGACGTTCCCTTTCCGGGTATTTCATCTTTTGTAATTTCTTTAGTCTTTTGTAAAAGTGTTTCTGCTTTTGTTAATGTGTTTTATGAAATGTAAAAGTTTTTCAAAATTTGTTATATTGTTTTGCACTTCCAAGCCACTGTAGTCCTCGGTGTACGACGGAGTTCCGTTCTTACGGCATTGACCTAAGCCAAATGTGTGTATTATTTGAAATATAGTAGTAAAGTCATAATTACAGTAAATATTTGTTTGATCATCTCTAGGCACTTAATTTTGAAAAATCAAATGAAAACCAGTACGTCGCATGTTGTTAGTAACCTCGAAATCGTCTGTCAATACCGTTATAAACTGAGGACCCCCTGTATCATTTATTTATTTATTTGCGTGTGTGTTTGTTTATTATCTCATTTATATTAGACCTACGTTGTTACTGGAAAACTATCAACCATGGCTTGACCTGAAAGTTTCCTCTAAGGTGGATGCTTCTCTATCAGAGGTAAAATACAAAATTATTACATATATTGACTACATATTACTAAATATTCAATATAAATCTTGTAAATTCCATCTTTTTTTTCCATCACCTAGATTTTGCAGCTTGTTCTTGAAAACTTTGTGTATCCTTGGTATAGGTAGGACTTTTTTTGTCTGCATGATGTACACTCACTAGACTCTTGATAGGGACTTTTGATTGAGAGTTAGAACTGAATCACCTATTTTTTTTTTTTTAGATACACCTTTCAGTGCGATGCAGTGCATTTATACAACACAACATTGTTAAATGACTGCTGCTGTATAATGTTGTGGGGATGGGAACCACACTTATTTTTCAGAGATGTCACAGATGATGAGGCGTTTGTTGATGAGCTCAGGGTGACGTTACGGTTCTTCGTTGCCGTGTTGGTCCGCCGGATCCAGAAGGTGACAAATTGAGTTGGAAAATGGAATCCAGAAGACATGAAGAACACATTATTGTAACTTGTTTTATTCAATTATTTCTCAGGTTGACGTGGCGTCTCTCATCACGCGAAAGCTTCTGAAAGCCTCCATGAAGCACATTGAAATAATTGCTAAAGCTCGGCAGAGAGGTACTATCGATATAGTCATCCGCTCCATATCCATCATAAAAAAGTAAATCTATCTTCTCTCCTCTTCAGTGAATAGAGCTGAGTTTCTTCAACAAGCTGCCCTGGAGGAGTATGGTCCTGACCTTCATGTAGCCCTCCGCAGTCGCAGAGATGAGCTTCTGTACCTCAGGAAGTTGACCGAGATGCTTTTTCCTTATATCTTGCCACCTAAGGCTACTGACTGCAGGTAACCCATGTGCCACAAAATGTATTAATGTATTTGATGACCCCCTAAAAGTTAATGTATTCAATGTATTTGATCACTCCCTAAAGGTTTGTGTCAAGGCAATATTGACTTTCAAAATAGGCACTCTTTAATATCTAATTTTGTTGTCCTTAAATGCTATCAGTTCTCTCACTTTGCTGATAAGAGAAGTCCTGGCTGGCTCTGTCTTCCTTCCTTCAATGGACTTCTTGGCTGACCCTGTGAGTGTAGTCAGACTTACTTTTAAACCCAAAACTGGATATACAGGCCCAAATCATCAGCATTGCACAGTGCTTGCAGCATGTGACATTTGTGTATACTGCTTTGCATTTTAGGATACGGTGAACCATTTGCTTTTGCTCTTCATCGACAATTCTCCGGTAAGCAACTCTTGAGGTGTATTAACATGAACATTGAATACAGTGTGTAGATTTAAATTAGTTATAACTAATTTATTGGTAAATAATGGGATTTTTTTTTTTTAAATCTCTCTGCATAAGCCTGAAGAAGCCACAGAGCCAACCTCAATGCTGGTTCCTTTCCTTCAAAAATACTCTGATCCTCGTAGCAGAAAGCCTTCAGTAAGCACCGGCACAACTGTGTGTCATGACAAAGACAATAAACAGTACATTCAATTACACTTGAACTATTCAATTAAAATTTGATTTGCATTATAGTCTAGAAAATATTATTTGCCAGGTTCTAAAGCTGGAGTTAAAAGAAATCAGAGAGCAGCAAGATCTACTCTTCCGCTTCATGAACTTTTTGAAGCAAGAGGGAGCCGTCCACGTGCTTCAGTTCTGCCTTGCAGTGGGTAAGTGTGTCCCATTCCTGTCAAATTTAGCCTCTGTAAATGTGAACTGTAAAATTTAAAGTGAACTCCGATTGCAATGACATGTTGCGTATATATGAACTCTTTCCACTTGAGTAACATAACAATAAGATCCAACTTTCGATAATCATTTCCAGATTTATATATTTTTACAAATCGTAATTTCAACATAGGCCACCATTGTTTTTTCGTCACAGTGCATTCTGGGTAGTGACGTCAATGGGGATGTGCCTGACGCCCATAGTTTTTCGCAGTAGACACAGTAGCAGCGAGGAACACTGTTCAGCCATTTCAGTTCGAGCCAGAGTGTGATCAGGAAAATGAAGAGAGAGAGGAAGAAACAAGAACTGACGATGAAGATGACGGGTGTGAAGAAACTCGAGTTGGTCATTTTCAGTGGTGTATTTGTAGCTACTGCTTGCCAATGCCAACTAAGAGTATCTGTTGTAGAGTTCCGTTTCATTTCTGCTGCTGCTCATGGTGCTTCGTTTTTCCTGATGTTATAAATGTATTCAGTGATAACTGAGAGTAAAGTTACATGCACACCTATCTTACCATTTTTCACTGCTAACTCTATGTCCAGTGGGGATGGTTTGTTTACAACAGCTGCTGCTGCTAAAGTGAGCTGATCAAGGTAAGAGGCCAGCGCCTCCTGTCTTTCGGGTCTTTTTGCTCGGCTTTCGCTTGCCACACGTGGCCGTTTAGGCTCCTTGTGAGGAAAGATAGTTGGCACTACATTGGATTTAAGCCGTCCTTTATACCCAGACACAGCGGTGAGCTCTCTCATGAGCTGGGGGCGATCAAAGGGTTCGAACAACCGCGGATCTTTCGGCAGCTCAACTCTTCCGGCCACATCCTCCCACCGTTTCCTCATCTTTGTGGGAAAGCTATGAATGCTTACCTCCTTTTTTGCATTCCGCCCTGATTGGAAATTGCATCCCAAAGCGGCGCAGTATGTCATTTGTAACTCTTCACTGAGGATAAAAGTTAGCTAGCTTAGCTCCGCAAAGAACAGCAACATAACAATTTTACAACAGCCATTCTACGTCATCATTCCCAGAATTCTTTGCGCTCGCTAAACATGGCGGCGACAGTGTATCAAATTATGGTCGAACCAAAATATTTTTTTCTAACTTATAGGAATAATTTATAAATGTATACCGCTGTATTTCAGTAGTAGAGGTCAGTAATTTTAAAGTTAAATGTATTTGTCATTTCAATCGGAATTTACTTTAAAGGTATTTAATTACAAACTATCATAAAGTGAGATATGTTATAGTTTGTTTTAGTAGATCATGCAAGCACCTTTTACCTAACAGGCCTTTCTTAACTCTAAATCATGGGTTACTCTTTCAACTCTGTCTCAGAGGAGTTCAACGACAGGATACTGTGCCCAGAGCTGCCCGACTCTGAGAAGATGATGCTTCACGAGGAGGTGAAGAAGATCTACGAGACCTACTGTTTAGACGAGAGTATCGACAAAATCCGCTTCGATCCCTTTATTGTGGAAGAGATACGCAACAGTGTGTGAAATACTTAAATTCACATTTGTAACGTATCAAAGGTGTTTTACATTAATTAATTGGTTTATGATCTATGCGTCCTCAGTTGCCGAGGGCCCTTATGAGGAGGTGGTGAAACTTCAAACCATGAGATGTTTGTTTGAAGCATATGAGCATGTCCTATCTCTCCTGGAGAACGTTTTCACTCCCATGTTCTGCCACAGTGATGAGGTTAGCTCTCAGACGAAAAGAAAATACACACACGCACACAAACACAAAACAAACACATTATTGTACCTTGAGGTTAATAAGAGCTTGTCACTGTGTGTCACCCACAAAAGTACAGTGAAACGTCTAAGGTTGAGCATAGTCCGCTCTGGGATACTGGTCAACCTCTGATATAGATAGAATAGACCCCACTACATCAGGGATTGGAACACATCTATTTTTAGTTGGCGATTTCCCTGCTATATTGCAGCTTCCTATGCCTAACTCTTATTGTTTCCATTGATTTTCAGAGCTGTAAACTCTCTGATTTACTGTGCACCACAGAGAGGGTGCGCAGTACACCGAACAGCCACTGTTAGCAACCGTAACAGAGCAACACAGTACGCTGATACATCTTTTAAGTTTTTTAAATTTATTTATTTATTTTTAAATACGGGTGTTGGATATTTGTTGATTTTCACTTTTCATGGCTCTTTTTGGAACGTAACCCCCAAGAATCATGGGGATGTGCTGTACAGCATAGAGCTGTATCCCAATGGAAATACTGGAAATAGATACAATTTGTTCCAGGGTCAAACAGTTTTTATCAGCAAGACTCGAATCATGAGACTCCATTTCCAAAGCCGAAGTCCAAGTCCTTATAGATGAGCTACCAATGCTCCCACCAGCTCTTTATTAACTGAACTGAGTCTTTTAAGTAACATTTTAGCATTCTTTATTAACATTCAGTCATACATGTGTACAAATAAGATATAAACTGTTAATAGTTCATGATGACTCACAATGCCTCCCATTTGTGATCACTTCATAACTGCGTGATTGTTAAAATCTAATATTTTTGGTTTCAGAAAATTCTGGAGTTGGCGATAATTTGAGTCCATTTTTCCATGACCAACCACTAACCTCAGTGTCATCTATACAAGACGCACAACTGTGCGGCGCTGGCATTAAGCTAAGCTGCCAAAACCAATTTCACCCCTAATAGGTTGTTACAATGCGCACAGCTAGGGAGAGTAGCAGGCAACCATTGTACACAGCATGCTACCATCCTGCTTGAATAGTGGCTAGAAAATAAAATATGTGATACTGCATTTCCATGCATGGCTCTGCTAGAAACCAACAGCACATGATCTGAAGTAGTATTGCCAAATGGGACCCCAGATTCAGAGCATTGTGTAGTCTTGTAAAGCTGCTGGCTTCAATATTGACGATGATGATGAGACATGCATTTGTTTTCTCTCTTTTTGTTTTTTTGCCCTTCTGTAGTACTTTCGCCAGCTTCTGAGGGGGGCTGAATCCCCTGCCAGGAATTCCAAAATGAGCAGGTAAGTGTCATTCTATTACGTGTGCGCGCCGAAAGAAAAGGAGGAATGCAACAGAATTGAGCTAGCCATTTGTTAGTCAAATCAGCAAAGTGACTTAAGTGATGGTTTCTGTCTGTCACAAGGTGGGGTGCGTATGTGGCCCCGGGCCCTGCCACTAACTCATTATGCATATTGTTCTAGAAATAGCATCAGTATGGATGACATCCGGTGAGTACAAGGCGTCAGTGTCCTGATCCAAACAGTGGCTGGCTGACATGCCATTCTCGCTTGACTCTTCTACACAAGAGGAGGCTGCCTTTTTAACAGTTTCATCATTGCCTGACCTTCCAAAAGGAAGCCAATTAGCATTATTGTAATAGTACAGTAATTACTTTTCTGCTAATCAAACCCCTAAATATGTGCTTCCTTTGGTATTTGTGCTGTAAATACAAATGGGAGAGCCTGTAAACAAAACAAAATTCAGCTCAATCAAGAGTCTGGCCAATTAAAATACATAATTTACTCTCACTTGACTCTTAATTAGGTTCACCATTGTAATTGAATGAGCGCTTAATACAAAAGCGGTCTCGGAAGTGCAAAGAATGTTAGTGTTTTGATTGACACTGGAGATTTTAAGTAGTATTAATTACCAATAAAATTATAATATATTTTAGTTTGCAGTGATGTAGAATTGCCATTGTCATTTTCCCATGATTTAGGCACATAAGGCAACCAAAGAAAATCAAAACACCTAAATGGTGTTTATTTTTTAAAGTATTTTTACATTAAAGTTGTACAAACTACAACCACAATAATAAACATTGTTAAATTAATAACCTTCTATTAGTGTCAGAATGTTGCATTATTATCATTGTAAAGTTAGTTTTTTTTATTTAAATGTGGTTATATGGATCTCATTAGATTGTACAAGTAAAATGTCAGTTTTTATTATTTTTAAGTTGTTGAGATTTTCACTGTGGTTTGATCACGTCAGAAATTACAGTTTAAAAAGTATAATTGGAATGTGAGAATATCAGATATTGGCGTTTTGTGTTATGTTTTGGTCCTTTGTTACGAAGGCAGTTTTCAAAGCAGAAGAGACACTCACACTTCATTTTAACACGGAAGCATGACGGAGACTGAACTGACATCACATCATCCACTCAGGCTCTCTCACATCATCCACTCAGGCTCTCTGTCCTAACATTATTTCATCGAATGTGGCATGTATGGGCTCCTATTGCCACGCCATGCTGTGTGTGTGTGTGCACTCTGATTCTCTCACCGCCATGCTTCCTGCCTTGGTATGATCCATCCTCTCCTCTTTTTTTGTCCTTGGGGACATAACCCTGTTCTGCTTATAGTTCCTGGGACTGGGGCCCCGAGTCCCCCTCCGCACAGTTCACCACCTCTGGCAGCTCTTCACCCGCTTCTTTTAACTCCCTCCATGCCCAGCCCACGTTAACAACTTTTCCATACGGCTCACTATCCCACCGCCTCTCCTTATCACCCAAGTAAGTCAGGGTCCATCCATACCGCCAGCTGTGGTTCAGTGTGATGTCATGCTGTCCACTTTGCCTTCCCAGTGTAGCAACCCCCATGCCACCCTTACCCAAACAGCAGCATGTAGCCAACCTTCTTATTTGTATCCTTACTATCAATTTATTGTCATTTCCTAGAAAGTTAACTCCCAAAGAGCACCTATAATGTTGTGTGTCTGTGCTACACGTACAACTTGAATATGGTCCTTGTGGTCCGAATTAAACGATAGGACTACTTGGCAGCAGGAGACTTCTGTGTTCTGTTTTTGGTATCTTTTCAGCACTCTACACATCACAAATCCTAACAGATGTTCTTCAAATGTTTAGGCTTTATTAGATATACAACCCTTGTCAGATATTTTGGGACATTTTCCTTTACTACACTCTGCTGGGCACAGCCTCAAAACGGTTTTCAACCCAGAATAAGAATTATTGTTTTGCCAAAGCAAAACCCCCACTAATTTAAAGAATAATTGTCCAGGATGTTGGTATGATGGCAGCCAAATGTCACATTTGGAACTTTCAGGATTAATACTTCTGTCAAAGCAAGAACTAAGGTTTCCAACCTAAGATGTTTGAGGAAGCTCTGGTTTGTTAGGACATGTTCCTTACCAACGCTCTCCCGGGCACATCTTTAAACTGTTTTCTAACTTTCAGGATTATTTGTTGTGCTGTGTCAATGTAAAAACCCTATTGATTTGAAATATTTGAACCAATCTTACAGCTTTAAGGGTTTTTTTTTTTTTTTTTTTTTTTTAAAACCACCACTTTTCTGGGCACAGCTTTAAACAGATGTTCTTAACTAGTGCTCCCCAGGGTGCTGTGATTAATGGATTTTCAATCTTCAAGGCTTTTTGGTCTCTCAAAGCAAGATCCTATTTGATTTTAAATAGTCGTCAACCCAGGATGTCTGACCTAGCTGAGGTCAAAGGTCAGATCAATTGGTACTTTTTGTTGCCTACATGTTTGAAACAGAGAAAACATGTTTTCTCCATGATTTACAGGTACAAGATTATTGTCCCATTTCATAGCAAGAATTGTAATGTATTTTGAATGAGGGCTTAAGTATCTCCAAAGATTAAATTGCTGATCATTTTTCTACCAGTCAGATATTTTTAACGAGAAATGTTCATAGCAAGATGTCTATTGATTTTAAATGAGAACCTTTTCAAGATGCTTGATGTAGCCAGACACAAAGATCTTCTTTATGTGTTTGTCAGCTCTCTGTCGGCAATTGGTTATTGCCTCTCTGGTGTTTTCTAGTTAACCAAGACATCTGCTGATGAATTGCTCTTTGCTTTATTTGCTTTCGTTCCCATGGTAACCGATTTAAGACATTTACATTCCATGAATGTGCTGTGGTTTTGGTCTGGCTTCCTCATCTTTTTCCCCCCGATGTGCAGTGATAATACGCTGCAGTGTGCAAGTGCTTCCCTCCCTCGCTTTGTGCTACAATTCCTTCTCTGTCATTTTGTTAAGCTGCCTGGGCTTTTTTCTCTGAAGCCAAGCACATCTCTTCAATTAAGCACAGTTTAATAACCCCCCTCCTCCTTTGGCCATTGCAGGAGCACGTCAAAGAGAGGCGAGTCCTTTGGGATCAGCCGCATAGGCAGCAAGATCAAGGGCGTTTTCAAGAGCACAACCATGGAGGGAGCCATGTTGCCAGTTTATGGGCTGGTGGAGGGAGAGGATGATTTGGTGAGGCAAAGCCAAACATACAATCACCCATCTTTGCATAATTTAGGATAGATTAAAGTAAATGTAATCTTCCCAACCTTCACTGAGGCAAGGCACACATTTTACATCAGAAAGATTTAACAGCACACCACCAAATAAAAATGCCATACAAATTAATACATTGTAGCCTACTGAAATAATTATTACCACGTCTGAATATACCCACAAATTTACCAACTCAGTGAGAAATCTGCTCCTGTTTAATTGAACACAAAATTATTCTGTTGTATGAATGGCAACAGGTGTATACACAGGTTAATTGTACTTTCTGCCATATAGTGGAAGAGCATTTAATTGTTATGCCTGTCACTATACATTGCTAGCATAGATAAATGCACAAAGATACATTATTTGTAGATCATAATTTCCCCATTACACACCTGATGATCTCTCAGGGCACGCTAATCTGCTGCAGCACAGTGGTGGGGAATCACAATCAGTCATTTCGCAATACTACATCCCAGTCTCCTGTCAGAGAGCTCATTAGATGTTTCATTACAATGCTGACCATGCAGTTCAGAGCAAACTGAAAGAACTGAGTAATAAAGCCAAATTAACCATCACACTTGCATAAAATCATTAATGCTAAAGATAAATGACTAACAGAAAGCTATTTAATATATTTGTTAAATAGATATTGAACTGCATCATGACAACTGCATTATAAACTGCATTTATAAAAGTGTATAAAACAAATGTAATTACGTATCGAACACTGGGATTTCTGTCCCATTTTATCCTCAATGTACAAACATTTTAAACACCACTACTCATATTTATGCTTGTGGTTTGGGTAACTACAAGTACTTGTAGCAATTTCTTAGGCTCAGTCGCTAACTTTTCCGGTGAATACATTTCAAAATAGAAGTCCAACATCGAATGCATGTTAAATCAATTTGTATTAATTTTTTTCTGTTCGCGACCCACCCAGAACAGGTCTGCGACAGTCCAGTTGAGAAATGCTCCTTCACGTATGATCTTTCCTCCACTACAGTCAGGGGATATCCTGTGTTTTCCATTACATTTCCCTTATTTGCTGTCAAATGTTGCCAAAACGTTCCCTGCTCTTTGTTTAGTGATTACAGATTAGGAAGATTGTTGAACACATGGAAAATTCATTTGTTTTGATTTAAATAAACGGAAGCTCAAGTGAAGTAAATGAATTAAAATAGAAACACAGCATACAGTATAAGACATATATGGGCATGAATTACATGTGAAATTTTTTCTTCACACCATAAAATAAGTAATTTGCCATAGTGTGTATGAGACCGAAACCTCCCTCACTTTCTTACATTCTAGGTGGAGGAAGCCATGATGGTGGTGGAGGATGACTCTCCGATGGAGGCGGCCTCCACTCCCAGTACCCCACGGAACCTGTCCGCATGGAACATCACCATCCCTTACATTGATTTCTATGATGACGACGTGAAGAGGGAGAGGATTCCGGTGTTCTGCATTGACGTGGAGCGGAATGACCGGAAAGCAGGTAAAGCAGAGTGAGACTCTCTTGCTTTATCCCTATTGTTTCAACACAAATTTACAGTATATTGGAAAACTCTATGCTGCACCCTGTGAAGCAACTTCAAGTCTTCAGTCTGGACAATCATTTCCCACATGCAATATACCAATATCTTCTAATATTCTAAGTATTCCCAGAAAAGTGGAAGCTACAGCTGCAAAGGGGAGGGGTACAACTATTTTCAGTTTTAAACTGTCCATGAGTTTGTAGCTTGTTGAAGTCTTAGGGCCTGATTTACTCAGATCACAAATAGCGGGTGCTAAATTACATGTTCCCTCTAACAGACTACGCATATTTAAAAGTGGGTTATGCGCTTTAGGTCATGCTGGTTTTCACCATGGAACATTGGTTAGAATCAAGTTTGAAGTGATGAAATTGGAGGTGCGCGTGGAAGATAAAGAACTATATTACTGACTTACAGAAAATAAATTACGCTCAATAATTTTGGAGAAGTCAGCAAACGTATAAGCTATGTTTTGTCTGATTTAACTCGTTCCTAGTGCCCAACTGCTCTGGGAGAGGATGGCATCAGACAATTGTCATAGCATGCTGACATGACCCAGACGCAAGGAAATGCAGAGTTGCAAGGAGTTTTGTCAGAGGCAACTTGCTCCAAGTCAGCCCTTAGATCATTCAAAAGCTCCAAACTTGCATGCTAAATAGATGATTTGTCGCAATAATCTTTGTTCACAGCATTTCAAAAATATTTACTCAAGCAGAGAGTCAGCCGACTCCCATTTTCCCTGTGCCCTCCCGGTCATGGTTATGTAGAGTGGTGCTGTTTGCACCTGTCTTTCAGACGTGGTATTTAAAGATCCCAAATCAGCCATTGCAATTTATCTCAGGTTTGATAAATGAAATTGTGGGTGCTAAATGAAGCTATTTGGAAATACTTCACCCGAAATGCGCGAGTAGATCAGCCTCTAAATTTGATTACATGAGGAATTGAGATTGCGCTATTTTTTTTGCATGTGCAGACCATTAGTAAATAAGGCCCTTTGTTTTTTTCTCTTTGTGTTTTACCACAGTGGGTCACGAGACCGAGCACTGGTCTGTATACAGGAGATATCTGGAGTTCTATGTTCTTGAGTCAAAGCTAACCGAATTCCACGGTAGGTTTTGTTTTTGCAGAGCTGCATTATGCATTGTCTAAAACAGTGCACCATGTTGGTGACCCGTAATCACGACTCACAACTAATATTCCTGTTGGAGTGAAGTATACATTTCTCTTGAAATTCTCAACCTCCAGGTTCGTTTCCCGACGCACAGTTGCCTTCCAAGAGAATCATTGGCCCCAAAAATTATGAATTCCTCACATCCAAGAGAGAGGAGTTTCAGGAGTATCTTCAGGTGGGTGTCTTAAGCTATCGGCTGATGAATTCCATTAGACGGGTTCGAAAAAGCTTGCTGAATTTGGACTCGTATTAGTGTCAAGTAAATGCATTGCTTTGTAGTCTGTTCCACTGTCTAGCTAAGCACTATTTCACAGTTCTGTCACTCTGAGCCAACTTAATTTTGGCATTACAGGGTAACAATGACATACAGATGAAGCAGTCATTTCTGTTGATTCCAGTTCCTCCCACTCCAAACACAGCTAAATGTGCTTGGTACTAATAGACATTTTAAGTGGGAAGCACTGTGGACTGTCAGAGGGCAGTGTTGTCTAAGAAGCTCTCAGTTTTGAACCACTGGAGCACACTATCACTTTAATGCAGATAACCTGTGGAAATGTTAGAATTTTTATTAAGTGAGAATGTTCTCCTAGGTACATGGAAACCATAGTTTGTCAGGACAAGAAGCAATTTCATGGTAACAAGCCACAAGGACACATTTATAAATCCATCCATCCATCCATCCATTTTCTTTACCGCTTATCCTCACAAGGGTCGTGGGCTGCTGGAGCCTATCACAGCTGTCTTTGGGCAGGAGACGGGTTACACCCTGAACCAGTCGCCAGCCAATCGCAGGGCACATAGAAACAAACAACCATTCACACTCACATTCATACCACGTTCAATTTATAGTCTTCAAACAACCTACCATGCATGTTTTTGGGATGTGGGAGGAAACCGGAGTGCCCGGAGAAAACCCACCCAGGCACGGAGAGAACATGCAAACTCCACACAGGCGGGGCCGGGATTTGACGCCCAGCACATTTATAAATAATTTGAGAACATTTATTTTTTTTGTTTTTGTTTGTTTTTGTGGAAGGGAGACAAAATTCACATCCCCACTGGTTCATGGCCTTTCAGCAATTACCTCACTCACTAATACCAGATGTGTTGGACAGAAAACGATTTTTGTTAAAGAGAAAACATAACACTGTCGCCTTGACATCTGTGGTTATGAAGTCCTTTGAACGTCTCGTGCTGGACCACCTCAAGAGCGTCAAAGGTTCCCTGCTAGACCCCCTGCAGTTTACCTACCAAGCGAACAGGTCTGCGGATGATGCAGTCAACATGGGACTGCACTTCATCCTAGAACACCTCGACAGTGCAGGGACCTACGCGAGGATCCTGTTTGTGGACTTCAGTGCAGCGTTCAACACCATCATCCCTGAACTCCTTTCCTCCAAGCTTCTCCAGCTCAGCGTCTCACCTGCCATCTGCCAGTGGATTTACAGCTTCCTGACGGGCAGGACACAGCAGGTGAGGCTGGGAGAGACCACCTCATCCACATGGAGCATCAGCACTGGGGCGCCCCAAGGTTGTGTCCTCTCTCCGCTGCTCTTCTCTTTCTACATGAACGACTGCACTGAAGTTTGCACATGACACCTGTCATCGGCCTCATCAAGGACGGGGACGAGTCTGCATATCGACAGGAAGTGGAGTGGCTGGAGCTGTGGTGCGGCCGACACAACTTGCAGCTGAACACGCTCAAGACTGTAGAGATGATCGTGGACTTCAGGAGGCATCTTTCGCCACAGCTGCCCCTCACGCTGTCCAACTGTCTTGTGTCAACTGTCGAGACCTTCAAGTTCCTGGGAATTACAGTCTCTCAGGACCTGAAGTGGGCAATCAACATCAACTCTGTCCTCAAAAAGGAACAGCAGAGGATGTACTTCCTGCGGCTTCTGAGAAAGCACGGCCTGAAACAGGAGCTGCTGAGGCAGTTCTACACAGCGGTCATCGAATCAGTCCTGTGTTTTTCCATCACAGTCTGGTTTGGTGCTGCTACAAAAAAGGACAAACTCCGACTGCAACGGACAATCAAAACTGCTGAAAGGATTGTCGGTACCCCCCTACCCACCCTTGAGGACTTGCACACTCCCAGGACTAAGACAAGAGCGTGCAAATCCCTCACAGACCCTCCACATCCTGGTCACCAGCTCTTCCAGCTCCTCCCCTCAGGTAGGCGCTACCGATCAATGCAAACTAGAACTCGCAGACATTCCAACAGCGGTACAGAAAATTGATTTCTGGATGGATGGATTACAAAATTGGGTGATCTGTTATGCGTTTCCTTTGGAATTTCCTGTAGCATCCTACTAAAAGTTTAGTTTATAGTATTGCTCATGCTCTGACTGAAGATTTCCTTTCACATGTTTACTGTGCAGAAGCTCCTGCAACACCCTGAGCTGAGCAACAGCCAACTTCTTGCCGACTTCCTGTCTCCGCACAGTGTGGAGTCTCAGTTCTTGGACAAGATGCTGCCTGATGTGAACCTTGGTACAGTATGAGGCAGACTCTGCGTGTGGACAAGAAGACGAGAATGTGACTGAAGTCCAGTGAAAGGGATTTTTTGAGCAGGGGACTGTGTTAGAAACATGTGTTTGATCAACCTGACGTTGAGTTGAAAATATATTTGTGACCCCAGATAGAGCCAAACGTCACGGCACAACATGATCCTTCATCACTATGAATAATTATGCTTGTTTTACAGGGAAAATCATTAAGTCAGTCCCCAGCAAACTCATCAAAGAGGTGAGTGATACATTCCTAGTGGTGTATGTGTGTGTGCAATTTGTTCTCGTGAGAGTTTAGAACAGTGGTTCTTAAACTTGTTGGAGGAACTGAATCCCACAAGTTTCATATGTGCATTTACCAAACACTGGGATGTGACCATGTGGTGTGGTTTTAACTAAAGCGGAAAAGTGTGGTGAGTTTTAACAGTGTCCAGACTTTATTTTCTACGGCTTCCACAGGCCCAACAGCGCTCCAGTGCAAACTTGCCCGTATTTGGAAGTAATTGGTTAGTGGCCTACCAGAAAGTAGAATGGATGATTTCCCCACAGTTAATAATAATACTTAATTATTTAATATTTATTGCAATGTATGACTATTTAAAATACAAGTGGTCATAGAGTGAAAAACCTATCACAGCATAAGGATCATGCAACAATTAAGACAAGAAGAAAAGTTATTGAAGAAAAAGATTAACAAATTAAGAGTAAAAATTAATTTGCTAGAAAAAGTTTGCTTCATACAGTATGATGCTAGCGGCGTGAAGGTTTATATAAGGAGTGCAATGGTTTTCAGAGACTTTTGTTTGTCAGAGACAGTTCTCTCAATTTGTTTTGAAAAGCAGTAAAGCATGGCTTGCTTCCAAGATATTTACAACAATAAATGTGATATTTTGACATCAACAATACAAGATTTATTAAGTGACCAAAATTTATCTTTTAAAAAAAATATTATCTTCAAAGAGGGCAAACAATAAATTTTTCCAAGCGAGCACAACATTCCTTTGAATGTTATTGTCAATAAAATCACAGTTTCTGCCAAGAACAATTAACAGATGGACAGTACCAAAATAGGTAAACAACCATTTCAGGGCATTCATCACAAAAGCTACAGTTCACATCAATATCTTTCTTATTAAATCTCATTTCTATTTAAGTTTTAACTGGATACAATTTATGGGAAAGTTTAAAAGACATTTTGTTAACTTATGTGTAATTAGATAGCTATTTGGTTGCAGTCAGACCTTTTTTCCATGGTACATCATCCACAAACATATTACAATGTGGAGTAACACAGGTTTATGTTGTAATATATTTCTGAAACATTATTTAATATGGGAATCACAAGAACATTGGACAAACCAGATGCATTGCTTTAAGTCTTTTAGCATGAGTGCTAATTCTCAACACTTGTCCACAATCAACACTTGTCCACATGGTTCTTATATGTGTATTATATTTTACAGGTCGACTAGATAAACTTACTTCCCCTGCAGTTGTGTCTGTTGGAAATACACTAGCAGTCCCCCCCCCCCCCCAATTCATACACACAACAGAGGGCTTTTCCCGCTGGTTGAAATCACTGTGGCGGCCCCTCTCCTGTGCCGTCTGATGTCACAGCAACCTTGAGTTGAATAATGTTCAACTCCGAAGCTGCATCACAATGGCGAACGCCCTCATTTCTGTCGTTGCCCCCTCAAAGCACTTACAAAATGAATGGGTTCGCTCAGCGCATGCTGTGCCCTGCTAAGTGGGGTGTGAAAAGGCCTTTATGGACGGACACATGCACACACTGTGTGTGTCTTGACCTTCACCGAACCCTTGGGGTATGATCGAACCCCGGTTAAGAACCACTGGTTTAGAAGAAAAATTGTTAACTGAGAATATTCGCGACAAAAGCACTTTTTTCCCCTAACGTCAAGATAGCCGGAGGGGAAATGAGTGGATCATGGTTAGGTCACATAAAATAGATAATAATAATAATAATAAAATAGGGATCTTTGTTAAATTGTGCCAAAAATAGGTGTTGTTCACAGTCCATTGCTTTTCAAGCTAACTCCTAGATCCTATTAAACTCTTGGAAAATCAGGATCGTGTGTGTGTATTTTAATCACATCTTACCAATCACTTTATTTGCCTTTATTCACCTTATGTTCGACTGCTAACATTTAATAGTGCATACAAAACACTGAATAATACCTTTACTAATAATGCCTGTATTATGAGTTTTAATTAAAAAAAAAAAAAAAAAAAGATCTACGATTACTGGACTTAAACTCCATCACCGTCTTTTAAACGTTGAAAGTAAACTGTATGTTTTAACATGACTCATGTTTATGAAGAGTTCATGTTTAGGTTAAAGGATCCAACACCCCAACAGCAAATAAAAAAAGTTGGCCCATGATTGGCTTCCTAAATATTTGGAATGTGTGCCAAGAGGTCCATCCCTTCATGCTTTCTCTGTTGCTGTCATGACTCGTTTTTAAAACAATTTAGACTTGCGATTTACTTATTTACCACGATTAACATGAAGCATCTGCACATCCACGCTGCTGCTGGGAATTTTGTTGTGGATAATGACTGGGATGAAAAAAAAAATTAAAAATTAATTGAACTCTCAAAATTAATCAGGGCACCAGCCAAAACATGTCTGTTGGTCATAGTCACCAGCAAGAGGAATTCATTTTGTAACTGTCTGCTGTGCTTTTTCTCCATTAGAAAGGACAGCATCTTGAGCTGTTCATTCAGTCCTACTTCAACTCTTGTGAGTCACCCAAACCCAAACCCAGCCGCCCTGAGCTCACCATCCTGAGCCCCACCTCAGAAAACGATAAGAAGGTTCGCAATGTTTTCTTTCATAAACCAAGCAATTCACATAGAGTCAAAATGCTTTGAGAGAGGATCTCAGTATTTGAAGAAATACTTTACATAAATATACATGTCACGTATATTGGTCAAATAAATTGGAAAATGTAATTAATTTAGCAGAAAAGAATAAGCCGGATAGGCCTAAATGGAAAAGGATGACACGCTTTGGCGGGACAAGCTGAAAGGAAAAGGAGGACGCGGGACACACATCAAACGAGATCCCTGCTTGTTTCTCCAAAACCATTGCTTTTCAGGAAACAAAAAAACTCTTGTTGAGCCAATCCCAGCTATCATCGGGCAGGAGGCGGGGTACACCCTGAACTGGTTGCCAGCCAATCGCGGGGCACATACAAACAAACAACCATTCACACCTACGGGGAATTTAAGTGTATTCAATTAACTTACCATGCATGTTTTTTTGGGGATGTGGGAGGAAAACGGAGTGCCCAGAGAAAACCCACGCAGGCACGGGGAGAACATGCAAACTCCACACAGGCTGGGCCGGGGATTGAACCCCGGTCCTCAGAACTGTGACGCAGACGCTCTAACCAGTCGTCCAACGTGCCGCCAGACATTAACATTGCAATCATAAAAGAGAGAAATTTTCAACACTTTGTTGGTCAATAATGTGTAAAAAAATATATAATAATAATAAAATAACACACACATGGGGACTGACCATTTGTATAGATTTGTGAAAAAATATACAATTTACAAAATTAAGACATTGGCGATTTCGGCCGGATGCCATTGATAGGCAGTTCAGCATTATAGTGTGAGGAAATTTTTACTGAACGTTTCCATTCTATTTGCTGAAGCTCCAATAAATCACCATATAAATCCCTTTTTATTTTCTTTAGCTCTTCAACGACCTCTTCAAAAACAATGCAAACAGGTCTGAAATGGCAGAAAAGAGGCACAACCAGAACTACTTCATGGAAATCCTCACTGTGGAGGGGGTGTACGACTATTTAATGTATGTAGGTAAGTATATGTATCCCCAGAATCCACATGTAATATTTAATCAAAATAACAAATATAACACTGTGTAAAATCATAACTTCTTTAATCCATGATAGTTCAGCAGCTTTAGCAAATGACTACTTGTGCTTCCCTGTTATTTGGCAGGCCGAGTCGTCTTCCACATTCCTGACTGGTTGCACCACTTGTTGATGGGTGGAAGGATCCTGTTCAAGAACACACTGGAGGCTTATACTGATTACTACCTTCAACACAAACTGAACCATGTGGTGGAAGAGCACCGCCTGGTCTCCCTCATCACCCTGCTGAGAGGTGCGCTGCAGTGACATCTCATACTGTCCATCAACAAAATAGTTTGAGCTTATTTCACATTTTAAATAAATACCAGTATGTAACCAAACAGTAAACAATATTCTAGTTTAATGAGATGGGCCGGTATATAGATCTGAAACCTTAGCAGAGAAAAGCTTCAAATTCTCTGCAGATATTGTCAGTTGTGACCAAAAACACAATTTGGTTCCTTTGAACTGCACAGGATCACCACAATGTATTTCAAATTTTAATACATAAGTGGATGAAAACTAAATTTAGCTCACCTTTAGTGGGTAAGTTTTCATCAACACTTCTTCAATTCTAATATTTGGTGTCTGTGATCAAAAGATAAAATGTCAACAACCTCTAAATTAATACCGATGTTCTGCACACACAAGAAAATGGAAATGTTAAGGGAAAATATTAGGGGAGTGTTTTAAAAAATGTAATACTTTATAAAGTGAAAAGAAAAATACATTGAGAAATACATCCTATATTAGCGCAGGGGTCACAAACATAGTACCCGCAGGCACCACGTTGCCCCCAAGACCACATTAGTAGTAGAAATAGCTCAGTTAGTCACTATTAGTGGCTTGTACAAATGGGACATTGTGATTTCTTACAAATGTTGTCCAAGTTACCATTTGAAAATGTAAACATTTGCAGAGAATTATAGAAATATAAAGTGTTAATTTTTGTTTCTTACCTTATTCAATCATAGTTTATAATTATTTTAGGCAATCATTAACATGATCAGTGTCTTCTCATCGATGAATATAATTGATTTTAAATATTAACATATAATTAAAGGTCTTTTGAGCAAATGTGTTATTTCAGAAGTGTTTATCAAAGTGCTTTTGCGTTAATCAGTACACAAGAAGTACCTCTCAGTTTCAAAAAGGGTTGTGACCCTGGATATGGTGTGTAAACATTTAAAAAAAAAAAAGGGAAAAACATACTGGAAAAATGTCTGGTTGCTTCCCTAGATGCTGTTTTCTGTGAGAGCAGTCCACCTCGCTCAGCTCAAGATAAGCAGAGGAGAGCAAAAAGGACGTTTGCAGAGATGATGAGATACATTCCTGGTAATTTCCTGTCAGCGTTTTCCCCTCACTAGACACAAAGATGTTTAAAAGGCTGGCTGCCAATTCAAAAGCCGTTTATCTGCAGACATTCTGGGGAAATGTATCGGTGAAGAGGCCAAGTATGAAGGCATATGTCTCCTCTTTGATGGGCTGCAGCAGCCAGTTGTCAACAAGCAGGTAACAACACTCGCCCACACCATCGCATGCTTGCCTCACGTCCTCTTCCTCCGCCTACTCCACTCTTGAATAGCCTCTCCTGTTAAGGTGAAATATGGACTTCACTTAGCTGTCGGAAATACTGTGTGCTATTACATGGATGTGAATATGTTTGCGTAAAATGGAATGTCTGCATTTAATAGAGCGAACCATAATAATCAGAATTTAGTGCAAGCTCCAATGTCAAACACAAAAATATGCTCACAACAAAACAAAACGTGGAATTCAAAACGTCATCACACATGACCTAACTTGAGCTGTCAACACATGCACACTGTCAGACTTCCGCTAAGTGAGCATCTCAAGCAGGGGGTGTGCAAAATATGGCCTGCAGCCAACATATGGGCCGCTCTCTTCTTTAATCTGCCCTGCCGAGAATTGAGAATTATCAAGTCATATAATATTTCTTGCATTAATTATGCAGGTTTTTTAAATTATTAAATTGGTTTATGAAATGTATTTATTCAGTTTTGTCCAAATTAATTAATCACATTAATTGGTTAATTTATTTCTTGTAAATAATAATTTTAATTAGTAAAATAAACACTTTTCATATACATTTAACATTTGTATTTATTGTATTAAATAATTGGTTGCATTATTTATTGTAAATGGTAAAATACAAAATAGTAAGATAAAACATTTACAATTTAACAGTTTTTATGTATTTTATTCATTGGTTAATTCATTATAATAAATAGGATGAAAACATGAGTGATTATTTTATTATAAAAATATATTTTAAAATATATTTTACTTACACATTATAACTATCTACGAATGACCTGGCAAATCTGTACATTTTAAACATCAAATGTGACCTTTGAGTACAAAAATGTGTCCACCTCTGATCTAAACGACAAACTTGTGATGCCACCATTGAAAGGTGCCAGTGATGTTGAACAGTGATGTGTGTAATGATTACTATAGAGCAGGAAATAGAACTTATAGAGAGATGTAATCTTATTACAGTATACATAACACTTATTAATTACAGGAACACAGGATACCACTACGGGACAATATCACTCTATAAAGACCTTTCTGTTACCTCTCCATTAAGTGTCAGGCGTCTTCAAAGGGTGAGGTGTTTTACTTAATTTCATTATACAGCGGTTAACTTATGTTTGAACTTTTTGGGGGAAATTCCCAAAAGAATTGTGTTCAACATTGGAAAATCCACTGTAATTCTTTGCATGATTTACACTATGATAAATAATTTGTGCTTTTGTGGATGGATTTCAAATGTAGAACATCTGGAACATATTATGCAGAACAAAGCAAAAAAAAAATGATTTACAGTGGATACGGAAATTATTCAGACTGCCTTAAAATTTTCACTCTTGCAAGCAGTCTCCCTGTCCCTGCAGCTGAAAAACACCCCCACATCATGATGCTGCCACCACCATGCTTCACTGTTGGGACTGTGCCTGTTTTTCTCCACACATACAGCTTAGAATTAAAGCCATAAAGTTCTATCTTGGGCTCATCAGACCAGAGAATCTTATTTCTCACCATCTTGGAGTCCTTCAGGTGTTTTTTTTAGCAAACTCAATGCGGACTTTCATGTGTCTTGCACTGAGGAGAGGTTTCCATCGCGCTACTCTACCATAAAGCCCCGACTGGTGGAGGGCTGCAGTGATGCTTGACTTTCTAGAACTTTCTCCCATCTCCCGACTGCATCTCCGGAGCTCAGCCACAGTGATCTTTGGGTTCTTCTTTATATCTCTCATCCAGGATCTTCTCCCCCGATTGCTCACTTTGGCCGGACGGCCAGCTCTTCTGGTCGTCCCAAACGTCTTCCATTTAAGGATTATGGAGGCCACTGTACTCTTAGGAACCTTAAGTGCAGGACACATTTTGTTGCCTTGCCACAATTCTGTCTCTGAGCTCCTCAGGTAGTTCCTTCGACCTCATGATTCTCATTTGCTCTGACATGCACTGTGAGCTGTAAAGTCTTATAACGACAGGTGTGTGGCTTTCCTAATCAAGTCCAATCAGTATAATCAAACAAAGCTGGACTCCAATGAAGGTGTAGAACCATCTCAAGGATGATCAGAAGAAGTTAAACCCGAGTTATATATATCAGTGTCACAGCAAAGGATCTGAATACTTTGACTACTTATGGATGTGTGATAGTTAAATTTTTCTTTTTTAATAAATCTGCAAAATATTTCAACAATTAAATTTTTTTCTGTTAGTATGGGGTCCTGTGTGTACATTAAAGAGGAAAAAACGAACTTAAATGATTTTAGCAAAGGGCTGCAATATAATAAAGAGTAAAACATTTAAGGGGGTCTGAATACTTTCCATACCCACTGTATATAGCTCATTTCCTACACAAGGTAACTGAATGTGTTTTACATGAGGATGTAAGGATTTCAAAATAAAGACAAAGAAAATAAAACAGCTTAAAACATTTAAAAACAAAGAGAAAAAAATAATATAGAAATATATAGATAAACATAAAATATACAGCGCAAGAAAGATTGTTTAAAAGTGGAAATTGTCTAAAAATAATCATAGTCACTGATGGTGTAGTGGTACATTCGCCTGACTTTGGTGCAGGCAGCGTGGGTTCAGTTCCCACTCCGTGACAGTGGGAATGTGAGCTGAATGGTTGTCTGTCTCTGTATGTGCCCTGCAACTGACTGGCGACCAGTGTGCGACCAGGGTGTAGTCTAGTCTGCCTTTCGTCCGAAGCAAGCTGTGATGGGATAAGCGGTGTAGAGAATAGATAGATGGATGGATTGTTGTGGGTTAATTGGAGAAAATTTTGGTTCATCCAGTTATTTATTTTAGACTGACGCAACACGTCGATTGAACTGTGGTCATATGGAGACGTCAAGGTCAACAGCCTCACTGTTTATCATATTTTGTTGTTTTTGCCATTCCAGCTGACCTATGTTCTTCTGGATATTGCTATTCAAGAACTTTTCCCCGAGCTGAACAAGGTAAACACATGCTAGTTATTTGTGTGTTTTCAATAAACAGTGCTTAACATATTTATTACACCAGCACCACCCTAATAATTTCTTAGGATGTCAAATTATAGTTATACACTTACACCCTAAAAAAAAAAAAAAAAAAAAAAAAACGATAACATATTTTAGTGGTTGAATGTCAATTTATTCCTGGCTTCTCAGGGAATCCCAGTGAGCTTGGTTCAATTTTTGGGTTTATAAAGGGGAATTCACTTATATACAAGTATGTATGTATATATTTATATACATATGTGTGTGTGTGTGTGTGTATATATATATATATATAAAATCGTATAGAATCTGGTGAGGTGCTTAAAAGTTTTGCAAACTAATTTTCAAATTGGTTGAAACTTGGAAGAGGTGTATAAACCCTAAATATACAAAATGGTAATTCTTTTCTTTGTTGATCGTATCATATCCTCTCAGCAGGTGCAGAAAGAGTCTTCAATCAGTGCTCCTTGGATGTGAATCGGTACAACTGACAAAAACTAACAATTTCAATGCACGTTTAATGCACTTTTATGTCTACGGAGACATTTGTTGGTCTTTTCTTCTGCTGTAACATGTACTTTAATATATAAAATAAAATAACAGCATTGCACCGGCAATACAGAAATGTTGAATGATTATTCTTCACTGTAAAAGTAAACCGATACATGAGAAAATGAAAGAATGCAGCCGCTATAAAATACTGTCAACCAATCGAAGAAATCATCCACCAAACCTGGAATTAAAATTCTTATTAAACTGTCAAAATATTTCAATAATATTCTTACTTTTTATTGTTGGTATATTTCATTTGTGTTATGTTATGATGACTCTTTAGAAATTTAGTTACCTTTTGGAGAGGACGAAATTGGATTGTTACAATTCATTGCAATAAGTCATTTTTTTACAAGAACAAACTAAATGTTTGTTTGTAAACACCCTGAAGCAGTTCTGAGCAAAAATAATTGCAAAATTAAATGCTTTTCTTTTAACTAAGACAGTATTAGATTAGGTAAATACTGGATATTTGAACATGATTAAGTCAGAGTACTGGATACATTGCTATACTGACTCTTAAACAAACCCAAGTAAAATAGAACTTGTACATTACATCTGACATGGCAGTGTTTTTATCGACATAATATACTACATGTAAATAAAGATCATACACCAAGTCATCATAGTCACTGTCAAACAAAACTGTTATATTCAAAGTAAGTTAACAAAGCACAAATAAAACAGTAAAATCATGTTTGTTGGTTATCCGTAAGAAAATTAACATTGAGTCAAATATTTGCATATCTCTGCATTTGAGAACATTTAGTGCAATGCTAAAATGAAGACTATAGATCATCAACGCTATAAACCGTGTCAGTTACATTCGCAGCAAATTTTGAAGCTTGTTTGTTAATTTTTGGAAATTGTTATATGGCTTGTCAGACAATTGAAGCAATGCAATCATACCACACAGTGCAACAAATATTACAAACAAAATACATTTGGCATAAATGTATTTAGAGCAAAGTAACACTCTAAATGAACTCATGGTATAGAAATACTTTCATGACTATCTAAAGATTCGTTTGCAATGGTACACTGAAAGCATATATAAGCTACAGGACACCTGAGTAATTAATTAAGATTAATAAAGTATATTTAGATTAAATAGCTATAGCTATTCAATTACTGTATAATATATTTATAAACCAGGTCATACTATCCAAACAAATGTACACACATGCTTTTTTTTTTTGAACACTTTTTAAACGGAATAGTTCCTTTCAATTTCATCGGTGGAGCTTATGAAAAACAATACCACTACTACTGGCAGATACAGTGCATCAAAAGCAATAGATGCTCTTGTAATAGGACATGCTTTGTTTTGAGTGGGTGGATATTGTCAAGTTAAGATGTGCCATGGTGTGAGTCAAAAATGTAGCAATGATGGCAAAAGCTGTTTCGGTATGTGCAAACTAGGAGCAGGCAGGTACTTTTTCCACATTAAATGTGTAAACATTTTACTCCACAAAAAAGAGGCATTTATCAGGGGGGTTCACCTTTTAAATCCGCTGTAATTAAAATGTATTATTTCATTAAATATTTTTAGAATTATGGGACATATCTTGCTGGCTATTGAATCTCCCCTGAGAATGAACATACCTGGGTGTTTCTGATCATAGTTTCCCAATCAGCGTGTCAGAGAGAGGCTTAAACACAACAAAAGCAGGGTGAGGCTTTGGGCCAAAAACGCCGCAGAATTATTTTTCGCTAAAATGCTCCTGAACTTGATCCGTCCTTCCACAGCTGGGTAGACACGCTTCATGTTGGAGATGTATTTGGACAAAACTGAAATGTCCATATCACCTGCAAGAGGAAAAAAAAAAAAAAGATACATTTTGTATTTTATAAAAGAAATGTACATTTGCAAGGCAACCTTTGGTGTTTTTGACTCCTCCTAATAAGTGGTTTTGAATTCCCTAAAACTAAACACTTTGTGAAAGCTAATATCCTGCATAAAAATAATTTTTGTCCAGACCTGATTCATGAGTTTGTTTTTAAAAAATAATTCTGTTGAGCCACAATTAAAAACCAATTCCTGATTTTCATTGGTTGATTTCATATGTTTTTAAAATGTATTATTACCTTCGTCAGAGTTATTTATGTGACCACTGGAGAGTTTTCTTTCATTAACAGAGATTTACCAACAATTTTGTTCATGTATGTATATTTAATGCCCTAGAAACCATTTTGTACCCTTCTCCTGACTTATACCATGAACAATGAGATCCCTCTGATGCTTTGGAAGACCATGGCTACAAAAAAATGAGAGGAAAAGCCCACTAGAACATCTGTACTTTTGTTACTCAGAGCCACTTAAAGGGTGGCAGGTGTGTGCTGACTCCAATTCAATGAGTTTGAATGCGAATGGTAAACTGAACTCAGCCACTTCCCCAGTTATGAGGGTGTGGACAAACCACATTATTTCAGTTATTTATTTTTACTTCCTGTTTCTATTAACAGATTATAGGTCACATTAATGGTGGAATAAGTTTTGAAATTATTGATCTTGGTCTCATTTTTAATATCACCATGACATGGCATTTGAACAGGGATGCGTAGACTTCTTATATAGACTATGTCTTATCCTATCCAAGCTGACTTTGGGTGAGGATACACCCCTGACTAATCACCAGTCGAGCATTTTTATATGGACAATGACTTGGTGGCCATTTGCACTTCCATCAAAGGTCCTTCTTCTGGTTTTGATGGCTCGTCCTCTCACTTATCTACGTAGCTCTTAAAACTGTTTAATTTGGTTGGCAGTTGAGTCAAATCTGCTGAGGAAGGAGAAATGTGTTTGCAAATTGTCTCTTTTGAGTGTTCAAAGTCTCTGGATAGTCTTTGGAATGTGGGAATAAAACGCAGTAGGAGTAGTGGGAGAATCCAATTAAGCACGATGATGCCCTAAATGTATCACGTTTCAAGCATGTGCTTCCCCGAGTGCATCATGTTTCAACTGTTAACTTTCTTTACCGCTAACTTTTGCAATGAACTTTGCAAAAAGGCATGTATTGATATCTTCTACCAAGTACATTTAGGAGAAATCACTACTAACTTTATTGTAAACATTGCAGCAGATAAGACTTTGAGACATTGCAGAGACTGAAGCTAAACTCAGCTAAAACGTTGTCCCTCTACTCACCAGTATTATGCTTGAGCATCTCCCCCTTGAACATGGTGTAGCCGTCACCTCCGCCCACTAGGTAAGAAGGCATGACCACAGGGTACGTCTTCTCCAGGTCCAGTGGTTCGTACTTTGGCACTCTGCACTGGGTGCAGAGCACAGACAAGGATGCGACCCGCTGGTTTACTGGCTTTGAGAGGTCATACTCTACATGGATGCCTACAAAGGTAGAAAAAATTGGATGTTTGGTAAGAAAAACAGACCAAGATGTATACTCAGTACGATGCAGATCTTCCAATCTTATTTGTGTTTGTTCGGTTAGTATGTTAATTATAGAATAATTTTGAAATGATACTTCAGTTTTGATTGTGGGTTGGAAATTACAATTGTTTGGTTCTTCCTTGGCCTATACAACAACCTTCCATAAAGGTAAGTGTAAATCGCTTCTGTAATTTTTGTGCAACCTAACTGGCCAATGCTCAAAACTGTAACAAACTGCAATCAATGATTAACTTGATAATACTGAGATTGTAAAACAACGCGAGTTGATGAGAAACAAGACCTGACACTTGCAGGAATTCTCCATGCATGCCTCCATATCTGTGAACAGAGTGTTCAAAAGCCTTTTTCATGGTTGACCCCTTTATCTGGATCAAGTCCACAGTTTGTTGAAATGGTAAGACGGTGAGGATCTCCTCCATTGTTATGGTACCTGAGAGTAAAGAGTCACACAAAAACAACACAAATATAAGACAAACCTGTGTTGCGCCCGCAGACGTAATGCTTATCCACTGCACGGTACTGACTTGACTCGCCACGTTATTACTCATTATTATTTTGTTTCCATTGGGGGGTGAAACAGGTCCTTTTCTACTACCTAGTCACCGTGACGATCTGATACGATATGGGGGATGTAAACAACTGTTGGTCACTCATTCGTCAAGTAGATTCATCCTAACCTTTGAGGATACATGGCTTGAAAAGATAAAAGCACTTATGTTAGCTGACCCAGTTGTATCATACTCTGCAGTCTCCGCTTTGTTGCAGTGGTCTGTTTCCTCAGTCACGTCCTGAATAATTTGCCTCCCTACTGCGGCCAATGGCCGCATGCCAAGAAGTTCAGTACATACAGTAAATACAGACAACTCCTCGCACTGATGCTTTGGGACGAAACTCCAATCTGAGGCGAACTGTTACGGCGCAGTGGAAAAGCATCAAAAAAGTGTCCACTTAATAGTTTACCATTTTTATAGCGTTCATCAATTGCTGTAGCGAATGGCTCCGCTGTTCAATATGCATACGCCCACATGATTCCACTGCAGCTCATTAGATTCTTTTAAATTGTGGTTAACCTAACGTCACAAAAGCAAAGAACAATGTGAGAGATTGGAACTGTGCTTTTCAACTCTGATATGGGTGCTCATCTCCCTTGTCTCTGCAGCCATTTAAAACCTAAAAGCCCACAAGAGCTGACAGGCTGAAGATGCACAGACAGCAACTGAAGTTGGCGTCAAAGCTGGTGGGCCAAGCATGCCGTCTCATGGTTAACTACGCAGTTTGTTAGGCTCACAGTTTACAGAAGTTCTGACATATTACCATGGCATCGCAAATCAAGTTTCCAAGGTTGCATTCCCGAAAACGACACTCCTCAAAGGTCCCATTGAGGTAAACTAATGTCTGGCCGACATACTGTAGCGAGTACTGATCCAGCTCCTTCTTCCACTTCTCGACATCAGCAAGGATATTGGGATCTGGAGGTTAAAAAAAGTAAATGAAAACATGAAACAAGCTTTTTGCGGTGTTCATGAGATGTTTTGGTGTCACCCAGACATGACTGGGACAATTACTGCAGTCTACCTTGAGGTATGCTACTGTCCAACAGGATAGGGTTTCCAACTGCTTGGACAACATTTCCAGCCTCATCAAAGGTAACCTTCAAGTAGCCCAGGTATTTTCCAAAGGCATATGCCTGAACCACTGGCACATTTCTGCCATCATCTGACATCACCATGAATGGGTACGGACCTGCTGGCACTTCCGTAGATGGAGCGGGTCCTATAGAGCGGAACAATACAACCTTTATTACTAAGTTACTAACCCTTGTGCCGGACTGATCGATCCAAATATCGATACCGATGTTGTGATTGATATTGATAGGTATCAGTATCATGAGATCGATACTTGAGTTATGGTTTCTCTTCCACAGTATGCACTGCTGCTTTCTTTATCAGAGAGGTGTAACTTAGCTGACACGCTACCTCCAACTTAACCGCCGCTTCCGGCATTCCCTCCCTCTCTTTTTGATGTTGTGCCACCTGCCGCGTGACTCAGCGGCGCCAGGTAAACAAGCAAATAAGCGTAGCCAACGTGACCCGGCCAGCAACATGCACATAAACAGCAGCACAGAAAAACTGAGTCGAGGGATGCAGAGAGGAAGAGGAACGCCGTGTGGCTTACTTTGCAGGCCACAAATTCTTGAAAGTCAATCTGTAAAAAGCGGGTAAAATATTATGGAAACAAACAAATGTACAAATCACAGGCAGAGTTTTCGGGTATGGGCCTTTCAGTTTGGCAGTAGTGGTGAAAGCAGCATTGTTGTCATCCTCAGCAGCCAAAACAAAAAGTATCAATTATGCTTTGACCTTGATGTGTTATGGAAATGAATGGCATAAATGTCCTAATATAATACATCTTATATTTAATCAAATAATATACACTTTAGTCTTTACTGTGAAAGAGATACTGTCTACTTGCTATATTTACACTATGGTAAGTAAACAAAAACATTGATGATAAAGTATTTTCTACTTACTTGTACTGTAAACATTGCCCAAATCCTTTCCTAGTGTTTAATGAATATTCGGTAAAAAGGTGCAAATTATCATGAAAATTCATTCAGATTTAGCAATTTTTTTTCAATTTCATGATGCATCATCATCCTTAATTATGAAAAAGTATCAGTATCGTGGCGGCACGGTGGACGACTGCTTGGCACATCTGCCTCACAGTTCTGAGGACCCGGGTTCATATCCGGCCTCGCCTGTATGGAGTTTGCAAGTTCTCCCTGTGCCTGTGTGGGTTTTCTGATAGTAGGTTGATTGAAGACTCTTAAGTTGTGAATGTGTGCGCGAATGGTTGGTTGTTTATATGTGCCCTGCGATTGGCTGGCGACCAGTTCAGGGTGTACCTCGCCTCTCGCCCAGAGTCAACTGGGATAGGCTCTAGCACGCCCGCGACCCCGGTGAGGATAAGTGGTATGAAAAATGGGTGGGTGAATGGATATCGGTATCGTCATCCGCAAAACTGGCCTCATATTTACTTGGTATCGAATCAATATTAAATCTTGCAGTATCGCACACCACTACTAAATATGGATTCTCACTAAATCTATCATTTTATTACCTCCACCAAGGTGGTTATGCTTTTGCAATCATGTTTGATTAATCAAAAAACCTAAAAGAGGGGGTGCGTATTTAACAAGGCAACAGATTTTTAACATTTTCTTAAATTTCTTAATTCTTCTAAGTCTTACTGGATGGCCTTTAACAAGACAACAATGCCAATACAACAAATGACGTAAGGCTTATTCATCATAAATATATTGTTTCCCACAGAATGACATTATCAATCCATCCCTTTTCTACAATGCTTGTCCTCACAGGTGAGCTAGAGACTATCTCAGATGACTTTGGGCAACAGGCAGGGTACACTCAGGACTCAATTGCAGGGCACATATTGACAAACAACAATTTACTCATTCATTCGTGCCTATGGGCAATTCTCTGGTCTTCAATTAACATAGGAAGCATGTTTTTGAAATGCGCGAGGAAGCAAGCGTACCAACGCACTCATAGGGAGAATATGCAAATTTAACACAGGAATGGCAGAGCCGAGATTTGAACCAAGAACCTCTTTCCTGTGATTCAACCGTGCCTCCGCCTTTTGCCCAAATATTGTTCATTCTTTTTGTTCAGAATTTGGCCCTAAAAAACAATATTACCTAGTTGAGTGCTACTGTAGTGGATGTCCAATGACTATATACCATGACAATCATATTGTGCAAGAAATCAAAAAGAAGAACATACATGTAGAGCTGGTCAACATCTGGATTTGCATTCAATTAACCCATTTTAAAGGGAGACTGCAGTTTTTTGTTTTTGTTTTTTTTGCAGTAAGGCTGAAAACTGCAATCTCCCTATTTAACTGCACATTGTGGATCTGTGGTTAAAACCCATTAGCAATATAGAGTATGTACTGGATACATTCGAGCCTCTGTTGGATTTATCTAAAACCAGGACTGTAGGGGTATTGACTGAAGAAAGAAGATAAATATGTACCAGAATATAGGAATGTGTTTGTGTGTCCTCCAATGACCACATCGACTCCTCTCACTCGCTTAGCAATTATTTGATCAATGTCAAAACCAGAGTGTCCCAGGGCGATTATCTTGTTATAGCCAAGTGTGTGCAGTTTGTCAACTTCAATCTGCAGGGATGCCACCTCATCATCAAACTTTAGGTGTGGTCCTAATATGCAAACACAGGAAGGAAGGAAAGGTTCAGCAACAAGTTAGTTCAGCTAAATAAATATACAAACAGCTCTTGAGCAATGAACCAAAGAACTCCGAGCCCTGCCATGAATAGCTAAGAATCTGTGAATAATTGATAAAACCCAAAGAGGGTTATAATTGTATATTTGTTTCTTAAAATGTTTCAAATTTAGTTTGTTTGTGCCTAGAAGGTTGTGTTGCTGAAGTTCTGTTTTTTTTTTGTTTCATTATAAATACAGAGGCGGCACAGTGGATGACTGGTTAGAGTGTCAGCCTCACAGTTCTGAGGACTCGGGTTCAATCCCCGGCCCCGACTGTGTGGATGAAAACCCGCAAATATGCAGTGGTTCACTGTGCACTACTAAGTAACCGTAATGTGTCAGCAAATGGAGAGTACACACTTTGTTTTGACACATTATGGTTAACCTCATTTACACTTATTTTAACAGCTTAACACTTATATTAACAGTTTAAGTGTGTGATGCATGAAGTCATCTCGCCTTCAGAAATCTTGCCTCTCTTCTGCTTGTGTACGCATCGTATTATTTTTACGAGACAGCGGCTATCTTATTTTTACACTATCAAAGTATCAACGTTCTGAAGGTTTTGATAAATGCTAGAGGACTCAGCTTCAGCAATCCTCCTGCTCCAGTTCCTCATACCCTGTTCATACATACCAATACACACACGTGCTGTATACAATAACACATTAAAAAACAATAAATTGTATGCATAGCAGCATAAAAGGAACTGGATAGGGATGATTGGTTTCTGCTATGCTAAAACATTAATTCAAAATTTGTCAAATTATTTACAAAGGAAAAATTGCAATCTTCTTTACAGTGACATTTGTAAGACCTTTGGTGACAGATTTAAGGATTTGGTACCAGTATCATGTATTATGGATATATTTCAAAGTCAATATAAATCAGCCTGTTTCTAGGGAGCGGCCCCATCTCATGCAAGTGAGCCCGCCCTTGACCTGGTCACATACTCCTGGGCCAATGGGAAGTTGACATTTTCAGAAAGAGGCAGATAACAGTTCACTTGGTTGTTTAATTTCTTACTGTTGGCCAAGCACTCCAGAGACCCAACTATTTATATACAGGCACTTTAAAAGTCCAGCCATCTGTTTTCTGTAGCTTTTGTCCTCATTAGGGTTGCAGATGAGCTGGAGGCTATTTTAGCTGACTGGACAAAAGGGGAGGGGGGGGCATATTTTTACACTTGGCCGCCAGTTGAGAATATTTAATGGTTAGTTTGTATTCTATTTCATTATCTCCGATGAGTAAAATGATTGTATATTCAACCAATTAGAGGTTGATCATTGCTTTGGACCTGAGACACGATTGGCTCTATTGAGCAGTGTTCTGAATGAATTTCTTCGTGTGATATTTCCAGTGGAAGTACAAACGCTTCATTACTCTAATTAAATAGATTTTTCCTGAATCTGCACTTTACATGAGTATTTATTTTTCTGGCGACTTTGTGCTTTTACTCTCTTATCCTATGTGTTTTAAGGCTGTAAACCTCACCAATAACACTTTCTCACATTTCTCTCTCGTTTAAACACGCTCAAAGTTCAAACCTTTGTAAGAAAAATAAGTACATTATTGTTATTGTTGTTGTTGTACTTATTATTATTATTGTTAATATTATTGTATAACGAAACAAAGGTCAAAACCTGTTTTAAGGCCCAAACATTTGTTTAAGAAATAAAAATGTAAAAAAATTTTTTAGAAATAACAAATGTAATTTTAATGAACAACGTATGAGGTTGGAAACATAATTATTAATTGTGACTCGCGTGTATTTCACGCTTCCTCTGGCTGTCCCTCTTCGTCCTGACGCCGTGCCGCTGTAGCTCCTTTTCCAATGTCATTTTTCCGTGACAAAAACATAGGTAGTTGTTGCCGCTCTTTTTTCCTTTTGAGTGAGAAGATTCTTATAAACAGACATGCCACCTTCGATAGTTAGCACCTTCCTTTGCCTTTTGGGTGCGACCGCAGGTGGCCTTGTCGGTGCAGCATGTTTCGTCGACATTGTTGGTTATGTCTGGGAGAAAACTTGCAAACAGGAGGCACTTTAGAGTCACACTGCTAGCAATCAAACACTAATTTAAATTTAGCAAGCTGAACGCATTCTGTGACGTACAGGAGACATGGCACGGAGAAGATGGATTCAAATTGAAACGTATCCAGGTGCTCACACAGGACCTGTTGTCAGTCAAGTCTTGGTTATCCTGTCCAAAATTTGCTTGTAGCAAAGCTGTCAGGTACGAACACGATGCTAGTTAAGAAAAGAGGGATACTATTTTGTGTGCAGTTGATTTTCCTTGTGCAAAGTTTTCAGAATGGGCGTTGTATATAATAACACACACACACACACACATATATATATATATATATATTTCTTTTTTAATTTGACCTAAGTCTAGGAGTAGAATGAGTACTTCTACCAGAGTATTTTGATTTATGTGTTTTATTTTTTAGACCAGTATCTGTTTAACTCCAGTGTGTTAGTGCTGTAGCCACCTCTGGATATTCCTGACTTCCTGCTGTGGTCTTGTGTGACATGTACTGTGCATCTTCCGCTTCCTAATATGGAAGAGACTACAGTGTTAACTGAGATGAGAGAAAATCGTGGCCTTAAAACGGCAATGGATTGACTCAACTCACTGTTGAGCTAAAATACGAAATGAACGGCGATACTGTACTCGGGACGCTTTTTACCTGGCATCGACAAAAAGGGGGTCTCTACGGTGGTGTAGCCCACCACGGCCACCTTCTCCGAGCCGACGCTCAGTACCGCGTGAGGCCGGTAATAGCGGCTCAAGTTCGCGGCCAGAGTCCGGTCCGGTCTGATGTTGGAACTCACCACTGAGCAATTAACATTCTGCAGGAAAGGAACAATAAGACCCTCCACTCCGTTGTCGAACTCGTGGTTCCCGAAAGCCTGTGACGAAAAAGAAAAAATAAAGACGGAGAGAGAGAGAGAGAGGGGGGAAAACAAGTTTTTTTCCACTTGCAAGACTTTGCCCTGTCAACTTTTTAAAAGACATTTACCATCGCGTTATAGCCAAGTTTGTTCATAAAGTAAGCCGCTTCCTCGCCTTTGTAGTAGTTAAACCACACGGTGCCTTGGAACTGGTCGCCGGCGTCCAGGAGCAAGACATTCTTGTCGTCTCTGCGGATCTGCGACACTTTAGTGAAGCGTCGCGCCACCCCAGCGAAGCAGCGACCCCCGGCTGGGCACTTGGCAGAGTCCACGCTGGTCTCCTCGATGCGCGCGTGGTTGTCGTTGGTGTGCAGCAGCGTCAGGTCGAAGCTCGAAGCCCGGTGCCAGGTATCGAAAAGCAGAAAGTACAGGCAAGTCGAGAGTAGCTTCCACGAGACACTCATTTTTCGTGTGAGCGTGTTTGGTGACCACGAGAAATGACAGAGAGGAAAAAAAGGCGTGGGCTTCACTTTCAGCTGTGGGTTGGCTATTGCCAATTAGACCCTTCTTTTGAGGAGTTTTTTTCCCCGTACGTCATCACCTTCGATCTGTTTCGACCAGGGGTCACCAACATTTCAAAATGAGAGCTATTTCTTGGCTAGGCTAAGCATCTGGCTTCCAGTTTAATACACACTTGTGAAATAAAACGAAATGCTCAAATTTCCTTTTTCTAAAAATTGTTAATAATATATTCATCTGTGTGCAGGCACTGATTATGTTAATGATATCTCACAATAAATTGTGAAGAATTATTTTAACAGGGTGGGAAACATATAGTAAATATCAACATGAAACACTATATTTCTATAAACTGTTTATATTGTCAAATTATCACTTTTACAATATCCATCCATCCATTTTCTTCCCCGCTTATTCTCACTAGGGTCACAGGTATGCTGGTGCCTATCCCAGCTAACTGCGGACGGGAGGCGGGGTACACCCTGAACTGCCCTGAACTGGTTGCCACCCAATCGCAGGGCGCATATAAACAAACAACCAGTCACTCTCACATTCACACCTACGGGCAATTTAGAATCTTCAATTAACCTACCATGCATGTTTTGGGGATGTGTGTGGAAACTGGAGTACGCAGAGAAAACCCACACAGGCATAGGGAGAACCTGCAAACTCCACAAAGGCGAAGCCGGATTTGAACCCGGGTCCACAGAACTGTGAGACAGATGTGCTAACCAATCGTACACCGTGCCGCCACGTTTACAATAGTCCAAGAAAATCACAATGTCCCATCACTGGTCAGCTAATTTTAGAACAGGCCCGCCTGCTACTCAGTGTAGTCCCTGGGGGCTACCTTGTGCCTGCAGACACCATGCTGCTGCCCTCTGGTTTAGACATTCCGAGGTTACAAAATATGTCGTGTGGCACAATAAGTTATGCTCAGTTACTGCTATGGCAAATAGACTGCACTTATATAGCACTTTATCTACACTATCACAGTGCCCAAAGTCTCACATTCACCCATTCACACACACATTCTTACACGAATGGGCGACTGCCTTTCGGTCACTGGACAACCCGCTCTTACCTACTCAGCCACAGTCGCCTGTTGTACTTAGGTTTACAAAGATTTATATTTATGGCGTAGAAAGTGTTTTTCACAATTACTGTAGGAAGCAAGTGGCCAATTGGTTAGCACATCTGTCTCACAATTCAGAAGTTGTGGGTTCAGTTCTGGGTTCCAACCTTCCTCTGTGGTGTTTGCCTTTTCTCCCCGTGCCTGTGTGTACGGAATACTCGGAGACAACCCACACAGGCACTCTGGTTGTTTGTCTATATGTGTCCTGTGATTAGCACACAACCAGTTCAAGCTGTACCCTGGCTCTTGCTCAAAGTCAGCTGGGATAGGCTCCAGCACACCTGCCACCCTAGTGAGGATAACCACTGGAGAGAACGGATAATACATTTCTGTAGAATTTATTTGGTGAGAGCTGCTCCTGAACTGAAATGTCGTAGAGTTATTCAAATGAAAAAAATGTACAATTCTCGACTTGGAAAATTGAAAAAAATAAAATAAAAATGGATTCTTGTAGTACCCTACTATCATAATCCTAATTGCTAAAATGCTAACCTGCTAATAGTCGGTATCCTAACGTATAAGACGCTAGCAACCTGAGTAGCATAAGTGCCAAGACAAATCATATTTGAAATCTTTCCATGTATTCAGGTACTATTTCTAATGAGATCTGATAAAATGCTAGCATGCTAATCGTTTCTATACGGCATTCAGAAAATTGGCATCCTGAGTAATGAAAGCACCAAGGTGGCCCTGGACCCCACACACTTTTCCAGCGGGATGTGACTGCCAGATCTCCAGGGCCGAGGACTGTTCCCCCCACCTGCTCCCCACATAATTCCTCATCCCAGGACTCATCACCTCATACTCAGCAGGTTGTTCCAAGACTGCAAACCCCAAGGAATCCTCACAGACAGAGGAAACGACCGGGCCCCCTCAGGGATTCTTTTTATGACCCCTCGGGACAAAGGTCTTTGTAAGGGGGGGGGGGGGGGGGGGGGCGTGTAGCAACCCTGCATATTGTTCTTGAGTTCTGTGGTTTCCAATTGTCTGGGGGGCCATGAAGGTACTGGTGCGCGTTTAAGGGGAAGTGAGGAGACGAATGTTGGGGGAAAGGACAGTTGGCTACCACGTTCGTTAATGTTGGTTTGGCGTGACTACGGCCCACAGTAATCATTTTGTTTACATTAAAGAGTTGTTGCTATGCCACTGCTTGTTTTGATTCTTTCTGCAATGAAGTGAAACACTTGAGGCCCCGTGCCTCATAGGAGTGGACTTTCTGAGAGCAGCCCGCTGTGTGTTAGACCTAGGGGAGAACACTCTGGCTTTTCCGGGGGGGGGGGGGGGGGGGGGGGGGGGGGGTCCTATAGTGCCCTGCGATTGGCTGGGGACCGGTTCAGGGTGTACCCCGCCTCCCGCCCCGAAGATAGCTGGGATAGGCTCCAGCAGCCCGCGACCCAAGTGAGGAGAAGCAGTAAAGAAAATGGATGGATGGATTGATCATTATATCCCCTTACATGGGAAAACAACATGTGCAGGTGAAGTCACCGTAAAGCTTAAATACACTTGTTAGCTGTAAAATATAATATTGGAGGAAAAGATACAGATTTAACATAATTTTACCCTTTTTTAATATGGAAATAACGTCAGTAAAAGTCAAAGTAGAGTTTAGAAAAGTGTTTAAACACACTTGTTGTCTAGATAATTGACGGTTGTTGTTAAAGTGCGAAATGAATCAAACTGTGTTGAAATGAGTTGAGTATGAAGGTAATATTTCAGGACAAAAATCTTGATTTAATATCATTTTAACCCTTTTTTAATTGGGAAAGCAATATCAGAAAAAGCTAAAGTGTAGCTTAAATTTGTTTTTAAACATGTCTAAGCTATACTTTGTGGTTTTTCCAGAAAATTATGTTAAAATGTTGACTCAATATTTTTCTGTCCAATGTTATATTTTTATGTCCATAAAGCGCATTTAAATACACATTTTGACGTCCCATGTATATATTAATATATATTTCCTATATCACATCCCTTTTTAGGCTCCTGGGTGTGCTGGAGCAAATCCCAGCTGACTTAGGGTGAGAGGTAGGGTACACCATGGACTGGTAAAAGTTAAAGTATATCTTATTAGTGTGTCTAAATACACTTGTTGGTTGTGGAATATAATATTTGAGATAAAAATATTAATGTGGCATCATTTTAACATAAAGTGCTTTATAAGTAAAGTTGATTTGAGTCTTCAATGAGAAACAAATAGTAAAATTCTAAGTACAGCTTTGAAGTATGATTAATTTCAATGAGTTTTCTGGCTTTAAAAACATAATAGTGGAAAGAATATTGATCAAACATCATTTCAACCTTTTTTTTACTGCGAAAATATCATCAGAAAAAGTCAAAGTAGAGCTTAAACGTGTATTTCAAATCAACTATTGACAATACAAATGTAATATTAGGGGTGACAATCCAAATCCATCTGCCTTCAGACTTTGTAGTGTGAGACATCACTGTGCAGTCACAAATGAATTGTGCGATAATAACACAACAAACAGCATTAGCGTCGGAAAAACAGAAACGGCAAGAGCTGGAGCTCAGCTGTCAGGGAGTGAAATGAAAAGCAATAAAAGTTGACAATATAATACGTGCACACAGGAGGTGCGGAACACCGACAAGTGACAAGTGAAAACACTTGTGTGCAATCAAGTTGGCATGCATCACTGCACTGAGAGCCTGGGCTTCAATTCTGTGACAAATCTCATTGGTAGCAAAAGGCAGGAGTGATAAACTGAAACACGTTTATATATTTATAAACAGGAAAATGTGTTTGTCCCTAAGTCCCTAGCTATTTGTTGTTTGCACATTCAATTCTCAAGACTTATGCGTACGCCATCGAGAATGATGAATTAAATGCACATAATTTTAGTATGTCATATATTAATTTTGCAATTTAAGTTGAAGTGTTCGATGTTGGAAAACCACGGAGGTAAGGCTATGCAGTGACCATAAGCGGGGCCCTGTCTGTGTCCAACACCTGATGCCGAGCTCAGGCTACACAAATGTATGTATGTAATGTTTTGACCCGAGAGAAACGTCGCAAACGTTCACTGTCGTGGTCGATCATTTGTGTTATGACTCCCCGATCGAGCCTCGATACCAGTGTAGTGTGACATAATCAACGATTGCCATTCTGGCGTCCAGGGCACCTCATGACCACGACGCAGAAAGTTTGGCGTGTCAGAATGTTTTTATTTTTTATTTTTTATATGAGGCTACATTCAAATATTGCTAGCAGTTTGAAAACGGCATATTGTCTCCCTGCAAAGGGCCGGTATTTTGCCAAACCAACTTTTTCTAGTATTTGGGATGTAATATCGTCTCTTTGGTTCCTCAGTAAACATGTGAAGTATGAATTAAAATCGTCCACGCATTCCTGAGTTCCAGACATTTTCCTGCCGACAGGCCTGAAATCAGGAAAATCAGCTTATCTACATCACTAGAAAAACTCCCCCTTCCCTTTTCGCTCCCCAGCGCTATCAACATAACAAACACGTGTGCTCTCACAAGTGGGTCTTCTACATGGAGTCAACCAATCAGAGGAAAGGAGGCGGTCTTCGCCAAATATGGACAAAGTGGATAAAAAACTGAACAGAAGTAGCTGTCAGAGGTGCCTTTTCCGGACATGCGTATGACAAAACCAAGGTGTTTTTCTTTAAATATAATTGACACTATTGTAGAGTCACTCTATGGAGGACCTTTAAGTAACATTAGGTTTTTCTATATGAAAAAAAAGTTTATTTTTATGTAAAAAAAATTCCCTAAGTCTTTTCGATCCGAGAAATTGTCTAACAAGAGACAGAGGCTAGAGATTGAGCAGGTTCTGATCACAAAGAATGAATTAGAACAAATACACAAATTAATTTTTGAGCATTTCCCAGGAGAGAATGGTCACTGGTCTGGCCTTGGTTTGGCCTGCAGAGGCTGATGTCATGTCTGGATTTGTTGTTGGACTGGTATACAAATTAGTCGAGTTGAGTCATATCCAGCTGCGGGTGCTTAATTTGTATTATTTCCTGGCGACTCACCCTGCACCCACGTTTGGTTTATGTGTGGGCTACTGTACTGTACATACTTCACTTTCTCCCCAGCATGTGTTTAGAAGGTTTTAATTTAAGTCCTGACAGTTTGTGGGAACCTGTGCTTTTACCATGGCTTTCATCCGTGTCTCCTGTTAAGGTGGCTTCTTGCAACAGCTGGTCCTTGTCTCTTTCTTCACTGTGACCTAATCTGATTCAGTGCCACGCTTCTTAGGTTGATGTCACACAACTTGAGGCTAAACTGGTAAATCCAATAGCAATGGAGTCCCAGCTTTTTGTGGACATCATAATTTTTTTTCAAAAACAATCTAGCTGGAAGATACACAGAAAAGACAGTAGTAAGTTAGCTCAAAATGTGGTAAAGTTTGTGGGCTCCCTCTAAGGGTACATGGGAAAACAATCATTGTCTAAGTGCAGTTCAGTTGTATTTAACTTTGATGTTTAATACATTTGAACCAAATCATTATTTAAGTATTTTTTCCCACGATATTTAAGTGATGTGTTAATGATCAAACTGTGCAGAATACCATAGTGGCTTACAATATTATTAAATATACTCTTTGGAAATAACATCTCTGTCCTGTTTTTACTGAACACGTAGGCCTACTACGCTTGTGTATTTTGTAAACTTGTCATTATGATGGGACTATATTGCGGTTTTACCTGTAATATTTGACTAATAATGTTTTCATTTGACTTTAATTACATATTTTTAATTTGTTACTGTATGGTTTTTTTACATTTAATAATCTCTAATAAAAGGGCTTAACAGTATTAAAAAAGCCTTTACAAATAGAATGAAAATCAGTTTTATATGTTTATTATTGTGGTTGCAGATACTGAGAGCTGTTTGTTTACCTTACCGTAAGAGGGCCGCAATATGAAAACCCTCTCAATATGATGCCGTTATTCTTCACCATGGCAACCACAATAATACATCTACAGTTTTTTCAGTGAGTACCTTTCTGACACTGTCACATGTGCAATTCAATCCATGAGAAATGACAGGAGGAAAGGCCGACTCGCTCACATGCGGAAGGCGATGCATCGGTGTTGTCAGTAGATGATGCGCTGTGCACAAAGCCTCCTTTTACCCAACAGGCAAGCTGTAGACACACATGGCAGCTTGGTCACCATGGAGACCTGCAGGCTTTAGTAACTCGTGGGTAAGAAGCCAAAGCCTATTGAGTGGGAGCCGTGCCTCCGTGAAATACCGAGTGCACCAAAAAAAAAAAAAAAAAAAAAGTTGTCGTCCACTCCCTCCTCGCCTTAATATATATTGACAAGCTTTGCATGAGTGGAGCATTGTCACTGTTCTTGGCTGGTGTGGCAACAGACAATGTGAGCGGGTATACAGAATGCGGTGGTGATAACCACTGGCGACTTGAATATGTCAGTGGACCTCATATCTGTCTGCCTGTGCCTCGATCAGATTCACCAAAATCGCATGAAACCAGCGGTCTTCCCTGCAGTTAAACATGGTCTGAGCGTTTACTTCCCGCTACCTAATTGTCACTCTGCCAGGTGCCTCTCAAAGGACACACCCTCATTAAACTTGGCCCCTACCTTGGCGCAGACCGGTCTGCCATTTTGGCAAACACATACAGCGAGCGTTGCGCTTGCACAAAAATCGGAATCCGTCAGCATTTGACCCCGCCACAGATCCGCTGTATATGAAAATAGAGCCCTCAATTTAAAGTTCAAAAGTGATTCATATTGCAGATGCACCTTGCATATCTAATTTTTTTTTTACTTTGTTAAATGGCACACAAATGTAAAAAGAAGTTAACCTGGAGTAAAGCATTAAAATAATAAACTCTCTACCTGAACTTTGGTGACATCTTTTACTGCTTTGAGTAAAGATGTAAGAAGCATATGATGTTTTTGACCTTTTACTGTGATGTGAATCTCAGTATTTTCCTCATTTGGGTATCGAAATGACTAATAAAAACAAGTTTTCTGAATAAATAAACAAATATTTATTATGTACTGCCTGCTGAAAAATAATAAAACAAGGAACCGACAACATACAGTACAGTGATGGCAGAACTATATATTAAATCCGTTATATATATATTAAATAAAAAATGTCAGTTGGTTGTGTTGTTTTAAATTATTTGTCAGTATATATGAAAAACTGATATAAAAGCTCAAATAAAAATTTTGAATAAAGTTTTCCTTTTTCAGTTACTGTAGATATTGTTGTGGTTTTCTTACAATACTGTAGATAAGTTATTGCGCATGCATCGTGATTTGGTAACGTTGGCAAAATACTTTGATATTGAATGGTGAGTTACTCTCTCCCACGTACTTTGAGTTGTTTATCTTCTCCACATTCTTCTTCTCTTGACAGCCCTTGTTGAGGCTACTCCTTCTTTTGGAATAAGCCAAAAAAAAGGGCCTTTTGTTGACCTGTTTATTCTTGGTGCTAAAGAGGCTGACATTTCACTTGCTAAATATTAAGTTAAAAGCAATGTGGTCCCTCTGGGAAAAGCTTACAAAGTCATTTTAGGACCAAACACAAAAGTACAGTGTAAGGTCAGGATTCTTCTCCCTTGTAGTTGGACCACGTCTGCATTATTTTTAACATGCTTGCAGTCAGAAAGCAAACTGCATGCAGAATCCAATGGAAAAACCAAAGTAGGCGACACACTCTTGTGGAATCTTGGAGGAACTAAATAAGCTACATTTGCACTTAGGTTTACAAAAAGACTACCATACACCCGAGGTCAGTAATGTCAAATGTACGGCCCGTGGGCCAGAACCAGCCGATCAGGTGGCCCAATCCGGCCCGTGGGCATTGTTCTTCCTGTCAGGGAACTTTTAGTTCATTTATACATATGGACTTTTATTTTGAAACTTGCTTTTATTTTGACACAAGCACTGTAGAACCGGAAGTGCTCTGACTCGCGTGACGTGACATGCACGTAACTGAGAGAAAGAAATAAAAGATCGGCGCGGGTGGACCCTTGAATATATTTTTCGCGTCACACTACAGACCGGCTCCAAGTTTTGATACCCCCTGTTGCGTACTGTCAGGTTTAATTGCGTTCACCCCGTTTTACTACGGCTGACTCGGTTTCTCATTTGCGCCGTGACTTTCCATGGCAAATGTTTTGACACTTTCAAGAGCTTGCCGGGCATCTACGGCAATCACCGCCTGACATGTTTGTCCATCTCGTCCCCCTACTTTGTCACGACCAACCCGTTTTGTACACGGTGGCGCGTGACCGCTGGGAACGTAGTGTAAAAAGCCTAAGCAGTAGCTGGCTGCTGCATTAAGGTTTGTAAAACAATTATCTGCTCCAGACGTCTGCACACCATTTTTCAAATGGAAACCTTTGTTACATTAATGATGAACATAATGTAAATGGCTCTTTTTTTTTCTTTTTTTTTCTGGAGCAGGTTTGGGAAATATCTTTCCTATTTGGGGCACCATCAGTTTTAATCGATTTTTCCCCCCACAATTTTTCTTTAACATATCTCATCATTTTAAAAAGATGTAATCCGTGCTTATCAATGTTTTTCATCCCATTGCAATTGTGTATTTCAGGTATCCCTTGATGAATTAGATTTTGTTAAATAAACCCCTAAAAATGTCCCCCCAAAATGCACAATGTGGTTTATTGAAACAAAATGTGATACGCAGATTTACCGAAACTACAGGATTAAGCATGGAAGACATCCACCGTCACATCACACATCGATAAGTTCATGCACAAGAAATGTATGGAGACAAGGACAGTGTTAGATAAAAGGAGGCGTGGATGACCAAATTTAAAAAAGCATCAAACAAACAAATGGAAAACTTGATATACTTCTCATTTTGAAGTAATTTCCAAATATGTGTCAATTAATTTGCTTTTGTAATAAATGTATTAAACTCTAAAGAGAGTTTATGGACACTCTGTACATTAAAGGTCTCATATTTTGGATAGTTAGACCTCCATCGAGTGACACTCTAGCATGGACTGGTCAATTAATAAAAAAAAACACTTTGGTTTTGTCATACCAGTGTCCAGAAAAAGGCCCTCTGACAGCTACTTCTGTTTGAACCAGTTTTGTTTCCGCTTTGTCCATATTTGGCTAAGACCGCCCCCTTTACTCTGATTGGTTGCCTCTGTGTAGAAGCTCCACTTCTGAGAGCGCACGTGTTTGTTATATTGACGTCACTGGCTCGGGAGCGGAAAGAGAAGGTGCAAATCTTCGCTAGCGACGTAGATAAGCTTGAGAAATTCGAATGACCTGATTTCAGGCCTTTCGGCAGAAAAACGTCTAGAGCTCAGGAATGCGTGGATGATTTCGATTCATATTTCACATTTTTACTCAGGCACCATAGAGCCAATATAACATCCCAAATACTAGAAAATGTTGGCTTGGTAAAATATGGTACCTTCAATGTAATATATGTGTTGCAACAATCAAACAAATCTATCCATCCATTTTTCAAAGTCTGGTCACCAATTGCAGGACACATAGGTCAGGACACATACCTGTATAGACAAACAACCACTCGGATTCACACCTATGGACAATGTAGAGTTTGGTTTGTTTGTTTTTGGAATGTGGGAGGAAGGGGGAATCCCCAGAGAAATTAAGAGAACATGCAACTTCCATAGAATTCCAATCCTGAACCGCAGTACTGTGGCAGGCATGCGAACCGCTATTCCATCATGCATGGAAAATAAATAAGTAAATAATGTTGTGTAATACTGATGGTGTAGTGGTACACTCGCCTGACTTTGGTGCAGGCAGCCTGGGTTCAGTTCCCACTCAGTGACGGTGCGAATGGTTGTCCGTGTCTATATGTGCCCTGCGACTGACTGGCGACCAGTTCAGGGTGTAGTCCGCCTTTCGCCCGAAGTCAGCTGGGATAGGCTCCAGCGACCCGCGACCCTAACCAGGATAAGCGGTGTTGAAAATGGATGGATGGATGTTGTGTAATAATATAGTGAATTTGAAAAAATCAATTAGACTGGGAATCCTACAGTATTTTCTTCTATGACAAAAAAATCAATACAGCTGTAGTGTGCCTGGCTTGCGTGAGCTAATTTCAAGTGACAATACAATACTGGGTGGCACGGTAGCCGACTGGTTAGAGCGTCGGCCTCACAGTTCTGAGGACCCGGGTTCAATCCCCGGCCCCGTCTGTGTGGAGTTTGCATGTTCTCCCCGTGCCTGCGTGGGTTTTCTCCGGGCACTCCGGTTTCCTCCCACATCCCAAAAACAAGCATTAATTGGGGACTCTAAAATTGCCCATAGGTGTGACTGTGAGTGCTGTATTGTGTGTTTGTATCTGCCCTGCGATTGTCTGGCAACCAGTTCAGGGTGTACCCCGCCTCCTGCCCGATGATTGCTGGGATAGGCTCCAGCACGCCCGCGACCCTAGTGAGGAGAAGCGGCTCAGAAAATGGATGGATGAATACAAAACTGACTGAAAAACAGAACTTTTTTTTTTTTTTTACATTCATAATTTGATCTTCCATCCTTCCATTTTCTGTACGGCTTATCCCAGCTGACTGGTAAGCCAATCACAGTGCACAGATAGACAAAAAAAAACCAACTAAGAATCTACATCTACATTACGACAGTCACACATGGACAATTTCATCTTCAATGAAGTCAACAGGCATGTTTTTGGAATGTGGGAGGAAAAAAAACATACAAGCACAAGGAGAACATGCAAACTGTGAGGAGCTGAGATTTGAACCCTGAACCTCAAATTGTGAGGCAGATGTGCTAACCTCTCATTCACCATACTGCACTATTTTGATCATTTGCTTGATGAAACATAATGCTTTTATTGACTCAGTATCCATGACCAGGGTGTGTGTTTCTTTGGTGATGTTGAAGTGGGTGCGTGGGTTCAAAAGTTTGGGATATGCTGACCAACGAGCTCAGTTTTTCAGGTGTAAACGCCAACCTTATTCCTCACCTTCTGGCCCAGAACTGATGTGTGATTAGCACACGCCTGCACATCCTGCGTCAGTGCTCTCGTGTGTGCCAACACACGTATGTCATCAGTTGCAAAATGTGACAGCCTATTCTTGCGGGAGGCTGCAAATCAAGCCTCATCTCACGTCGCTCGTATGATTGCGTCTAATTTCGCTCGTACCTCATTGCGACGTGGCATTTACAATGTTTGCAGCATGTGCCGTTGGGTAATCTCCTATTAATTGCTAAAAGGAAGCCATCTGTGGTGCTGTGGTTGATTTCTGGGAATGTTTAGACCTCAAAATGGATAATGCAACCAATTCTGGTTGATTGCCACAATGGTACCACCACAACAATAGGGCCATGGCTTTGATAAATCAATTCCATGCTTTTGCCTCTTTCTCGCCTCCAGCTCGTGGAAACAATCAGCAGTCGGTTTCCCATCTGACCATTCTGCTACGAAATGGACTCAGTCTTTTCCGCACAAGCCGTAACGGGCCCGGCTGCAGTAACACGGCTCATTTCCCGTCTCGTATTCCCTAAAGGGGGATGAAGTTATGCATCACGCTTGGCTTGTGAGATGTGCTTTTGACCTTCGTCTTATTAGGTGGCCTCTAAAAAGTAACACAAGTGCTAATCTACCACTAGCAGACGGTCAGCAAGGCCTTCTCTGTTGCCCTAAACATTATCAGAAGCAGTGACCAACATTTATAGCCTAAATTCTAATATTTGTTTCATTCGTTGTTTTAATTTATTCCCAACAGTCTTTTCTCTTTATTTTGTATCATTTAACTTGCCTGCACTGCTCCTAGCATGTGTGTGTGGATGTAATATTTTTTCCACCAATCAGATTTCAGCCTCTCTGTTGCCATGTCAATCTAATGGTGGCATCTCGGTGCCAAGTACGGAGGTTGCCAAGTATGGAGGTTGGACTAAGGAGTGGAGCTTCATTTAGTCAGGTGATAACATTCTCTAATAGAAAAAAAGTGCTTTGGCACCTGTAGGCAATTCTTTTTTTGGTGGGCATCAAGTACTCACAGATTGTTTTGCTATTCACGGTGAAGCCCCCTAATCAACCCAAAATCCCTAATGAATCGCAGGGGTTCATTGTAGTGCTGGCCGATGTAACTTCAACTGCATTGGCAACGGGATTGTTTCTTTAACCAATCAGATTTCAAATTCGTCCTCAGAAGCGTCATAGAGGACCAGCTCACTGGCATTTTTCGGGCCTCTAAATTGATTGGTCAGAGCAAAACACGTCTGTCGTGAGCTCCACATCCATCCATCCGTTTTCTGAACCGCTTCTCCTCACTCGGGTCACGGGCGTGCTGGAGCCTATTTCAGCTATCATCAGGGCAAGAGGCGGGGTACACCCTGAACTGGTTGCCAGCCAATCGCAGGGCACATACAAACAAACAAAGCATTCGCACTCACAGTCACACCTACGGGCAATTTAGAGTTGTCAATCAACCTACCATGCATGTTTTTGGGATTTGGGAGGAAACCGGAGTGCACGGAGAAAACCCACGCAAGCACTGAGAGAACATGCAAACTCCACACAGGCGGGGCCGGGGATTGAACCCCGGTCCCTCATGAACTGTGAGGCAGACGCTCTAACCAGTCGTCCACCGTGCCACCTGATCTGCACATAATAATCAGCAACTCGGATGAGTATGATGTACTTGTATGATGATTCTGAATTGCTCCAGTATGTGGCACAGCTGCGTGCTGTTAAATGTGTTAAATTATTGTTATTATTATTTTTTTTTGTGGTATTGATGTTTTTTTTATAATTGCGATGTGTTAGTGGTGGTATTAAGAAGTAGTTTAAGTCGGGTAAGTCTCCACTGAAGTGTTCAGTTACCAAATATACTGCCGGCTGCTGTAATCTACATTCAGGGGGTCATCTGAAAATTGGGGCACTGCAAAAAGTGGAACACAGGCCCTTTTTACTCTATCATCATCCCATCTGGAAAATTAGACCTCAACCCCCACACACACACAAAAAAAATATTCGTTCACTTCTAAAGCCGTTATCTTTCGTGTGACACACTTTTAGCAGGCGGATTGGCGGAGCACAAGGCACCATATGCTACCGGACCGGAGCTGGGCCATGCTGCACTGGGGCAGTTCCTGGAACTCAACATCTGGCCTACATTTGTGCCTGACATTGTGACTTTAATCCTTCAGAGAGCGCTCCCTCACACACATCATAACATGGCAATCCTAGACAACTGTTAAAATATAGTAGAACCGCCAAAAGTCGACTCGTAATTGTTGCTATGTGGCACTTCAACAACGGAGTGCGCCATATGCGGCATAAATACACAAATGAATAAACTTCTTTTTACACTTGTGTGACAGTTAGGGAGACTTTAGCAGCCATGTTGACAATAACATGGGGAAAAAAATCTAAAGAACTCTCCGCTATACTGGACACATTTGACCTCTTTTAACATATTAACAGTCCAACCCACACTTAAGGTCACATCTTGGACCTGGTCATATCTGAGGATGTTGAAATTCTATCAATTGACATTGAGGATATGGCTATTTCTGACCATTTTTGTGTATTCTTTGAATTACAGATTATTCCAAACATTCAGACAACCTCTATGTCTATTAAGAAAAATTACATAAATGAGAGTACCGCCACCAAGTTTATGGAGACCATAGCTGTGCCACAAACTGTGAATGCTGAGACAGTTGATGAACTTTTGGATAATTTCACCTGGAAAATCTTAAATGTCATGAATGTTGTCGCTCCTACTAAAACTAAGACAATCTTGAGGCGACCAAGAACACCGTGGAGGAGCACAATAATGGTAAAGACCTCTAAATCAGTGTAGGAAAGGAGAACGTAAGTGGAGAAAAACTAAACTCCAAATTGACTATGACCTCTGCAGACAAAGTCAGGAGTTAGTCAGGGCTAGAGAGCAGCACTTTTCTGAAATCATCAGTAAGAATTTCAACAATACTCGCACTCTGTTTGCTATGGTTGACAAGCTCACAACCCCCCCGAATCAGATAGCTCCAGTACTGCGAACAGCAGATAAATACAATAAATTTGCTTATTTTAGTGAAAAAATAAAATCCATCAGGTTAAATATCAGCACATAATACATCTGAAGCCACCCAGGAAAAACTCTATTACCGTGTCGGAATTTGATACAGTTGACCAAAAAACTAGAGAAAAAGGTTCAGCAGCTGAAACCATCAACGAGCTGTCTTGACTCAATATCCATCCATCCATTTTCTGAGCCGCTTCTCCTCACCAGGGTCGCGGGCGTGCTGGAGCCTATCCCAGCTGTCATCAGGCAGGAGGCGGGGTACACCCTGAACTGGTTGCCATCCAATCGCAGGGCACATAGAAACCTACAACCATTCGCACTCACAGTCATGCCTACGGGCAATTTAGAGTCTCCAATTAATGCATGTTTTTGGGATGTGGGAGGAAACCGGAGTGCCCGGAGAAAACCCACGCAGGCACAGGGAGAACATGCAAACTCCACACAGGCGGGGACGCGGATTGAACCCCGCACCTCAGAACTGTGAGGCTGACGCTCTAACCAGTCCTCCACCGTGCCGCCTGACTCAATATCATCTGACTTTTTCAAAGCTATTGCGAAGTCGGTGCTAGCTGATTTGTAGCAAATAATCAATTGCTCACTTCAATCTGGCGAGTTTCCTAAAGCTCCTGAAGTTGCTGCCATTAAGCCTCTTCTAAAAAATAGAACGCTGAATGCTTCCATGTTAGCAAGCTATAGACCCATCTCAAATCTCCCTTTCATAGCCAAGATTGTTGAGAAAGTTATTTTTAATCAACTCAGCAATTTCTTGAACTTAAATGTACTCCATCCATCCATTTTCTGAGCCGCTTCTCCTCACAAGGGTCGCTGGAGCCAATCCCAGCCATCATCGGGCAGGAGGCGGGGTACACCCTGAACTGGTTGCCAGCCAATCGCAGGGCACATACAAACAAACAACCATTCGCACTCACATTCACACCTACGGGCAATTTAGAGTCTTTAATGAACCTACCATGCATGTTTTTGGGGTGTGGGAGGAAACCGGAGTGCCCGGAGAAAACCCACGCAGGCATGGGGAGAACATGCAAACTCCACACAGGCGGGGTCGGGGATTGAACCCCGGACCTCAGAACTGTGAGGCAGACGCTCTAACCAGTCGTCCACCATACCGCCACTTAAATGGACTTTTTGACAAATCAGGTTCAATCAGGTTTCCGAACTCATCACAGTACAGAATATGCTCTTATTAAAGTGCTAAATGATCTAAGGTTTAATACTGACTCGGGAAAGGTGTCGATTCTGGTCCTGTTGGACCTCAGTGTGGCTTTTGATATGGTAGATCATAATATACTGCTGAACAGGTTGGAAATGGGGGTAGAACTAAATGGAACAGTCCTTAAATAGTTCAGGTCCTACCTGGAGGAAAGGAGTTATTTTGTAACCATTGGAAGTGTTCAATCTCAATGAATGGCAACGACCTATGGGGTTCCTCAATGGTCAGTTCTTGGACCCATCCTGTATATACTACCCTTGGGTCAAATTCTTCAGAACTTTAATGTTGACTATCATAGCTATGCAGATGACACACAATTATATCAAGCAGTGTCTCCGGATGACTACAGTACAATTGAGGTGTTGTGTCAAAAAAACTGTCTAAAACATATAAAACTGGATGAGCCAAAGTTTTCTTCAATTAAACCACAACAAAACTGAGATAATTGTTTTTTGGCAATAAAGAAAAGAGGATTGCTGTTAGTAAATACCAGGAGTCACTCTCTTTAAAAACCAAAGACCAAGTCCGAAACCTTGGTGTTCTGATAGATTCTGACCTGACCTTCAACAGTCATATCAAATCCATCCATCCATAAATTTTCTGAGTCGCTTCTCCTCACTCGGGTTGCGCTGGAGCCTATCCCAGCCAACATCAGGCAGGAGGCGGGGTACACCCTGAACTGGTTGCCAACCAATCGCTGGGCACATACAAACCAACAACCATTCGCACTCACAGTCACACCTATGGGTAATTTAGAGTCTCCAATTAAGGCATGTTTTTGGGATGTGGGAGGAAACCAGAGTGCCCGGAGAAAACCCACACAGGCATGGGGAGAACATGCAAACTTCACACAGGTGGGGCCGGGGATTGAACCCCGGTCCTCAGAACTGTGAGGCTGACGCTCTAACCAGTCGTCCACCGTGCCGCTCATATCAAATCAATTACTAAAATATCAAATCAATTACTAAAATTGCCATCTACCATCTTCTACCAACATATCCAGAGTGAAGGCTTGCATGTGTCAAGCAGACCAGGAGAAGCTCACCCATGCTCTTTCTCAAGTAGTAAATCCACACACTAATTGAAAAAAAAACAATATGTGTAAGTGTTTTCGCCACACTTGCCACGTTCAGCCTCCTAGCTCTGCCCCCAGTCGTCATGGTAACGAAACCTGTTCTCGACATTGGCCCCGCAGTAGAGGTGGCGGGGTGAACATCGGCTCATGTGATGTAGCCCTCTAAATCATAATGGAATCGTGATCTGTCGAGATGACCACATAGTAGAATCTCACTTTAATAGCTATATTTATGATTTGTGATGTGAACCTGCAGAGAATCACAGCCTGACTGAATCATCTTCTCATTTCTTTTTTTGGTTCATCAGTTTCACTTTGTACCAGATGCACTGTGCAGCTGCACAGAATGTGAATGATGCTTTAAAAACAGCCAGCTCAGGACTTCTAGAAAAAACATATGGACTAACCAAAAATGCCAGGTGGTCAGAAACTGTGTCTTCAGACAAATGATATCATGATGCTATTTGAACTATTTGTGAAGGTTTAAGATTAGATAGACATTCACGGAACAATTCATTCGGTAATCCTGCACAATGTAACACGTTTTGAATGACACTGATCGAGAGCCCTCTACATCCATCGTCCATCTGTCCGTCATTCCATCCATACATACATACATACAGTATATCATCCATCCATCCATCCATCCCATAACCCAGGTGACTTCGGGCGAAAGGCAGACTTCTCCCTGGAGTGTTTGCCAGTCAATCTCAGGGAATATGTAGCAGGAGACGACCAGTCACTCACATTCACACTACCACTAAGTGGGAACAGAACCCACATTGCCCCTCACCTGTAGCTAATGTAAGGTAACAAAAATCAAATGTATATCCCCTTTTGCTGTAGTTAAGAAGCACATGTTTTCATCTTTTACATGCTTATTAACAACTTTTGTCCCTTGGTCTCATCACAGTAGTTAACACGGCAAGGATATGCCGCAGCAGGACAGACATATTGCCTGGGGAGCAGTTTTTGGGTCCCGCAGCCATCGGTGTAAACTGATATCCCCAGAGTGACAGGTGGCAATCTGTTCTATGCTCAGTGACATACTGTAGTGTGGATTGCAGATTTTAGCCCCCTAGACTGTGGACCTGGAGTTCTTTGGCCTCTTTTGCCCATACAGTATTCAGCCTTTTTTTCTTCTTCTTCTTTTTCTACCCTTTTGGCCACTGTAGTAAAAGTGTGTCAAAACAAAGCAGGGTTAGAGTGCATTGTCACAAGTCACGTCACGTTTGTGTGTCAGTCTGAAATGGAAAAACCCGCTACTGCGGATCTGTACTTGGAATTACCTCCTAGTCGCTTATAGCCATGATGTACGTAGACTCTTAAATGGGTCGGGTGTGGAGTGCGAAGAGGAGTGCAGAGAGCAGCAGCAGGGGATTTTCGATTGGGCTTGTCATCATTCGCTTCATGGTTCAACTGGAGACTATGCCATTTGAATTTAAGCGAGCGATACACTCTGGACTGTTCGCCAGTCAATCGCAGGGCACATGTAGAGAAACAACCATTTTATGGACAATTTAGAATCTTCAATGAACTCAACTCGCATGGAAAGTGGGAGGAAGCCGAAATACCCAAAGAAAAGTCACCTAAGCACAGGAGGAAATGCAAAGTCCACACAAGTAGCTGATATTCGAATGCAGAATCTTTCAACTGCGAGGCAGACGTATCAACAACTAGTAATTGATCCTTTCTGGTCTTTTTTTTTTTTTTCCTTGTGAAATTTTGCTTTGGGGCAAACACCTCACACCACATTACCGACCACCGGCCCAGCGCATGCATGCTACCACACTGTGCAGCTTTGGCCTAATTTTATGTTCAGTTTGTGGCAAGTTTAACAACAGAAGCTCTTCTCCCATGAAAGAATCCAGTGCAGTTATTTCCCCCACTAATCAAGATATACGCTATAGTGACTAAATAAGGGGACACTACATCACAATGGAATACATTCATCAATTAATCTATAAGGCATTAAGAATAAACTCCTTAATGTTCATCTTCCCAACACGTTTTGGACTATTGCATGCTTCTATTTTTTGGGGGAACAGTTTTGAAAAGGTCTTTTTTTCTGTTCCAGCATGTACAGAACAAAGTCTATAATGGCCTGATTGGATAAGTTTGGTGTTGAAGAATTTGAACACTGACATCGAGTACATCAAACGCTTTTAGAGTGAGAGTTAGGCCCTTCTAGGGTCCAACATAGAGGCAAATGGGGGGCGAGTTTTTGTTTTTTGTTTTTTTGTTGTTGCTATTTTACTCCTACTTTCTTTATTCACTACTGTTTTCTTTATTGTATTCTAATTGTGTTGTGTCCTAAAACCTTTGTACATATGTCAAATTTTGGAAATGTAGGAACGAAGTAAGAGCTTTGAACTGTACCTGTAAGGTAGTATTGCTCAGAAAAATCTCAAAATGTTCGGGAAGTTTACAAGACTAAAAATAAGCCTTTCAGAGTCAGCGGGAGATAGGATAGATAGGATATGTAGTCTGCGACTGTGCTTTGCCCAAATGTGCCCAGAGATGAAGTGTGATTACACAGAGGGGTGCGCAGTTGTCTGAGAAAATGTTGCTGCTGCTGCTGAACTGAATTGTAACCTAAAAATATAATAATAATCATTGGTAATAAGACATCTTTGAATGCAAATAAAGTATCACACTGAGAGCTTTTGTGTAAACTTAACATTTGTTTATCTGCATTTTCATGGAGAGGGAACAGAGTTAGAGCAAGCTGATGGCAGAGGCCAGCGGGCAAGACACAGGGGGACATTGCATGTTTTTGGGTGTCGGAATAAAGGTGTGAAAACAGAAAGTGGATGCTGTAAGAGTGGCTCTGCCACACATCCACGGTGGGTCGGGGACTACAATCGTGAACTCACAGGAGGGTGCACTGACTGTTTCGCAGCATAACAATGCACAAGGGAGCTCATTCATAGGTGCTCAATGCAAATCATTATTTGCAACCAAATCTTCAGCTTTTACTGTTTCTGTCTGAGACCCTTATCTACTCATTGACATGCAAACATGGCCCTCTTCTCTTGTCATCATTCTACACGAGCACCTATTTCCAACATACTGCCATTACCATATATTTCATTCTCAGCCTTTCGGTCTTCTCTCTGCATCTGGCAGTTCTGACTTTTCACGATCTCTTTGTAATAGCCTTTTGTAAGACAAGGAACATGTATGGTCACGTCAAGTCTACTACAAGGCAGCAGAATCATTTGATTCACCTCAGCCAAGTAACAAAGGATAACTAAGTTAATGATAACAATAATAGTAATCATGAAGGAATATCATAAAAGTGTTAGAGATGTGACTGTTAATTTGTAAATTGTTATGCACTGCCCCTTCTTTAAAACAAAATATTATGTACATAAACATACAGTGTGTGAGTTAAATATTAAGTATATTGATAGTTGTATTTGTTGTTTCTAATTTTAAAAAACTCTTTCAGTAGATTGTGTATTTTCCCTCTAAAATAATAATTTTTCAAGGATTTTAATGAGGTGCTTTTAAATGGGGCGCCACGGTGGACGACTTGTTAGAGCGTCTGCCCCACAGTTCTGAGGACCGGGGTTCAATCCCCGGCCCCGCCTGTGTGGAGTTTGCATCTTCTCCCCATGCCTGCGTGGGTTTTCTCCGGGCACTCCGGTTTTCTCCCACATCCCAAAAACATGGGTGGTAGGTTGATTGAAGACTCTACATTGCCCGTAGGTTTGAAAGTGAGTGTGAATGGTTATTTGTTTATGTGTGCCCTGCGATTGCCTGGCAACCAGTTCAGGGTGTACCCCGCCTCCTGCCCGATGATAGCTGGGATAGGCTCCAGCACTCCCGCAACCCCAGTGAGGATAAGCCGCTCAGAAAAATGGATGGATGGATGGATGGATGGAGGCTTTTAAATGGCTGCAAACAAGACGGCTCAGGGGCCTGACTTATCAACTTTGCGTACGCATGGAGTGATTGGTCAGATTTATTTGGTCGTACGTCATTGTAAGCTTTTGTGCATACTATACACTTTTAGCAAGAATCCTGCACACTCTTTAATAAGTGAGGCACCAGGAATAAACAGCACATCTTTTTACAAAGGCCAGACATTTCATAAGGTACACCTACACATTCGAATGAGAGCCAATACTTTGTATCCTCTTCAAGGAGACATATTATGCCTTTTCTCCACGGTTTAAAACCACTCCCAGGTGTCTAAATAACTTGTGCGTAGCATTCTTTAGTGAAGGCCCCAAGGATCAAGTCTTATAGTGCACTCAACGCCCCCTAATTTGTGCCGCGCTGAGATTGTCTGGGTTGAGGGTGCTGTCTCCCGCAAATGATCTGGAAATAAGCAGCTCAGTCTTTGTTTAGTTGGTTGTTTAATTTCACACTGGATGGGTAGGTTGGCACTCCAGGGACATATTTAACTAGTTTTTATACAAACAATAAAAAGTACATTTTCCATAGTACTGTATGTCCCATTTAAAGAAAATAACACCCAATTAATTATTATACAGTATAAACAAAAAGGTAACTAAAACTCTAGAAGAAAAAAAAACACCTCTCAGTGTCATGCAAGGCAAATTACAACAACAATACACATTTAGGTGTCAGTCAAAACTCATTATTATTGTGTTTGTGAAGGAAGCCTTTTAAATCCAGCTCTTGTGCAGGCATACCTAATATTTTGTCCACTGAGTATCGACAGCACAGTGTCCTGTACATGTGGTCCATCTGAGCCTGTCTTTTGCCACGTGGATGCTTTCCCTCCAAACCGTACCATTTCCAGCCGTGCCCTCACATGGCATCGGCATGTTCACAGCCTGGTGTCACTGAGCCATTACTAACATCAGCTCCAGCCGTTTAGGTGCCCAAAGCAGCCAAACTCAAATGTGTGAGCACCAGCTCCTAAATTCACCATGCATGTGTGGAAAAGGAAGAGCGAGCAGGGTGATTCAAGGCTACACGGTGACCGCCGACACGCTTTATGTTCGGGTCTTACTCATGGCTTTATTATTATGGCGTGTATTTTTCTGATAATAAGCTGGTGAGTCAAGGATGAGTCTATTTACCGATGGTGCTGGTGAAGGCCCTTGACACTACAAAAACTCCAAAAGTGTCTTAAAAAACATATATTTGACGGACTACGATCACAATTCAATAACTGAGGTTCTTGTTTTCTTGTACTTTACAATGAAGACACACTCGGAGCTTTTTTCTTGAAAACTGAGCCTGGCAGAGCTGTCAATCCACCCTTCCGCCCGTCCATCCAATCATCAATATAGCCATCCAGATTGAACTGATGACTGACCAATCCTTCCATCCATAACCAAACACCCATGAACCCACTCGCTCAACTGACTCACAATCTGCCTACCTACTTATCCAAACTAACCAACAGAATGACCAACCATCCAGCCATAACAAAGCATCAATATGTCCATAGTCCCATCCACTTACCCAACCAACCAACTGTTCTAGCCATGCGCTCAAACACTCCCCTAAGTGACTGGTGGCCTGTGATCCAATCCTTGATTTGGGATTTCCTCACCTGGATGCTTTGTACCCAGCCTCAGATCCTTAGGTCATTACATCATTATTTTCAAGCTGTATGCGTGTGCGTGCGTGTGTGTCTGTATCCCTCTAGACTAGTGGCGGGACGGATCGATTTTAATATAAGAAAGAAGCACTTTGAGTTGCATTTTATGTATTGAAAGCGCTGCATGAATAAAGTTCGACTTGATTTGAAGCAACCAACCAACCAACCATCTATCCATCCATCCAGTTAAAAATCACAGCAATGACCCTTGAGCTCTGCTACCTTAGTCAACTTGTGCCATAGGTCATTCAAAAATAATCCAATTTTTGCATAGACACTGGACATGCACCATACACTTGAGAGTTTGAAGCACCCTGTGAAGAAAAAAAAACACACACCCTGCAAGCTATAAATCAAATGAAAGCATCGCAAAGCTATTTTTCCATCATCATTTGTAAACATTTTGTATGCTTTTAAACAATTCATGATACAAGACAAGGCTCTACTAAGATATTATTAACACGCGCATACCTTGTAGGAGGTGTGATTGGCATCCTAAAGTGACAACGTCCACGGGCGCTATGACCCAGCAGACAGTCTGGCCCTTCATGGAGACATCAGTTGATGTCACAGAATGTATAAAAAGCAGCACTTTGAGGCTCGCCTCGTCAGTCACCCTCTGCGGGGGCCCAAGGAGGCGCGCGTCTGGAGAACCTTTCACCTTCCATGCGGATTATGTCCCTCACTCGTTGGCGCGGCAGCACATCAGCAGCGTGCGCAGCCACGATGAAGAGTGGTGAATTTTTATCCCCGCGGCGGGGAGTGGATTACAAGTAAAAAAGCCGAATGATTCGTGCCATGGCGTTAAGGAGGACACTTTCTTTGAATCCCCCCCCCAAAGTGCGAGAGGCTGGGCAGAATATGAGCCAAGAGTGACCAGAGAAGTGATGGAGGGCGCCGGTCAAGTGGAGCCCAGCCTGCCGGTCAACGCCTCCAACATCAGCCGGCCCGAGGATGCGTCCGAGGCGGGCTGGGGCGCGCACAGCCTCGCCTACCAGATCGGCCTGGCCTCGGTCCTTTCCGCCATCACGTTGGCCACCAGCCTGTCCAACGCTTTCGTCATCGCCACCATCTCCCAGTCCAAGAAGCTCCAGACGCCCGCGAACTTCCTCATCGCCTCGCTGGCCGTCACCGACCTGCTGGTGTCCATCCTGGTCATGCCCGTGTGCGTCCTCTACACGGTCATCCACGAGTGGACGCTCGGCCAGGTGGTGTGCGACGTGTGGCTGTCGTCGGACATAACCTGCTGCACGGCGTCCATCCTCCACCTGTGCGTCATCGCCCTGGACCGCTACTGGGCCATCACGGACGCAGTGGAGTACTCGAAAAAGCGCACGCCGGGGCGCGCGGCCGGCATGGTGGCCACCGCCTGGGTGATCGCCATCTCCATCTCTCTGCCGCCGCTCTTCTGGAGGCAGGTCAAGGCGGACGAGCTGACCAGCTGCAGCGTCAACACGGACCACATCTTCTACACCATCTACTCCACCTTCGGCGCCTTTTACATCCCCACCCTGCTGCTCATCGTCCTCTACGGGCGCATCTACGTGGAGGCGCGCAAACGCATCCTCAAGCAGTCTCCCAAGAAGAAGAAGAAGGCGGCGGGCAAGAGGCTGACCACCGCGTACTTGCAGGCCACGGGCTCCCCCGGTTCCAATGCCTCCACCAGCCCCTTGCAGGGCGGGAGGCACGAGGCGCCGTCCTGCAGCGACACCAACTCCTCCACTAGCGACAACCAGGTGAAGGTGACTCTGTCGGACGCTGCTTTGGAGAAGAAGCGCATCTCGGCGGCGAGGGAGAGGAAGGCCACCAAGACGCTGGGCATCATTCTGGGCGCCTACATCGTGTGCTGGCTGCCCTTCTTCATCTACACGCTGGTGGTGGCCGCATGCGACGCCTGCGTCATCCCGCAGCTCTTTGACTTCTTTACCTGGCTGGGCTACCTGAACTCGCTCATCAACCCCATCATATACACCATGTCCAACGAGGACTTCAAGAAAGCGTTCCACAAACTGGTGCTCTTCAGATGCTGCAGAGGGTGATCCTTGAAATTGTTTTTGTTTTTTTTTGGAATATAAGCACGAGGCCATAAATAACAGTTCAAAGCCATGGCGGGTGTAGAGGATTAGAAGAAAAAAAAGAGATTCCTATAAGAGGGAATCCACGGATTCATTTATTACATTGGATATGACATTGCTGGAATCATGCACCTGGGAAAAGTACATTTATTTACTAAAAAAAAACCCATCAACATCATTGCAGGCTGACTCTTGTCGTCATGCATAAAAAGACACCAAAAAGGCCACCAAAAGAAAAAATGCATAATCTAACAGATACGCATTTAAAAAATAGAAATCTCCCTTAACAAAGATAATAATGCTAACCTTTGTGTATTAATTTAACAATATTTTTTCTTATTTAATCTATTCTTTTCTATAATGTATGATTTTTTAAATTTTATTTAAAAATTCTTAAATCTAATTTATTTATTTATATTTCTGTTTTTAATCCCTTACGGGCAAATTCTATTTCCACCTAACGTGTAATAATAATTGCATTTATTTATTGTTGAGGTTTGCAGTGTGGTGGGCATACGCAAGTGTTTTTCTCACAAAATCTAATGACACAAATGCATTCAAAATATTAGAAACACAATCAAAATAATACACATTTAGTCAAAAAAGGAGTTAGCTTTATTATTTTTTAAAAAGGCAGAATTATTAGTATTCCTCTTGTATTGGATCATATTAAATCAGGGGTGGGAAACCTATAACTCGTGGGCCATACGTGGCCCGCAAGAGCATTCCATCCGGTCTGCCATGCAATTCTAAAAACAATTAAAACCTCAGCTGAACTGTTATTAAAAAAAAACAACAACCTGAAAACATATATAATAATGCTTAAAATATATAATAATAAACATTTGTTGGAGCATTGTATAAGACTTCATAGTCAATGAAATGGCTGGCCCCTGATAGGAAGGAGGTTCTCCACCCCTGCATTCGATCGTGCGGTGCATCCTCATCGTAAACTTGCGTTGTACAGTTTTGAATCAGATTGTGTATGTGTGCGTATTTTCAGATCACTTTTGATATCATGCTTCTTATGGTTTCAAATGTCACACAGATAAGCTGTGTGAGCTGCTATAGTGTGTGTCTGCAATGTGATGTTTGACCTCCACAGACACACACACACAAACACACACGCACGCACGCACGCACAGACACACACACACACGGATTGATCTCTTTCTTCTCAGAGATGCTGTGCAATAAAGTATTTCAAGTATTACTTTGGCCTGTTCCATGAGTTGTTGTGGGTACGCAGGTCATGTCTGAGTTAGCACCACAGACAGACATAATGCATTTTCCTTTATTTATATATGGACATTGTAATAAATTATGATTAATAGAGCAAGCTCCCAATATGGGACATTAAACTTTGCAGAGCCACTCATTTGCTCGTGGTTTTCACATCACCTTGTAGTCTGATACATCGGAGAAACAACGACAACAACAGGGAGAAATTATAGCTTACATCGGCAATAGTAACTTACATCACCCAGGAAAGGCTGCTCATGACGCCAACACACACACACACACACACACACACACACCTAGACGCACACACACACACACACACACAGACGCACACAGGCGTATAAAGGCGTCTTATTCGACTCTTCATGAATTCGCATAAGGCTCCTCGTGCGTTAGCAATGCACCTGAACAATGAACCGACAGATGTTCCTAACACCATTTTGGGGGATTGACTTCAAGCTCACGCTCCTGCAATCTAATACTGGATAGGATACAAAAATATATGCTTTTATGCCTGGAAAATTAATTCATGCCCAAATAAGGCCATATAAGCAATAAACAAACATATGCGATTTAAATGTTCATCCTTTGATTGTGGACAAACAACCTTATTTCACTAAATATCAGAGATTTTGCAGCATTGCGTTTTAAATAGGAATTGAATAGTCAGTAGAGACAGAGTGAAACAATATACTGTACTGTGATGTCATTTTTATTATGAATGAACTATCTGACAAGCAAGCCATGTAAACATTATAATCTGTATATGTTTTCCATTATGAATGCAATTTTAGAATTAAAAGTTAGAGCAGCAGTGGCCACAAACACTTATGTAGGTAGCACCAATTCGGTAGGCTCGGCCAGTGCTGAAGATTGGGTCGTGGTGGTTCCTGATGTATTGAGCTAAGATCTTGTGGCATCCACCTTGCACCATTGCAGCAAGGTGCTCAAGCCTATCGCGGCCCTAAGCTTAGCAAACCGCCAGGACAGAGAAGCCAAGGAGTTAGCGACACCCCAGTGCCGAGAAACCACTTGGAACCTAGAACCCCCCACCCCACCACCACCAATGCAGCCGAAGCCCTCAGGCACACCGCAAGGGTGCTGGGTTGGTCGGGCCCTAAGGTACACTAACCCTAGGCCTACCACCCGTATAATTAGTACTTTCCGTCCAGTCACACTTACCAAGTCCCAGATTGGCAGATATGACCTTCATGAATCTCCCTGTGAGGACTGCAACGAGCCCTCTGTTGACACGGCATTGCTAGAACAAATACATGAATTACAGTGCCTTTTTCCTCTTAGTGCCATGGCCTGCTTTGCTGCTTTGCATGGAGTGAAGGGCGCATGCCGGTGTTAATGATCACAACACATGGATAATGGAGCCATAAACTATGTCAGCACTCAATGCAGTTTTGGTTAACAGGTTTTATAGTTTTACCTGATGGTGGTGGCAGGAAGCCCTGGAGTCATTCATCACCAGAAATTGAAAATATGCGGTCCCATCTGCTATAAATAAATTGCTCCACCACGGTGAGAACAATTGACCTTGGCATGCGGTGGAATGAGTCAGCAGGTTATCTATTAAGCGGACCAAGAAGGTAAGAAGATTGAACCATTTAGGACTGTCAAACTAACTTTTTCTCATCAATATCATCATTTAATTGCACTGGATTCAATCAAACTGTTGCAGATTTTTGTGACGATTGATCAACTCGTTTCCACTTTTAAATCCTTCTCCCTGGGAAATGAATAAAAAAAAAAAGACTAATTGAAATCAATACCTATTATCAGAAGCCCAAATCTCTTCTCTGCCTTTTCAAACAGTATGTGGCTACAGCAGGGGCTAACGTATGATGGATGTCACCCACAATGCACACTTTAGCTTATTAATTAATATTCATGTGTATAATGTGCACACTTCAATGGACACGTGTGCGCCAAAGGTGCTTTTAAAAGACCCCCGGCACCTCACGTTAGCGCTACTTGTCGCCCATGAAGACAATATATGTTCCTCTGCTTTTTTGAATCACACAATTGGACACGCTGGATGTGGCTTGCTGTAAAGGATCGCAGTTATAAAGAAAAAAAATAATAATAATAAAAAGAAAAAAATCTCACAGCTATATTGACCCACTCGACAGGCCATTGCCCGTGTTTCCGCTTGTGGGGGCGCCTACGCTGCACTACAAGGAGCTCACAGCCGAAATGTATCACATTTCACAGCCACTCACACGTCCAAAGGCACAATGCCATAAAACTTGTTATGTGGATATGTGTGGCATAGTGGTGGAGGAGCCATAATGGCCACCTTGAGAGGAAAAAGCAGATTCTACTTGGCTATATTGGTCCAACAACTAAAGTTGTAACTTTATCATCAATACATATATATTTTTTTTATTTTTAGCAAACACAGAAAAATCAATTTAATTTATTAGAATTCAATACATTTTTGTTTTACCTTGTTTCAAGAATGACATAACCTACAGTTCTTTAATTGTGTTGTATTGTGAAGACACTGTATTCGATTATTTTTCTTTCCAGTGGATAGAAAGATTGTAAATTCTTTTATTAATTATTTTATTTGGAATGTCCTGTAACAATCACGTGTGTCTGACATAAATGGCAATACGAGATATGGCCAGACATGCAGCAAAATAATTTTAATTGTATATTTGTGTGGCTCCTTAAAGTTATGGCTCTTTACTTACACTACTCACAAAAAGTTAGGGATATTCAGCTTTTAGCTGTAATTCCAGGATGAACCTAAAGTGACGTACAACACTGCACAATGACCCAGCCTTACCCGAATTAAGTGGACCATCGCAAAATAACTTACTCCTGGCGACTCTTTACCGCACACCAAGTCATTAATTATTGCATTATTGCAGATCCATCGGCATGCTGCAACGGAAAAATTACCACCCTGTATCGGATTTTAATGCTCCTCATACAGTAACCTGTACTGTATTATTTTGTATTAAACCACAAAAACATTGCTTTGTTGTCAAGGAAGAAGTGGACGGCCACAAAAAAAAAAAAAAAAAGATAAAGGTCATAGTGATGATATTTCGGGAGGCTGTTGGGGAATCATTGATGGCTCCATTTAATGATTGCATCCGTGCATTTTGGCGACAGATACTCTTCATGCATTGTTTTCTAGCCACAAGTACAAATGAAATTATAAATATAATTGAGTATTATTGTCAAACACAATATACTGTGTATATATATATATATATATATATATACATTTTCTACCGGGTCGAGGGGGTAGTAGCTTTAGCAGGGACGCCCAGACTTCCCTCTCAGATTTGGAGGTGCTGATTCTCATCCCAACCTTCACAGTCTGCTGCGAACTGCTCCTGCGCCAACAGAACCACATCATCTGCAAAAAGCAGCGATGCAATACTGAGGCCATCAAACTGGACCCCCTCTACGCCTCGGCTGAGCCTAGAAATTCTGTCCATAAAAGTTATGAACAGAATCGGTGACAAAGGGGAGCCTTGGCGCAGTCCAACCCTCAGCGGGAACGAGTCCGACTTACTGACTCTGACTCCTGTCGTACTCTGAATGTTGTTAAAAGACAAAGTGATGTAACACAGTGGTAAACATAACCGTGTCCCAGCTTTTTTGGAACGTGTTGCAGCCATAAACGTCCAAGTTAATAATTATTTGCTAAAAACAATAAAGTTGATGAGTTTGAACATTAAATATCTCGTCATTGTAGTGTATTCAATTAAATATAGGTCGAACATGATTTGCAAATCATTGTATTCTGTTTTTATTCATGTTTAACACAAGGTCCCAACTTCATTGGAATTGGGGTTGTAGTTCATTCGGACCTTCACAGAGGAAAAATAATATATTACAGACAAAAGGAACAATGAGCTGTCTTGTTCTTTTCTGCCATTGAACGCAGCCCCACTTATGGGTCAAGCTCACAGTTTCATCCTGAACTGCTTTAAAATGCAGAGCGTTGACTCCTCCGCAACATGGAAGACAGCGCGTCAAGAACTTGCCCTTTCTCACACAATGCAGAATAGATTGAGATTTAGATGCTAGAAGTTAAAACGAGAGTAGAACAGTGTGGCAAATATAAGAGTGGGTTAGCGTTGTCACGCACTTACGTACAAGTAAAGTATGTACTGTAGCTGTTGCATAGTTATTGTACATTCTTAGTATGTACTAATTCCTAGTGTGTATTGTACAGTATGTGCATACGATGGCGTCTTTGGAAAAAGATCAAAATAAAACATCAGACGGGTGGACTTGGACATGGCGGAGAGCCTGCACGAATAGCAATGAGGGCTTTCCCTGCACCTTGAGGCTCCATTTACATATTGTCTATTAACCTTTTGATATTAAGTATGAAGAAGGTGCATTGAGACGGAAACCCGACGAGTGTGTTTGTAATTTCTCAATTTCACATGCAATAACAACACCAAATGTCACAGCGGCTATTAGCATGAAATTTGCTTGACGCGAGCCTAATTCGGCGCTCTCCTCATCGGCCTCCAAAGCCTCCAGCTTGTTGTCAACGCGCATTTTCCGTGCCGCCCGCAGACGTCCTGCTGCTGTCAGATGCTTTGACACAGGTTTGGTTTTTGGAACAGCTTCAGGGGCGCTTTACCTGGAAGACACTACATTTAAAATTCATCATCCACTGCATCAACATCCATTGTTGGTTTCGTTGATTAAAAATCACATTGATTCCTCCTGTGGATCCTCTTGTAACAATTTTTATTTGCACTTTCCATCATGGTTACTTTTTCAAGGTTCGCTTCGTGTCTGCTAAGCTTCTAGAAACTAATTTTTATGGTTATGAAGAAACAACTCGTGCTCGCAGTGCGACAAAGCAATCAAGACTCGACGAGGAGGGAAAAAAAATCATTTGATACATGCATGCAGGGCATGTGAGTCATGAAAAGCCTGCTAATAGCGTAAAGAAATGCTGTTCTTTTATGTGACAAAGTCATCGCTGAAGGTTGGATGAGGATCAGAAGGGACAAGTGGCTAGTAAGCATATACGGCATGGACAAAAGTATTGGGACACAAGCCACTTTCTACACATACTGGAACCTCCAAGGTCAAACACGATCTTTTACAGTTGTTCTTATTTTAAAAACGTTTTCCCAGAGGAAATAATGGAAAGGAAATTCCTCTGTGCCAGGGTCAAATTTTCATAAATTACACAGGGTTATAATTTTTTTTTTTGGGGGGGGATACGTTTATTTTGTGACATTATTGGCTGATTTTTGGAAAGATTTCTCATCAAGATAGTTTTTAAGAGAAAAAAATATATAAGCACAAATATACCAATATAAGCAAGCTGTTGATGCAGTAAGCAATGGAACAACACAATCTTCTTTCCATGGCATGGTATTATGTCCTGTACCATGTTACTATATTGTATTTCATTTAGTTAAATTGTATGTGACACTGATGGAGATCATCCTTACCACATAGTCATATTCACCTTTGATAAGCTGCCACTCACTTCGAGCTCTTTCTCAGCTTCATGTGCTACGCGTCCCCGCTCCTTGCTATTACTTTTCCCATCCGCCCCTCTGCTTTTATGTGCCTGCCTCCCTTTCACGACATCCTGCTTCTTCACTTTTTCCTCCTCTGTTGGCCCATTGTCCTTCACTTGCTTCTTATCACCACCACACACATCAGCTTTGCTTTACTCCACGGTCCTGCTTGATGAAATGAACCCTGCCCACTGGGGATATTACACACTGGATAGCACGATTCATGGCTCCGTCTTCTCTCTACCTGCACAACACCGCCTCCTCCTCCTCCTCCTCCAACGTCTCCTTCAATAGATGCCGAAATCCCTTCAGGGCCGAGACGTGAGTGTTTCATCCACCTGTGGTCTGTATTATAAGCAGCGAAGGATATGGGTCCTCACGTGAGCCCCATTCAGGCACCCGTGTGACGGCTTTGGGCCACTTATTTCCTCATCATAAAGCATCTTGTCACTGAACCGTCTTAATCAGAGGTTCTTCAGCACAAATTTCCCCGGTGTCACAATTAATGTCATCTCTGGGATCTCATTTTCCTCCTCGTAAAATAGTGTCTCTTATCAGGTTAGCTTGACATGTGCTTGCGTGTTGGTTTTCATAAGCTCTATAAGGTTGACATACATTAGAATGAATATCTCTCAAGTTGATGCTGTTTTGATTGGATTTGGTTTTAGAGGCTCTCTGTGCTTTTTATGCAACACAAACTCAAAGTACGCTGTGTTGAGATCATCATCCATCTGTCTTAATAGTAGATGCCAGGAAAGCCAATCTCCCAGTACGTTTCCAAATGTATGCCATCCACGCCAAGTGCATGCATCATCCCAAACTCGCCCCTTGTCGGAGGTCTCCTTTTGTTAACGCGGGGTGCACACATACTGATAATTGGGCCTAATTAAAATTGAAGGAATGTGAGGTCCAGGGAGGATGAAGATCTGAGAGAGTGGGAGGGTACAGCAACGTGAAGGAGATCAGCAAGATATGGTGGAGTGAGGTTATTGATGGCCTTGAAGGTGCAGATCAGTATTTTATATTGGATGCAGCACTGGACAGAGAGCCAGTGGAGTTGCAGGGCTGAAGTAATCTGGTGAGTAGAGGGGTCCTTGTGGTCATATGCGCGACAGAGTTCTGGAGAAGGTGTAGTTTTTGTAGTGACTTGTGGGGGAGACCAAACAGGAGACAGTTGCAATAATCCAGGCCGAGAGTGACGAGGCTATGAACAAGGAAAAAAAAGCAGTGTGGCGGGTGAGGGATGGCCGGAGGCGATTTATGTTTTGTAAGTGAAAGTATGCAGAATGGGTAATGTTGTTTATGTGTGCTTGGAAGGAGTGCTATCGAGGATGACACCCAGACTCTTGAACTGAGGGGAGGGGGAAACAGAGGAATTATCAACTCTAATGTAAACATTTTTACAATTTACAATTGTGTCTACCGTGTAGGATTTCGGTTTTATCACTGTTGAGTTGTAGAAAGTTGAATGAGAAACAGTGTTTGAGTTCAGAGAAGCAGTCAGTAAGGGAGGAGGTAGTAAGTGTGGCGGTGGGCTTGGTGGAGAAGTACAGCCGGGTGTCATCTGCTTAACAGTCAAAATGTACGTTGAATTTACAGAAAATATTACCAAGAGATACCGATGGAGGTGAGTAGATTTTTTTAGGTGTACTTTTATACTTCTAATTATTGGGTTAGTTTTATTCTAAGTGGTTATGAGAAAGAAGTTAGAAGAAAAGTCACTTTTTTTTCAAAGAAGTCGAACTTCATTGACAGTAATGTATAATGAAATGTTTTTTTCTTTAAGAAAAAGTTGAAATCTTGTGAAAAAGTTGTAATGAGAACAAAAAAAAAGTTGTTTTATAGAAAATAGTGAAAACCTGGGAGACAAAATCTTATTAGAATAAGGCTGTCAGCTGTCATCGGGCAGGAGGCGGGGTACACCCTGAACTGGTTGCCAGCCAATCGCAGGGCACATACAAACAGACAACCATTCATACTCACAGTCACACCTACGGGCAATTTAGAGTCTCTAATTTATGCGTGTTTTTTTGGGATGTGGGAGGAAACCGGAGTGCCCGGAGAAAACCCACACAGGTATGGGGAGAACATGCAAACTCCACACAGGCGGGGCCGGGGATTGAACCCGGGTCCTCAGAACTGTGAGGCTGACGCTCGAACCAGTCGCCCACCGTGCCGCCAGAATAAAGTTGTTGATTTTGCAAAATACCTTTTTGGTGAATGTTTTGTATTTTTAATGCATAATAATACAATTTGATATGATTATTAGGTGGGGCTAACAAACAAACAAGCAAACAAAGAAAAACAAAGAGGCTGCTGCAGCTAAGTGTGATTGTGGAGGATAATACTGATACACAACAAGATACAATATTAACATTTGCCTTTATTTTCTTCATTAATAGATATATTATTCAATATAATATTCAAATTGTGAGGATATGTTTCTGTGTCTTTGTCTGTCTGTCCCAGATCAAATCTACAATGATACAAGTACACTACCCAAGTTTTTTGAAAGATGGAATGCATGACAATATGTGCATGTTTCCTGGTATTCCTTTGATCGAAAGATAAGAAATAATCAAAGTTAAATTTATGGGGATCCTTTTCTGGAAGGATGTCATACTCCCACCCTGGGAACATCTCTCCCAAAAAAGAATCTCATCGTGAGCCGCTACTCATGCACTGCCACTCTGCTTGAGTCATGTAAAAGAAAAACTCCCGAATTTTGATATTAGCATAATTGTTTCTTTTTAAAATAAATTGATTGACAACATGCTGGAAGAGAACCTTAAGCAAATGACTCACTCCACTTTGCTTGCTTGTGGCCTTCCAGGCGGGGAACAGGCCAGCAGAAGCATTATAAGCCATTTAATTGCCTCCTGCTTCCTGACGGTTGTCCATTGATACATGCTTCCACTTTTGATACTTATCATCCACTTAACAGGCTGCCAGGCCGGGCCTTACCACTTGGGGGCCGATTGATCAAACAGCTACTACTCTTATGAGCAGATCTTCATCACAGGTTAAGGGAGATTAGGACAATCCTCACGTACAAAGTAAAGTAGCCGAGGTGTCGATGTTGGCACTTTAACGCCACACGGTTGATGACTGTTGATGCCACAAGCAGTGAAAGTGTGGATTTCCCTCGCTGGACTTTCCCAAAGAGAAGCGTTACGACAATCACGGCTATATGAGGCCGTTAGCCTCCTCTTCTCCAATTTGGACAACTGTGACGTCACTGCAACGCCATCGTTACAATACAGAGGTAGACCCTCAGTACGGAAACACAATTATGTTGGCAATTATCTGAAGTTGCATCGCTACAGTGTACTTATGTAATATGCTTATATAAAACTTCCGGAAAAGGGTAACATTTTAGGAAATCGTCAAAATCTTACCAGAATAAAGTCATAATATAAGAAAAAAGTCATATTCTTTGAGGAAAAAGTATTTTTATTATGAGTGTAGTCACAAATGTAATGTAAATAAGGCACTCTATTATGTTATAATGAAAATAGAGATATAATTTGATATATCTTGTGAGATGTAATGTATGAAGAAAGTTCCATTTTTAAAACATAAAATTAAGAATATTATGAGAAAAAAATCATATTTTTTTTATCAAGGAAAAAGTTTACATCATGATAATACAAAGTCTTTTTTCCCTTTTTTTTTACATGAACTCATACATTGACAGAAAATATATTTTCCCCCCCAAGTATAATATTTTGATCCTGCGAGAAAGTCATATTATTACAAGAAAAAAAAGTTTGGTTTCCTAGGACAAAATAGAATTTCTGAGTAAAAAGTTAATATATGAAAAATATCAGCGTTGTGAAAATTTTATGAGACTTTTTTTTAAAATTGTATCTTGGAAAAGTCACAATGTTTCAAGGATAGTGTTGTAATTTGAATAAATAAATGAATACATTTATGTATGTATTTGTAAATGAATACATTTATATATGTATATATTTATATATAATATGCCTCAAAGTTCAAAGTTCTAGCCTTCCTGTGTGGGATTTGCATGTTCTCCTAGTGCTTGTGTGGGTTTTCTCCAGGTACTCTGGTTTCCTCCCACATTCTAAAAACATGTTTGTTAGGTTCATTGAAGAAGAATTGTCTGGAGGTGTGAATGTTGATTGTTAATGTTTTTTTTCCCCGTCTGTATGTGCCCTGCGATTGGTTGTCAATCAGTCCAGGGTTGACCAAAGTCCAAGCCCAAAGTCAGATGGAATAGGCTTCGACACACCTGCGACCCTAATGAGGATAAGCAACATAGAAAATGGATGGATAATACCACTAGTACTACTACTACTAATACTATTACTACCACTAATAATAATAAATGGTGGGGCAGAAGGTTCTAGTGCCTTTGGTACTCTAATGAAAGGACAAGAAAAGTCTGATAAAAGTTTTGAACCCTGAACGGCAGAATGGTGAGGCAGGCACTATTCCACCATGCAGCACAGATAAATTAAATCAAATTCAATTAAATGTGTACCCTAGGTCTAGGATTTCCACATTGTCACTGCAGCAACAAATAAATAAAAGGAAATCAATCACACAAACTACCCCCAAAGTGCCGAAGGCGCACCGCCATCACTCTTCCCTGCCTACCATGCATCTCCATTGTTCTCAGCGTAGAGGATTTCATGCAATAAGTATTGTGCATTGCAGTGTAAGATAATTTCTCCTTTGGAATAAATAAAGTACAACAAATAGAATAAAATCCAAATGCAAAGCTACAGAGGAGGGATGTAAGCACTTAAAGAATAATAGCACATGGAGGCATTTGCAACAGTGAAATAAGTCCTCCTGACAGATGGCAAAGTGGCCTCTGTAATTGCATTATGATTCAAGTCGTCATCCTGCATGAGAAGGCAACGTTTGTCGGCATCAAATCGTGGTTCAGCTTCACGTTTTTTTGTTTTTTTTTTCAATGGCAAAATGAATGCACTCCAATTAGGTCGTGTTCATGCGAAGTTGAATGAAGTAAAAACAACGACGCAGCACGAGTGTCGCGTTTGCACGTGAAGCCCGCGGGCCGAGTGATATTGTTAATCCTCATCTTTGACTTCATCTTGACTCTGATCCTAATCCTGAGAGATGAGGGTCACTTTTGTGTACTTGATGTACACACTGCACTAACTGTGTTATGTACAGTATGCTCAGCCAGGAATGCAGCAACATCTGACTTCTCGGGAGGAACATATACCGCACTTTGGTGCTCAAGTATTTGGACAGTATGTACATCCACACAATAAATTTGAAAAAAAACAATCAAGATGTAAAATGTCAGTTTTAATTTAAGAGGTTTCACAAAAACATGCTATTTGTAAATTACAGACATTTGATCCCGTATACCTTCACTTTCAGGGGCTCCAAAGAATGAAAGCGTACAATATAGTTGCTTTCCTTGGAATTTGTATGTATTTTTTTCCAACGAATAGATCATCAGACCTCTGCTATTTGCAAATTTCCCCGAATGCTGTAAATAACACTCCCCTTAAAGTGAACATAATTGTCTATATTAATAGTCTAACACTGGCCCTTAGGCAGCGCTTGTTTGTGGCCCCTGAACAGTTACGGCCGTATGTGAGATGGGCAGTGCTCAGAGTACTTCACTTCGCACACCTCAGTGCATAGTCGATCAATCCATTCATTGTGTATGTGAGCCTGGATGAGCGTGGGGTGGGCACCTGTCGCGTGGCAGGCGCGCCCAAATTCAAAAATGTTTTCCTTCACTCTGTATTTTAGTTGGGTCAGCACGTTTTATACCGGGACCCCTCTCCATGCCAACGATACTCAGACAGCCTGTTACTGGGTCACTGAGTTCACTGCCGTGACTTTCACTGACACTTTTACATGTGTAGGAGCCTAGATTGCACGAAAATGACATGTTTCAAGTTCACTGGTAAGAGAAAAGTGGACAGTGAAAATCAACAATTCAAAGAAAAATGGACTGAAGCATTTGCATTCATTCTCCTTCCAACCAGCAAAAGACCACTGTGCTTAATATTCTAGGAGGCTGTAGTGGCGATGAAGATTTCCAGTTTGAAATAGAATTTTGAAATGGAGCATAGGAATTTTGAAGCGACATTTACTCAAAATTCAGAGGTATGAACAAGAAAAATAAATGCACTTACATTTTATCGTCGTATCAGACTGCAAGCAGGTGCAACAAAAAGCAACTGAGTGTTCACTTGTGGGCAAGTCCAAGAAGCCAATCTCAGCTTCCATCCATCCATTTTCTGAGCCGCTTCTCCTCACTAGGGTCGCGGGCGTGCTGGAGCCTATCCCAGCTGTCATCCGGCAGGAGGCGGGGTACACCCTGAACTGGTTGCCAGTCAATCGCAGGGCACATACAAACAAACAACCATTCGCACTCACATTCACATTCACATTCACATTCACACCTACAGGCAATTTAGAGTCTCCAATTAATGCATGTTTTTGGGATGTGGGAGGAAACCGGAGTGCCTGGAGAAAACCCACGCAGGCACGGGGAGAACATGCAAACTCCACACAGGCGGGACCTGGGGATTGAACCCGGGTCCTCAGAACTGTGAGGCTGACGCTCTAACCAGTCGCCCACCGTGCCGCCCAATCTCAGTTTCAAAAGTAATAAAAAGTATGTATGGCTAATGTGATGGAGATAATAGGCTGAAGGCAAACCAAAAGCGAAAATGACAGCAAAAATTAACTAATCCCCCCTCTTAGATTTCACAGCAATCAGATGCACTGAAGTATTGACTGGTGAGCTATTTAAGCAGCTGTGTGGTGGAATGAAAAACGCAGATTGCATTTCCCTATCTTTGGTTAAGTCCACTGACACCAGTTATAATTCTCAGCTGATGGGGTTTATGAGGCACAGTAGAATCCTGCTATTTGTAGGGGATTTGTAGGGGAGAACTGTGAATAGAGAAAATCCATGAATAATGAATGCGCATTATAATTGCGTTGAAAATTTTGTTGTTGTCGTTTTAAACCTCAAAATTCTGGAATAAATAGGGATTAACAGCAGTTTAGCATTTTGGGGGTTGGTTTTCCCACAAAAAAAAAAAAATAAAAAAAAAAATAAAATAATATATATTTTTTTAATTGGAAAAACATTTGAAAAAAATTGAAAGATTGGATGAATAGATGAATCTGTGGGTGCCGAACCGCGAATATACGGGGTTGCACTGTATAATGATGAGTCACAAAGGGAGTTTGTTGGGCACATCAAAATGATAAAGACATTTCATTTTAGTTTGTATTTTTGTGGTTGTTTTGAATAAAACTGACATGTTTTGAATATTACAATATCATCGCATATGCCCTAACCGACTTGAAATTAATAGACCTTTGACTCATTGAAAAACTTATTTCTAGCCCTTCAAGATTTGTATTTGAATAGGCTACTCCTGCTCTAATCCACAAATATACCACAAACTATGATTGCAAAACATTTTAATAGCATTTCAAATGCTTACAAACATATTCAAACACAACTGTACTGGTGCCCCTTAAAATACAGTACAATAACCAGTTTACAGGTTAACATACAGAAACAATGTACAATACCTGTGCATAAACATTAAGAATAGAGCTATGCAGGGTTGCTACAGCATCTTTCTATCTATCTATCTATCTGAGTCTTCCGAGAAGTGTACTTGAGAATGGTGTGCTTGTTTACGTTTATGTACTTACTGTATTTGGCATATCAAGTCTGCACTAAGTAGTTCATTTAATCTAGCTTCAACTACACTAATATTGAACTTCTTAGTTCATGTTGATGACATCATTCTGTTACCTGTGTGGCGTATATTACCAAGTAATGGGTACAGTTAAGCTAATGCTCTTTTTGTATTGTGGATAAGTGATATTCCTGCCACTTGGCAGCTCCTGAAAGTAACTAAAAAAGTTACTTGTAATCTAACTTCGTTACGTTTAAGATCAAGTAATCAGGCAAGTAAGTATGTTACTTTTTCAAGGTAACTGGGGCAACACTGAAATATAGTAGTGCAGTCTGGAGCAAAAAAATGAACATTTGACTGATAGCAAAGCAAAGGAGTTACAGTACATCGATGGTCCCGGCGCTCCTGAAGGATGGAGCCACAGCAAACACTGGCACTACCATATTTATCCCACTGTCAATCACAAATCTAACTCTCTGTTAGGCGGAGTTTCAGCCTTCTGCTTTCCGCTACAGAGGTTTGGTTGAGTGGACAACTACTTAGATGTTTATTTGGCGTGTTTACAGCTCACGGTAACCACTCATTGTTTCAACGAAAGAGATGATACAATACAATAATGACTGAATTTGGGGACAGTATGTTGTCATGAAAATAAATGAATAATTTCAAAATCGCGAATAGGCAAATTTTCCGTGAATAACAGAGGATGGTTCCAGAAAAATAAATAAATCTGTGAATAGGTGAAAACGCAAATGCAGAACCACCAATATGTGGAGGTCCACTGTACTGTGATCATCCCTATACTATTAATGACATCATGCTGCTTTAAGTGTTGTTAACACAATTAAATGATTTATAACTTTGCAAATGCTGACAGAATGTGTTAATAATGGTGAAGCGCGTCTAAACCCCAACACCTAACCTTGATATTTATTTATCAGACATAGATTGATATTTGTCATACGTGAACTGCTTTCCTAAAGGTCCCAAATTATATAATAAATATTTTTTTCTGTTTACAGGCAACATCGTAATGTAATGAGAAATATAGAAAAAAATATTTTGCAGCAACATGGAGTAAAAAAAAAAAAAAAAAAACTAGAAAACTAGAAAAAAAAACTAAAAAATAGACAAGAATGTCATTTGTCCATCCATTTTCCATAGTGATGGTTCGTTAGTTAGTAGTTAGTAAATTAAACAGCATTCAGCAAGTCATTTTTGTTTTTTCTTTACAACAGCGTAATGTAATAAGAAATAAGTTTTTTTATGAAAGCTTAAAAAAAAAGTTTTTTCATAAATTACATAAATAATCCGCCGGCACGACTGGTTAGAACATCTGCCTCACAGTTCTGGGGACCGGGGTTCAAATCCCGGCCCCGTCTGTGGAGAGTTTGCATGTTCTCTCCGGTGCCTGGGTGGGTTTTCTCCGAGCACTCCGGTTTCCTCCTACATCCCAAAAACATGCATGGTCGGTTAATTGAAGACTCTGAATTCCCCATAGGTGTGAATGTGAGTGCGAATAGGTTGTTTGTTTCTATGTGCCCTGCGATTGGCTAGTGACCGGTTCAGAGTGTACCTCGCCTCTCGCCCGAAGATAGCTTGGATAGGCTCCAGCAGCCCGCGACCCTAGTGAGGATAAGCGGTAAAGAAAGAAATAGAATGAAATAGATAAATAATCCCAAATATTTAGACATTTCGCACATGTCTAATAGAAATGGAAAAGGTGGGCACAGGTGGAGACAGGCTTCAGCAAAGAGACGTGGAATGTGGGATGAATTTCAGAGACTGTGGAAGCTTCAATTGGACGGAAGTGTGATTGATGATCTCGGTAATGGGGAAGGGACCAATGAAACACGGCGGGAGTTTCCAAGACTCTGTCTGAAGTGGGAGGTCGTGAGAAGAAACCCAGACAGATTGGTCCACCTTGTATTCGGGTGTCAGTAGCGATGACTGTGATGTTCTTCAAGGGAGCAGGAGAAAATGAGAATGTCATCCAAATGGACAAAAACAAACTGGTTCAACATATCACGGAGGAAGCGGCTCAGAAAATGGATGGATGGATGGATGGATATCATTGAGACCACGGTAGTCGATACATGGGAGAAGAGTGGTGTCTGTCTTTTCAACAAAAAAGAAGCCGGCCCCTACTGGAGAAGAGGAAGGTCGTATGAGTCCGGAAGCCAGAGAGTCATGGATATCGTCCTCCTTTGCCTTTTTCTCAGGTCGGGAAAAGTTGTAGAGACGGCTGGAAGGAAGAGGGGCCCCCGGCAGCAGATAAATTGCGCAGTCATACGGGCGGTGGGGTGGGTAGAGAAATGGCCAGGTCTTTGCTGAACACCGGAGAGAGATCATGGTATTCTTCAGGGACTCGGGAGAGGTCAACGGGCGTGGAAGAGGGTGGTGATTTATCAGGGGGCGGTATAGCTGAGAGCAGGCAGCGTGAGTGGCAGTGATGGCCCCATCCGGTGATGGCTAAGTGTGTCCAGGCGCTGGTGGGGTTGTGTTTTTTCAGCCAGGGAATTCCGAGGACTAATTGGGTATCAGGGGAAGGGATAACAAAAAGTGAGATGTTCTCACGGTGATTACCCGAAATGAGCAAGGTGAATGGCTGGTGGGTAACAGGGGAGATGATTCGGCCATCCAGGGCTGTGACTTTCTTCGGGGACGGAAGTGGTTGGAGAGGGATTTGGAGCTGGTGAATTGCTTCATGAATGAAGTTGTCATCGGCACCGGAATCTATAAGGGCAGTAAGGAGGTTCGTGACATATGCTACTTTGGAACGTTCGGTGGGATAACTGTACGGTTGGAGACTGAATAAGAGTGAGCAATTAAGAATAAACTGGCTACATGCCCCTAGGCCCCCGGAGTAGGGCTCGGGCGGAGGGACATGAGGTTCTTTGTACAGGAAGCGGGGTGGCTCGGAGGCTGCGTGCTCGGGAGGAGTACTTACAGGGGGTTGAATGGATTGCATCTTTTGGGAAAGGAGGGAGACATGTTGCGAAAGGGAGTGTTTCGGTGATTTCTTGCAGGTTTTTGTCCTGTCGTCCAATGTGGGCGCCTTGGAGGGTTAGTGCGTTCTTCAGAGCCTCCGGAGTTGCCGGGTCTATAGTGGCCTAAGTATTCTGTCACGTATGGGGAGTAGCTGGATCCGAGAGCAGGCGGAGGCAGATGTAAAATGATGAACAGTTTATTGAGGAAAGGCTATGGAGGTGGTCCTGGATGCGTTGGCAGGCGGCGGCGGCGTGGACAGGTGCCAGGCAGTGGACAGAACAGGCGGCTTGGTGGCAGGAGTGACGAGTGTCAGGAACACAGGGGAGCACTGGGAATGAGGAGACACAAGAGTTAACAAGGGAAGCGAGGAACAGTATAGCTTACTTGACATAAGGTGGGCCATGGTGCCGCTAGGAGAGGCTGCAATACTTAGGTGAGGATTTCCAGGAACAGCCAGGCTTATATACACCGGTGGTGATGAGGCTGATTGAAGACAGGTGCTGAAAACAGAGAGGGGAGGGGAGAGAGAGAGAGGACACTTAGCGCCCTCCTGGCTCCAATAATGGAACTGCAGGGCAGTATATGACACTACTACTACTATTGCTACTACAACTACTACTAATGCAATTGATGAACATAAACAATAAGGTAAAGAATAAAATTATTTGCCTGTTTGTATTTTATGGTTTAATCTCCACATCATAAGAAATCTGTATACAATACAAATATGAAAAGAAATACACTTTAACTCTAAAATGAAGGCTATTTAAAAACTATTTTATGGACAATCTTTGGGCTGAAAGCTAGAGGAAAGCTGTAAAAAGTGAAAAAGAGATAACATTACACCAAAAAAATGCAATACACCGTTAATACTGTTTTGTAATTTTCTGTATTTAGTTTTTAGTTATATTGTTTCTTTTATTTATTTATTTAGGTTATTTTAGGTATGGGGTTAGCACTTTTATCTCACAGTTGAGATATTCTGGGGTGTATCGCAATATTTACGGGTACTCCAGCTTCTCCCCGCATTCAAATTTAATGACAATAACATACGTGTTAGTTTAATTGAAGATTCAAAATTGTCTGTAGTTAAGAATGTGAGTGTAAATGGTAGCTCGTTTATATTTGCCCTGCGATTGGCTGCGGACGAGTTCACGGTGTACTTCGTTTCTCAAGCAGAGTCACCTGGGTTAGGTTCCAGCTCACGTGCGACAAGCTCCGAAAATGGCGAGACACACACATCCAGACTTACAAGTAATATAATAAAACATGCACGTACAAACAGTCCTGCACGCGCGCACACACATACTCGCCACACTATTGAATATTGCTTCACAATGTGTCACGCATCAGCCTTTGCTGGTTCCAAATTGAGATTAGTGTGTCAGAAAAGTGCCAGGAGGGATCAGGCTGCTCTTGAAGAGGCTTATTTACAGCAGCAATTTGTTAGCAACTAACATGAGCGGCTAATCCTCTTCACAGCAGGAGATGAGGGGAGGGCGGAGACTTGCCACACGGAGACTTCCCGCCCTGATACGCCCCAACGACAGCCGAGGCCGCACGCCAACACGTTTGTGTCGCTCTACCAAAACCGAAACTGTGGCTGGAGAGCGATGACGTTCCACATTGTTGTTGTCTGTCATTTAGCCTGTGACATGACAGAACACCTAGACAAGAAAAGTAGTTTCGCAAAGGGATGACGGATGGATGGATCTATTTCACTGAACACCGATAAAAGCATGTAGACTGGGAAGTTTCACTTTTTGGTATTATGAGAGGGGACATTCATTCATTCATTCATAAATTAGAGGGAATCCACAGCAAATATTTGGAAATGAAGAAGCCTTTTGGTTTAAAGGTTGAACGTCTTCAACAAATAAGAACAATCCAGTGGCTGTTAGCGATAACAGATGCTAGCATGTTGTTTTAAAGGGGACTGGCACAGAGAAAGGATGAAAACAGCAATAAGAAAAGACAGCAATGGTAATAACACCTAAAGTGGAGAGAAAGGAGCCTACAAAAAGAGATAACCATTAGCTTCAAGTAGGAAAGTGCAAGAATCTGTTTTAAATGGACTTCATCCAGCAGAGGTTCCAGCATGCAACACCTTGTAGCTCACACGGTCTTCTAAGCCACACGTTTGGTTGTGTAAGGAGCGGGAGTAAAGCTCATTGTGTGCGTGCATAAAGAGAGGCCTTCTGTCCTACTTTGCTCCGCAGTTTGTCTCAGCAGGACCAGGGGACAGGCCGGAGTGGGCAGCGCCATTGAGCAGGTTGTTTGGAACTGGCCCAAACGTGTGCTCAGCTGGCAGTGCTCGCTCGTGTCCAGAAGGTGGCTAACGGGATGAGGCCGGCCGGCCACGTGGCGGATTACGAGCAGCGAGAAGAAGGTAAAGAGATTAGACCCGAAACGGAATCTGCTGTTTTAACCTCATCACGGTTGCCGCTCTGACGGGAAGCGGCCTGAACTCGAGCCTGGATTCCGAGCGTGCCCCACCCCGTCTCTCCTCTTTCCCCCCTTTTGTTGCCTCTGCTCGTCCATCCATGCGGCCGCAGCTCCCGTCCACCGGGATCCGACCGCGGCACCCAGAAACGTAGACCACAACTTGAACGGCACTAATGAGGACACTTATACACACTCTGCAAGAGAAGACATCCTGGAGATCTACCCCCTCGGAAATTAACCCACCATGTTTTTTAAATTGGGACTATTCTTCTTCATTTGGTGTCTGCTCGGCCTCCAAGCAAGCCAACTTAAAGGTAAGACTGCCTCAAAGAGTACGTTTGCTCGTTTTTGGCAAATAGTTTGCATCGTTTTCAGAGGAAGGTGTGAACATTCAGTACCTACACAATCTAATGAATCTAGTTGATCAAACCATTCAGTCTTTACATAGACATTCATGTTTTGATAGCGAGAGGTAGGGATCCATCTCCCATGGTGTCAGAAGTGGGATCCATTGGATGACTGGTAATTGATCATTCTGATTTTCCTGCCAAGATAGCGAAAACCACCTTAAATTTTGCAGTTTTATTACCTTTGGTAAGTTCGATTTGAGTGTGAGTCATTGTGAGCCAGTCTAAACTGTAAATCAGCGATGAAAGTTAATGGAGAGTTTCTGCTAATAATGAAAGATAAAAAGAGAAATAAAATGTGAGGAAAGAAAATTATATTATACTGGTGTATGACAATAAAATAAGGGGAATAGCCTTGTAATGCAATATGATACATTTCTGTCTTTACAATTTAAAAATGATTTTATTTTGTTACTATGCAATGCAATAATGTTCTTATTGCGGTTGTATATTGCAGTAGTTTAGAACTTTACTGCATTGAATCGAGAGTTGTTTTTCATATTTAGGATTGTGGCACTATAACGATAAAGTGCCTTTGTTGTGCTCATCAGACTCACTCAGTAATCCTGAAAATGTAGTAGAAATAATAAAACACTGAAGCTTTATTTTAAGTGGCCAAACATTTTCAAATATACCAGCACAAAGATAATTCTCTTAACATGTTTTCCCTTCATTATATACCATTTATATACATGAAAATGCTGTGACAGAATAATATCATTGCAAAATAAAACTCTTACTCTTATGTATGGAAATTTTCATCATATTGTTGATGTTGTCAAGCTTAACATGTCCACTCTGTCATCGTGAAATGTCAATTGATATCAAAACCTTTCAGAAATGCAAAATATATTCTTAAACAGTACATAGCCAGCTTGCTAACAGAATCATGTTGCTAAGTGAAAGGCTACCATTAAAGGCAAACATTAGCCAAAAATTGTCAGCAAGCTCACATATTTTGCTGTTTGCGTATACATTGTCTGCTCTGAGTTAATTTATAAAAGAGTGGGAGCTTGACCAATATGCATTTCTAACAGCATAACATCTACGTAATACCATGAAAATGAAGTTTAATGGAAAAGCTAAACTTCATGTCGAATGCCCTTCCTGACGCAACCCACCCATTTTTATCCGGGCTTGGGAGTGGCAATGGCTGAGAATTGGTGCACTATATTGTTTTTATTTATTTTATCTTTAAGTAACATTTTTATGATTGTAAGTAAGTAACATTCTTATGATTGTTAATAACAAAATACATAAAAAGCATTTAATTATAAGTGCCTTTTAAAACAACTTTCCAGCACAGGTTAAACAAAAACAACAGATAAAATATGAAAAATAAATGAAAAATGATAATTAAGTAGAACATGTCAATATAAAAAGATGGAGTGCACATTTTTATTTCATTACAGGGGAGGAGCAAAATATCAGAACTGTCATAGTGTAATGCAGTGAAGTTGCACATCAGTGCAAACTACAATCACAATAATAATTCACTAAATAATGCCAATCAATGCTGAGCAAAAGGCAGAATATTTGATACCGCTCATGTGTTGAGAGGTTGCAGGTGTACCTAATGTTTTGGGCAGTGGTATTTACTAGCACGATCAAGGGCCAACACTGCGGAATGAAATTAGAACATTTTTAATTACAGCACAAAAGCTAGTTGAAGCACACAAGTTTTCTGCATGAACAAAACAAGTGGCTCTGTGTGCGTAGATAGTAAAATGTGATAACATCTAGTGTCTTGATTGGTGTGATGTGCCCGCTTGAGCTCATTATGCCAAAGGAAACAAAAACCATTCTGTTCCCGGCGTCACAGGACGCTAATCTTTTTTGGCTTGTAACTCCGCCAGGCGGCCTCGTGTGCCTGCGTCCGCCATTAAGGCCTCCCATCCCTCCTCCCCACTCTCATCCCCGTGGCTGAGCATGTGCACAACAAAACAATAACAACAAAAAAACACCCTCATTTGAAGGTTGTCTTATCAAAAAAGAAAAAAATCATGCAAGACCACCTTTAATGCTAATACTTCGTCAAATTAGCGTGTTTTGCCTGGAGCCAAAAGACAGGGGCTGGTAGCCCAGATGAGAATCCATCCATAATTTTTCATTACATTTTTCTAGAATTTTTGTTCTTATTAGGGCTGCGGATGAGCTGAAGCATGTCCAAGCTGACTTGAGGTGAGAGTTGAGGCATATAATATAAATGAATACAAATTCAATAAATGTGCAGGTCGGGTCTAACATTCCCCATTGTGACTGCAGCCACAAATAAATAAATGGAACTCCACACAGAGATGTTCCAACAGAGATTCAAGCCCCGATCACCTGACTCTGATACTGACAACCACACCGCACTGAATGTCATATCTATTATGATATTTTTTCTTTAAAAAAAAAAAAAGCCTAAAAACTGTTTTTGTAGAAAACAAAATGTAAAGAAAAAGTAGCCAGAACAGAAGAAAAAAAAAATCATGATTTTGTGAAAAGAAGTTGTAATGATATGAGGGAAAACATTTTTTTTCTTTAAAATAAAAATCTACCGCTTACAAAAACAAAAATGCTTATGTTTTAGTTGAAGGGTACTGCTTTGAAAGTGCTTCATGATTAAATATGATTTGATTACTGTGTAGGGTAGCCGAGCCCACAGATTCAACCCCACAAATGCTCCCTTACAACAAGCACAAAAGTGTGACCTGTGGCATCCCCTGATAATGATTCTTTGAAAATTCTTGGCTTGAAACCATTTCTGATCTGGATTTGTGAGCGCGTGTTTGTGCAAGGCAATGTACTCACCATTGTCCATTGCCTTTCATACATGATGTCAAGGACGTCAATAATACAATACACCGTGCTCATGTACTGCAAAGACATGGGGGGGGGGGGGGGGGGGGGAAGAATTGAATGAAGAGACAAAATGGGCATCAACAAAAGTTTAGTTCATTGGCCAATGTTCCCTCACACGGCATGTCAGAGGTGCACTATTCACTTTCCCAATGACATGCCGCTGCTCATTCACGTGGAAATCTGAAGGACGTGCTTTGGAGTGTCGATCTTCAAGGCTGACGTAGGGGGAAAACACACCCACGCAGCATCCTTTCTCTCTAAGTCACATTGGGAAAATTTTTATCGGCTTTCCTTTTCACCCGATGAATTAGCAGAATGATGCTTGAGAAAAATATTGTCAGAATCAGAATCATCTTTGTGACCTTGTGTCCATCACGTCATGTCAGAACTCTGCACAAACCTTAGGCAGCCTTAGTTTAAAAAAAAAATCGTTTTACATATTTTAGCAGTGCTGTGAGCCTGTGATCACATACAGTACAAAAAAACATTGCCAGTGTGCATTGAATGCAATTGAATGCAATCAGAAAACAAACAAATATCTACACAAAAAACAAAAATTACACATACTGTAGTTGCTGTATATTTGTACTGTATATATTCCTAAGAATCTGCATGACAAAGTGAACTAGTGTCTAACAAATAGACACAATGAAGACCAGTCCACGGTATACCTCGCCTCTCACACAAAGTCAGTTTGGCTACGCGGCAGCTCAACCGCGACCCTAATGAGGATAGGCGCAATAGGAAATGGATAAATGAATGGATGGAGGAAGGCAAAATACCAACTGAACAAATTGAACCTTGAACGCTCAGGTTGCAGGTCGGATTTATAAACAATTTGTCCGTTAGAAAATGATGGAAATAATATATATAATATTATAATAATCTATTCCAGGTTCAAACCTTGGACATCATAAAGCCTTTAATAATGTCATAAGAAGGACAAAAAATTACTCGGATATTAATATAAAAACAAATAAACAAAAATTAAAACAATGCATCCCATGAAACAGTGGCCACTATAAAGCCTTTAATAACTAGATGTTACAGACATTTTTAATGGAATATTTGCATTTTCTCAAATGATATAGTTTTAAATTTAATGCTCCATCATTTCATGCACCTCGGTGTCACATCCTTAACAGTTAATAACTATTATTAAAAATGGACATTGAAATGGACATTGAAATCAGAATCAGCTTTACTGGCCAAGTATGTTACAAGACACACAAGGAATTTGTCTAATCTGTTCTAGGGTCAAACTCTCGCACCATAATAAATGTAAAGGCATTTTCGGTCGTTGTTTTCACACTAGTCTAAAACAAGTCTATTCATCAATTTTAGGCCGATATGCAACATTTTGAGTAATAAGTTAACCACTGCAAATTTTGAAGTGTAAAAACAAGAAAACAATAGTGCTAGTGGATTTTTTAAAATACTGTTAATAGTAAAACAAAAACAACAATCTACCTGAACTTTACACAAGTTACAATGTGTATTGCTGGATTTATTAAATCCTGTATCGGTCTGTTTCCTAGAGCTGTGTCCAGTCTAATGTCAAAGTGAATTTTGTGTAGAAGACCATTAAAACAACAAAGCTAGTGTTCATCTCAGACGTTTGCACAACACAATCTGAGTGCTCTGTGCTCCACACTGTTTGTCCACTGTCTCCACATGAGCGTGCATGAGTCCATCTCGCTTGCCAGATTCTAAAGAGGATCACGTTGCAGAATTGATCTCTCGTTTTATTTTCCTCCTCCAAAACAACAAAGAACAACAACACAAAAATCTTTCGTTTTCTGCAAGCTTGTTTGGTAATCCATAGGAGGCCCGTTTGTTATATGGGTCTGATGACTTCCTGTCTGTGTTTGGGGGCTCATAAATCCTGGCTTATTGTCTTAAGGATCACTCTGAGGCCACCTGGCATCACAATGAAGGCTTTTCTTCTCAAACAGCTCGGGTGCAATACCGACAACTTGTGCACTGGCTTGTGTAACAGTGGCGAATTAGCTTCTGCTCGTACTCGCCGTGCGAGCTGAGGTCTACTGTACGTGGGCACGTGTCGCACCTCGTCCGTGCCCACATGTTGGTGTTATGCGTCATATTTGTTGATCTTCATAATCTCTCTTGGGCACTGGTTGTTCATGTAATCCAACCGTATGCTGTCGACTGGTTATTCCAGTGACATTTGACATTCATCATAATGATTGACATGTTTCTGGCCAGCGAAGAAGTACTACTGGTAATGACTGACAATTACAGCAGTAATGACTGACAATTACAGCAGCTGATGACAAGAATTGTGTTGTAGAACTGCTATTGAAGGTGCGGCCTCAAGACATCTTAATTTGTATCCTTATCAGCATAATGTTAGTAATTTGGCCAATGAAGCGTTAATGACACATGACTATTGTTGTTTGGGATTGACAATGAGTTCTGTCAAAGACCACGCAATAACGTGTTGAAGAAATGCTGATGAATGTGGGGACAAAAGAAACATTTGGAATCAGAATCAGATGTTTGTTTTATTTGTCATTTGTGGAAGCACCGCATTGGAAGACAGTAATAAACAAAATAGAACGCGCAAGAGCAGCAATAAAACTTGGAAGGAGAAAACATGGCCGCTTGTGGAAAAGGCTAATAATCGCCTTACAGAAGGATACATTACCATACAGAATAAATTACCAAAGAGAACAAAAATTATTCCCAGGCTTACAACACCTGCAAGATACAGTGCCAGACAATAGACAAATCATTTGTATTTCATTGTGAGTTGTTCTGGCTACGCACGACACAGTGGAAGAAACTCTCAGCAAAACGAGAGGTGGATCATTTAATAGAATGGGAACGTTTGCCTGAAGGGAGAAAAACAAAAAGGCTGCCAGCAGGAAGACCTGTAGGGTTATTTACGATACTTAAGGCATGAGACCAAAGCCTGGCACAGTATGTATCATTCAGTTCGGGCAGATCGATGCCGGACGTTCTGCGTGCGAGGAGCACAACTCTGTCAAGGGATTTCTTCATTTACAGTGCAGCTACCAGACCACACGATGATTGAGCTAGACAGGATGCTCTCAATTACGCATCAATGCGCTTTGCAAAATATGACGATTCAGATTGCGTTCCTTCAGTCTACGTAGGAAAAAAAGCCATTGTGGCTTTATAACAATGATTACTTGTGTTTAAGTAACGGTTAACAGCGAAAAACTAAAAATTACTCACCATCTTGATCTCAGTGACGGGATGTTGAGGGGCAGAACAATCAGGTAATCAAGTACAGGAAGCGAAAAAGCATTCGTATTCAGACTGATAAAATACTGAGTGAAGTGTACAGTAGACTGGTCAATGAAGAGTGAATGCCATAGCTAACCAATAACTAGTGCTGCCTTGAGTGACTGACAATTGGACCAGCCAATGATGGTCTCCACAGTAAAAGACCATGCAAGGTGATCAGTGGCGGTAAAGTGTGTGGTCACACAGGACAGCACGGCTGATGGCATGATGGCTTGAATGCACTTAATGACTGGAGGTTTTACAGCTTTTTTTCAATTGGGGGGTTGTGGGGTTCCAGATGGAAGTCTTCCAACCTCGAAATTCTTTGTCTATTTGGGCACCTCTTAACAACGTTTGGGAAAATGTATAGGGGGACATCTGTTGTTGCCCACCAAACCACATTTGGATGCCCCCACCCCTTTGTATGCTACTGGTAAAAAGTGCTACATAAATTATATGTATTATAGAATTACAAATATTTCTGTCCCTCCTCCTTTCAGACATCCAGGATCATGGTATTTCTGGACTCAGGGATGTGAGGTACCGGCACTTTTTAGAAGCCTCTAGAACAACTAAATACAACAGTCACAAAGTAAGAGCCAGCGAGGATGGATATCGGAGGAAGAGGTCGACCATTCTCATGACTGGTGTCAAAGTATGTCCCCAGGAGTCCGTGAAAGCTGTCATCGGCAGCCATCGAGCGTACTACAAGCTCCGAGGTATATGTGGTCATTTTTTTCCTTTTTTTTGAAAAATTAATTTATTATTTTTCATTTTATTTCATGTATTTATTTTGAACATTATATTTGTCATTAAAATTTATTGTGTAAATTGGTGTTGTTTTCCTTTTGGTCAGTGTTGCCTTTCACCTCTTGATCTTTAGAAAACCTTTGAATAACCAATCATCTTGCAGATTGCCCTACCGAGCTGTGTCCCTGCCCTGTGTGTTCTTGTTTTGCTTCAAGAAGGTTGCTGCCAGGCGGCACGGTGGCCGACTGGTTAGAGCGTCAGCCTCACAGTTCTGAAGACCCTGGTTCAATCCCCGGCCCCGCCTGTGTGGAGTTTGCATGTTCTCCCCGTGCCTGCGTGGGTTTATCTCCGGGCACTCTGGTTTCCTCCCACATCCCAAAAACATGCATGAATTGGAGACTCTAAATTGCCCGTAGGCATGACTGTGAGTACAAATGGTTGTTTGTTCCTATGTGCCCTGCGATTGGCTGGCAACCAGTTCAGGGTGTACCCTGCCTCCTGCCCGATGACAGCTGGGATAGGCTCCAGCACGCCCGCGACCCTAGTGAGGAGAAGCGGCTCAGAAAATGGATGGATGGATGGAGGTTGCTGCCAAAAGTCAGCCTTGTCTTTTAGTTGAGTCGTTTTTGTCAAGATGTGCTCGCACTTTTCACCAAAAATCTTTAAAAAAAAAAAAATCTTATATTTAAGAAGAATACAGATTGTTAGCTTCTGTGTCGTGCCTGTCTGATCCCAACGCATATATGTACATTCCGCCCATCAATGTTCCCATACAAACAGCTGCAAGTGCTGTACTAAAACAAGAAGAAAGATGACTTTGGCGTTGTGGCCATTATTGCTGCATGCAGAAATGAATTTGCCAGAGAATAAAGATGGTGTTGGACAATTTGGACCATGTAGGCACAAAAAGACTCCATCGTGTTTGGGATATTTATATTGATAAAGATATGCAAATGCAGCAAATTAAAAACATGAAGAAGTCGAACTTTATAGAATTGGACCAACTACTTTTAGTATATTATTTATATTATTATATTTTGTTTGGAGTTATGCTCAAGCACTTTTAGGAGGAGTTCCAGTCTGTTCTGTGGATTTACAGATGTATAATTACATTAATGAATATATGAATAATGATCAGAATGCAATAATTAATCCAAAGTAATTAATTCTCCCTTTTCTCATAAAATTTATGCATATTGCACATAATGTTTCGGTGCTACAATTTTCTCACGAAGAAAACTGTAAGAAGATATGAGATTATTTCATAATCACACATTTACAATTGATACTGAATGCCAATAAAGGTTGGAAAATAGACCTGTGCAATCAAGTTAAAATAAATCATGGTCTTATGGGCAACAATTCCTTTAGAAGTATAAAAAGTGTGCACGTCCGCAAAAAATATTATTTTTTTAAATCAGCTTTTTAGTTTCTTACAGCATTCAGTATTTTAGGATTGAAGTGGCACCTTGCAATCTTATTTACCCAATTGTCCTTGCAAGAGTGCTCCTAATCGGTCAATTGTCCGAAAATGGTCCCCTTCTGCCCGCCCCACAAATTTTCACCAGAATTTATGTCTGGGCTTTCTTTTCAGTTTGTCAGGAAGCCATTTGGGAGGCCTTTCGTATCTTCCTGGACAGAGTACCAAAGACAGAGGAGTACCGATCGTGGGTTTACACCTGCCAACATGAAAACCTCTGCATGGACGACCTGGCTCAGAATTTCAGTAGTTCTCAGGAGCATCTGGACATGGTGGCCCGAGTGAGTGCTACTTTACTTTACTTACTGTAAAAAATAAAAAAGTTAATACTATACAGTCACATTTTTCATTAATACACAATTTTGCCAAAAGTAATTGCTCACCTGCCTTGACTCGCATATGAATTTAGGTGATATCCCATTCTTAATCCATAGGATTTAATATGACATCAGTCCACCCTTTGCAGCTATAACATATTAAACTCTTGTGAGAAGGCTTTCAACGTTTAGGAGTGAATTTATTGGAATCTATGACCATTTTTCCAGGAACATATTTGTGAGATTATACACCGATGTTGGACGAGAAGCCCTGGTTCTCAGTCTACGCTCTAATTCATCCAAAAGTGTTCAATAGGGTTGAGGTCAGGATTGTGCATGCCAAGTCAAGAAATGTCACATAAAATTCTCTCATCCGTGTCTTTATGAACCTTGATTTGTGCACTGATGCACAGTCATGTTGGAACAGGAAGGGGCCATCTCCAAACTGTTCCCACAAAGTTGGAAATGTCCAAAATCTCTTGCTAAACTGAAGCATTCAGAGTTCCTTTCACTGGAGCTCAGGGGCTAATATTTTTACATGCATTTTATTTTTCCTTCTTGTTTTTGATAAAAACAAATAAAACAAAACTTTGCCTGTTACAATTATTTTTTAAATGTTCTATTAGATCCTAATGAATTGCAAATGTGTTGAACTTAAATGTTAAGTACAACTGAACTGCACTTAAGGGGTGATTTTCTCATGTACCCCTACAGGGAGCTTGCACACCATTAGTGGTACACATACCACACTTTGAGAATCAGTGATCAAACGTTTGTTTGTCTTTCAGAGAGTGGCCGAGCAGGCTGAACTTGAAGGGTACGTGCATGTTCATCTTCTTAAGTACCTTTTTTGTTTGTGTTTGTTGTCATTTATTTAAGGTTACTTTTATGTTTCGGTATGTACATTGACCAAGTAAGACTGATGCATTTAGTTTTTTTAAAGTACAGTTTTCTCTGATGTTATAAGAATACATGTACTGTATCTTGTTGGTTGTGTCATCAAATGTTTTATACCTTAACCCATACATTTCAATACTTATTAAATAATAAAAAATGTAACATCCAAACTATTGTTGTACATTATGGAGTAAGATGTCTTATTTAAAAAAATGTGAAGCATGTGGTGTCCATTTTAATTTAAGTTTATATTACCAAATATGTTTTTTTGCTTAATATTTTGCTTTTGTAAAATGTTCATGTTCTAATGACTATTATCTTGTCGTTTTACCAGTGTGGTAATGGAAACACCAGAACCGGGAGTGGAATGTGAGTTAAAAAGAAGTGAGCTGATGACTTACCAATAAGTGTTTTTAACATTGGTTGACTAACTGTATGTTAACTTGCATATTTAATTTGGTCTCAGGTACCTGGACCCCAGCGGTTATTCTCATTCCAACAGAAGATGATATGGTATTAAAACCATTTCAGCTTTATTTTTTAAATGAAAACAGTTTCTCTCAATAACAACTTCATCTTTGCCAGATAAAAGAGGAGCCAAACTTGATAAAAGACAACTACGGGGAGTACATTGTGGAGTTCAATGCCACCATTGTGGAGCCATCATACATCGAGCTGATGCATGACCCCCAGGCAGCTGATGCTGATGACATCACTGGAGAAATAACCGAAAAGGTACGATCTCATGAGGGATCCACAGATTTTGAAAACTTTAGTCTACCTATTAAACTATTTGGATAAATTTGATTCTTGCAAGAAGCATAGAATTGTCCAAACTATCAAACAGTTGCAGTCTGACCTAAATAAATGTCACTTGATCTTCAGGCTATATTGGCCTTGCTTTGTAGACTGTAGCTACTGTATGACCTGGACTGAAACCAAGTAGCTATTTTCCCTTACAGCCACAACGGGATGGCTGAGTGTGTCCACTTTACTCTTGGCCCAAACACATTCATGAATCTATGTCCACAGGTGGTCCTGTGGCCTGCAAGCCAGAAGGTTAGGTGTCGGGCTAATTATGTGAATAAGTACTCCAGTGTCACCTGATACTCTCACTGGTGAGCGAAGGATACCATCTTTGACATGATTTAATACCCTATCAATTCAGATTTTTAGCCTTTGGCAGTGCAGCGCTTCGGGTGGACTGTAAACTCATTGATGTATTTGGGCCACACATCTCTTGGCAAGCCCAGCGTTGCTATGGAAATGGAAGCAATCAATTAGAGGCACTGACACGGTAGTGATAGTTCCATGCTGGGAGTTCAGATTTGGGGGAGGGGTTAGGGGAAGTAGGGGAGTTGGATTATCGGCATTTCTGCAAAGAAGTGTTTTTAATTGGGTTTTAAATCAGTGGAGTGATTTAGAGCTGGAAGATGTTGTCTTGATTGGGGCAGCAATGTCAAAGGCAATGTCATCCCTGAGTTGCTGTGTTTGGTCCCAGTGATAGGGGTCAGAAGGTTTATATCAGATGGTGGTGTGTTGGGGTGTCACATTGGAGGAACTCCTTGAGGTATTGGCGAACAAGCTTATATGAGCCTGTGCTGTACAAAGAGCAAATGAATATGTTGGAAGATGCTTTTAATGTGTTCTGGGATTTGACGGTACTACATTTCAGTTAGGTACTTTATTTGTCATAGGGACAGTAAAATTAGTTGTCATTATTTAACCCATCCATGAGGATTAGTGGGCATAATCCAGATTTTGTGTCAGCATCAGCACCTTGTTTAATGGCTGGAAGTGAACGCTAGCCGTTATTAGTTGTGCCCAACAATTGACTGGCCACCGGTCCAGGGTGTACCCCACCTCTCGCCCATAGTCAGATGGAAAAGACTTCCTGTTACCCGCGACCCTAATGACTACAAGCACATTAGAAAATGGATGATTGTTTAGTTTAATCAAAGGGGGACAGATATTAGCAGTTATGATTTTAGTGGAGCTGGAAATCTGTGGATCATCAGTATCATAGTCCATAAGAAATGTCCAAGGGGAAGCATAGAGTTGAAGATCAGAGGGGGGCCAAGAACTGAAGTTTATGGACACTGTGAGTAACTGAGGCTGAGGAAGATGTGCAATTACTGATGGAAAGTTAAATCTATCCAAGATATAGGATCAGTTAGTCAGATTAAACATGATTAAGTTTTATCCATCCATCCATCCATTTTCTGAGCTGCTTATCCTGACAAGGGTCACGAGAGTGCTGGAGCCTATCCCAGCTGTCATCGGGCAGGAGGCCGGGTACACCCTAAACTGGTCTCCAGCCAATCGCAGGGCGCATATAAACAAACAACCATTCGCACTGACAGTCACACCTACGGGCAATTTAGAGTCTTCAATTAACCTACCATGCATGTTTTTGGGGTGCGGGAGGAAACCGGAGTGCCCGGAGAAAACCCACGCAGGCACGGGGAGAACATGCAAACTCCACACAGGCGGGGCCGGGTATTGAACCCCGGTCCTCAGAACAGTGAGGCGTCTGTGGCACAGTGGACGACTGGTTAGAGCTTCTGCTCTAAGAGCTTCTGCTCTAACCAGTCGTCGACTGTGCCGCTGACTAAGTTTTAAATTTATGAAAACAATAGTACGGAGAAACTTTTTAAAACATATCTAGTTGGATTGTATTTGAGTTTATGCCTCTTCTTCTTTTGGTAGATGCTTCATGCGCTTAAAAAAATTCCAGGATTCAAAGAAATTCGCATGTTGGGATTCAGGTGAGTTTATCGTGGTTTTATTAAAAGTTAAATAGTATCAAGCTTGCATTGTAACTAATGATTAGTACAAAAACACAGTGAATATAACAGAATTGGTGCACACATACAGTATGATATTTGTTCCCGAAATACACTTCGTAGGGGTTTGTTGAATTGTCAATGTAGCCCATTATCCCAAAACAGTCTGTCACCTTCCCGTGGTATGGTATGGTATGGTATTGGAGCAATTTATTGTCAGATCTCAATGTGTGGAACATACAGAGGGCCAAAATTACTTTTCTAAGAGGCAACTGCTACAAAAACACTTTAAAAAACAAACAACAAACAAACAAAAAAACTTAAAACATCCATTCATACATGCTCTTTTTTGTATGAAGTTTGTGGCTTTGTGACTTGTTGTGTGCATCAGCTCAGAGGATGTGATTGTGCACTATGCTGCGGTCTTTGATGGAAACACTGAGCTCAGTGATGACCCAGAGACTCCAGACGGGCAGACGAATATGAATGCTCCTAAACTGAGGCACATGATAGTGAAAGCTTTCCAAAAAGAGCCATCGCTTCTGCTGGACATCCGGAATCTAACCTTTCAAGCTGGTGAGCACAATTTTCACATTGTTCAAGCAGAGCTGCTGAAGAAAAAGTTTAATCTATTTTTTTATGTGTTTCTTCTCAGTAACAACAGCTTACCCAGATGCAGAGCTCAGCATGTACACCACTGGGAGCGGGGATGTCATCAAGGTTATGGAAGAGGACAGCACCTCAAAGTTCTTCCCCACAGTGGCAGCAACCGAAAATACCTTTGAAAGTACCAAAATCCAACCTCAAATACACACCGCTGTGCCTTCCGAACTGACCACCCTCCCAGAATCCACCTTTGCACCCACAGCCCTCAATGAGGCGCCAGTGGCAGCAGCAGTGGAGGAAGCGTCTGCAGGTGATCCGTCAGGGGAGATGAGTGATGTACCCCCTCCAACTCCAGCACCAGAAGCTATCCTAGAGCAGGAACAAGAGGTGGCGGTGAAGGACACAGGTCCATTGGAAATTAACAGTGGAGGTAAGCCTTTAATCAGTTTATTTGAATTTTTTTCATTTTAACCATGTGTATTTCAACACATGAAATACACATGGTTAAAAAAGCCAGAATTAGCCAGAAGGCTAAGTTAATAATTTCTCTTAGGGTAAACACTAAATTAAAGTCTTTTTTTTCCTTTTGCTAGAATCTGAAGGGGCAGACACAGGAGAGAATGATTACTTAACCTCGTCACCACCAGACTCCCATTCTGAAATAGTGATCATTGATGAAGCTCACCTCTCTGGCACAGAATCTGCATTGCTGTTTCATGAGGATGCAATTATAGGCATGGAACCAGAGCTCGACATGCAGCCCATATCGTCACCTGCAGACAAAGGCGATTCCCCCATAGAAGTCACAAATGAATTATCAAGCATTGCCTCCACCAACGCCCCAACCGAAGTCTCCAGTGGAGCCAACAGCAACTCTCCCAATGAAGTTTCTATTGAAGTACTCAGCAAAATCCTTAATGAAGCCCCCAGCGAGGCCTCCAACAAAGTTTCTAATGAAGTCTTTAGTGAAACTCCCAGCGACATCCCTACCAAGAGCTCCAGTAAAGACCCTAGTGATGTTCCTAGTGTTGTCCCCAACAAGGTCTCCAGTGAAGCCCCGAGTGAAGCCTTCATCAAGCTCCCCAGCATAGTCCATGACAAAGTCTCCACTGAAGTACCCAGTGAATCCCCCATGGAAGTCCCCAGTGCAGTCCCTATCAATGTGCCCAACAAGGTCTCCAGTGAAGCTCCTAGTGATCTCAGCACCAAGGTCCCCAGTGAAGCCTCCGGCGAGACCCCTAGGGAGGTTCACGACAAAGTCTCCATTGAAGCCCCCGATGAAGTAATTAGTGAAGCTCCAGGTGATGTCTCCACAGAATCCACCAGGGAAGCCCCCAGCATTGTCCCCAGTGCAGCCTCCATTGAAGTCCCCAGTGAAGGCCCCAGTGAATCATCCAGCAATGTGCCCACTGAAGTCTTCAGCGAGGCCCACAGCGGGCCCCAAGTCGAAGTCTCCAACAATGTCGCCACGGGAGAGCCCATCATTACCCACAACAAAGCTACCAGTGAAGCTCCCAGCAAGGACCACAGTAAAGCCACCAACGCAGTGTCCAGTGAAGCCCCCAACATTGTCCCCACTGAACTTCCTAGTGAAGTCTCCAGCAAAGTCTCAAGTGAAGGTCCCATCGAGGTCTACATCCAAGTCTCCAACCCAGTCCCAACAGAAACCCCCAGCATTGTCTCCAGTGAAGCCACCAGTGAAGTATTCAGTGAGACCCCTGGGGAATCCCCCAGCCCAGGCCCCAGTGAAGGAGAAGGAGCTGATTCTAGTGGAGGACACAACGGTGTCACCCCAGCCTTGGCGGACCTTCCTTCAGAAAACTCCAACATCCAAGACGATGTAGAGCCGAAACAGGGTGGGACAGAACTGACTGAGCCTCTGGAGATGGAAAGCAGTAGTGTTAGATACCCTTCAGAGGCTGACGAGCGGTCCACAGCTGCCCCAGCCTCAAAACAAGCCAGCACTCCCATAATGGCTGCGGTGCAGCAGAGCAGAGAGTTGGTGGTTTTCTTTAGCTTGAGGGTGACAAACATGATGTTTTCTGATGACCTGTTCAACAAGACCTCCCCAGAATATAGATCACTGGAGAATACCTTTCTTGAGCTGGTAGGTACACAAGCTTTTGTGCTGGATGTAATATTGATGCATACTACCTTTTGGTATTTTCTTTTATGAACACATCAGTGTGATGAAAATGTTTATTTACTATTTGACGAGGTCATTGGAGCTTAATATAGACTTTGTGAGGATGCACTTTGTAGCAAGCCTTATCCTCACAGCTGCCAATCGAACCAAACATATCGTAAGACATTTCAATTTTTTCCTCAAATTATATATATATACTGTAGATTTCTTTTATAAAAGTTGCAAAGTATGATATGGTGGTGTTGTTAAGCAATGGCCAAATTCCTAATAGTGTGCTGTTGCCACCAAATTATATAACTATTGAGCACTGGACCGTAACAGTGATTTACAGTAGGAAAAAAGGCACAAAACTCAATAAGAAACTTGTTTGTTTTCATTTTGTCTTTTTACTTCGTGGCTGCCCCTACAGTTGTGAAGTACACCTACTTTTTCTACGGTGTTGAAATGCAAATTGACTGTGGCAATCATTTATTTGCTGACAAAGACCCAGTCCAGAGCTGAAAGAAACTAAAGAAGCCAAGCCAATGAATGTACATGCTAAACACTAACAAAACTTACATAAACATTGTGTGATCATGTTAGCATGCATATCAAAGTACCGCCACAACTCCTGACAGTGACGTTAGCACAGACACTAGCGCTAATACAATAGGAGCAGTGTCCTGGCTGGTTCAAAATATTTTAGACTACTACTGCAGATGACTTGGGGTCGGTTCTGTCTTGTCATCTCATTACAAGCCAGCGTTTCAGCACAAATGACTTAATAACTCTTATTTTAAGGTCAAAGGATTACTTAGTTCAAGTCAAGTGTTGGAATGAACAAGGTCTTCATATAATTGTGTTTCACTCAGACTCAACATTCTGGGCCTAGAAAGCTGCCAAATCCTGGAGCATCCAGTAAATCTGGGCCTAGGAGACAGACGACTTTAGCCTCCATACCGGTATTTTTCTTCCATATTGGAACTCACATGTGTGACGTCTCAGAGAGAGCGCAAACCTTTCTACCTAACACACCTTTCCTAACTCAGTATGACAAATTAAAGGCACACTAACACACTTTTCACCGTAGAGATCACTGTAGCTGCTGACATTTTTTTTTTTATCTAGCTTTGGTTCGTCCTGAGTGTGTTGGTGTTTTTCTTTTTCTTTTTTTTTGCCTTAATTCTGTCTTCAGCATATAGAAACATGTTTGATCAACGGTCTCTGTTATATGTAATATAAATATATGTATATATGTTTTAATCAAAATCATCTCTAATCCTCATTATTTGGCATGCTACATTGTGATTTTTAACCTGTGTGCAAATGAGAATGAACAAGAAATGTGAAAGCATGCTGATTTTTCATAATTCGCAAATATTCATTCAAGCTCCAAACCAAATAGGGGGCAGCACACATTTTGTTGCAAGACAAAATAATGAGAAATAATCACAAAATTTATGTTACAAAATAAACTTTTAAAAAGATTATTGAGGCTAATAATCTCTACAGATCATGCATTTTAAAAACCGTATGTATACATCAATACAAATGAATTTAACTTGCTATGCTGGCTTTTTAGCCTAAACATAGCTAACCCATTTTTCATCAATCTGGGAGATCAAATGAGCAGAATTTAGACTTAAATGGCTCAATATCTTATATGAAATAAAGCTATTTTTTTGCAGTTGAATTTCACTATAATGCAGTACAGTATGATTTATTTGTTTTTGTTTTTGCAGGGGGTGGAGTGAAACGTGCTCAGATTTGTTCCAGTGTATCATAACATTGATGTGTTGGGGCCTTATTAATAATAAGGAGTCATGTTCTTGCGATAGATTAGTAGGATTTTGTGAAAATAGTAATGCACTGTAATTCCAATAATGTCAATTTGTGCATTCAGTGCAAAATCGTAATCTTTTTATTAATAAATTGTTTGATTCCTATTCCTAAGACCATAACCATTTTCAAAAGATGGCTAAAATACAGCACTGCTTGTCCGCCATTTGGAGTAAGTCAGACATTACTAGCATTCAGTCATTCATCTTCCGTTCCGCTTATCCTCACTAGGGTCGCGGGCGTGCTGGAGCCTATCCCAGCTATCTTCGGGCGAGAGTGGTGGGGTACACCCTGATCTGGTTGCCAGCCAATCGCAGGGCACATATAAACAAACAACCATTCGCACTCACATTCACACTTTATTTATTTAACAATTTAGAGTCTTCCCTTAATAGATGTTTTTGGTATGTGGGAGGAAATCAGAGTGCCCGGAGAAAACCCACCTCGGCACGGGGAGAACATGCAAACTCCACACAGGCGGGGCCGGGATTTGAACCACGGTCCTTACAACTATGAAGCAGATGTGCTAACCAGTCGCTCACCGTACCGCCATTACAACCATATTTCCTTAAATAGTGTCCGTTCCTTTAATAGCATATTTTTCTATAATATTTTTTAAACTCCATGACATAGATCTGCATCTCCATCTGTAGTTGAGTAATGCCACTATTAGTAGAAATACATTATTAATATTGAATAGTTGTTATAGAAAAGAAATTGGTGCTTGAGATTTAGTACTATTATTATTATTATTATGGTTATTATAATAACCATTAGGAGTGAGGGTTCCCATCCTTTATATGTTTTGGGGTGCTAAAGGTGTGTTGTTTGTTGGTGTTTGGGGTTGCAAACCGGCCCACGCACTGTAGTCTGAATCACGAGACCTTGGCTTGCCTTAGTCATTGTGGAGGTTTGTCATTTGTGCATGCTAAGAAGCTTTCTGTTATTCAGGTCAGTTCCTGCCCTACACACATACTGTGTACACACACACACACACACACACACACACACACACACACACATTACAAGCTGCTTTTGTGCCATGTGTGGACATCTGCATGCATGTTGGCACACTCTACCCCATGAGTGCTTGTTTAGATATGAAGACAAACATGATGTAAGTTCTAATGTAAATAAAGGTGAACAATTGTTACTGGTTGAGGCTTTTGGCTGGTGGAGCATTTGTTGAGTCACTCATGTGGGAGAACATACAGGACTTTATATCTATAGTAATCAGCACTACCAGAGAGCGTAAACCTCTGAGGGCCACACAATCCGATTTGTTTGAATTGGGTAACAATACTACTCCGTAACTGTAAAGATGCGTCATTGACTCATACAAGTTAAGGAAGGCTTATGCAAAATCATTTTTGTGACTCCTTTCTGTCATGTTCAAGTATGATAGCAAATGTAAGTAGAGTCTTTATTGACGAAGGCATGATGGGATGGTGAGTTTCCTTATGAATCTCACTTTTTGACATTCTCAACTGTCATAAACGTAAAAAGAAGTTAACTGCAGCTAAATGTAAAAACAACAACAAAACACTCTTAAATGAATAATAATGAAGACATAATACAAGTATGAATCACACCATTTCAAGCATCTCACTGTTTAATGTTCTTGTCAAACAAGTGTAGAGACGTTAATCTAAGAGGTAAAACTGTTCATAGTCACTGTTCTTAGCAAAATATAAAAACAATAAAACTCCTAATTAGGAAGGCATAATGTTGAAGGGAGTGGTATCGCTTAATGCATTTTACTTCTTCATATTCTTACTTCTAATACATGTGTAAAAAGGCGTTAACCTGTAAAAACCTAAATTTGATGTAAAATTTTATGATGATTTAAAGCTTTTCTTTCTCCCCAAGAATTCAACCGAATTTTGAATTGTATGACCTCAGGTGTATTGGACTTTAGAGGCTCCATTGTTTGAGGGGTTTACCATTTTGTCAAGGTGTGCGAATGCAAAGGAGCAGAAATAATGCATGTAATCGAAGTTGTTTTTCAGTCTGAGGTGAGCCTTTAGGCCTTGCAGCTGATTACTTCTCAAAACACTGTCGGTTTACTCTTAGTTTCTCTCTGAAATGAATTGATCTTGTTGACAATGTTGATTTATTTTGAAACAGATAAGCAATGCCATTCCTGAATGTCTGACATCATATTATCAAATTGTCAAAGGAAATGATAAGAATTCATGAACAAATGTGAAAAAAAAAAATGCCTCTCCATCTCCAATCTTTAATGGTTGCCCAAACAAAGGTTTGTGCAGTTCTCCTCATCATTCCTTGCTTACTGGAAGTACAAACCATAATGTGGTCAGACGATTGAGATGGTAAGTATTTACTGTCTTTAATCAGTAATAGCCCATTAGACTAGTCCTTTAAGTGGGCTATTTGGAAAAAGAAGGAAACATTTGAATGTGACATAAAACAGCCCATTTAAATGGTTTTGCCAGACCCCCATTAGTGATGCTGCACACCCAGTTTGACATGTATAGATCTGTATAAATGAAGCTTTTTTTTTTTTTTTTTTTAACTCCTCCATTACTATACTCCCGTACCTACTGGTTTGTGAAGCAACCACTAAAAACTGGACATGGAGGTTGGAATGACTCATGGACAATGATACAATTTTTGAATAGCAGGTTCCTATTCGTTGTAACGTTTGGCCTTGTGACAACAGAGAAGAGATGTTTCACTGGGAACCAGTAGATACAAGCAGTAGTAGTTTCTCCTGCCTAGATGGCCATGCGCCTGTAGTGGGGTTTTGCGATAAAACGACCACTTCGATCTTACGCACGTGAGGCTGCAGAGGCAATGATTGCTCTCTAATCCATTGTTCACGGATAATGTTTACATTGGCGCTCGGAGACGAATGGTTGGGAATGGTGGATAACATCCTCGCCATTCCTACCGGAGACTATTAGCTGCAGGGAAGTGGTTATCATTAACGTGTCGACCGGCAAGATGTGAAGTAACCCCATCAGAGGTGAGCGACTTAAGGGCCTTCTTATCTCCCGTTCCACAGCCTGTCCAGCTAAGGTCGAATCTCCTCCCTCTTAGTGTTTGCCTTCATCTGCAGCCCCACATGAAGCGGCTGGGGAGAGGGAGTGCGATCAATTCCCATTAATGCGGGGGCAGTACTTGAGCCGGTTGACTTCCTCCTCCGCTAAATATTGCCAGCATCATCAGTCTATAGTTTAATAGGTTGTTTTTTTCCCTCCCCTAGTATCACAGCTACAGGCCCGAGCCACTGGGGCTCCTTTAAATGAAAGCAACGTTTGTGGTCTGCAGTGTGTGTGTGTGTGTGTGCGTTAGTTTATTTTTGCCTTTGCATGCGAGGCCTTGCTTGTTATGCGTGTCTTTTGCTAAGTGGATGATCCCTCTCCTTCTCTATATTCCGCGAACACAATTAGCACGTTCTGTGCCGTGCTACTAACACGACCCCTAATTTCGCCTCTCGATCTTATGATGCAGAGCGCCATCATGGCGGGATTTCATGCTCGCATTAAAAATTCAATCACAAACTATTCATAGCGAGCACACTGTAAAATGTGACCCAAATTGTTTCTGGAACGGACGATGCAGTGCCAACCTCAACCTTCAGACGATTCACAGTAGATCCTGTTGCTGTGATCTTCTTCTCAGGGGGGGACATAGATGTTGAATGGGTCTTGTCTTCTCAGGATCAAGACACAATTCCTATTTGCTCTGATCTTACCTCACAGCCCCTTTTTCCACATTCAGTTTTTCTTCAGTACTAACCAAGCTTTTAACCACATATAAAGCTAAGAAAATCATATCATGCTTCTACTTTAGTCAGGACAAACTCAAGTAAAACTAATTTACCTCCTCATCATCCTACAGCTTTTACCTTACCTTGAGTCCAATCTGACCGGATTCAAACAGCTTAAAATCCTCAACTTCCGTAACGGCAGCGTGGTGGTTAACAGCAGGCTGAAGCTGGACAAGGAGGTGCCGTACAACGTGACTGAGGCAGTGCACTGCGTGCTCGAAGACTTCTGTAGCGCCGCGTCCAAGCGACTCGACATCGAGATTGATAGCCGCTCCCTGGAGATAGAACAAGGTGAGATGTCCTTGCTGATAGAATCTCTGCTACACACTCTGTTTTTGTATTCTCTCTCCTTTCAAGAGTACAACCGCAAAAACTAGCGCAACTCCAAGTAAAAGAAAAAGCTTCACTCAGTTGCATCTTAATGCTGAACTGTCTTGAGAAAGTAATAGTTTGTATGTCTTAAGGCCCTGTCACATACTTGTTTTTCAATCTATGATCATCTATGATTTGCAAGTGAATGCAATTTGCATGATAGACATGTCCACCCAATTTTGTGTCGATCGGTCAAACCGGTGTCTGGGGCAACATTTTCTAGCTGCCCAGGGGCCCCTACTGAGTGAGTGCCACAGGTCATGTTCGGGGTCACTTAAAATGCATCCATTTTTACCAGGCAACGCACAGTTAAAAACAATTGGTGATCTTTTGGGCAAGTTGAAGCTCCTAAAATGGTGATCTATTTGAAGAATTATGATAAATAATTACTCCAAGACCTACACATTGCCTGGTGTTTGAGCCCAAAATAAAAGTTGCAGTCCCCTCAGCCCTCTCCTTGAGCCGTCACCTTTTCGTGGCGGAGGGGTTTGTGTGTCCCAATGATCCTAGGAGCTAAGTTGTCTGGGGCGTCACGCACCTGGTAGGGTCACCCATGGCAAACGGGTCCTAGGCGAGGGACCAGACAAAGCAGGGCTCCAAAAACCCCTATGACGAACAAAATATATGGATCTAGGTTTACCTTGTCCGGACGCGGGTCACCGGGGCCCCCATCTGGAGCCAGGCCTGAAGGTGCGGCTCGATGACGAGCGCCTGGTGGCCGGGCCTGCACCCATGGGGCCCGGCCGGCCACAGCCCGAAAGGGTAACGTGGGTCCCCCTTCCCATGGGCTCACCACCTGTGATAGGTGCCATTGGGATCGGGTGCAGTGTGAGCTGGGCGGTGGCCGAAGGCGGGGACCTTGGCGATCCGATTCCCGGCTACAGAAGCTGGTTCTAGGGACCTGGAATGTCACCTCTCTGGCAGGGAAGGAGACCAAGCTGGTGTGTGAGGTCGAGAAGTTCCGACTAGATATAGTCGGGCTCGCCTCCACACACGGCTCTTGATAGGGTTTGGACTCTTTTCCACTCTGGAGTTGACCACGGTGAGAGCGCCTGTACGTTGGGGTTCACCCAGGTGGACGAGAGGGTAGCCTCCCTCCGCCTTCGGGTGGGGGGACGGGATCTGACTGTTATTTTTGCCTATGCACCAAACAGCAGTTCAGAGTACCCACCCTTTTTGGAGTCCTTAGAGGGGGTGCTGGAGAGCGCTCCCGCTGGGGACTCCATCGTTCTGCTGGGGGACTTCAATGCTCACGTGGGCAATGACAGTGAGACCTGGAAGGGCGTGATTGGGAGGAACGGCCCTCCCTCCCCCGATCAGAACCCGAGCGGTGTTCTGTTATTGGACTTCTGTTCTCACCACGGATTGTTCTCACCATAACGAGCACCATGTTCAAGCATAAGGGTGTCCACACGTGCACTTGGCACCAGGACACCCTAGGTCGCCGTTCGATGATCGGCTTTGTGGTCGTGTCATTGGACTTGGGCCGCATGTCTTGGACACTCGGGTGAGGAGTGGGGCGGAGCTGTCAACTGATCACCACCTGGTGGTGATTTGGCTCCGATGGTGGGGGAAGATGCCGGTCTGACGTGGCAGGCCCAAACGTATTGTGAGGGTCTGCTGGGAACGTCTGGCAGAATCCCCTGTCAGAAGGAGTTTCAACTCCCACCTCCGGCAGAACTTCACCCACGTTCTGGGGGAGGCGGGGGATATTGAATCCGAGTGGACCATGTTCCGCGGCTCTATTGCGAGGCGGCCGACCGGAGCTGTGACCGTAAGGTAGTCGGTGCCTGTCGTGGCGGCAATCCCCGAACCCGTTGGTGGACACCAGCGGCGAGGGATGCCGTCAAACTGAAGAAGCAGTCCTATCAGGCCTTTTTGGACTGTGGCACTTAAAAAACAACAACAACAACCTTAGCTATAATAAAGTGCTGTAAATAAAGATTGAACACAAATAGAAAGCCTTAATTGTCATTGCAACAACATTTGGGTTATGAAAACATAAAACATCCAATAGCAAAAGGATAACAAGCATATACTACTGGTAGGATCAATGCTCTCACGGCGGAAGAGTTTCTCGATCCTTCATGAGTGGGGCTTCATGACGGGAAGCGGCTGGCATCAGCTCGGCTAGCCAGAGGCAAGCAGCACTGAGCGGGGAGGGAGAGGTAAAGGGAGACGGAGTTTTGACCACCTCCTCTTGTTGTTGCAATGGTGAAATTGTCTCGGCAAATGTTAACTGTTCATCTCCTTTGTAGCACCGGGTCACTGTTAAACGTGTTAAAATAAAAATCCAAATTAAATCGCTGAACATAACGGGCGACAAACTACACTGTTGGCTGGAAGAGCTATCCCCTCGTCTTTAAAAGGTAAAACGTTCTGATGACATTTCGGCCTCCAAAAGTACCTCCACCGAACAATTGAATATATTGCCCCGACTACACAACCCCACATTATCACACATTTAAAGAATGAGGTTATTTTTTCCATCAGATGGAGCTCAGTAGCTTGAAACAAAAAGACACTTGAAATTAGTACACAACCTAATCTTTTCACCGGAAATGTTCTTTCCGTGCATGTGGTCCATTGGGCATATAAACGTATGACTGGATGCTTTGTGACCTTGCTGAAAATGTCAAATTTGCATATGAAAATGGAGAGAAGCTGTTATTAAAGTGATATTGAGAAATAAATAAATGAAACCACGTTGATAAGGCATGACTGGACGTTTTGTAACCACATAGCAATGCTCGGGCATCATTGTCATTCAGTGCATGATTAACTCACAGCATAGCATGCAAATATCCTTCTGGCCATGCCATGGCAGACTGTGATTTCCACATTTCCAGACCCATCTATTTTCTGTACTGCATGTCCTCATTCGGGTCATGGGTGAGCTAGAGCTTATCCCAGCTGATTGTGGGTGAGAGGCAAGATGAAATTTATTTATTAAAAATTTATATGGGTTCGCAGTCATAATGGGCCTTCGAGGGAAACCATAACTACAATGTGGCCGTGACAAAGATGAGTTTGACACCCCTGAAAAGTCTTCGATTAAACTAACATGAAGGTTTTTGTAATGTGGGAGGAAGCCGGACTAGCTGGGGAAAACCCACGCAAGCACAGGGACGACATGCAAACTTCACACAGGAAGGCCTGAGCTGAGATTAGAACCTTCAACCTCAGAACTGTGAGGCAGATGTGCTCACAACTCGGCGTGTGGTGTTTTGACTGAGAAAACGTTATTGTATTGACTTCACAGCCTATGGCGCGGTGATGAATAATAATGTCCAATTTACGGAGCTTGACTTGTTCTTCTCTAATGAAGTTTAGTCAGTTCTGGACTCAAGTCGTATGGTTAGTCATGCCACAAGGTCAAAGTCCCCAGTCGTCCCCCCTCCTCATAAACGTGATGCATCTTGTTTGCACGCACGAGCTCCCAACTGTATTATCTTATTAAAAGTCGACGCCTCGCTGTTCATCGATCAAAGCGCCCTTTCATTTATTCTCTGAACCTAGGGATGGCGTTTGGCTGGCTGGCTGACTATGTACGCCGCGTTCATGTTAATGTCGCTCTCCTGCTTTTTCCCGCAGCTGACGAAGCAGACCCGTGCAGGTTTCTGGCCTGTAATGAATTTTCACGCTGTGTGGAGAACAGTTGGAACAACGAAGCTGAGTGTCTATGTGAGCCAGGCTACAGCGCTGTGGATGGCCTTCCGTGTCAGAGCGCATGCGACCTGCAGCCAGACTACTGCCTTAATGGAGGCCTGTGTGAAATCATTCCAGGCCATGGAGCCACATGCAGGTGCAATACTCAGAAAAAAAACACCAGCTAATTGCAGGGCACATATATATACGAACATGGACAAACAACTATTTATACTCACATTGACACCTAAGACAATGGACTTTTTGCAGATAGCGCCATGACGTCATATCCGCTGCGGGTAATACGTTTGACCCTCTTCTGGTTCGGTGAACTACGAGAGCCTTGTATTCATAATCTCGAGTAAAATAACGAGTATGAGCCTTATTAAACATTTTAGATTTTTTTTCATTCCAAAAGCAGCACAATCTATACCATGAACATTGTTGTGCACATCGTCATTCAAATTTGATGACGTTTTAAGCAACCAAAGATTTTCAAGCAATGTTTGACTTGCCTGTGATTACGTGTCTCAGAACTTGCTTTCCTGGATACCGCAGTGCATACAAGCATTACATTAATAGGAGAAATAGACGTGTTCTGGGAACTGAAAATAAACTCTACATTTGTAATACAAATACATTTTGTACTGTACTGGTGTTTTTAGGCCACAAAAAAGTGCTTCAAATTTACAGACAATCTGATTTAATGGACGACCCCTCCCCCTTATTAGTCTGTTCCACTGTACTTATATATGCATAGAATACAAAGGTCGATATTTTCTGCTTAAATACCGTAATTTCTCGTGTATAATGCGCACCCATGTATAATACGCTCCCCCAAAGTTGACCTAAAAATTCTGGAAAACCCTTCTACCTATGTATAATGCATTTTTACAATGCATGATTTTGCTTCTGCCCATATGATCAAAACATTAAGTATTATCTGTATTTTGTTATTTTTAAAAAAATGTTTTTTTTTTTAAGTTCAGCACTTTATTTGAACACGTAATACTTTCTTTTTTAATTACTTGCTATCATTTTGAAATTCACAGGCCTACCTTTATTTAGTAAATTAGAAAACACACAGTTTTACTCATATGTTTGATTACCCAGGCAGAATTTGTAAGATGGGTACAATTCTTTAAAGAAAATATGAAGGGCCAGGCGAAACACATTTAACTTGATTTTAATGGGATTCACATTATACGGTCAAGCATTTCAGAAAAGGATTATCATTAAACAAAACATAACCATAAAGAAATTAATGATGGTTGTTGTTCAGTCATCAGTCATATTTGAAAAAAAAAAAAAAACATTTCACAAATTCTGCCAGGGTATGTACAGTGGCGGAGCTAGTCTTTTATCCTTGGGGTGGCCAGGGGGTGGCCAAGGCTATTTCAGAGGGTCCACAGACTATGACAATGAATTTGTTTCTCGACCACTGAATTGCAATCCGAGTCTCTAAATGTTGCAATGTACATACTAAGCACACAGAAGATGAGGTTTGTGCGCATAAAGTTTATTAACAATATCTACAACACAATGTACATAGAAACACAACTGCAACATTTTTTCAATAATCACAGAATAACCCACTCACAGTTATCCACTCTCTCTCTTGCTCTCTCTCTCTCTCTCTCTCTCTCTCTCTCTCACACACACACACACACACATACAGAGAGAATTACCCACTCACAGTTACTCACACGAGCTATTCACTCACACTCTCTCTGTCCACCTTACCGTAGCCTGACTTGCTTCTATTTAAAAAGCAGTTATATATCTGTCTTTTCATTTCTCAACGGACCCTATGAAAAATAAAGACCCGTTTTGTTACTCTGACCATCACTTACAATTGTACAATGTTATCAAATCCCCACTTCAAGCCGAAACAATGCCAGGGGAAATAAACCACTGTAGATGTAAGTTTAATATTCAAACTTTCAGCTACTCAGTGGTTCCCAACTGGTTTTGCCTCAGGACCCAAAATTTACCTTATTCATTAAGTTGCAACCCAAATGTTTGACATTCTTTACCAACTCAAATTTATTTCACAAAAAAATAGCCCAGTAATACAAAAGCCTTTATGCACTGTTGAAAACATGAAAACAGTTGATTGTAAATGAAAAAACATGACAAATATGAAATAAAAGGCACACTTTTTATGAAGTAAATAAAAAGGCTGACTTCTTGAATCAAATAATAAAATAAAACAGACAAAATACTTAATTACAAAGGCAGAATTCACAGGTATGCTATACCTATTTTAAACAAGCTACACCGGTGATACTGGTGAAATTTCAGAAATCAAAATGAAAAATAAAGCCAGAATTCACTTGAATCACAATATTTGTGCTTTTTAAAACAGTTACACTTGTGATGCTCATTAACAGCACTTTTGTGATGCCCTCAACTCTTCAAGTTTTCATTGAAAGCACTCCAGAAGTTTGTCTTAAATGTGTTTTTAGCTAGCCTGTTGTGCATTACTTTATGCATGGAATAAGATGCTGCATAGAAGAGAAAAAAAATGCACCACTTTTGACACTGTAGCGGTGTCAGTTTTTAAGCTTTTAAACAAACATATCAGTATACCAACACTTTAGAGACATAACAAAGGGCAAAACACGAAGAATAATGCCCCAGCCACCTTCACGTCATATTTCATTGAAGACAACAGCTAGTTTCATTCCTCTAAAATCATAGGAGAAACACGTCAATATGAGCAGCAACCCGAATTTAAATGCAGACGTTAATGTGGAGTGGCTGTTGGAAGCTGACACTGGTCATGTGTCGACACCAAACCTGATACCCCGGTTTTATAATAGTAAAGCGGCTGTGCTAAACACTTGTCCACCGCCTCTATATATTCATTAATTGTAATTACATTGCCCCCAAACTTGGCAGGATGTCAGATGTCGGCTGACTTACCCTGAATGCACAATCAGATCAACAAAACCATCCATTCATCCATTTTCCATAGCGCATGTCCTCATTAGGGCCTCGGATGAGCAGGAGCCAATCCCAGCTAGTCAATAAACACTTTTAGAGCCCTCAACTGGATGAAAGATGGCCTGAACTGAGATTCAGACTTTGGACCTATTGGCTGTGAGGCTAACCACAACTCCAGTATGCTGCCTCAACCAAAAGAGCTGTTTAACATTTTAGCATGAAAATGCATGTTTAATCTACATGCATTTTCATTAACTTGGGAATGTCCAATGAAATGCAAATTTCTCAACATTCTAAGAAAAAGCATTTTTTTTAATTGTAAAAAACAAAAAACAAAAAATTGGAGATCCATGCTTTTAATTGGACAGCACTGTTATGTAATTTTATATCTCAGGGGGATATGTGGCTGTCTCAGGGGAAGTCAAAGATTTGTGTGGTTCACGTTGGTGTAAATTTTCCAAAATAGCCAAAGGAAAAGCAAAACAGTAATTGTTTTGTTAATTGCTAAAAGTTATTAATGGGAAAACACACTAATCGGGGAGGAGGCAGGGTTGGTGCCCACCACGTTTAGCAAATGGTGCTTTTTATTTCTTTCGATACATATTTTACAGACTTGTGATTCAGTTGAAAAATCTATTTCCTTAGGGTCTGTCTGTCTGACTTCCTGTTTCTGCTAGATTCTGAGCCAATTTGTTGATCTATGTTTCTGCATATTTAAAATGTATGTCAGCTGTGTAGTTCAGAATGAGCTACGGACGTTTGTGTTATTTTGTATATTGACTGTGAAGAAAAATGGGAATTAAAGAAAATATAGCCATGACATGCACATATATAGGGTTTCCTTGATTTTAACCCACTGTGGGTCCCCCCCAACATTTGTTCTTCCCATAAAGTGGTTTGTTGTATATGTGCCCTATTCTCCCTAACCTAGATTATTTCCATGTTCCAGATGCCCTGCAGGAAAATACTGGCACTACCATGGAGAGCGCTGCAGCGAGCTGGTGTCGGTACCACTCGACCCGTCGCTAATTATAACCTGCCTCGTGGGGAGCCTCTGCCTCGTTTGCGCCATCATCGGCATTCTGGTGTTCATTAACAAGAAGTGCACAGCGACGAGGAAGGCAGTGACTTTGGTGTAAGTTAGAAACGCTTCAGTGTTCCTGTTATTTATGTGATGTGAGGCTTTTTTTAAAAAACGTTTTCCCACCCCCCACTAGGCACAGCCTTGCTCCCTATGCATTTGAAAATACTTTGAGGGTGAACCCAGTATATGAGAGTGACGATGGCATCTTAAGCCAAGTGTCCACATTGCCGTGTCCCTCCAGTTCATCCTCACCCCACTCTCACCAGTCTGAGCAGGAAGTGTATGCCTCAGTTGAAAACATACATCTCAGTATTGAGGTACACAGTGCTGAGCGGCACGAGCACTTGAACTAACCGCCACGCTACTAACCGCTCAAGTAGCCGACTCACTGCTCTAACACACTCTCAGGCATTTTTTTTTTTTTACATCAGAACCTCGAATTCCCAATTGGTTTGGGTTTTGAAATAGTTTTTCCCATAGGTAAAAAAGGCAACAAAAATAATCCATTCTAGGTTCACACTGTAGAGCTAATGCTGAGGTCTTGCACAATAACCTGAGGTCTCAAAGGAAGTCATGCACGACAACAGTCCATTGTTTTGAGAAAAAAAAAAAAAAAAAAGCCACAAAGATCCAAATAAAAAAGCAAAAAGCAATAACACCACCAAATGCATTAATCATTTCCATATATAGATACAATCTTTTGATGCTCAGTTGTTTTTGAACTGAGCTCAAATGTCAAGCAGAAAATGAAGAAGGATGACAGCAGTCCAAATCAGAAAGCCACAAAAAGCCAAATAAAAAAACAAAGGTTAATCACTAAAAGCGGCTAATTTTGAAAAAATTCTTAGGTGCGGGTTTGAGGGCTGTGGCTCACCAGATTTAGTAGAGGACATTGTAGTTGATATTTAAAACAGAACAGCGATTGCAAAAACTTTTCGCAATTGTTTGTTTCTGACTTCCTGTTCCGACACGCCAGTCTTTGATCATAGCTTGTCATTCAAATAGCCAATTGGGTGTGACCGCTACTTGACATTGTTTTTCCCCAAAGGGCCATAAATTCTGACAAGCAACAAATGACAAATGAACACGAACAGGAATCCATGCAATTATGCCAGCAATTATATCAGTCTATGTTACTGTAAATATTAGAGCTCGGAATAACCCTCTTGTTATTTGTGTTGACAGTAACGAATGACTTCCAAATCAGAATGAAATTGTTACTCCTCCTTGTACTATGCCGAAAGAAAGAGATGTTATCTTCCAACTCATGAAATATCCAATTAGATTATTTGAAAACTATCTATGGAACCAGAAAGAGAGTACGCTGGTGCGTTTTGGCTGCCACTTCATCCAGAAATGTTTTTCTTTTTAGTTTAAAATGGCTTACTTTAACCAGGATGCCATGTCGTACCATGACCATAGGTAGAATCCGGGTTGGCTTTGTGCCCGTTTCAGTGCCGTAAATCCTGGCTGGGGACACCTGACTCCTTTCTAGCTATACAGCTGGCTCGCTATTTTTCATGAAGAATACCAATCCCGACTTTAGAGGCTCCGCTGTATTTGCGTCGAAGTGTGTAAGGACCTGCTCTGAAGATGCAAAACACAGATGAGGCTCCCTACAATGTCACAAAACATCCAAATCTGCGGTGCAAAACCCTCCAAAGATGACATCTGCTGTGTAGTTATAGCTGTAGGTCAAAATGCTTGTTGTACTGTAGCGCTCGTCACTTTTTATTTACTCTCCATCTGCTTACGTGCTCTCCAGGCACCTCTGCTGGCATGAGAAATTAATGAAGTGTGTTGTAAACACAGCAGGTGCTCACTTTGTGTGCATGTGTGTTTGTCTTTCCCTTAGATCCCCAGACAACTCTACACCACAAGATCCGAAAAGTTAGTGTCGGAGCTGGTGGACTTCCATCAATGCATCCCGCACAATGAGGTGAGAAACAACACACTGTCAAATGACACCCGGGGATAGTAGAGAATGAGTGGGAATGAGATGGATTTATGATTAAACAATGCTTTGCTCCCTTCAGGTTAAATATGCACTTTATCTCCAAGTAGGCATGTAAATATTTTATCACGTTTGCATGAAATATTGTATAGCTCTATAAAACATGCAAAGCAAAATGTGTGCATGAGACGAACCCAATTCTTCCCAACAAGTAGTGCATTGCTCAATTGTTTTGTGCATTAGCAATCTGCTCAGAACAAAGAAATAGTTTTAGGACCACCCCTTAGATTTTCAACTGGATTTATGTACATCTGGTCTTGGGCACGGCCTCTCCAAAACTGGACCACTGGAAAAATTCATGTATGTTTTTGGCAATTTTAGCCTGATTTGGATGTTTTCCTACTCCGTCGCACCGCTCGACCCTCTCATTCAGACTTCAAACAATATGGTAAATTGTTGTCATATATAGCATACAGCCAGTACTTGCCAGAAATACATGCAACGCCTTGTTGCTGTCAGCCTCTTCATAGCCTTCCTGATCAGGTTTCTCTAATCCACAAAAAGCCACTCCGCCACAAAAAATGACAAAGAAAATCCCAGATAGATGACAAAAAGGAGATTTGTTGTCACTCAACATGTTGGACACAGCCAATTCACCAATTCTTGCAGCTTCTTTAATGTTGCTGTCGGCCTGCTTGCAGCCTCTCTGACCAATTGTGTCGCAAAATGTGACAAAAATGCCCAAAAAGCTCAGACATATGACAAATGGAATAGATTGTTGTCACATGAAGGAGACAACCAATCCCTGCCAGAAATTCCAGCAGCTACTTCAATGCTGCTGTAGGCCTCCTCGTAGCCTCCCTGAAGAGTTTTATTTTCTCCTTTAATCCATTTTCTGGGGAGGTCCAATTTTTAGTAACATCAATGTGTTCCATTGTACAGTATATCTAATACCTTGTAAATTCCTTTGTGCCTTGTCCTGACTGATACCTTTTAAACATGTTGGCTTTTGGAAATGGAAGGAAAATCCCAAAACAACAGTGGAACTTTGTCTGGGATTAATCAGAGAGTGTGCATTGTGCAGAGTTGCATTCAATGTGGAAACAATTCTAAATGATTGTGCAACCAGAGTGTGTGGCCTTCTTTTTATCTATTGTATCTCTCCTTTCTTCTCTCAGACGTGGCGACTGCCAGATGAATACAGAGCATGTTTTCTTCTGTGGACATCAGACAGCGAAGGCGATGAGGCCACCGTGGTGTGATGGCGTGGTGGCGTCCTGGGGCCGCAGTTGCCACAGCAACAAACCGAGCGAAGGATCTATGCTTAACTGTATCTTTGATGCCACGCCCCCTACTCCCCGAAGCCCTCGTAGAGCGTTAGGTCATGAATTGTTCATAGTGACGAATGTGTCGTGCTAGACAGAGCGCTATGGATATTCCAATGTGTGCGGATTGATGTTGTTTTCATGAGGAATCGAATATTTATTACACATAATGAATGGTAGGAAAATTTCCTGTACGGCAGTTCTTTCCTCACAATGAGGTATTTATTATTTACAAAGTGGCACACTTTTGGTATTTCACTTTAGACATTCATTTTATACGCCATTGTCGCATCCCAAAAATAAGTGAATAAATGTATTAGCTGATAATATCTTCAAAAAATGGTTTAGGAGTTGTAAAAGATCTTTAAAGCTTCTCTGAGTCTGATCATTCATCTTTGAGGATTTGGGCTTTTTGTACACATTTTACTCTTAAAATAAAGAATGAAATGTTTTTGCAATAAGTATTGGCTTTTTTTTTTTTTTTTTTTTTCATGGCAGCTGGAAGGGTAGCAATACATATATTGCATCTCCAATAATAAATGTCATGCCTCAATTAATTGTTGGGTGCTTTGTCCACAGAAAGAAAGAAATGGCACGTTTTTTTCCTGTCAGGTAAAAATATTCCTGCTAACAGATGCCAGGCTGCAAATTCATACTTGGAAGGTGTGTCATCCATTGAAAAAAATAAACACCACCTTTCCCAATCATAAAAAAATATTTTTGCGAACAGACGCCATGCCTCCGCGAACAGACGCCATGCCTCAAAGTTGTGCCGTCCGCTGAAACAAACTCTCTTCTCAAAAAGAGAGCTCTTTTTTTTCCTGGGAAAAATATAACCGTTAAGAGATGCCATGCTTCAAATAATCCCTGGCTGTTTCTTCGATCAAAACAAATAAATGCCTCACCTCAAATATTTCCCCCCCCCAACAGGATCTTTTCCCCCCCTTGCAGGAAAATAATATTTCTGCTAATGGATGCAATACAAAAATATCAGGGTGTGTTGTCCACTGAAGCAAATAAAAGCCTCAAGTCAAATAGAACCCCATTTTTTGTTTTTTCCACAGAAAAAAATTAAGACCACTTCAAATAGATGACACCTCTTTTTTTCACGAGAATTTTTTTTTTCCACTCCCCAAATGCCCGTTGAGCATGTTGTCCCCTCAAACAAGTAAATATCTTACCTCATATAATGGCCTACTTTTTTCAAATCAGGGAAAAAAACACCAGCCAGAAAAGTAAGTAACAATTCCCCTTTGCAAATAACCAGACGGCAAGCATTTGGACATACGTTAATTGAGACCAATTATTGCTTTGATGAAATAATTGACTGTGTTTAGCTTGTTCAAGCACACTAAAGGCGCAACTTCAAGAACGAACGCCTGCAGTGAACCTTTAATCTGCTTTAATGCCGCTGATCACCTGCGTGCGCGCGAGCATCGGATGAACAACAGCCGTACATTTGCCTTCGTTTTAAATAATCTGTACGTTAAACTCGTTTGCCGCAATTCCGATTAGGACGTCAAGTCCAGTTAGGAGTTACTTCCGAGTAAATGCTGCCCTACTCACGATTCTTCATATTTTGACTTTAGTGAGCTCAGGCGCTACAGCATGAAGAATAAAAACATACAATGAAGAATATAAGGGTAATATATTTTATTCTCTACAGTGTTGCATTGAAAATACAAACAAAACACAAAGATGAGAGATGATGTGTGAGCGTTTTGAACAAGCAAACAAACACACTGCAAACGTGAAAAGCAAAAAGGTCCTCCTACATATCAAGTGGGCATCAATACAAAAAAAGGTTAAAGGATGAGATTAAAAGATGAACGTAAAACGATGTTTTAAGCTCAAGAAACAACATAAGACCCTTACACACATAATTAAAACAACAATTCATGTCCCGCTCATTAAGGTCTCAGGTTGAACTTTTTGGTGAGGTGCAATTTTAAGGCCTCTTCAAAGGTGGTGAGCACAACATCTCCAAACAACACAGCATGAAAGGAAACTGGTAAGATTGCATCATCTGTCACATCCCGCTTGCCTTCTGACACGTGTTGCTTTGCACGAGTTCACTTGAGGAGATTCTGCAGCATGGCGGTGGCGTACGTGGGCCGCGCCTGCTTGTTTTCAATGGCTTTCTTCAGGTAATGGATTCCGTCGCAGCGCTCCCAGATTTCCTCGAACTGCCTGGGCAGGATCTCGGCACCCCTCTTTCTGGTCAGACCGGTCTCTTCAAGACTCAGCTCGCACATCTCCATATCATCTTTCCCTGAGGAGGGAGACAATTCCAAATGGACAAAATTCTCATTCCCTCAAGAAACTGAGTGTGAAGATACAAGACGACGAAATGTGAAAGAAAGAAAGAAAGAAAAAAGAATTGAGGACTGTATAGCTGGACTTTCACACAGCATATTATAAATACAGCAATCCCAAAATGCAGGGCTTTTGGACATTTTGAGGCAATGCAATGACGTCATTCCCTCATCACTTTGCTTCTCTGCCCATAATCTCAATTTTGATCTTTCTGGAGTAAAATCCAATATTTTGTAACCAATAAGGAGGTTGAGGAAAAAAAAAAATAAATCATAAAATATCATAAAAAAAACCAAACGTTTTGTTACACTGATTTTAAATGTGTTGAGTCAAGGCTTTTAGCTGCAGTGATAACAGCATAAATATGCTTGTTGCTCACATTCAGAGAAAAAAAATATGTTTCATTGACAAGTGATGATTTACACCTGGTCCTTAACTAATTTATTGATGTGGATGTTTAAATTGGTCAACTGGAATCCAACCGTTTACTGCTAGCAATGCATATTTGTCAAGTATAGTATGTAGTATGGATTCTGCCTGACGGCAGCGATATGAAACACACAATGAACAGACAATATCTAGATAATGTATGTAAGGGATGGCAAACTATTGTAGTACAGGGGCAACACACAACCTAATTTGATGTCAAAGGGACCGGACCACAAAAATCATACCATATATATAATAAGAAATAATAAAACCCCAAACATGTACAGTACATTAGGAAAATCTTTAGATTTAATGTCTTTAAAAAAAAAAAAAATCATTTTACAAAACATCCTCAGATTTCTTGAGAAATCTTTGCTTCAGTTTGTCATCTGCATGTGTTCATAATAACTGATCACAGTGATTGTATTTTAAGGCACAAAACTCAAAGGAATTATTACCATTCCATTTTCTACATGAGCATAATAAATTGTCCTTAGTTCAACAATATTATGTATTTTGTCACTTCCAAATGAATACTGAAAGCAGGATTGTCCCACTAGTGGGCCTGTTTTGGCCCACAGGCCATATGTTTGACCACACCCCACAGTATATACTGTATTTGTGATGGTGATGGCTGGGTTCCGCTTACGTTTAAAACCCAGAAGCTTTTTGTGTGTAAAAGCTCATGTGCATTTTTTGATTTACTGTTGAAATCGATTATTTAAAAAAAAATCAGATTAATCACACTTTTGAATTTTGAGTAACTGCAATTAATCACATGCGCCAAATATTTCACAAATACAGTAGTACCACATTTTGCTTCGAGATAGTATTTTAAAAAATGAATGAAAAGAGAGTTCAGCGCTGCACTATATGCAAATTACCTTTGTTTTTTGGGAAGTCCTATCGGGGTGACTTTTCAAGCAAAATTCGCCGTTGAGCACACCAGTCTCAGTCTCCTCACTTATCTTTGCACTGGTGTAAGCATGGCCACCTGGTCACTGACCTTACAGCAAACCCGCACCACATTTCAGATATCCATCCCCGGTTAAGGTAAACGAGTGTTTGTGGTCAAAATAAATTGTGTGATTAATCTGAGTTAATACATGATTCATGCAATATTTTTTTTTGTGTGATTAATCATGAGTGAAGGCTTTACCTTTTCCAGCCCTATTATTTACACAAGGTATAAAAAATGGATGGACATTTTTAAGTAGTATTCACCTTTGGATTAAGAACTGCTGTTAAACAACTAGTTCACACCCATGCCCGTCAACTCCTGGCCTGGTATGCATATTATATTGTTGTCAGTTGTTTTTACATATATACATACATATATATATATATACATACATACATACATACATATATATATATATATATATATATATATATATATATATATATATTTATTTTTTTGACAATGTTTTGATCTGCACACATAACATTTTAAACACCCAAATTCCTGTCTTTATTACATTCTTGTAGTGTAAATGTACTCGTGACTCACCCGCCACCAACACAATGGGCCGTTTGTCCGGGTGCAGCTCCATCTGCCGGGCGATCCACGGCCCGTCAAAGTGGGCATACCACCAGCCCTTCTTCTTATTGTGCGGGTCCTTGTACTGGTCGGCCGGCCGGATGAAAGGAATGCGGAAGTAGCGCTGCTGTCGGTTTATGGCCACTTCTTGGTGCTGGGGCATCATGGCGGGGGTTGGGTTCTGTTGTGCTGTAGGGGGGAGCACAGAGCGCAACATGTCAGTGAATTGAGTGTAAAATTATCCCGTCGCATCATCTCACAAGCAAATGTCTGAGTGTCATGAAAGTTGGAGATGATGACCAATTGTGTGAAGTATTGCTTCTGTTGAGCCATGTTCAATGCTGGATTTATTTCGGTAGGTTTCTAATTCTTTTTTTTGTTTGTTTGTGTTGGACTTTTGTAAAAAAATAAAATAAAATAAATAAAAATAAAAAAATAAACGAAATTTGGATCTGTGCGGTCTAGTGTTGTGCATTTGAGTCCATCTGTTTGTGAGAGGGATCGAGTAAAGATAGACATAAGACAAGCATCAAAGTCTAGCCAGCTGCCATATGACTTCCATCAAAAGGTAGTGTTTTAAATGTGTTTCATTTGACATTACGCTAGTGGTTAATTGCTTTTTATACTTGTGTGATAGATACTGTTAAAAAAATTTATGTGTGATGCTTATAAGCCCCCCATAGTTAATCATTAAAGCTAAGAGCATTTTAATGGTGTTTTGTCCTTTCTAACATATTACTATTAGGCTCCCTAACATCTGATTACACTAGTTTGACAATGAAAATGTGAAAATGTTACTGAAAAACATTACAGTACCTGTACTGTTAACAAGGTTTTATGATTCTGATCACTTAGATTGGAAGAAATAATTCCAAATACAATTGATCTCAAAGGGATGGATTGGATGACAAATTACTTTTTATGCAAATTATAAATATTAACTAAATTCTTCTGAAAACAGTCTCCAGAGAGTTGAGAATCATCATAAAATATTGAACGTGAGAAAAGAAGCATGGAAAAGTTGAACATATCCCCATTCATTATCAGCATCAAAAATCCATTTTGAATAAAATTGTGTAAAATGCCAAAATGCAGATCAGCAGTATGCTTCCATGCAGCAAAACAACTTGTGTTTGTGCGCGCGCGCTTGTGGCACAGAGCAAAGCAGTGAACTGTCATATTAGCGTCTGCTGAACCTGACAAAGCATGACCGGTAGTTACTTGTTAATTACAATAAATATTTTTCAGGCATTGCCCTGTGATTGGCTTGCGACCAGTTCAGGGTGTACCCTGCCTCTCGCCCGAAGATAGCTGGGATAGGCTCCAGCAAGCCTGCGACCCTTGTGAGGATAAAGCGGTACAGGAAATGAAAAAAAATAAATTCATCATATAGGAGGCGGCTGCATTTTCTGGCCGCTGTATTTTGGAGACTAATTGAATTTTCCAAAGCACAGACATCTTATTTACAGACAGGTCATTAATCCCTGCCAATGAATGTGAGGGACGGGAGAGAGACGGAGAAAATAAACAAAACCCTGCTCATGAAGTATCCAAATGCATTGGAATGAAGATGGACAGAAACATTTCCAGAACCGACCATAGTCAGTGACAGACTTTGGAGCCCTCTGATCGCTTCCGTCATCATTGCGTTTCCGATTCTTGGACTTCCATGCATGATAGACCTTCAGGCGCCGGTGGAACTCTTCTCTACAGGCCGCCAAGAGGTCAATGTCTGTCCAAACAAAACATAGCGTTATACATACAATAGATTAGGGGTTACCAACATTTTCTTGGGTACGGATTAATGCGAAATGCTACCAGGTTGATACAAATTAGCTCAAATTCCTTTTAATTATGTTATTTATAATTAATGATATTCTTCTATGTGAAGACACTGACCATGTTAATAATTTCTCACAATAATCAACAATGATTTAAATAATTTTTATGATATTGGGAGTTCAATTTCACTGATGAGTTATTTATAGAACAGGCCTACAGGTGAATTGTGGGCCTTGGTGACCCCTGATATTATATATATATATATATATATATATATATATATATATATTTCTTAACTTATTTATATACGTTTTAGGCCACCTCTAGTTTTGTTGTGGTGATGACCCTTGACACAAAAGTCACTTTGAACTTAGTTAACAAATAAAAAGACTGCTTGCATAATTATGCAAGTTTTATAGGCAGCGCTAAGGAAGAAAGCATTAAATTTTGGTGAACATCTGGATAAAGGTACAGCTACAGGAAGGTATGTGTTTATCCATCCATCCATTTTCTGAGCCGCTTATCCTCACAAGGGTCGCGGGAGTGCTGGAGCCTATCCCAGCTATCATCGGGCAGTTTATTTGGCATCAATGGAACAGTTGCCACCATAAACTGGAACGCAGCTGGCTAACTAACAAACAGATGGACAAATGAACATAAACATAAGAGTTGTTAATGAACAGGTCTGCACTCCACTGAGTGACATTTTAGTTCTATATGGTCATTAAAGAATTGCTTAAGCAGCAAATATAATGGAGCGTCTAATCAAATGGAGTTTTGCATCGTACTGTATATTATGAACCGTAAAGGTTGTTCAATGGATCAATCCAATCCAAGCGCAAATGAAAGGTAACTTTTTGAATGTCACTCAATCCATGAGGGGAAAAAATTTATAACTTTGTTTGATGCAAGTTGAGATCTGATACTGTTACAAACGCACTACATTTAAACGTGATGCAGATAAAACTGACACGTGTTCGACACACAAAAACTTTGTGTTGATGCAAAGGGATGACTATGAATCCAAGGGTGGCTCTGGTGGGATACAATAATGAAATTCTTCATGAGCAAAACACAAATTGATGTGATTATGCTGGACAGCGATATGAATGTCTGAAAAAGTTAAAATTGCTGAAAAATTAGCAACTCGTATGGAACTTTAATAAACATTAATTACAGTTGAGGAAAAATCATCATTTATCAGGAACATTCTTGGAATTAAAAAAATAAAGCGGGTTGATATACCCAAAATTGTAAGTTGAACACAAAGATCCTCCTTGGTGGAGGTAATCAACTCTTGAGCAGTTGGATGAGAAAATATTAGGCTCAAATTCATTGGCCTTCAAGAACTGATTTATGTAAGCAGCGGCATAACATGAAATAGCTTCCACAGATTATCCAGATGTCCTTGGGATCCCACAGGAAGTATCCGAGTTGCTTGATATAACAGTTTCCGCCATAAAGACATAAGCTGGGCAGCCAGTGGAAAGTCATCTGCTCTTCATGCTGACAGAGTAGAAGTTGGCTCAGAATGAGCCGGAAGGGCAGAGGTCCATCATCCTCCATAATGGCGATACCTTCCTTTCTGTGCCACTTTAAAAAAAAAAAAAAAGCCAGCCTAATGAGCAGCTGTCGGAGCACCGAGCGATCAGTCTTTATTTATTGGGCGCAAAATCTTTACTGTCCGCACGCTCCGTGCAGCTGCAGGCTCAGCTTTTTTGGCAACCACACTAGATACTTGTAAGAAATAACTGAGAGAAATCCTCAAAAGTGCTGCAAATGATACACACAAACAAGGGAGCTGGGTTTCTCTCACCACAGGAAGTGTTGATGACATCTCGCAGCTCAGCATACTTCCACTTGCTGAGGTCGTACTTTTTCACGCCTGCAGCGGCTTTGGTTGCCTGCACCTGAGGGCCCCTGTAGGTGAAGACCAGGTGATGATGGGTGTGCGTGCGACGCATACAGATGGAGACAATGACAGTGCACAAAAGGTACACTGCCTCCCAATGCGGAGGAAATACGAGGTCATGGTGTGAGGCTGTTACAATAGTACATATTTCACCTTTCATGAGCAAGAGTTGTATTCTTAACAACCAGCATAAACATCAGCACCGCAATGATTTTAGTCGAAGCACTCTAAAGTATAATTAAGGATTTATTCAGGCAACATAAGTGGTAGTACCGTTTTTAGACAAAAACACATGGGAGAGATGGAGACTGAAACAGGATCACTTGCTTTCTATGACGATATTCCTCTCCCGCTTTACAAGGTGTTTTTTGTCTGAAAACCGTACGAATTTATGCCAGGCCAATAGTTAGTGATGAACATGTGTGAGTACAAACATATTGTTAATGTATTCAATATAATATCCTTTTGTTAGTGTATATGTGGGTTTAAAATTTTACATGTAATTAACGGGGACGGGCAGCACGGTAGAATGTGGTTAGCCCATCTGCCTCACAATTGAGAGGTTTTTGATTCAAATTCTGTCTCCAGCCTTTCACGTTACAGTTTAAATGTTTTCCTCCTGCTTGTGTGGGTTTTCTCCAGACGCTCTGGCTTCTTCTCACATCACAAAAACATGTATATTAGATTCATTGAAGACCCTAAATTGTGTAAAATGTGAGTGTGAATGTGAACAGGTCTTTGACTAGCTATGTCGTCACCCACCCTAATAGGGACAAGTGGTATAGGAGATGGATCAATAATTAATGCTGGACACATTAGCAGTGTAATAAATTCGCACTTTGGTTATAATCACAAATGCTACAACAGCGCTGCAGTGATTTATTGTTGTTTTGATCACAACAATGACTTTGAAACAAATATTAATATTTCCAGGCTTGAAACAACAAACAAAAAAAGGAACAATCTAGTCTAAACTGTCACTTAGGATTTTCCCGCCTCAAAATGTTTAAGGACTGGGCCCACTCTGACAGCCTTCTTATTCATTGGACAGTTACCAGACGTCTGCAGGAGGGCAGCCACCCTGTGCCTGCAGTCGATGAAGATATAAAGACATCCCGCAAAGTGTGAGCTAATGTCTCATGTGTTAGCTAACACACATTTTACGCATGCTCAATTCATTTATTGGCTTCTTTGGTCAATCGGTTGCTTCAACAATAGATTCGTCACAATCGGTCCACAAAAAAAAAAAACAACAACAAAAAAAGCAATGCTTCTCACGGGATTCAATCAAGCATGTCACCAGGAGGGCAACGCAGCACTTTGCCCCCCACCTTTGCTGCTGACTGTTTCAGTGTGTTTACAACCTGCTCGACGACAATGTGCATCTGCTGGCTTTTAGCTCTGTAGTTTTATTTATGAATCAAATGGGAGGCGCAGATCTTCAGACAGTTAACAGCAGGTCTGCACTCACATCCCCAAGATTTCCTGCAGTGTCGAGGCTGCTAATTCAATAATACTGAAGAATTAAGTCCTCTATTTACAGCTGCTAATGTCTAAGAGAAGAGGATGGCTGATCTAATCATCCAGATTACCACTTATAATGAATGTTGACTAAAAAGTTGTGAGAACCATCATCATCAGTCTAGCTGGGACATTGGAAAAAGCATGATCAGGAAGATTGTGCAGGCAGGAAACAAAGCGATGGGCCATTGCTAATAGGAAATGGTTGATTGGTGCAATAAGGGAACAGAGAGAGTCCAAATGGTTATTTTGTTTACTCATAATACACAGTAAGACTACACAAGCAAAGCCAAGAAGTGGGTATACGTGTACTCCATGTACGTATAACTAAGTGTGTTGAGCTTTGTGTGCTATATATGCAAGCACATGTGCATCGGCATATTTGTGGGTACACTCCTTCTGCTAGATCAGGGGTGGCCAACCCGCGGCTCGCGAGCCTCATGGGGCTCTTTAACTAGTTTCATGCGGCTCTTCAGGAGCTGTCACATGACATGCGTCAAAAATGAACTGAGAGTTTGTGTGTGTGAGACAGTGCACACAATGTTAACTGTTGAAAATTACTGATATTATCATGTTGGTGTGGTTATTTTCATTAGATCTGGCTCAGCAGAGGTCTGTGTATGCGTGCATACATGATTAAAAGATGATGTTCCATGTGTATGACGTGGCTCTTTGCAGTAACACAGAAAAAAAAGTGGCTCTTAGTCTCTGACTAGTTGGCCACCCCTGTGCTAGATGAACAAGAGTCTCCTTTATAATTATGATTGTTTATGATTTCAGACACGAGGAGACTGAGGGCACCAAGTCTGATTTCATACACGAGCAGACTGAGGGCAGCAAGAAAATGGAACTCAACGGAAAAGTAGAGACTGTGGAGTGTCATATTGCAGCATTCCGAGCTTAAGGATCAGCGAACGTTAGCTATTTTGTCATTCCTTGCTGTGTATAATAACAATAATACTAACAACAACAAAATAATGACAATAATAATTGCTTACATGTGTATAGTGCCTTTCAAGGGATCCAATAGCGCTTAAAAATAACTCATAGGTGTAATTAAAACATTATCTTAATGGTACCATGTTAGCAAAGGAGTAATTAGCGTTGGCCACGAGCTGATAACTGGCTAGCTTGACACTGAACAGCAGCATGATGGATGATTGAAGTGGAAGTCAGACAAGAAGGTGAGGCTTCTTGTGGGGTTAACATGGGACAAAGCAGGGTGGTAAAGAGAAAGAGAAAGGTCCTTATATTTACAGTATTAATAATAATTTAAAAAAAGAGTATATCTATGTATCACTGAGTTGGTATTTTGACAGGTTGCTAAGCGGCAACATACACGCCAGCGTCCTCGCACTTCCGTAACTCAAAAGGTACAACGCAGCGTTAGTGAATTTGCTCGACAGTAGATGGGTGACCAGTAGTGACTTACGTCACTCATACAGTATGACATCTATAAATGATACCTTGCAATATCTAGGTGTGCCAATTGAAAAGCATCATTTAGTGAGCAGGTACTATGCTGTGGAAAAATGAATGTATTTGTCCAGTTGCTGGGTCGCAACAGCAAAAAGAACACTGTCTCATTTTTTAATGCAATCATCATCGATTCACGCAAAATTAAGATGCAAATCAAGTGAAATAAAAGAACTCAACCGGCGCCCATATTGAGTAGTTTAAATCCATCTTCAGAGGACGTGATGCCTAAACATCAACGTGTGAGCAAAAGAGCAAACTGAGCAAACACGGAGCGTAAGCAGTGTGTTTGATTGGAATAGCACATCCAGTGATTCTAGCTAATCAAAAACTCTATTGTTACATTTGATAGGTGACTGTGGGTTTGGTGACAAGGGCTTTGCTTTGGTGATGTACTCAAAGCAAATCAGAGCTATGCATAGAACTATGATCGGGGTTATGGAACTAATGGAACTAAAGTAAGAGAATAAGTGAATGATTTTTACACCACTATAAAGTTGTGCTGAGTTCTTACATGGCTTTGGCTGAGGATGCAGAGATAGGAAGATCCGAAAAAGCCTCATCACTAAGAGAGGACAGAGTAATAGGAGAAAAGCAGTTACACTTGCATGCAAATCAGCCAGACAGTAGGTTCAATATGGGCTTTGATGCTCGTTCATTCACATCATTGTAAAACTAATGCAACCATGTGCATTTTCCCCTTTTTTCTTTTTTAAATTTTATTTTACATTTAATACCTGCGCAGACTGGGGTCCATCTGACCATCTTCAGTGATCAGCTCGGCCTCGCTCTGAGCAATCCTCATGGCAAGCTCCCTGTCACGTCTCTCCTGCTCCAGCATGGCAGTCCGCTGGACCTGCTCCTCACGCTCCAGAGCAAACTGGATTTCAAGCTCCGTCTGTAAAATCATCCACAAACACAAACACACAAACCGCATGCTGGCTTAATATGGATGGTCTCTACTTTGCCAGAATCTATAAAACAAAACTCTGGTATGTGCTCACGCCTGATTAAAGCTATTACGGTAATCCACTATTAAGAAAGCTTTATTGGTCATGTGTCTAGACAAACACATCAATAGCAGTTTGAGAGTGCTTTCACAACAATAGTTTTCTCCAGATGGATTGACTGGGAATGTCTTCAAAGAATGTGTAGGCCGGTGTCTTCACTAAGATCTTTAAGATCTTTAATGCGTCACTGACCCAGACCCTCACCCCACCGTGCCTGAAGTTGGCTACTGTTGCCCCCCCCCACACCAAAATAAAACAAACAAAAAAAACACCATCAGCCTCAATGACTAATGACCAGACAAGTCGCTCTGACACCAATTAATTAATTTTTTTGACCAACCCGTCTGATGTCACCTCGTGTTCTGTCTCCCAATCATAGTCAATGCACATCAGTTTGCATACAGAACTAACAGATCGTCAGAGGATCCCATTGTCACAGCACTCGACACTGCCATCTCCCACCTGGAACAGCAGCAATTTCACATTGACTAAGTCAATTCATGAGTACATTGAGAGAAGATAATCATTTATTTTGGTATTTTTGTTTGGTGGTGTACTGGAGGATTATTATTTTTTTAAATGTAAAATTGGTGCCTTGCCTCAATAAAGGTTGGAAAACTGCTCTACTGTACACACAACTCAGCACGCACCAAGGCAACCCGCTCATTAAATTTGCAGACGACACCACCATGGGTCTCATCTCTGGTGACAATGAGACTGCATACAGGGATGAGGTCCAGAGGTTGGTGGGCCGGTGGTGTGCGGACAACAACTTGGTCCTTAATACGCTTAAGACCAAAGAACTAACTACTCTAATTATTTGGGGTAAATCATTTCATCGTTGTTGCACCCGCTACCTTGTCTCAACAAACACTATGGTTTTGTCATGCCCTACAATACTGACCTTTGAACTACAGGCCTTCATTAATAAATAATAAAATATTCATTTTAAATATTGTAATTTCCAAATTTACCCCAATGCAAGTGTGATTAAAAATCTCTCTTATTTTTTAAAATAGTAACAGAAGAAAAGAAGACAGTACAAAAAAAATTTCCATCCGTATACCGCTCTCTCAAAAATTATTTTCCTCTCAAACAGTTGTACAACAACAGTTAAGATACACCAACTTTGAGTGCAATAATACATCGGGCAAATTTCTTGCAAATCAACTTCAACGCAATAAAGAAAAATGATTAAATACAGTCAATCAAGATTCAAACAACAATTGTACATAGTCACCCCTAGAATTAAATGAAATATTTAACATTATAGCAGCTGATATGCATCTCTGAACAACCCAGACCAACAAGTAATGGAAACGTTTCTTAATGATCAAAAAATTCCTCAATTAAACAGAAACTAAGGACAGTGTCGACACCCCGTTAACCATCACAGAATTATATTACAGTGATTTAAAAAATATGCAGTCAGGAAGAGAGCCTGGTCGGGACGGAATTTCGGTTGAATTTATTAAACATTTCTGGTCAATACTTGCGCTTCTATTTTGCAGAACAATGAAGGAGATAAAAGATAAAGGTCCAATTAATAACCATGTGAACACAGCTGCAATCACGCTACTACTAAAACCAGGCAAAGACCCCACTCTCTCGGCTAATTATTGGCCCTTATCACTGATTAATATAGATATCGAGATTATATCTAAAGCCCTTGCAGCAAGACTTCAGTCGATAATCCACTGTGACCAGACAGGTTTCATTAATGATTGAAGTTCCACAAATAATGTCAGACGTCGACTAAATTTAATAAGCATGTCACAGCGTAAAAAATTTAAAAGCAATCATCATGTGACTTGACGCAGATAAGGCTTTCAATAAAGTTAAGTGGTCGTTCCTATTTGCAGTACTTTGCAAATTTGGGATTGGAGACTTATTTATACATTAGATAGCAGCATTATCCAACTTGCCAAAAGCGACAGTCACCACGAACAGAATCAAATCACAAAGTTTTTCTCGACAAAGCTGAACCAGACAAGGGTCCCCACTTTCACTAATGCTATTTGCAATATTCATCAAAACAGTAGCAACTGCTATACATCAAAGAGCTAGTATTGAAGGTATCTGCTCGCCAATAGCAGAACACAAAATCAATTTGTACGCGGCTGACCTTTATTTACAAAAACCCAAGTCATCTCTTCACGCTGTCTTCAATCTTATAAATACATTTTCACAATTATCAGATTACTGCATCATCCATCCATCCATTTTATTTACCGCTTATCCTCACTAGGGTCGTGGGCTGCTGGAGCCTATCCCAGCTATCTATGGGAGGGAGGAGGTGTACAACCTGTGCATGGCACATAGAAGCAAACAACCATTCGCACTCACATTCACACCTATGGGCAATTTGGAGTCTTCATTTAACCGAGCACGCATGTTTTTGAGATGTGGGAGGAAACCGGAGTGCCCAGAGAAAACCCACCCAGGCACGGGGAGAACATGCAAACTCCCCACAGGCGGGGGCCTAAATGCTCCCAACTTTAAACACTATTATTTAACTAACCAATAACAATACCTTATCAAATGGATGCACCACAATGAGGAGCATCATTCTTGGCAGGAATTGGATTGCAATAATATCAAACTCTCAAAACTCCCATTTATTTCTACAAGTCTCAAACGGCATAACTGTTTCAAGAACCCAGTAATTGCATCCACCTTAACCGGTTGGTGGAAAAGTCTAGAAGCTACAGAATCTCAATTTGCTTCCAGGATACTCTCCCCATTCTGGCACAATCCAGATTTAAAAATTAACAACATATCCATTTATTTTAGTACATGGGAATAATTTGGAATTGACCATCAACAACAACCATTTAACAATGCTATTTTTGTGACGTGATGAATTGTTCCAAGAATTTAAAATAAGAAGCGGAAACTTCCTTGAATACAATAAATTAAAAACAGCAATAATAATTAAAAAAAAGAATCCCCAAAACTTCAGAGCACCCTTCAACTGCTGGGGTTTGTTAAGCAAATAGAGGAGTTTTGTGAAATTAATTACAGGTACAATATCAATGTACTTACCAATCACTAAATGGGAAGAAGACCTTTCTAAGTCTGCTGACCATAGTTACTGGATGCATATATGTAACAATACATTTAGGATGACAAAAAATACAAATTTACAGCTTATACAATATAAAGTGCTCACAGAACACACGTTACACAATACACTATGCATAAAATGGGCTTCTCTCCATTTAACATATGCACACACTGCACTAAAAATACTCCAGACACCTATTTTCATGGGAATGCACAGCAACTCAATGCTTTTGGACTTTGGTCACGCAGAAACTCTCATATATTTTGAACTGCAGAATACCACTTCCCCCAAGTTTGTGCATAATCGCCTACTTAAGCATAATCGAACTCTCAAATAAATATTCACAATCAATACTCGTGTTAGCTATCGCTAAGAAAACAATTTTACTAAACTGGAAAAATAAACTATCAATAATAATCACTGTTGAAATCTCATCATAGAATATATTTCATTAGAAAACATCAATTACATAATTAAACAAATAGCTGGTCACCCTTCTTCAACATGCTGAACCTAGATCTTTCATTCATCTGCCAAGGTAAAATGCAATCTGATAATAACATTATATTGTAAAGGTAATAGTAAAGTTTTGCCTTCTGTATCCTTTGTTGTTGTTTATGTTGTTTTACTTTCTCATTTATTTATTTACTTTTTGTCTTTCTCACAATTTCACACAGGCTCTGTTGGGGGTGGGGGGAGGCGGTGGCGGTGGGGTCCTCAGCCCCCACGGTGCAGGCCACAAGTCACTTCTGAATGTTATTGTGCATGCAAGATGGCGTCAATTTACTTACCCGAGTCCACAGATGCTCACCTCTAGACTTATTCGTTTGGTGTGGGGCCACTCACTCATTGTGATAAATTGCTCGTAACTATACGAACCTCCTTAGTATGCCCTCACCTGCACTCTATTTCTAAAGATGTTTCGAATTTACATTAGTCACTCCCACCACACTTCAGTTGTACAGCCAGGTCCACTACCTCTGTCCTGCATGCTTCCCCTCCTGTCCAGCCCTGTCCTATTTTGTCCTGTCTTTCCTTCACAAGGTGTATGTAGCACTACTGCCCCATAAAACACTCAAATCTAATGTGTTATTGTACGAGGCATCTAATGATTTACTATCCTCATCTTTATTACAGTTAATGTCCTGCCTTTTGTTGTCTTATCTTCCTATATCTTTATTTATCTTTTCACTGTGTTTCCCCTTTATTTTTTTCTGTCACTCCCCTTTAAAACCTTGTTCTGGCCAACTGAAATTTTCAATAAAAATCCATCAAAATACAAAGAACCACAGTGGCAGCTTAAAAAGTCCACGGTGGGACATTAAAACTGTTCCGGCATAGATTCTGTTTGACCTAACAGGCAAACAGGACAAAAAAAATAAAAAAAACGTTGTCTTCATTTGGGCAGAAAGTGATAATGTGGGAAAATGTTAGAAAAACACACTGTTCAAAAAATAAAGACACACATAATAATCTCAGTCGAACTCAAAGTCAAGCCCAATGATGGGCTATCAAGTTGTCCAGTTAGGAAGCAATAAACATTGTAAATCAATTTCACCTAAATATTGTGCAAATTGGACAGACAACAAGTGGGAAGCTATTGCAATTTACAAGACAAACTCTATGAAGGAATGGTTTTGCAGGGGGTGCCATCTAGAGCCCACAGAATTGCTTAGATGGTGCAGATCGTACAGCATCGCACTATGACTCCTAGCACACTGTAGTACCAAGCCATTGGGAGGGCAGCACAAAGCTCCAGTGTGAGATCATTACTTTATGTTCTCAACCAATTATACTATGTAATACAATAAAAAATTGATAAATAAATACAAATCATTAAATTGTGAGATGTGTGATTTAGTTTCCCTGTTTTTTAAGTCTGATCAGTGTACTGTATGTATAGTTTTCAATACCAATTTAACGGAGACGACTCGAACTACATTCTTGGAAGGAAATGGCAGACTCGTTATGTAAGACGTGATGTGCTGTCAAAAATAAATAAATAAAACAAGCTTTCCCCTTTTTACACAAATACCTTTTCCTATTGGCCTGCTAATGCGTTTGTATAACATATACTGCTTCACTGTATACCATGTTCCAATTGCTGCTTTCTAAATGTATCTATTTACTGCAGTGCAGTTGTTTTATGTCCGGCTTTCTCTGGGAAACTTCAGCGTGTACTGTTGTCCAAATAAAAAGATATGAGAGCAGTGGGAGTGAACACAATACAGTCAATTTGTTGCATGGAGCAGTATAAAGCCAGTCACAATTCCCTAGTACACTCTTAATTTAAAGTAATTTTAAACTTTATTATATACTCATTACAATACCCCAAGGGGAAATTCAATTAGCAGCTATATTTTACTTGCAAGCCACATGGAGAAGTAGCTCAAAGATATGCAGCATGCAGGGAGAGGTCAGCGTGATGGGTTACTAAACTCCTGAGCTGGATTTTGAGGGCATGGGTTTGGGGCTGCTTCCCTCCAAGACCTCGACAGTCTTTAGGATGCAGACTAGCATGCCTATAACAAATAGTTTTTAAGACTAAATGCTTACAGATGAGGTACTGCTACCCCAACATTGGTGAGCAAGTCATAAGAAAGGAAAATCATCCCGTGTATTGCTGGGTTGATTTTTGTGAGGCCACTGAGGTAAAACAGTAACATTTCCTAAATACATGATACTGCTTTCAAGAAAGCTCCTGATGAACCCATGATTAGAGTGCAATTCTGTGTGAATGACAAGTAGATTTGACTGGGTTTAAGCATTTTTTCTAGGAAGGGGAGTAGGTAGTAGTGCTCTTCTTAAGCGAGATTAATGCAGTCCGGACAGAGTATGTTCTTTTATTCAAACACAATTTTGGGGGCTTTTCTTAACTTGTGCAGTTGTCCTGCAGACATCAATTTGTTGAATACAAAACAGACAAATATAACAAATGACAGCTGCCCAAACCTGCAGAACCTTCTCCTCTTCCTCTCGATTTTTCCTATCCTCCTCTTCCTTTTTCCGCTTTAGCTCCATCTCTGATTTCCTAGAGAGTTGAGACATATTATGACCAAACCCTGAACACATTCACAAAATATTTCATGCAAATATTTCCCCTTGTTGCCACATACAGTCTTCGTTCCTCTTCCTCTTGCTCGCGTTGTTGCTCTTCCTTCTCCCGCCGCTTCCTCTCTTTCTCCAAATCCTCCTCTATGCGCTTCAGCCTCTCAGATTCCTCCTCCTGCTGTTTCTTCTTCTGCATGGAGGACAGCAGCCGCTCTGAGCGTTTCACTAACACCTGGTACTCTGTGTCAATCTCTTTCCGGTTCATAACTGAACTCTGTTGGAGGCGAGAAGAGGTCAAAAGATGAAGATCAGTGATACTGTAGCTCACTGACATACAGTATATCTATGGCTGTGGTCACTTATCAGGTTTGGTTCAGTTAAAATTTATTCTCATGGGATTGCTCTGCTAGTGCGCTTCATTTACAGTAGCCAAATGTGAACGCTATTATTTGAACTGTGGTGCACACAAAGACTGATGTTGTCTCAGCCTGCTCGAACTCTTGGTTCATATTCATTCATCATTGATGACTTGGGGGCTCAAATGTATCTACCCCTAGCTAGGCCCCTAGTCATAATGGTAACCTGCCTAAAAGTTAATTGGACAGGAAATTGATAATAAAACAATTGCCTGTACAGTTACTGAATGTATTATGATGGCAAGAGTTTGATTGGAACAGATATTTTCATATTGTGAAATGCAGCCCTACTTTTATTTAGTAAATGAGAGAACATTACACAGTTGTGCTCATGTTTGATTACCAGTGCACAATTTGTAATGTGTAATTATGCTTTAATATCATTATATCCGTGAATAATAATAAAAAAAAAACACTTCAACAATACTATCGTTTATCGTGAATGTTTTTGAAAAAATATGTTGTTCTAAAAAAAAATGCTATCGTGGCATAATATACTGATAGAGAGAAAGAGCAATGGATAACAAAAATATTGTCCAAACAGTTTAAAAGAGAGTAACAACTGCAATAAAAATCTGTAATATAGCAGTACTGTGGAGCAAGAACCGTGATATAGCGGAGGATTACTGTATCTGTATTCTGTGATGATAAATTCCAGGAACTGATTGTTCCAGGACTGGAACTCATTGTTTCCATGACATGTGCATTCTGGGACTCATATAGTCTCAAGTGTAAAATGATATATATATTTTTAACCATTTCTATTGAAAAAGATTTAAGATTTTGAGACCGATATTGAGACCCACAAAAACTGCTATAAAAAAAAAAACCATAACGTTTTCAGAGGTAATAAAATTGGAATAATCTTTTTTTTTTTTTTTTTTTTTTTTTTTAGATGAAAGTTATCTCCAACTTTGAAATACTTTTAGTGACTGTATGACGTTTGTTTGGTGCCAAAAATAGGCTCCAGCACGCCTGTGACCCTAGTGAGCATAAGCGGTTCGGAAAATGAATGAATGCATTTTATCATGCAGCAACAAAGCGAATGAAATTTTTTTTTACTGACTGCCTGCAGTACTTGTCAATTAATGAGGGGAGGAGAGGTCAGTATATTGTGCAGATTCATTAGAGTGAGTCACTAACAGGAACACAAAGATGGGAGGTGACAAGGCCTTGTCCCCAATGTATGGAGAGGTGAATGACAGGCATTGCATCCCATAAATTATTCACTCAGCGACGCAGTGCTCAGAGCATTGTGAGTGTTGACGTTGGTCTGCTAATAGGCTAACGGAAGAATAAGGGGGTTGAGAGGCTGACTGTGATGACGCGGGGATAGGAAGGGTCAGGACTCAACATTGCGTCACTGTCAGCAAGGACGCCGCAGGCATCATCACCACTCACTTATTGTAGCTGCTAATGGTGCATGAGGAGCAACAGTTTGAAGAAAACCGGCACTTGCGGGGAATGCTCACTGAATGGGATGTTGATTGGTTGGTGATTTGCTGTACAGTTCTTGGCAGCTGCAATAAAAGTTGTGTTTATTGCCAAAGGGTGAACTGGGATTTCACTAATCAAGTTTGATCATATAAGGAACAGCCACACTAAATGACATTATTGAAGAAAGGCTTTCTTCCACATGAGCCGATTGAAAATATCGATTGAGAGAGAAAACATGAGGATTGGGCACTTGGCAAGGAAGACTTCTGTGTGCACAAGTGTAAACATATAACATTCATGAGTGTTGAAGCAAACTCAAAACAAAATAGTTAATGCACACCTCAATCCACTATATGGGGAACATCACATGACCAAATACCGTAAACAAGTTAGCGGACTTCCTGTGTATGCCTTGATAACTAGCATAACAATGGGATGATGACAGGATCGGTTGAACCCAAACTGGCTAAAATTTTGTTTTCTATATGGCTGGTGTCTTCAGACAAAAGTTAATTACATGCATATCATTTATTCATAAAAATATGATATATGTAAACACAAACAACACCTAAACGTGATATTGTCATCATTTGGTAGCTCTAGAAGACATTTTGTGTGAAGCAAATGACATTGTAGACATTTAAAGCTTCCATGGGTCCTTTGTTCCAGTCTCCTGCTATACGGTTCCGAGATTTGTCCGAGCCGGAAGAAGCGACCTGTTTTGCCGAATGTGGGATTTGGTTTCGCATATACCCAATGCTAAGCCTGAATAAAAAGTAGAGAATCTGACTGATGAAGACTGATAGCATACAGTAAGCAGCTTTACAGTCCCTATAAAAAGATCAGTCTTTATAACTGGACAATAATCGTTGTATGCCATAAGAAGGAAGGGCATATTCATGATGACTCACCTTTATCATGGATAACAGAGAGTCTATGCTGGTTGCCAGCACCTGGACCTGCTTGGCCATCTCCTGTTTGCCCTCCTTCAGCCCACTGACCACCTCGTTGAAGCGCTCTATGTGCTTCTTCAGGTTTTTCACCTTTACCATACCATCGATGCTATAATGACATATAACCAGATTTTCTGAATGGCTGCCTTTACCAGCTTTTTAAAATAGAACCAAATAAAGAGAACAGTGGGATTCTTTTATAAAGGCAAAGTAAGACATTCATTCTCAATGACATTCCAAAAAGACATTTTGGAGTACTGTGTAAAAAAACAAACATATACAATTTAATTATACAGTATGAGGACCCACTCAACTTGCACGGCAATAATTTGTGCAATTTGTTGAAAATCTATTACAATGGTGAGATTGGACATGACTTTCCTTTGGCATTATGCCTTTAGTATTGAAGTTCAGGATTATTTATCTATTTATAAACTTTGTCGCTGACCAATGGAAATCATGTCCAAATTTGTTAATGTTAAAAATGTTCCATGTACAGTTAATACAAGTTTAATAATGGTGTCAGTTTGCAACCAGAATGAATTATTTAAATTTTTAATATTTATAGTATATGGGAAACCCGGTTTTGAAATCCCAACAAAGCGGAGGTGACCAGAGTCTGTACCAGTGTCTGGTTTTAGGACCTTAGAGGTTCCACGGTACATTATTTATTACAGTATACTCCATTTTATTTATTTATTTTTTAAATTTCAAGTTCTATGAAGGGACCTGGCCCAGTAAAAATGTCTTTGCTTTGTAAAACCGCTGTGTTTCTGCTCAGCCTATGACAATAAAGTGACAATAGTGAGTCTTGAATTACTAAAGTGGGTATACCGAGGGGGAGACTCACCGTGGCTTGTGCTTCCGCTTACATAACCACATGCGCACCGTCTTCTGAATCTTAATGCATGCCAAAGCTCTGTAGCTCATCTTGTTCTTGACTGGCGACAGTGGAAAAAGAGAAACACAATAGATTTGTAACCTAAGCAAAAATGTTCTATCACAGAGAAATCTGACACCATCATACATGCTGTAATGGGATTCAGCATTAACGCCCCTAAAAGCATATCTAACCCCTGTGGGAAATCACATTTTTCTTACACACTCACACACGCATGGGCGCACGCGCACACACACAAAATAAAATAAATGACTACTGAAATACAATACAGTACTTATATGGTCTGTTACTGCAGGAAGTCCCTCATCAAGCAGGCAATTTTCTTCCATAATTTAATTGAATGCTTTCAAAACAAAGAGCAGAATGTTTGCTGTAAAATAGTAGGATTCCACAAGCAAGCACAGTATCAAGTGCTGCAGTGCTGACTGCTTTGAGAGTAAAATTTAAAATTGCTTCAAGCTACTTTCCACATTACGAATAAATTCAAGGGTGTGAAGTATGACTTTAGTAACGCCATCAGGGCACTATAATTTACTGGAGGGGAGTGACTATGCTGCAGATTTGTGACACTTGTGTAGGAGACATTATGTGTGGTCGACTGGACCCACGTTTGATCACTGACAGGCTACACCACTGGACCTTCTTCCAACGGCTGCACACCAGCCACTTGTTGACTTTCTTCAAAAGCTCTGCCAGGTGGTCAGGATCTGACTTCATGATCTGGTCAAACTCAGCAAACTGAGAACACACAATCAACAATTACTTTAATTGGGCCATTTTAGGGCATATTTGTGTTTTACAGGACATCAGCTTTTTCGGTTACCTTTCCCGGGCGGAAGAACACTCTGGTCAACCCGAATTTAAAGTCATTGTCATTCAGTCCAAACGCTTTGAACAAAGCCTACAGAACAACATATACATAATAGTAAACATCGAAATACTGTCCATCTTAATCACTTGTGTTATCTAAATATAACTGGGCATCACTGAGGGAGAAAGTATTGCACCTTGCAGAAAAGTCGTGGGTTCAGTCGCGTAAGCTTATCAGGCATGTACTGTTTATACATGGTGTAAAGCTCATGGAAGGGGGCTCTGGAGGGGAACCCGCCCTGCATCAGGTCTAGCACAGACACCATTCCTGAGTGAAATAAAAACATCTTGAAATGCAGTAGGCTAAAAAACAGGCGGATGATGACCTGACAAAAACAATGCACTAAAACTTAGTAGTATTTCATGTTCAAGTGTTTACTCCACAAGATTGAGTTTTATTTATTTTACATTCATTTTGGGGAATTTTGTTATTTTTCTAGCTTATATTTTATTTTGTATTCATTTTAAAATATTTTTAAATATATTATTTTAAGGATTTTGTATGTCCCTCACATCTCTGTCTACCTATCAGCTTTCTGCCACTCTCCAGCGCTCTTACCTATGTCTTGTTTTGTAATTAGTCTAAGTATTAGCTGCCACTCTTTCACAATAATTTTCCATTCAAAACATGATTTTTATTTGGCTGATTCATTTCTCGTCGATTGTTCCTACTGTTTTTACGCTTGCTTCAAGCCTGACAATTCTTGCTTTTTGGAGTCTTTTGTTAAAAAGAGTCAATCTGCATCCTTTTGACTATTAATTGATTTATAAAATACATTTTGACTGTTCGTTTAAGTCTAGCTGATTACATTCCAACACAACAGTAGGCACTATACTATCAGACAGCCGTAAAAACATGTTACCTGAGCACTGCAGCTGTGAGAGAATGAGAGCTCCTTCAAAGTGGTGGCTGACCATTTTCAGGTTGGGTTTGACACAGCGGATAAAACTGGAGCCCTGCACGGAAAGAGGGCAACCATTAGAAAATGCATCTGCCAGTAGAAGTTTTGATTTGAGTCTACAATGCCATGGTGATTATAACTCACAGTGCTACGAAGCTTTTCCAGCAGTAAGTTGAGCTGCGTCTGCGAACAAAAGTAGACAAGGACTCATAATTCTTTTGTTTGAGGAATGTGATATGAAGTTGAGCCGGCCACATAGGTTGTGGGCGCCACACATCCTCTGCAACACTCTTGGGCCACCAGCACCTTATTGAACGGCATTGTCTTTGTGCGAGAGTCCGTGTTTGGTGCATTAGTGATGAAAGCCCTGCGGCATTCGCAGCAGTGATAAAGTCTGTTGAAAAACACATCGCGTAGTTTGTACCTGACGGAGGGAGTGGGGGTGGGGGTGGGGGAGATGACTGGGGGGGTCAGACTCCCTCTTTTTGAAACAAACAGATGACGTGAACACTGTGTGCTTTTGGTTCAATAAACACTCTTTTGTGAGTGTCTCATTTCAGGTGTTTTTTTCCAACCTTCTTTTCAATTTTCCCATCACTGCTCTGTAATACCTGAAGCTGACTTAATTCAGCTGTATTCTCTCACAAAGAGGCTGAGATGTCTAGAAATTAGAAGAAGTATACTCCACTGAAGAAGGGAGAGGAAAAAGTATCTAGAAAAGGAGAATAAAGTGGAAGCTCTAAAGTCGAATACAATCTATTCTATCACCCTGATTGTTACTTTTCTAAATAATGTAAAGTAACCTAATTAATCCCAGACTCTCTATCTCCATCGTAAAACAATAATTGACTATATTTACAGAGAAGTAAACCACAGTATATCCATCTAGAGCTTGTCCTCATTAGGTTCTCGGAATAGCTGGACCCTGGACTAGTTCAGCCAATCGCAGGGCTCATACAGTATTAATAATATTTTTTTTTTTTAAATCAATAAAAATAAAATCATTCACACTCACATTTACACCTACGTACCATTTAGAGTCTTCCATGAACCTAAAATGTATGTTTATGGAATGCGGGATGAAGCAGGAGGACCCGGAGAAAAGCCAACTTCTGAATGGCTTAATAAAAAACTAAATGAATAAAATAAATAAATAAATAAAAATTTGGAGGTTAACACAATTCAGTTCTATCAATTATTCATGAATATTCAGATTCATCATTCCGATTTCTTTTATACCTATTCATCTTTTGATAATATTAATCGCTTAACAGGAGGAGCTTGTTTACTTCCTTGTGTGTTTAATATGACAAACTCTGGGGCCTCTCTGACCTTGAATTTGTTTCCAACGCTGATGAAGCTGAGTTTTCCCGCCTTGTGTTTGGAGTCCTTGTTAAACGTGGAGGTCTCAAACAGCTGTCGAACAAAGTTGTCCTTAGATTCGCAAACTAAGCTCTCCAAGGACATGTGGAGGGCGTCATTGTTCTTCTCCACAAAACGAGTCTGTTGACACAAACACAATCAGTATTTGACTTTCCGTTAAAAAAAATGCAATAAGTCGCAGATATAAAGCAGCTTCTAGTGCTATCTGTCAATACACACAGCTGACATCAATACACACAGCTGACATCAACTTTATTCATATTAACTTTCTTATAGAGTCATTGATGCGAAAATGACAAATGTGTTTTAAAATGAGAAGCTGGATCCAGATTTGACACCCATTTAGAATCTGCTGTAATATTTCATCAACAACTCCGAACTGCATTGCTCCGTTAATTTTCCACTGTAGTTTGCACTGCTTGCTGTCGTCACTGTATAACGCATGCTTGCATATTTAAGATGGCAACACTACTCCATATATTAGAGACTGTGGGACAAATTACCGTTTCATAGCAGACAGCTCCAGCAAAGTGCCTGATGATAAAGCCTTCATCATCCCGGAGATTCCGATGAATAGTCAGTTTTGACTTCCTAGGAACCTGAGAGGCAGAGCAAGAGACATCAAATCTGCTATATTGACAGTGTTGAACCACAAATGTAATGATTTCACTCTTGACTTATCCATCACTGTCTATGCAGTAGAACATTGTTTATCAACTGCATGCTGCAACAGTATTGATTGAGGAAGGCTGGTTTGGCTCAGCGGAGTTGGACTGAAAAACGACAAAGATGCCATCCGTTATATAGCGCCGTAGTGAGTATAATCTTTAAAAAAGTGTAATTTGCATTAATTTGACTGCTTGGCTGCTTGCATAAATCAAGTTGTCTTGCACATGTACTACAAGGTACACTTAAAGTGCATTACCATACATGTATATAATTATCCATTACATCTCGGCTTTATAAGAGGACTTGCATAATTAGTACTTGTAAAAAGGTAGCACATTTGGCTTGGCTCAGATAGTGGAGTGGTTGTCTCTCCAACTGAAGGTTGTTGCTTTGATCCCTGAGAAAGATATCGAGCCCTCAGATGTTCCCTCCATGGCAACATATGCCACCATCAATATTCAGTTGGTGAACGAGGTGACATTAAAAGTGTTTCAAGCACCTTGAAGGCAGAAAAGCACTAGAAAACTGAAGCCAATTTCCCAGGCAATGAACCATATTTGGTCATTTAAGTAGGGATTCAAAATTGACCCTTTTGGACAAAATTTAACACATAGAAATGCATGATTTCTCCTAGCCGAAAAAAAAAAATTGACAATAAAATAGGGGGCGTTTACTTACTGCAGAGAGGACCAAGCGTCTATTATGGGTAAGCCCTTTACTTGTACATATTGTTATCATAATGTTTTAAATGTCTTACGGTAGTAATATTCTTTCAACATATAAGAATGATGTTGAGTTCAGTTGCTATGGCCGTGGCATAATATGAGGGACCGTTAGGGACATAATTCAGGATTAGCTCTCACACTCTCATACGCATGGCAAAGTCTTGCTCTCACAAACACTAGTCAAACGCGCTCTCAGGAGCATGTCACTTGCGATCACGCACACGTCAGTGGCGCTCGCATGTCACTGACACTCACGTGCGCATGTCGTTGACGCTCGCACGCATGTCAATCACATTCACACGCAGGTCGATTATGCTCACACTCGAATAGTGTAAATCTGAATTAAGTTAGGTAGTTCAGGTGAAAAGGTGAAACTCATTATAGAGATGCACTGCAAACACTCAGTGTTAAATATTTCATATTTAAAATATTTATGTATAATTTGGATGATTATAGCAGATAGCAAACAAAAACCCCAAATTCCCCATCGCTTGAAACTAAAATATAACGTGGAAATAAATAAATAATTAACTCAAGAAATAAAGTGATTTTTAACATAGAAATTAGGCAGGAATTTGCCCTCTGAAAAGTATGCCAGTGTTTCATGAATCTATGAGTACTCGGGGGGAAAAAAAGACTTTTTGACCATACTCTAATCTATTGAGATGTACCTACAGTATATAAAACAAAATCATGAAATATTTGACTGTGAGTGTGTGTAGTCTCTAGTGCATCTCTATTACACGAGTTTCACTTTTTGAATTAAACTTCCTAACAATATAATGCTTTTGGCACTAATATAATTTATAGAGATGTACCTGTATTTAATTATTTCTTTGATTAGGACAATCCACATTAATGAACACATCAGAAAAGATCAATAGATAGATAGATAGATAGATATATTTGTATTATATATATACAATATATATATATATATATATATATATATATATATATATATATTGTATATATATAATACAAATATATATATATATATATATATATATATATATTATATATATAAATATTTCACTCTGAGTGTGTGCAGTACATCTCTATAATATCTGGGTGACTGGTTAGAGCGTCAGCCTCACAGTTCTGAGGACCTGGGTTCAATCCCCGGCCCCGCCTGTCTGGAGTTTGCATTTTCTCATGTGCGAATGGTTGTTTGTTTGTATGTGCCCTGCGATTGGCTAGCAACCAGTTCAGGGTGTACCCCGCCTCCTGCCCGATGAGCTCCAGCACGCCCGCGACCCTAGTGAGGAGAAGTGGCTCAGAAAATGGATGGATGGATGAATTGAACTACCTAACTAATTTAAGATTTACACTATTCGCGTGTGAGCATAATCGACGTGCGCGTGAACGTGTTTGACATGCCTGCGTGAGTGTCAGTGACATGAACGCGTGAGCGCCAGTGACGTGCCTGCGTGACCGCCAGTGACGTGCGTGTGAATGTGATTGATGCGCATGCTTGGGCGTCAGTGACATGCGCACGTGAATGTCAGAAACATGCTCGCGTGAGCGCCAGTGACATGCTCCTGTGCGCGCATTTCAATAGTGTTTATGAGAGCTAGACTTTTAGTCTTGCATATGGGTGTTTGACAGTGTTTGTAAGAGCGTTTTATAAGTGCTCATGAGCACATTTGACTTGTGATAATGAGAGCCTTTCAGTAGTTTGTGTGTGTGAGAGCATTTGAATAGTAGGTGTGAGAGCTAATTCTGAATAATGTCCCTAACGGCCCCTCATATATTCTTACGCGGCTGCACAAAAATTGCACTCTGTTCTTAACCTCGAAACGTTTTACGTATGTCGGTACCATAGTAACCCTTGGACCCTCTGTACTGTTTATTACAACATGTTAAGTGAAACTGGTGTTTAAGAAAAAAAAATTACTATATGGAGATAAAGCAGTGCAACAACAAGAGTTTAGGCAAACTGGACAGAGGCAGACTTGGAGAACCTAATCTGAATGTTGTAATCTGAAGGAACAACGGCAAAGGCAAAAGATGTTTCCTCACAACATAATAGCATCTCTACTACGCATGCATCTCATTTAAAAACTCTGAGTGGCAGCCGGTAAAACGCCACACTTTTCAGTTAATCTGAGAGACTGTTTACGTGTCTGGGAAGGTGCTGTTTTGGTTATCAACAGATTATCTTTTCATCGATATATGGTTACCTTTTTTAAAGATAATATTTCAATGAGTTCCTTTTAAAGAAGAAGAATTCAATCTAACAGGATTTCAAGCTTGCAAAGAGATGGCTGAGACAAACGAGAGCAGCAAAAGCAGAGAAAGGCAGGGAGTAAGAGTGTGCGCGTCAGTCATGTAACTGCTGTAGCACACAGGTCTGGTAATATTGATCGTAAAGATGAAACCAATGTGGAGGCGATCTCACCGCCCACACAATGGCAGAGAATGACAATAGAAGACAACTAGACGCGTGTCTTCGTGTGTCTGAGTGTTGAGGCGCAAGGAGTTAAGATGTGGAACCGTAAGTCTGAAGTGGTCTTTATGCTTGCTGTGGACAGCCAGTGCAAAGTGTTGGTCGCTGGGTTGAGGAAGACGGTTGTCTTCATCCAGAATGTCCAGAATGCCCACGAGTTTTGCTTCAACGAGATCTGGAAACGAATGCCGATCTATTAGCAACAAGAATCCTGTAACATTTATTAGAAATGTCCACTCTGCGTGACTACTCAAAGCACAAAATGTGCTCATCAGGATGCTAATTTAGTATCATGGCTGAATTATTCATATGGCATGCTGTGTTATATATATATCATCTAATAGCCAAGGACCTCCCAGAAAAATTTGCATGAACAAGCACCTGTGCATGAATCCTGAAGACTGATGAGTGAATTAATACGCGGCCCAAATGGTCATTTGCAAGTCATAAATGTTATTCATGGCTGTCAGTTAACCTCACACCTGAATAATCACAGCCTTTGAAATACAAAATCAAAATGCTTCACCTTGATACACGGACAACTTCATCTAATTAATTCTGGAATTTATTTGACATGTAGGACAACAAGAAACAAGATTGTATAATTTCTCCCGCCTTCATTTGCCACTAAAAAATCCACAAAAGCCACAAAGATTCATTATATGGCCTCCCTTGAGACACACATTTCTTGGATAATGAGAAATCTGTGCTTTTGTAGCAGTGACAGGTACACTTTTGCCACTCTGACAGAAGTCTGAGCAAGAAAAATGGTCTAAATGAAACCCACGTGGGCGAACTCATGTCATACTTTAAGCATCCTTGGTACTGTGGTGTGTGTGGCTCTAATGTTGGCTCTCCAGGCAGTTTATGCACAAAGACTATCTGTCTGTGCATTCTTGCAGAATTTGCATATCTCAGCCCTCATAAGCATACCTTCAACTTAATAGTGTCCCCGAGTGGCTTGTTTTAATGTCAGAAGACCACCAAAGGTAAAAATACATGGTTAGTGCACTTAGTCCTGTATGCATGACTGTGAGTTATGATATTAAAAAAAGCAGCACTGCCCCAGACCAGAGGGTGTGGTCCCTTGTTGAAAATCACTAGCAGGGGAATGTATGCATGCAGAATAAGATAACAGTGAACCCTCAAAAGTGACTTTTGGATTAAATGTATTGTTACTCTAATCTAATATTTACGTACTGTATAATCTATGGGATAAGGTCACTTTCTATTGTTCTGTATTGGTTTACTTTTACTAACGAGAGCATGTGTTCCCTTTTCAGTTAATATAATTTGAATACCTATTTAAAATTTAAATGCCGTTACTTCTTCAGTTTATTTATTTACATATCTATATAACTGTAGGTGTAATCCGGAAAAGTATTGGATGGGTGAAAGAATAATCAGGCAAAACCAATAAGGTCCTTTCTCTCACATAAAGCAACAATCCATAGTAGTTTACGAGAATCTTGTTTAAATATTGTGACACCAATTGAGAACTAAACCTTTTACCTCAGCTCCCCAAGCCATTTGGTATATACATTAAATGTAATTCTTAAAAAAGTAGTATTAACGGGCACACTGGGAGGATATAAAATAATAATGGATATGATGAATGAAGAATGAATGAGAATGAAGTCAAAATATTACGAGAAAAAAAAGTGTATTTTCTGAGAGAGAAAAAGTTGTAATATTACAAGAATAAATTCAGAATATTAATAGGAAATTAATAAGGAAACGGTTGGAATACTGCAAACCCAAATGTGTAGCTATGTTAACAAGTAACACTTTAGTATGTTTTGTCATAACACCATCATTGGTGGTTGAATGTGATTGTATAAATGTTTGTGTGTATTCGTGAGAAAGGACTACACACACTGAAATCTTCTGTTAGGTCTGTCCATCAACCAGGAGTGTTTTTAAAAATATATATTTAACAATATTACCCATTATTAATACTGAACTGTATGAATATGGTCATAGTGGCAGCTGGGCTCAGACTGTTATGTTTAGGCTTGTGTGGGGATATTGACATTCACTTGTTAAAAATTAAAAATGTTACTAGTATAAGATTACATTATTGTTTTAGCACTTTTATAATGGTAAACATTTTCTAGACATTTGACATTTATTTCTTTTACGTGTGATCCTAATACAGTTAAATATATAGGATTTTGGTTTTGAGCTCCCAAAGTCAAAATTGATTATGAATTGTTAGTAGCTCATATATAAATACGTAATCGGTACGAAAAAAAATAAATATATCGAGCACCGTCACATTGTGATGACAACAGTAATCATTATATAACAGCTATCATTTAAATATAGTTCCTTTGCGCAGCGTCCCTGTTGTTCACATAGAATGAAAGTGAACCTACCAATACAGTCCTGGTTGTCAACATAATGCACTTCGTTCACTCCCAGTCCTTCCCTTTGATAGAGCTCTTGTTCCTGCACAAAAAGTCCAAAAGTAGTCCGAAATCTATATCATAAATCGGTGAAAGTCCCTGAAGTAACTTCCAAACTGTACTCCTTTAATTGGAGTCCTTAGAAGAAAATAACATTAAGAGATTACAGGAGAGAAACAAGTCTCAAGTCTCTCATCACATCTATTAGCATTAGAATTAGCATTCTAATTTCGTCTGGAACACGAGACAAATACAGAACAGAAGGGAAGCTGTCATCCACCGTGTCCTGCTGCATTTAAAGAGTAAATAAGTTGTGAGTTTGAGACATGACAGAGAAGGTTTCTGAGGACGACTAAAACATGCTGCCTATTTACCTCTTTCAGGATGCGCTCATTGAAGAACTGCTGTAATTTCTCATTGCAGTAATTGATGCAGAACTGCTCAAAGCTGTTGTGTTCAAAGTACTCTGAGAAAATGAAATATTACAGTATGAAAGAACTTAAATTCTTTAAAGATTAATACGGACACATGTCACATTTACCTGCATTTCATGAGATTATACTTACCCTGGTCGTCGAGTATACACATTCTAATGTATTTAATAATGAGACATGACACACAGAGTTCCCTTATGAGAATTAATTCTAAACAAAGAACTGTACAGTGGATTCCCTCCCAAGGATTTTGATATTCAGGATTAACGCCACAAAAGTGTTTGGCTTTTTATTTAGTTTTTTTTCCGAGTTTGATATGACGTTAGCACAGGAGGGCACTAGTGAAAGCAAAGGGGAACAATTTAATGATCCTGAACACGGAACCAGAAGTGCACCTTTTACTGAAGCAAAGGAAAGTGCCTCGCTTCCCAGTACAATAGGAGCAATACAATTCGATCAAACACTGCAATTCTACCAAGCAGATGCTCTCATAAATGCACTGATACACCACACAACACTAACTATCCATGCACTTTCAATTAACACTACAAAAACAAGAAGACCTGATATAATATGCCACTAAGCGCAAACATCTTCCCATTCCCTCATCATTACATTTCTGTCAGGGGTCTTCAAAGTGTGAGTACTTTAACTTGATTTTTAGTTGAATTATACCGAGGTAAAATATTTGTTATGCTTGAACAACATCTAGAAATGCTAAAGTGTTACTTAAAATGCTGCCTGCAGCGTTGATGAAGTTTTATGATTGTGACAGTTTAATACACTTTTACATTATTTCCTATGGGAAATTTGTATTGAAATTAGAAGCTCTTGGAAGTCAACCTTGCATCACGGAAAATATTTGGAGGTTCCACTGAACTACAAAGCTGTTTAAAGTAATTTGGAAGAAGCATTTAGTCACTCTTTATTTAATTGAGGATATTTACCAAAGCCAGCGATGTCCAGCACCCCGATGAAGCTTGAGGAGGACTTGAAAGGGAAACACTGGTTCACTCGTTTGACCACATGATCAAAGAGGCGGCTGTACACCGCCTTGGCAAGGGCATCGCGGGCATTGTTAGCTTGTTCCACCTTTAGAGGCACCCTAGAGGGGCACATGCTATGGTAAGACAGGCAGCCTAGAAGTGGGACAGCCATCTCTCCACTTAACTACTTTTCGATAGAAAGTTAGAAACCTTTTTTTTATTTCCAACAAAACTTTGTGTTGCCAGTTGTTGTCGTCTCTTCAGCTGTTTTTTTTGCGTAGCAGTCAAGTTTCAAGTCAAATTTCTTAGCCAAAGATGAATGGAAAGTGCAGTGTGAACCTTGAACTTCACTTGACTTTCATCTGGCATTTAAAACATTTTTTTAAAATTCATTATTTATCAGGGTTGATGGCGAGGACAAAGCGCAGGCCCACAGTGACAGAGTTCAACTTGGATATTCCAGCTGGGAGAACTGGGGAAATTTAATATTAATATATGTGCCTTTTAGCCATCGGTTCTCTGTTTAAAAAAAAAAAAAAAAAAGGTCTGAGTCTGCCAATCATTCACTTTCTCCATTTTGTAACAGTGCCATTTAAATGTCGCAGGTCGTATAAAACACATCCGATGTTAGAGAGATCTGACGAGCATTCTTATCCATGGCAATGTTTCACATCCCCCCTGGAGAGAGACTCAGGCATAAGTGATACAATAACAGCGTCCACAGCTTTATGCTGCAGTCAAACACCCCAAGGCAGAGTGAATCAGTTTGGGCCTTTATGACAAAGGCAGGCCCCACCTCCCTCGTCCAGACAGTGGAGGCCTTTTTTGTATGATGTTGAAGCCACACTTGCCTTTCTCCTCAGATATCAGATGCATTATTCATATTGGAGAAACACTTCCAGGCCAGGCCAGCATCTGGCTGTCTTCAAATATTAATTGACCAAGCCCGGTCCGATCATTCAAACACCACATCCCCACTACATGTACATGGGAGCAATGTCAGTATGGACTGTTACGTATTCTGTACCGAATAAGTGATATATGGACAAAATACAATAAGCAAGACATCTAAAGCAGGATCCACTATTTTAGTTTTATGAGTACTTGGGCGCTTAAGGAATGTCTGAAACTCAAAAAGGATATTATCAATACAACAGATGCAATCAATCTTTTGTCAATACTTAAAAGCATTTAAGAAAAAACCTCTAACTCCTCTACTTATTTCATGAATTTACAATTCTTTCAAATAATTTTTGGCTCTATAATGGCCTTTCTGCCTAAAGCAAATTCATACATCAAGTGGCAGACCACAATGCGTCAGGTCTTACTTGATAACCGTTCCTTTGGCGCCCCCTGCCGTCGTGAGCATCACCCTCGTTGTGAGGCTGACCTTCAAATCATCCTGGTCCAGACCCAGCAGATCGGCGCAATACTCCAGAGTCAGTCTGGATTGATTCTTCAGAACGCAGCCCCCTGGAAGATACGGACAAATACACCAACTTTAATACAAAATAATCAAATTACTGTTTGGTCCTACTTGGTTCATTCCTCAAATGGGTTAGATGAAACTCAATTTCAATGTAAACATCTAATATAAAAATAAATGTAAAAAATGTAAATTAAAATCAAGTTACATTTTATTGAAATATAAATGTATACATCTAAACTAAAATAAAAGCAAGATATAAATGAATAAAACTAACACATTTAAATCAAAATGTCTAAAACTGAATAACATTTTAAAATATATATTTATATGTAAATATAAAAATGATTAATTGAAAATAAAACCAAATAAAATGTTAATTAATTTAAAAACAAATTCTTTAACCCAATCTGTACAACCTGAGCTACTTCCCGTTTCCTCAAAGTCAATATTGCCGAGGTGCAGAACGCCAGCAACCACCCTAAACAGGTCCAGCTTCTCTGTGTCATCCAGACCAATCTTTTTCATAGCCACACACATCCTATTAAAGTCACCCTGGTCATCGAGAAGAGGGTCCTTCAGTGCGCCCACATTCACATGCTGCACACAGAAGTAGAGGAGAAAGTGATTATGAAAATAAAGCGTGTGACGGGCTCTATACTTCAATGCTTTCATCAGCAGACCGCATCCCAAAGATAAACAGCACACACCAAACACACTCCTTCCAAATGGACTTACTGCTACCTACCTAAGCTTATTATAGTTCATGCATAAATAATGAGAGAAGAGGCATGCACTGTGAAATGTGATGGCTTCATCACACAATCACAATTAACAAGGTCTGCTCCACAAGGACTGTATTGTTAAGTACCCTATAACCCCTAAGGAATCAAAGTTGCATATCTATACTATGCTAAATTTAAAATTTCAACACAACAAAACCAGAAAAAGTAGAAAAGACACCACCCGGCATGCAATTCTTCACATCTGCAGTACAAAAAACAGCATGGGAAAAACTTAAGTCTCACAAAAAAAGTAAATAAATCAATAATTAAAAAATAATAATAATTCACATTCAAAAAGACATCACCTTGTCGTCCTTTACATCACAAATACGATGCGGGATAGACAAATACTCAATTGGCAGACCTTATAAAAAAATGCACTTAAGACAACATGTTACAACATGGAAATTGTGCAAAATAATGAGGTGAAGAATAATGGTTATGAAAACAAACCACATCCAGTCCGACATTGACCAATAGAGCATAGGGATGGGCATTTGACTAACGGTCTTTGATTGACTTTAGGGAAAATGAACCATCAATCCATTTAAATTTTTGATGACAATGGGATGGGAAACTCTTTCTCTGAATTTCTTTATCTCCTGGTTCCATGCCATTGTTGTATGGAACATAATAATTCTGCATGGTGTTCTTAGGCCATAGTTCTTTCTGGATGTAGCTCAACTTTCCATAACTAATGTTACTTTGGTCTTTTTTGACAGAAAACGTGCTGATTCGGAGTCAAGAGTGCATCTGCTAATTACACATAAGTATTGTACTCCATTCTCAAGGCGCCATGAATCCAACAATTCCACACATAATTCAACAAGATCAATTAATCGATAAGCAATGCCCATCTCTAACAGAGCGTAATAGGTATTACTCATTTCACATTTGACAAGACATTAGGAATGGAATGTTTCTTTGTTTACCACTATTTCACTATATAATACAACTCCATCATGAAATAAAGTACTCCCTTGACTTACTCGTGGAGTGCAACATACTGTGTTACACTTATATATTCAATAGTTTCAAGATATTCGTTTCCGCGTGTCCTCCACGCTTCAATTATATCAATAAATATTGAGCAAACATACTTTGCATTTTAGCCTTTGCTGCTGATATTGTGCTCTCAGCATGCCCCGCTTTCTTACCATTGACGGGAAAACGATTTACCCCATTGGAAAGGATAGCAGGCTTTTTTGTTTTGTTTTTTTGCAAGGTGAATACATGCAAGCAGTGAAAATTACTTTACCTCAGGACTCTTGCGGTTCTGCATGATTTGCTTATCAGAATTTGTGCTGGCAAAATATCTGGTGCAGCCTCGGTTCAAATACTGCAACGTAGAAAGAAAACAAATTCAAATATTCTAATACAATTATCTGTACATAATTAGCAGCACGGTTGATGACTGGTTAGAGCGTCTGCCTCATAGTTCTGAGGACCGGGGTTCGTTCCCCGGCCCCGCCTGTGTGGAGTTTGCATGTTCTCTCCGTGCCTGCGTGGGTTTTCTCCGGGCACTCCGGTGTCCTCCCACATCCCAAAAACATGCATGGTAAGTTAATTGAAGACTCTAAATTGCCCATAGGTGTGAATGTGAGTGCGAATGGTCGCTTGTTTATATGTACCCTGCGATTGGCTGGCAACCAGTTCAGGGTGTACCCCGCCAACTCCCCGATTATTGCTGGGATGGGCTCCGGTACTCCCGCGATCCTTGTGAGGATAAGCGGCTCAGAAAATGGATGGATGGATGTTCATAATTAAATCTCAATTTAGCATGAACACATTTCACCCATGTGGGAAAACCTGAGGCAGACATTCCTATTGATTGTCACCATGTGAAAGATTTACTCTCATCTGTAGATATTGCCTCTCACAGTTGACTGGAGGATGATAATATGAATTGCCTCTGTTGATGTTGCTGCCACTTAGGGACCTGATTTAATGACAAATATCTAAATCAAGAGAAGTAGCTGCTTGTTGGTGTTATTTTAGCAACCAAATGAACATGTTGTGGCTGGGATGAGCATGTTTAATATGATCTATTGAGTATGCACCCCTTGAGCTGATTATTGCTCTAAATATATTTAATTCACAAATCATCTTTTAATTCTAAATTAGGAAGATTTGGAATTAGAGAGAACTGAATGAAGATTGACATAGTTGTCACAGTGGTGTTATGTACCTGTGCCTCACAGTGGAGAGTTTCTGGGCTAGAATCTCGGCTTAAACTCAACTGTTTGCATGTTCTCCACATGGTGATGTATTTTTTCTTCTTCTTCTCTGAGTACTCCAGTTTCCTAGGTTAACTGGTTAACTGAAAACTCTCAACTTTCCATCGTTGTAAATGTGCTATATAACGTGAGTGTGAATGGTTGTTTGTCTATATGTCTCCTGTAATTGGCTGGAGACCAGTCCAGGAAGTACCCCACTTCTAGCCCAAAGTCAGCTGGGTTAAACTCCAATGAGGACAAGCACAATAAAAAATGGATGGAGAGATTGGAAACAATATCACAAACATTTACCGCTCTGACATCTAGTGGCCTTTTACAGAATTGACTATTCACCTCCACTCCCTTTAAAATAACCTGTATACATAATTTGTAAATAAAAACTGTATGCATATCATCAACAAGGAGTCTTAGGGACTCAATGAAAAAATACTTATGTGAATTTCAGAATGAATTCATAATTACCAAAACAAAAAGTACTTTTATAAGAATGATGTTTGTAGTATCCATTCATCCATTTTCTAAACTGCTTGTTCTCATTAGAGTCAGAGGTAACTGGAGCCTATGCCAGGTGACTTCCGGCAAGAGGCGGTCTTCAACGAACATAGCATGCATGTTTTTGCAATGTGGGAAGAAACTGGAGTAGCTGAGAAAACATCGTTAACAAGGGAGAAAACATCCGACGGATATTCAAACTCAGCTGATCGGACTGTGAGTGTATGCAGATATGCTCACCACTAGGTAACTGTGCTGCTCTAGTTGTAATATTATAAGAAAAATGTTTTAATTTTTGACAATAAAGTTGGAATTTTATGAGAATAAAGTCATATTTTTTTCTAGAAAAACATCTTGAGGAAAAAAAAAGTTGTAATATTATGAGGATAAAATAGCAATATTACGAATGAAGTTGTACTATGACCATGAACAGGATAATACGCACAAAACTGATAGCTAGATAAAGTTGTAATATTATTAAAAATTACATGAATAAAGTCCTCATTTTAAGAGAGAAAATGTTGCATATTGTGAAGAAAATGTTATTTCATGAGAATACAATTGTAATATTACAAGAAAAAGAGGTGACATTAAAAATATGACTTTATTTCACAACTTTAGGTAAGTTGTCAGCTCTAATACTCCACCATACATCTTAATGTAAGTATAAAGTGAGATCATCTTAATGCTAATGTTAGCAGTGAATGCTCAATGCACTAACTCTGAAGCCGTCTGGAGAGTTGAGGTGCAGTTTCTTTTTGATGTCCTCAGATGCTCCAGCACAAAGCCTGTAGAAAATGTGGTAGTTCCTCTCGTCGTTACTTTGCATGCAAATCCTTGACTTTTCCAGCAAATAATGGGAGACAAATCCACCTACAACTGCATTCTGGCAACATGAGAGGAAAACCATGCAGATTTAATTTTGTCTGCCTACACACAGAATAGCAGTCTGAGCAAAAGGATATCATCTTCTATCACCTTCTCATTGAAGTGGATTTCAACAAACTTCCCAAAGCGACTGCTGTTATTATTCCGGACTGTTTTAGCATTTCCGAATGCCTCCAAGAGGGGATTTGCTGAAGCGGGAAGAACACACTGTACGGTCAAGATCACACTGGCCATCTGTGGTACATTAAGCTCTTTGTGAATATATTTTTACCTTCGACAATTCTCTCATCAATATCTTGACCACTTCCATAAGTTGTAGTTAGATATCTACAGGACGGAGATGCAGTTAAGATGACAAAAACAAATGACAATGAAAAACAAAGAGATGAATGCAGATAGCATAGACAGGACACCACTTGCACTGTACATTATAGACAGTCAGCATGGAGTCTGATTGAACGGGTCAGAGGGCAAAATGCCTCTTCTCTTTAAGAATCATACCTGAGAACAAACTTGGTGTTTTCAGTTTTGCCAGCACCTGATTCACCAGAAACAATGATGGATTGACTCATCTTTAGTACCTTCATGTCCCTGTAGGCTTTGTCAGCTAAAGTAAGTGAGAAAAAAAATAAAAATGAATAAAAACATCACGTAAATAACTTTCTGTGCCAATAACAGCATACTCCTATGTGGTACAATTAGGCAATACATAATTTGGTGATTATTTAGTTTTGTGGCTTATTAATAACATTTCCATAAATAAACATCATGTTGTCATACCATTGACATAGCAAAAAAAAAAACACCCCAGACACAGAATATCGTGCCTGAACTCCACCTTTGAGGTGCTTAACTTTGGAAGTTCCACTGTTTAAAGCTAGATCCCTTACCTTGACCTTTGTTTTGAAGTACAGTTTTACAAATAAGTTATTGTGCTAATATTACTATAAAACAAAGTTACCGCAGCTTTTTTATTTGTGACTGCTCAAACACAAATTTTTAAAATAAATGTGGTACATTCATTATAGAATTTTTTAAAATTATATATATATATATATATATAAGGTGTGAGCGCTCACCTATTGCATAGACGTGAGGGGGCTGAGTCCCCAAAGACTTCCCCTGGTATGACTTGATGGCTTCAGGGCCGTACAGTTTGGGGATATCAGAGTAAGGATTGACAGCTATCAATATATTAGCCACATAAGTCTGTAAAAGAAACAATAAAAGGCAGATTAGAGCGGCCAAAACATAAATTATAGAATCTTTGTGAGACATCGATGTTAGAGAAACCACATTGACTTGCTTCCTTGCCTTTGCTTACATTTTTACCAGCTGTCCCTCATTTCTTAAGTGAGTGACTGGGATCGGTATACTGTTTGACAGTCACTCTGTCAACCTCAGCTGACTGCCCTTTCCTCTTTACCACCTGGACGTTTGCCCCCTTGGTTAATGATAGAAATCCTCTTTCTCCCTCTGCCTTCTAACCTGCAGTTTGCTTTTGTAATGGTAATGCGGGCAGCAGATGTGATGCCAAGGTGGCATATAATGTCAGTAAGTGTAAGAGCATAAAAAAAAAAACCATACATAAATATATTCCTTATTGTATCGGACTTTGACGTTGTTGAGGAGAGTGGCTTCATTCAAATACATCAGGGAGCCTAAAAAGACAAAAGAAATAATATGTTTAGCTGTATGACAACAGGAACAGAGCTGAACACAACACAGAGTTTAACTTACAGTTGTCCTCAACATGTTTGTTGACGTCATCTTCTGCTGGGAACACTTGGCTTAGCGGAGAAAGGAACGTCTGCAATAGGATGGGTATAATAATTTATTAATCAGTTGTTATAAGAATTCAGTCAATTGTGCAGACTTTATTATTATTATCCCAATTTTTATCGAGCCAAGGCACCCAATTAAAATGAGAAAAATCTCATGAGATACCACCAAACAAAGATGTCACAGTAACTATGAATATTGAAATAATAATGATCTTGTCGCGGCACAGTGGGCGACTGGTTAGAGCGTCTGCCTCACAGTTCTGAGGACTGGGGTTCAATCCCCGGCCTCACCTGTGTGGAGTTTGCATGTTCTCCCCGTGCCTGCGTGGGTTTTCTCTGGGCACTCCGGTTTCCACCCACATCCCAAAAACATGCATGGTAGGTTAATTGACAGCTCTAAATTGCCTGTAAGCGTGCATGTGTGTGCGAATGGTTGTTTGTTTATATCTGCCCTGTGATTGGCTGGCAACTAGTTCAGGGTGTACTCCGCCTCCTGCCCGATGATAGCTGGGATAGGCTCCAGCACTCCCGTGACCCTTGTGAGGATAAGCGGCTCAGAAAATGGATGGATGTATGGATGAGCTTGTCTCAATTTACTTACAAATTTACCAACTCATTCAATATTGAACACAGTTAATATTCTGTTGTTTGAATGGCAACAGGTGGATACACAGTTTTATTGGAACTTCTGCCATCTAACGGAAGAGCATTTAATTGTTCTCGCTGGCATAGATATATAAACAAAGATATGCTTGCAATAAATAATTTGTTTCAGACAAATTAAGTGAAACTTTATAATTACCCACAGCACCCCTGATGAAGAGAACGCCTGCCAACACACTACACTTAACAATCAGCACTTAAATTCTAGCAACAACAATAAAACACCACTAGGAAAGAGAGAGTCAGACTGTTAGGCAAAGGGTAAACAGTTTTTCACTTCAAATTTCATTATTTTGTGGTTAACTTTTCTTTAGACAAAGATGACCGTAAAAAATGTCAAAATGATACACAAAACATTGCCTGTACACTTATTTTATTGTAAAATGTTGACCTAGAACAAACAGTTTTTATTTCCATTATGTTATGACCCTGGGTAATTTGTGTGCTATTGTCTCTCCCTGTCCGAGGGTGGTGCTGCCACCTTTAGGCTGTCCTTCTGTTTCCCAGGTGCAAAATTATTTTAAAATTAGAACTGTGTCACGTAAAGACCATGTTCAACTTTGGATGATGCACTGTAATCAGTTAATTGATGAGGATTATTTCCCCATAATCAATCAAGGAAATCTGGATGAAAACAATATCCATCTCTTGTTTGAAACACAGATAATACGTATATTTGTCTTAAAGAAATTATCAAAAGTCGATAGAGCGTATTATACATAGCTATAAGGAAAATGTTTTTTTGCCACATTGGATAAACGTATGCCGGTAACCTAAGTGGTTGTAAAAAAAAGTGTATTTTCATTCATATGATATATAATGTCCAACGTTATAAATGTATATATAATATGGTAATTTTTCCAAAATTCAATCTGACACCCTAACTCTTCTCTGAGTGTGCACGTGTTCCACACATTCCAACAACATTTTGAGTTTCCTAACGGTCCAGAGTGTAGAAGGAGGATATTTCCAAATGCACCGCAAGAATCATGACCATAGCAGACGACACCATGTTGCCGTTTCCCGGCATTGGATTTAGCTTCTTTGGCTGTTAAAAAATTGTTGAGTTAAAGAACAACAAGTTACTCTGCTGCTTTTAAGAAGAAAGCTATCACTGTTGCCGAGTCAGAAGGGAACCGTGAAGTAGCTCGGCCGTTCGAAACTAATGCAGGAAATCCAAGGAGAAGCTCCTACCCGGTAAGGTACCACTTTTCAAATTATTTTTAACAAACTAGTTGTTTCTTTATTGTTGTGTGTTGCTTTGAGGGGTTGTTGGAGCATGATGTGTTCTGTTGGGCTTAGCGCTGTTATTTATGAGTGGTTTTGAACGTATCCCACTGCTTGGTGTGTGGGAATGGGGGAGGAGAGAGAGAGAGAGAGAGAGAGAGACTGGCGGAGCGAGCAAGCTAACTGTCACGTTCTGCAAGGTTTGTTCTGTTGTGTCTGGTGTAGGCTATGGCCCACAGTAGCTGTTGTTTCACAATAAACCCCAAGATAAATGGAATAGTGTCTCCCGTGGTCATTAAAGACGCTACAGTACTATTAAAATGTTATACTTATCATATAATTGAGCACTGATTTCACCAACTTTGTTCTTTATTAATATGAGAACAGGAGTAGAAATTCATGCTGAGGAAGCAACACGAACATCAGCGCATGCAGACAAAGCAAAATATTTCTTTGAAAAACTTTATAAATTACAGATAATACTTCTTGTTTTTAGCATGGACACCAGCAAATCGATGGTGCATATTATACAGAGGTAGAACGTAATTCCTGATTTGTGGGGGGGGGGGGGGGGGGGTCGACTTTAGGGTGTGTATTATTGTTCATTATAGTTCTGGAAAAATGAGCGAAATCATACATTAAAAAAATAACTGAAGTATGCATAATCATGAATCATTCATCATACTTTAATATTACAGTGATGGCATCTTGAGGAACACGTTCCCAGGCAAGTGATATTCTCTCTCTATTGTGGAGAGTTAATGGAAATAAACTCAATAGAACAAGCCAGCTGTGAGAGAAACAAGGACAGACATGGCCCTCTGATGAATAATTTGGTGTGAAGTGCAACTGGATCTGAACACCTGACTGATTGAGTGTGCAAGATGATGGTAGCACGCTGTGCTGGTCCTGTGGGAACCAATAAAGTCTATGCATTGTTAAAATAAGACAGACTCCCAATTTAACAATTACACAGCTGGAGTAAATTCACAAATATTCTGTCTCTACCTGTATAATACAGTGGAACCTGAATTGCCTTAAAGCCCATAAAATTTGGAGTGTGTATACAATTATTATTATTATTTTTAAAATGTGCCTTAAATGTTGTAAAAAGAACTGTGTTTGTGTGATTTACTATTTGCAACCTTTTTTCCTGAAAGAAGGTTCAAGTTAAGAGAAGTAGACTATCTATTGGAAGTTAGGGGAAAGGGAGCAGAGTAATTTAAAGGAGACATAAAATGCTTTATTTTTTCCTCTCCCCATTTTACATCGCCAAACACAAATATCCCCCACTCCCACGGCATTATTAATATTGGAGCTAGTAATGGTAACATGGTTAGCTAATGCCAATCTGTGCCAACACTGCAGCTGCTTTTGGCTTTGACATGATTGCGATGATTGATTCAAAGTGATTCTTTTAATCTGGAATTACGTCCGGTCTTGCTGATAAATTTTCAATAATATGTCCCCTTTAGAGCAGACATTTTTATGGCGTTGTCTGAGTACTTTTGTCCAGCATTACCGAATGTTTTGGTATCCTGATAGTTTGAGACTGTCACCAGGTGGAGTTGTACCATTGTCATGAAGCAATCAGACCCAGCGACATGATTGCAAATGAACAACAAATGAGGGTTACCTTCAGGTTCCTGTTGTTCAAACACTCTGCACTGATGCATGGTTTATCACAAAATAGACTGGAAGCATACACAGAAATACACCTTGTGCATTCGCTTTACTAACTTGGTTTGATTTGACCACGATAAAAAACACATGACAAATGCCTAGGCAATCAAAGTGACAAACAGCGGCATCCAGGCCGATGGTTGTGTACTGAGCTCAGCCACTAATGAGCTCAGCACTGCAATCAAGAGAAAGTGAAAGAGAGAGAGATACTCAATGGGCCTTTCATTACCTCACTGAATGGAACATAGTTTATGCTTTGCACGAAAGCATAAACTGATGATCAAGTTCATGGCCATTCCAAGTGAGGCTTCATTCAGTGCATTCTAGCTGAGTGCAGTGGTCCTTAAATTTCAGTCATGACAGAGTTATTCAGTGGGAACGATGCTTTAAGATTATGTAGTCAGATGGGCAACACTGTTACTGGGAACGATGCTTTAAGATTATGTAGTCAGATGGGCAACACTGTTACTGGGAACGATGCTTTAAGATTATGTAGTCAGATGGGCAACACTGTTACTGGTAGGGTTGAACTATATTTTACTTAAAAATCCTATAATTATTAGGCTTTACACGATCAGGATTTTTGGGGCCGATCACCAATCAGCGAGTTTAAAAAAACGATACCCGATCACATGATAGAGGAATCGAAACTTTAGAGCATGATTCGACAGAACGGCAGCATGTTTATGTCCAACCGTTCGTGCTAGCAGTAGCTTGCTAGGCTACATAACGTTTTGTTGCCTGCTTGCGAGCCGTATTGTATTAAAAGTACGGGAACATACCTCAAGCAAGCCTTAAACGAACTTCCTCTCCTGTCCTGAGCACCGGTGACCACCAACTCACGTTTTTCCCCATTTAGTTTTATAATACAGTCGGGGCAATCCACTCTTGTTGTCGTCGCCACGGTAACGAGTGTATCCAGTCGCATTTGAGTTGATAAGATAAAGCCTACTGATCGTAAAAAACGGAATGCGGTGGTATCAGAATACAAGATTTTATTGCAGTAGTCTGACATAGTGCAATCGTGAAAGAGCAAATTTGTCTTGTAGTCTCATCGGGCATTATGTGTTGTCTGTCTCAGACGTGTTGTCTGTTCCACACCGCGGTTTTGTTTTTTAAAATAACTATTGGCCCTCAGATATTTACAGGTCTACATCAAAGGATACGCAACAAGGCTAAAAATAAACTACCTTTTGGATTCAAATATACTGTGCATGATGGCGACGCAGAGAAAATGTCTTTTGCGGAGCCAATCAATGATGTCATTGATCGGATCGGCGAATTATGACATTAAAGCCGATCAGCATAAATTGCTAATTGTCGTCCGATACCGATAAGGCCGATAAAATTGGTGTAAAGTCTAATAATTATATAGGTTTTCTCTGGAGATCGTCATAATAAATCAATACATTTTAAGAATTGTGTTGATTTTGTGGAACTGTTAATTAACCGTGTCTTGAAGCAACTGAGTCAAAATGGCGTGCACTACAGTGAACCCCCAAAGTTCGCGGTTTGGTGTGACCAAAATTCACTTAGTCACAGATTTTTGGGGGGGAATTTATCCTCTATGATAGCTGAAAAACTCACCTGTTTGCATTTTCTATGTTCAGGCCAAAGCCATTAAAGTGTTACTTTGGCACGATCTTGTGTAATATTGTTGTTCCTGTTGTAAAGTTTAAGTCATTAATGGCGTTTTTTGTGTGTGTTTGAACTGCAGTCATCTGGAGACACTGCTAGATATAACTGTGTCATCTGCATTGCTATGATAGTCAAAATTAAAGTTCTGAAGAATTTGACCCAAGGGTAGCATATACAGGCTGAACAGGAGGGGTCCAAGAACTGACCCTTGAGGGACCCCATAGGTCATTGCCATTCGATGAGATTGAACACAGATTAGGCTTCAGATGTAGTATAATTTTATCATTTTGTTGATTTGTGCTGATATTTAACCTGATGGATTGTATATTTTCACTAAAATAACAAGCAAATTCATTGACTTTACCTATTGTTAGGAGTTCTGGCGCTATCTGATTCGGGGGGGGGGGGTCTGAGCTTGTCTTTTGGAGTAAATGTCTTTTGTGGACCTGATCAAGATCAGCAAATTATAACATTAAAACCGATCAGCGTAAAATCCTAATTATACAGTTCAAGCTGATCAGATGGGTGTAAAGTCTAACGTAGTTATTTCGTAGGTGTTGTTCATCTGCGAGTTGGATGGATTGAGATAAGATTGATTTCTCACCACAATTCATACGGACCATATGATTGGGTCTACACTCAAGTTTCATTACTATGTTCACACTTTACAAATCTTACTGCACTAAGATGGAGAATGAACTAGAATTGAATAAAGGTTGCAAATGTGAAAGCACCCTCACTTTTCTAACTGTTTCTGTTTTACTAAAAAGTTCACCATCACTCCAACAATGGGTTTTTACCAGCTTGGAGATTACTAACAGTCGCAGAGATGGGAACTGGGGATGTAACAATATTCACAATACCGCGATGTCACGAAATTAAAAGTGCCTCGATATCATCGTGGTCTTGTCTCAGTATAAAATAATGAGCCGCTGTGTTTATAATTCAGTTTTGGGCCAGCTAAACGCAGTCACACTGCTTAGCCAGGCTGCTACAGCCAGACGACAGTGCTCCACTTCCTCATTAAGAGTATAAACGCACCCGATTAGTCGCATAACCCATGTGGGTATGTCACAAAAAAATACACTGATTGGCTGACTGGCTCACGTGACCAAAAGGCTGCATTGGGGAGGATGCAGAAACAACCCGGTGCCCCGAGTCCCTCCCAAGGCTACAGCATAGCCGCTATGCCGGTCTGAGCGTCGTGCCGCAATCGATTGGGCGAGAGGCACCTTGTTGTTCGCGCCAGCCTCCGTCCCAGCAAACGCTGACCCACGGGGCCATCATCGGCTGCTTGTGGACCTCCACTTTACGAAGCCACATCCCAGCCCACCACCGCTTCCCCTCAAAGAGATGAACTGCCAAATTATTTAAGCTTATTGTAAAAGCAGCACTCTTTAGTGGTTTACGAGTGAGGGTTTGTCTCAAGTTGAAGGTCGTGGGTGAAAGAACACCACATGGAGAGAGAATAACGAATCAGACTTCCCATTACAACATATCCCTCCGCCAATACATTGCAATAGTCCCAATAATGAAATAGGTCCACTCCATACAAATTCAAATATCAATGCAGAAATAAATCTGACATTATTCCCTCTCTTCAAATTAAATGTCCACATTTCAAAAGAAAACAGAGGCTGCTCAGAAAAACAAATCATCCTACAATATCACTAAGCGGAGGAAAATAAACGTATTTCTTATGCCTTTAACAGTGCTCCTGCATTTATGACTTCACTTGAATTTTTGGACTCAAGCAAAGAAATCACTGTTAGTAGGCAGTATTTAATTTCTAATGTTATCAATAAAACATGGCAATACAGTAAATACTATTAAAGTATTGAATGGACAATTTCTTAATGTGAGCATATATTATTGCTGCAGCACTAATACTGTTTTGGAGGTAGAGTATATGAATGTAAACATTGGATGGACGGGGATAGAAGTACGTGGTAACATATGATTTGAAGCTGTCTTTTTCACAAAAACTTGTGGGAAAACGGACACAAACTACTAAAACCTATTGAGAAGGACTCGGCAAGAGTCAAGAAGAGCAAGAAAAAGAGAGGTGTTTCGGTTCTTCTGTTTCACCTCTTTTCCCCAGCTGTACCGTGAACCTTCCTGCAATGCCGTGAGTCTTCTTGCAATACCGTGACCTTTCCCACAATATCGTACTGTGAGATTAATAACGTGATAAAACCGAACTGTGAAATATAGATATTATTACATCCCCAATGGGAACACTTGAAAAAAAAATGCTGTTGTAAACATGTAAGGTACGTGACAGTTCAGGTGCAACAGGTGGCCTCCATCGTCTAATGAGCAGCTCTTATTGGCAACACTATCAGACACCTGCTGCTTCTCCCTTTATTTATTCATGCCCGTGAAAATGTGCTCTCTCTCGTGTTTCATTTATTACACATTGTTTTGTTGTTACCTATCTAACATAGATAGTAGCGGCAATTTACTGTAAGCTTGTATTTTTGTCATCATGAAATGTGGTTATTCCTGCAAAACATTTGAATATGATTATTCAGTACTGAAGGGCTCATGTTGCAATTCTCCATCATGCATCACACTTATTCCTGCTTTTCCATGTCCGATAACCCACCTTGCCATTCTGGCTCAGCGGATCTATGGTGAGCGTGTCGGCTCCGATATCGACAATGGTGCCCAGCTGGAACCCGTCTGCGGGGTGGGGGGCCCACACTGGCTTCCCATCCTCCATGACTTGGCTGCGGTCAGCACGGCCTTGCAAATGAATGCAGGAACACACATTGTTACAGGAAATACTTATATTTTGCTTCCCTTTTATGGCTACCTAACTACAATAAAAGGGGTACACGAGCACTGTTAAAATAAATAATGAAAGAACATTTTAAGTTCAAGTCAATATTGACCAATTCCACCAGTCGAGCTTTCAGTGATGAATTATGAAATATTCTGGTAAAAACCTTCATACCTCCTTTTTTTTTTCTCCTTGATGGACTATGATGAAAAATTATTCAATTTGTATTATTTCTAATTGGATAGGAGAATGTGTCTCTGAATGTTCTGAACTCCTGCTTCAATGCCAGTGTTGTAGTGAGAGGAATGCTCTAGCCCTAGGTCAACTTCTCATAGCTTACATCATGTTGTAGTTCTTTAGACAGCAATTAGTTGCAACTGAATTAACAGCGCCTGTGCTTGCTGCAACCAAGTATTGCTTAAATTGCTTCAAGAGATGGTTAATGAACCATTCCATTGATGACATTCTTCATGATCAATTTATTGATTATAACCATGATTAAATATTTTCTCGTCATTCGATCTATTGTCCATTTTTTTAACTGTGCCATAGAAAACGCAAAAACATCTGATGCACACCCGAAAACCTCTATGAAAACTTACAAATTATGTGATTATCAAGGCTTCATTATTCATTCATAGGTTATAGTTATGATTAGGTTATATGTTATAATTGGTAAAAAACCTAATGTCAAGTCGCATTTGTGCGTGTCTTGTGCGTGTCTTGTACTCAACCAGCTCCCGCGCACTGGTTCTTTCCATGAACCTGTTATTCTCTTAGCGATTATAAGAGAGGATTTTCTTGGCGCTTGATTTGAAATGGCCCCTTAGGGACTGAAGATACAATTAGGAGAATCTCTTGCTTTTCTGTCTTAGTTTGGTGAAAAAAATAAAGCGCCATAACCCACAGCTAACAAGATGTTTAGTTATTTCAGTATGGGACATGTTATGGACCTCAATTAAAGCTTTGCTGAAGCTGTGGTTTGGTCTACTACACGACAGACTACTACTACTACTACTACTACTCTACCAGTATCTTGTTGTGTTGTTGTATTAAATTCAGTAATATAAAAGATGACCACAGAATAGATTACAATCAATTGGGTAACTAATTTCTGTCTAAATCACGTTGAAAGTCTCACCGGCCGCACTGTTAGTGTGAACGCTTTATATCAATGTCATTAACAGCTCTCGAGAGTTAATCCTAAAACGACCACATCACCACAAAAATCTGACGTTATGCTGGAGTATCCAATTAGGTGAGAGATTGTGGTCAAAAGTCAAAGGGGATTGGTGCGGGAAAGGGCTGACGCAGCCTTCAAACACAAATTAATTCAGTAGGTTAACTTACTCAGCAGATTCAATGTGAGCAGTAACTTGTAGTCTATGTACATACACTTTTGTCCTTGCTTGGGGACATACAGTACTCAGAATTACAGTAAATCCACATTTATTTTGCCCTTTCTTTTGGACATACTGCATGTATCTCAAATTAATGTAGATAGCGCAGATAAAGCAAAAATAAAAAATAAAAATAAAAACTATATTAAAATGCACAGCCTTAAATATCCCTAGTCTACTTGAGTTATTTTTTTTTTCTTTCCAAGAGGTTATGGATTAACAGAGTACACTACTTGGCCATCAATTGCTGGTAATTCTGTCTCAACAAAAAACAACTTGTTGTAGTTTAGGAGCCACAAAAAGCCTAATGTGATGTTAAAGTGGTAAGACCTCTAAAATCTTAACATATCTAATATAATAATAAATAGAAATGAGTTTTACCTATTTTTTGAATGCAAAACAAATCAAATACATTAGGAAAATCTATATATTTAATAATTTTATTTTTTTTTAAATCATTTTACACAACAACCTCAGATTTCTTTTTTGCTTCAGTTTGTCATCTACTGTACAATATGCGCAGACTAACTGATCACAGTGATTGTATTTTAAGGCACAAAACTTTAAGTCACAGGTATTTGGAACTGTAAAATATAGTATTGCACTTTAAAATTTAATCAACTTATGAGGACATAATTATTACCATTCCATTTTTTAAAGGAGCATACTAATCCTCAAACTTATCCTTAAACTCCCCACCACCACCACCACAATGTCTTTTGTATTTTTTCAATTTAAAATCCATTCTGTGGTCCGAATTGTATCCCATAGGGCCTGTATGACACACCTGGTTTAAGATATATCCACATTCAGGCAACTCATACGCAGCATTATTCTGCTTAATACAATAGTGGTAAAACAGAAGTTTAGAACATTCAGAGATATACTCTCCTCCTTTGAAAAATAACACTGTATTTAAAAAGAATACAGTTTCTCTATTAAGGTGACAGAACAGGCTAATTTGTTTGGATTTTGGATTGTTAAAGTTTGTTTCATTACACATGTTGTTAACAAAAGCTGAATACAAATGTTTACATTTCGTTGACCTCCACAACCTCAAATTAGCATTACAAAGCGAAAAGCTACCAGAGTCAACAGAACTATAGAGGAAGTCAGTGACGCTAAACAAATTTTCTCTGGAACAGAGATTACAACTAGATGAGGGGAAGGTATCACGAATATGACTTTTGCATTAACAGAATGCCACTGTCTTAACACAGTCATGCAGTATGAGCAATGGCGAAAATAAAAAAATATACATGCTTTTTATGTACCAGAAAGATAACAGCTTTTTTTTCTTTTTCCTGTGTGTTATCTTCAACCTCCACAAGTGAGATCAAGGCTGAAGTACTTCAGATTTCCCCCAGTTGTCTACCTCAAATGCTTTCTTTGAGAAAAGGACTTTATTTGTGCTATAATTGTGTATAGGTGGCACTAGACACTGTTGTGTTGTTACTTCCATGTTAAAATGAGAATGAAACATGTACAGTGGACCCCCACTATTCGTGGGGGATAGGGACCTGTCTGGACCGCAAATAGTCAAAATCTGATAGTAATGAAAATAATTGACAGACATTTTTTTTAAATCCCCAAAATTCTTGAATAAGCGGGGATAAACCACCAATAGCGTTTTTTGTTTTTTTTTCATGGTGGGTTCCAATCCTGGGGGAAAAAAAAAACCTAAAGGGAAACATGTGAAAACCTTTTGAAAAAAATGTGTAAAAAAAAAAAAAACATCAGCAAAAAGGTAAATCTGCAAGTGCTGAACCGCAAATATGCGGGGCTCCACTGTAACTGCCTTACATCACTTTCTTTTAGTGTCTTTTTTATTCTATGTTGCTATCAATAATGCAGTGCAAATGGAGTCTGAACTAATTGTCCCTTGCTTGAGTTGCCATCACATATAGTAGTGTGATAGACACACCTCTATAAACAGCACAAACTTGGCAGACAGATGTGAGGGACTGGCAAAGTGTATTCAATTCCATTTATTTCTACTTATGCCAAAGCTGTAACACCATGCAGATGTGTAGTTTGTTTGTTATAATATTTTGTATTAAATAAGTGATTTGTTGTTGTTGTTTTCAACAATCTTCTCATGGGTTGGTTTGGTGTAAACAATAAAATCTTTTTAACAAAGAACAGTCGATTTGTGTGCTAAAGAACAGGATGATAACAAAATAGCCTTTAAGAAAAGCAGTAGGTTAGGATTTAAAGATGGCTGTGTTTCATATTTACTGAGAATATCCACACCACGCACTTGTGTTTATTCACTAGCTATCCACTTTTCTGTTGCTGATGTCATGGTATTTACAGCGCTCAAGCATCTCATGCAAACGCTAACAAAATCAGCGTATAGTGTGGGGAGCCAAACTGTACCACTTGGGTGACTGGAAACATAGCTGTAGCTACCAAGTGGCACTAAACATTATTTTTTTTCTTGAGTGGAAAAATGGGGGCATCTATTTGAGGTGAGGTGTTAATTCAATTAACTAGTAACTTTAAATGAACACGTAATTGAGGCAATTAAGGTACAATCCACTTTCGATGACTTACGGTACATGATTGTTGATGATTCACAGTAATGGGGCTTAGGTATCTACATGTGCTACATTCGAGGGAAACCACCATACACTATGGTACAATATATGACTTTAAGGAGGGCCTCATCCTAAAAGCGACATCTTGAACCAAATGCGTCGGTGCTTTGCTCACGCCTTAAATCCTATTAGTATCTGACCCTAATCCAGACAATGGAGGTTAGTGAGGCTTCGGGGGGGATGTCTAAAACCTAACAAATAAAAAGTCAAGTAATTATTTTAATAAATGCAAATCAGTGGGACATCTCCGATGATGCAGTGGGAAATACAAACATGGGAATGGATAGTGCCTGACAGGAACACACTCTCTTGTTTCCTGCCTCCTGCTTCCTGTTCCCTACTGATCAAATGTACATGGAAAATGCATCAGGATGAAGAGAGACGTACACATAGGTTGTGTTTTCTGACGTGTGCATCTTTAAAAGAGAGTAGAACACAGAGTCCATGCAAGATGGCACTTAATGACAATAAAGGTGATACAAGTGATTAAATAATAATAATTATTATTATGTAAAAAAAAGCATTCACTTGACGAATAAAGTATAACACTTTCAGAACACGCCAGGGCAGAGGTTTTCAAAACATTGATTTTAATGCGGCAGGAGTGAGGTGAGTGACCCTTCTTTCTATAAACCCCTTAAATCTCTAGCAGCACCCCTGCCTCGTTCTGACGTCATCAGAGTTCAAAATTCGTAGTTTTGGTCAAGTCGTCAATCGCAGACTAAGTCAGTACAAAAATGGAATTAATTTGGCTAATTCATTGTGATGATTTGCCCAACAACGTCAAAATAATTCGGGGTCAATTCACTAAAGTAAGTCAAGTAACCGAGTTTAGTAAAGAGACAAGCGTAGCCTACCTGTTGCTGCGGCTATCCTCCAAGTTTTGGCCGGGTATCCTTTAATCAGTACAATTGACGTTTTTGCTGGGGCGCTGGAGACGACTTCAAGGTCCCTGACAAGCGCAAATGATGTTTCTCGTCCCCAGGACCGAGCGACCTGACTGTTGTGTGGGTGACAGCAGACAGTCGAGCAATCACAGGAAAGGAGAGATAGCTCGCGGCCACGGTGCATTTAAGTGCAGCTCGGAATATCCTGTGTCACGTATTTTCTTTTTTTTGTGCCTGTGTTTTTACTCCCAACTCAATATCCTGGTGGGACATTTACACCATTAACAAATGATTGTTAATGGTGATTAGCTTAATTAACTGAAACATTAATTAGATTTGACATCTGTTATATTGGCATAGTGCCTTGTGTCTTCGGACAGATTTTATTAGTTCTTAGCCACAATTCAGTACATTATTGTATTTTATTTTATTCAATGTCTGACCTTCTAATATTACCTGAGGGGTGTTCAGAGGTGTGTATATGCCCATGACCTTTTCCTGCTATTTTTAATTCATGTCAAAATAAGATTTTGTTTTTAAATTTAAATTTTTTTTTTTTGCTCAACTGTTAGTTCACCGAATTAGCTGTCAATCCCAGATGTCAGTACAGATTCGAACCCCATATACCTTCTTAAATAGTGCATTATCTGGTGTATTTTTGTCCAGCTCTTTTCTGCATACATATTTATTTATTTATTAGTTTTTTTGGGGGGGGGGGTTACACAAAAGCAACAGTACGGACAATGACATTTATATAAAAGTGTATTCAAAACTAGAATTGCAATGCAGCGATACCCCTGTGAATCTTACGCTTCCATACTTGCATGTCCCATGTATTCATAACTGAGCGTATATACTTTCTTCTTCTTTTCCTTTCGACTTGTCCCTTTAGGGGTCGCCACAGCATGTCATCCTTTTCCATGTAAGCCTATCTCTTGCATCCTCCTCTCGAAAACCAACTGCCCTAATGTCTTCCCTCATGACATCCATCAACCTTCTCTTTGGTCTTCCTCTCGCTCTCTTGCCTGGCAGCTCAATCCTCATCATGCTTCTACCAATATACTCACTATTTCTCCTCTGTACGTGTGCAAACAGTCGAAGTCTGCTCTCTCTAACTTTGTCTCCAAAACATCGAACCTCGGCTGTCCCTCTGATGAGCTCATTTCTAATTTTATCCAACCTGGTCACTCCGAGAGTGAGTGACCAGGCTGACTAATCTTCATTCCTCTTCTTTCCAGTGCATGCCTCCATCTTTCTAACTGTTCCTCCACCTGCTCCCTGCTTTCACTGCAGATCACAATGTCATCTGCAAACATTATGGTCCATGGGGATTCCAGTCTAACCTCATCTGTCAGCCTATCCATCACCACTGCAAACAGGAAGGGGCTCAGGTCTGATCCCTGATGCACTCCCAGCTCCACCTTAAATTCGTCTGTCACACTTACAGCACACCTCACCACTGTTCTGCTGCCGTCGTACATGTCCTGTATTATTCTAACATACTTCTCTGCCACTCCAAACTTCCGCTTGCAGTACCACAGGTTCCTCTCTGGGTACTCTGTCATAGGCTTTCTCTAGATCTACAAAGACACAATGTAGCTCCTTCTGACCTTCTCTGTACTTTTCCATCAACATACTGAAGGCAAATAATGCATCTTTGGTACCCTTTCTAGGCATGAAACCATACTGTTGCTCGCAAATACTCACTTCTGTCCTGAGTCTAGCCTCCACTACTCTTTCCCATAACGTCATTGTGTGGCTCATCAACTTTATTCCTCTATAGTTACCACAGCTCTGCACATCACCCTTGTTCTTAAAAATGGGCACCAGCACACTTTTCCTCCATTCCTCAGGCATCTTCTTACATGCTAGAATTCTATTGAACAAGCTGGTCATAAACTCCACAGCCACCTCTCCTAGATGATACCATACCTCCACAGGAATGTCATCAGGACCAACTGCCTTTCCATTTTTCATCCTCTTTAATGCCTTTCTAACTTCCCCCTTACAAATCATTGCCACTTCCTGCTCCACCACACTTGCCTCTTCTACTCTCCCTTCTCTCTCATTTTCCTCATTCATCAACTCCTCGAAGTATTATTTCCATCTATCTAGCACACTACTGGCACCAGTCAACATATTTTCATCTCTATCCTTAATCACCCTAACCTGCTGCACATCCTTCCCATCTCTATCCCCCTGTCTGGCCAACCTGTATAGATCCTTTTCTCCTTCCTTAGTGTCCAACCTGCCAAACATGTCATCATATGCCTCTTGTTTGGCCTTTGCCACCTCTACCTTTGCCCTATGTCACATCTCAATGTATTCCTTTTGCCTCTCAGTGTCCCACTTCTTCTTAGCTAACCCTTTTGCTTGTATGATTTCCTGTACTGTGAGGTTCCATCACCAAGTCTCCTTCTCTCCTTTCCTGCCAGAAGATAAACCAAGTACTCTCCTGCCTGCCTCTCTGATCACCTTGGCTGCAGTGATCCAGTCTTCTGGAAGCTCCTCCTATCCACCGAGAGCCTGTCTCACCTCTTCCCGAAAGTCTGCACAACACTCGTCCTGTCTCAGCTTCCACCACATGGTTCTCTGCTCTGCCTTTGTCTTCCTAATCTTCCTCCCCACCACCAGAGTCATCTTACACACCACCATCCTATGCTGTCTAGCCACACTCTCCCCTACCACTACCTTACAGTAGGTAACCTCCTTCAGATTACATCGTCTGCACAAAATGTAATCCACCTGCGTGCTTCTACCTCCACTCTTGTAGGTCACCCTATGTTCCTGTCTCTTCTGGAAAAAAGTGTTCACTACAGCCATTTGCATCCTTTTTGTAAAGTCTACCACCATCTGTCCCTCCAAGTTGCTTTCCTGGATGCCGTACTTACCCATCACTTCTTCATCACCAACATGTCTATTACAATCTGCACCAATCACGACTCTCTCTCTGTCTGGCATGCTCAGAAATACTTCGTCTAGCTCCTTCCAGACTTTCTCTTTCACCTCTAGGTCACATCCTACCTGTGGGGCATAGCCAGTAATGACATTATACATAACATCCTCAATTTCCAGTTTCAGGCTCATCACTCGATCTGATACTCTTTTCACCTCCAAGACATTCTTAGCCAACCCTTCTTTTAGAATAACCCATTCCATTTCTCTTCCCATCTACACCATGGTAAAATAATTAAAACCCCGCCCCTAAACTTCTAGCCTGAATGCCTTGCCACCTGGTCTCCTGGACACACAATATATCAACCTTTCTCCTAATCATCATATCAACCAACTCCTTAGATTTTCCTGTCTTAGTCCCAACATTCAAAGTCCCCACATTCAGTTCTTGGCTCTGTGCTTTTCTCTTCTCTTTCTGCCAAAGAACCCGCTTTCCACCTCTTCTTCTTCTTTGACTTCTTACATTAGTAAAATACACTTTGTCATCCCCGTCCATCCATATCTCATCCAACTGATTGTTCATGTTGATTAGCTGAATTAACAGAAACATTAATTAGATTTGACATCTGTTGTATCGGCATGGTGCATATATACTTTAAACCTATTACATAATTAGATCATCTTTCAAAGGGGAACTGGGAGACAAAATTGAAACACAATTGCAATTAAAAGATCGCAAATGTTCCCTTGAGAGTCATGAATACTTTATAGGTATGTTACCAAAAACCTTTAGGATGATTTTTGAAGGAGACACCCAATCCACCTTTGAAATCCACTGCTAGGTTTGTGGATCTAATTCGGATACATGATATCCCACGTTTTGACCGTATCTCATTACTGTCACAGGGCAACAGCATGGAGGCACCAGCTTGACCTTTTTTTAAAGTTTTAAATTCCACTTTAAGTGTTGTAAAACATTATCATCATAAAATTAGTGTTACTATATTCAGGTTAAAAATACAGTATTAATATGCAAATTCAAATGCATATTTTTTCTTGTCATATGTGATATGTTGTTGTTATCATGCCAATCATTAATTATGATACAAAATCAGTGTTCATGGTTCTCTGACTGATGCATTACAATTATAGTAGTGTGAGAGATTCTTCAGACAATGTTGAATTTTCTGAACCCATTTATCTTTATTTGGACAATACCTCCATCTAGTGGACACTCTCATCTGTGGTGCGAAACCCATAGTTTTTCCAGAAAGTGCAATATTACTCGTTGAATATGCCAAACCAAAATCCGAATGGTTTTAGAGGATGCCATCTCAAAATGTTTCTGAGTACGAGGAGTCAGACCACTAGGTACATACGGGGGGCAGTTTCGAACAAATCTACCTCCGATTTTCAAGTGATTCCAGTTTGTACTGATGATCCATTTTCTATACTGTCATCTGTCATCCTAGGGTCATGGTTCAGGTGGAACTTGTCCTAGCTGACTTTGGGCAAGAGGTGGGATACACTGGATTAGTCGTCAGCCAATCGCAGGGCACTCCTAATGTTAAAACAATCTTGAAATGTCTGGGATTGATGCTTTTTGCTTGAGCGAGAAAATTCATACAGAATGATCTCAAAAGCAACCATACTAAATTGTTACAAAGAGTCCACTTCATGCAGTACCTTTTTTTAACAGTCTTACAGTACTTGTTATACAAGTGTAAAATTAATATGACTGCTGTATAGTAAAACTTCAAAGTAATACATGATGTGCTTGCCGTAAATCTGATGACGCGTGGTCACAAAATGCAGATGTAGCATTACATCTGCCATAGGTTTTACCCACCAGGGCATCTGTGGCATACACCTTTAATTGAGTTGTGCTCTAATAAATGCAGTATGTGAAACACTATAGCTGACTTTGCAATGTGCGTTCTGTTCTACTTCTTAGTTCTACGTAGTCACTTTTGTCATTTTGTACCAGGCAGATATCTAAATTAAATTTACAGTTCTATGGTTATCATCATGCGTTTCCCTATTCGCCATCTGTGATGCCGTTCTGTTGTGGGGTCACAAAAACATTAAAATGCCAAAGAAAAAGCAAAACACACTCCCAAGCTTATTAAATTATATGAAAGAACTCACTAATCAAAGTAATATGGCACCAAGCTTACTGCAGTTTTTGAGGGAGATAGTTGAAAGCACTGTATATCTTGGAAAATACTCTTTTTGGTTCGAGTAAGTTTGAGGTTCAGTGACTATCTATCAGTCGCCTCCCACCCCACACTCCTCTTGACAATCACTCAGCAACTTTCCCAGCCAATTATCTGCAGAGCCCGGCCTTATCTGTGTTTATGAATGTCCAAATCCCAACATTCCTCCACGCTTGTGTTTCAAACTTCACATCTTTTTAAACCGACGAATTCTCCGCCAAGCTGGTTGTAGGCTCTACTTCTGACTGGAAAAATATATATACATCTACAGGTGAGCCATGCGATCTTAAAATGATCATAAATTACAATATATGGTGATAGGACTAGAGAGAGTAACATTGCTTTCTAGATATTTGATAGATTCCTGTCAATATTTTTAATAGTTTATTTTGTTAATACATTTGAGTATCTGGAAATGTGCTAATAAAACAGAACTATTATTATTATTGTTGTTATTTAAAATACGCTTTGTCCAAGAGCAATAAAAGTTATTTTTACAAATAAAAGTCGCAATGGGTAAGTTACAATCGTGGAAAAGCTGGATGGTGAGAGCCTGTCATACCAAACTATACTTGAGATTCACTTGTCGAAAGATTAGGTCAACCTGGGCAATCTGATAGAAATCCCATAGTTGTGGTGCATTGTATTTCTGGTGTAACTTTTAATGTTAGTTCTGTTTTGTTAGTAATATTAAGTATTTTTGTTGATTCATAAAGGCAGATTGCATTGCATTTTATGGCACATAATGTCTTTGACTTGATTCCATTAACACAGCTTATTATCCATCTATTAGGATTGTCATAGTTTGTGTTTACGTGAATAATTTATAATTTCTTAACCCAATTCCTCCCACCTGTACAACCTACCAAGCAGTCCATGTACAATGATGAAAGGACAGAAGCACATACAATCGTTCCTCGTCATGTATGTAGTGACTTTATTGACATTACATACATCAAAAGGACAACGCATGACAGAGGAGACCTGCACTGTTCAGCTTCTTGTCCCTGGCCTCAAAGGTAAGGTTTTCAAGGAGCCTTTACACATTCCAGTTTTCTTCATATTGTGTGATTTCTCTCTAAAGGAGAACCGGGGGAGAAAGCACCAAAGGGAGCCCCAGGGAGACCAGGCAGAGTGGGCCCACCGGGGAAAATTGGTATACTTTTTCCCATTCTGGTCTCATTCTATGTCATTAGCTATATTGTAAGGTTACACACACACACACACACACACACACACACAAAATTGGCTAAAGATCACATTGCTCGGGTTGTTGATGTGCTGTGTGTCAAGCTAATCAGAGCTGGTCAAGTGTTTACATTTGGATGAGAAATGACTTGCACAATCCAAAGCAGTAGACGTGTTTATGGAAGGCTTTAATGAGAAGCGGACCGTGCTCAAGCTCGTTATACACACGCAAAATTGGATTGGCTGCTTCCATTCCAGGTATAAATAGACATCTGTGGTGAACGACATCTAAAGAAAAGGAGATGTGATATATTTTGTAATAAATTAATACTATAAATACTGCTATCACCCATATGTTTCAGGTCAACCTGGGCTAAAAGGACAAAAAGGCATTATGGGACATCATGGAAAAGTGGGACCAAGTGGAATGAAAGGTCAATATAAAACTTTTTGCTTACACTCCAGAAAATATTCCCATAAAAAAAGAATGGAAATTGAAATTGATATCATCATAAAATGTTTTATGTGTTAAGCAACATATTAACATTCTTAACGGTCCAACAAGTGTAAAAAGAAGTTTACCGCTATGTAAAACTAAAATAAAACTACTCACCTTTTGATGATGCCTGATGGAGGCTTGCTGTAAAAAAAGTAGTAGGACTTAATGTGAGGCGCTTTATTAAGATTTTTAATTGTCATAAAATTGCAAAAATAAGGTAAGTGTTCTGTATTAAAACTTAAGAACAACAAATTGTGTACTCACTGTTAACTCGCAGTGCTAAACGTACAGAGGGAGGGAGGATTAGAGAGTGTGCCTGGGAGGTGAGTCTCTTTACATAAATATTAAGCACAGCTGCCACCTGCCAACTTGTTGTGTACATTCCAGTTTTCTTCCTGTTTTATTAATGTTGCTTTATTGCCGCTTTAGCCATATTGTACTAAGCAGCCAGGACAGAGAGGTGTGTGGCATTTTCATTGCTACTCCACCGCTGTTCCATGTATGGCTTTATCGTGATTATCACATTTTTCCTCTTAGCCATCACTAGTGGCAGTGCTGTGATGGAGTTGTTAGCATGTCTCCCTCTGATTTCTAAGGTTCAGTGTTTGAATCTCCATCCTTGTTGTATGGAGTTTTATCCGGTACTCGGGCTTCCTCCCACATCCCCAAAATATGCATGATAAATTAATTGGAGACTCGAGCTTATCCATAAGTGTGAATGCGAGTGTAAACGGTTATTAGTCTATACGTGCCTTGCAATTCCAGTGTCATTATATTATGTTATATTATATTATAATGGCTGCGGCGGCACGGTGCACAACTGGTTAGAGCGTCAGCCTCACAGTTCTGAGCACCCGGGTTTAATCCCCGGTCCCGCCTGTGTGGAGTTTGCATGTTCTCCCCGTGCCTGCGTGGGTTTTCTACTGGCACTCCGGTTTCCTCCCACATCCCAAAAACATGCATTAATTGGAGACTCTAAATTGCCCGTAGGCATGACTGTGAGTGCGAATGGTTGTTTGTTTGTATGTGCCCTGCGATTGGCTGGCAACCAGTTCAGGGCGTACCCCGCCTCCTGCCCGATGATAGCTGGGATGGGCTCCAGCACGCCCGCGACCCTAGTGAGGAGAAGCGGCTCAGAAAAGGGATGGATGGATATAATGGCTGCAATCCAGGTTATATCCCATCTCTTGCCCCAAGTCAGCCGCAGGACATGCTGCAGCACACCCATGACCCTAATGAATACATGCACAAAGGCTTTGTGCTCTGCGATTGGCTGGTGACCAGTTAGTCGCAGGTACAGTCCAGAGTGTACCTTGCCTCTTGCCCAAAGTCACGTGGGATAGGCTCCAGCCACCTGCGACCCTAATAAGGAAAAGTGTTATTAAAAAAGAAAAAAAAAACATGGATAGATGGATGGATTGACTCAAATGAGAAAAAATAGTTCCTCCCTGCCCTAAATCATCATATATTGTCATGTTGCTCAAACTAATGATAAATAACACAACAGAAACACGTTTTATTTAACAAACGTTCCACAACGCTCTAAGCTTGGGAACCCTTCTTTAGATGTTCCCTGAGCTAAAGTTTCCCGACATTTGGTGAAGTCTTGCTTAACGTTACACATGAGACAACAAGGTGACAGCCTTATTTCCTCCCAAATTATTATTTTTTTTAATAATGCAACTTTTCTCTCGACTAGTAATAGCAATGACATATGTTCACAGGCATAAAGGGAGACATGGGGGATCCAGGACCAAGAGGCCCAGATGGAGAGCCAGGTATCATACAGTATTTTTTCATTAAATTGACTTTTTAAACCCATGATATTTAACATCTGATGAAATATGACCACTGCGCTCATTAGGTATCCCTTGTGAGTGCACACCAATAAGAAAGATGATTGGCGAAATGGACATCATTGTGGCTCAGCTATCTTCTGAACTGAAGTTCATCAAGAATGGTAGGATTTTTTTAAAATCTTGAACATGTGTGTGTGTGCGTGTGTGTACGTTTGCGTGTGAGTGCGTGTGTGCGTTCGTACGTGCGTGCGTTCGTGCATGTGTCCTGAATGCTTTCTTTAATGCTTCACTTGTCCACCTCAAAGAGGCCATGTCAAATGTGAAATTTATAGAAAAACAAGTGCTCATTTTTCAGCACTGCCCTCCCCCGCAGCTGTCGCTGGCATAAAAGAGACAGACAGTAAGGTGTATCTGCTGGTGAAGGAGGAGAAACGCTACTCCGATGCCGAGCGCTACTGCCAAGTGAGGGGAGGGCACCTGGCCATGCCCAAGGATGAGGGTGCCAACACGGCCTTGGCGGGCTACATTAAGGCTGCGGGTCTAAGCAGAGTCTACATTGGCATTCACGATCTGGACGTGGAAGGAGTGTTCACCTACGTGGACCGCTCTCCTATGTCCACCTTCAGCAAATGGAGAAAAGGGGAGCCCAATAATGCTTACGACGATGAGGACTGTGCTGAGATGGTGGCCTCTGGAGAGTGGACCGATGTTGCGTGCCATCCAACAATGTATTTTGTATGTGAATTTGACAAGGACACTGTCTGAGTTGGTATTGGATAAGATGGACGACCAGACTTGTGTCAATGTGATGCAAAACTATAACTTTTTGTACCACATAAAATAAAGATACACCTTTGAAGGTATAATGTAAATATCGATTATAAAGTGGTTATTTGGTCGTTTGTTAACAGAAGGTTGATATTTATTTATTTTTCCATAGAGAATGAAGGAATCAGGAATAATCTGTTCCATGGTTAAACTGTCACCATCATAAAGCCTTTATTAACTGTACAGGCATGAACGTGTTTTATAAAGTTGTCATTAACTAGTTTGTTAACACAAGGTCATTATTTATTTCTCCATAGAAAATAATGGAACTACAAATAATTGGTTTCAGGATCAAATTATCTCCATAATAAAACCTTCATAAACTGTACAATAATTTTCTTAGAAGTAACATTTCAACATTCTTGACTCTCATCCATCCATCCATTTTCTGAGCTGCTTCTCCTCACTCGGGTCGCGGGCGTGCTGGAGCCTATCCCAGCTATCATCGGGCTGGAGGCAGGGTACACCCTGAACTGGTTGCCAGCCAATTGCAGGGCAGATACAAACAAACAACCATTAGCACTCACATTCACACCTACGGGCAATTGAGAGTCTTCAATTAACCTACCATGCATGTTTTTGGGATGTGGGAGGAAACCGGAGTGCCCGGAGAAAACCCACACAGGCACAGGGAGAACATGCAAACTCCACACAGGCGGGGCCGGGGATTGAACCCCGGTCCTCAGAATAAGTTATTGGCTTCTAATCTAAACATGATGTGTGTGTGGTGACAAGTAATAAAAGTGTAAAAATAAATGACTGTTCATATTAAAACCTAAAAATAATAAAACACAAGTTGTGTCCCCGTGTCTCATGCACGTTCCTTTTAAACGATATTTTCAAAAGATATTTTAAAGTGTAAAAAATAGTTAACCGTTGTTATTAGTAAAAATGTAAGGCGAACAAAAAGTGACAAGGGTAAGGGTACTACACTTTCTAATATCTCTTCCCTTTTTAAACTTAGGAACTATTTATTTTTTTCTGATTCCTGTGCCTTTAAACAATTAACCACATGACTCAGACTCTCCAACGAACAGTCATGCTATGACAAACTACAATAATGGAAACATTATTAGACTAGCCTTGTTTTTCCATTTTATTGCAACATTTTAATGCCTAAAAGTACATTTGTTTGGACAAATATAATGATGACAACAAAATTAGGTCATAAGAGTTTAATTAAATTGTCCATGCATTTCTTGATAATAACCAAAATCACTGGGAATACAATTAAGGTTAAGCATGTCAAATAGGCCAAAATATTATGGAATCAGCTGCATTTTTGTTGTGGTCATTCTATTCTTCAAGTAATATACCTTTATTGGTAACAAGCATGAAAAGCAACAAGAAATTGAAGAAACAAGGGTGATCTAATATTTTTTCCATGACTGTACTGTATTTAGAAGTTATTGCTATCTATCTACGTATTTTCTGTAGGGTTGCATGTGATTTGGAGTTTACCTCATTTGATGATGGACATCAATTCGAAGTAGATCCCAGGGCATATATAGAGACAAATAACCACATTTTGTTTGATTTAAGAGTGTTTGCCAAGAGAAACAGTGTAGTATCTCTTCTTTATATGCTCATTCCTGCAAATAAATGAATAATCACCAGAGAATTTTATGAAAAACATCTGTGGATTATATTTCTGACCTCCAACTAGGGGTTGAACCAATTAGTCAACTTGTCAACTTTACTTCTAACACATCAACATTTAACTCTTGAAATAAAGTCATTGCTAATCACGTTTTTGAGTTCCCGTTGTCCAATTGGTCAATTTACAGAGGACTTCTGACTCGCCCAGCTGCTGCCACCCCTGACGATAACACCCTCTGTGGATCTGCTTGGACTGATGGCAAGGAATGAGGGCAGCGTCGTGAAGTGAAGCTCTATCTTCGTCGCCAAAGTGTTATGTCCAAATATGCACGGGCAGCAACTGTGTGATAACGTGAACTTTATTCAAATCACAGTACGCACCACCAACATCACGACACTGTGATGTAACAATTGTTGCAGTACTGTATACGGCCGTACTATGCTACAAGCGTGCTATAAAGTGGCACTGACCAGATATCTGTGTTTTGTTTCTAAATACATTAAATATGTGTAAAGTGCTGAAAACATATGCAAAGACATGTAACAATATATAGCTTAAGCATCTTTTTCAGTATTTAAATTTTCCTGATTTTGTGGGCAGGGCTTAAACACAGCCCTGTGACATCACCGGGCTGGGGCGTAAACATTCTAGGGCGAGTTACCTCCCCCACTATATAAGAACAAAGTGACCTCGTTTTGTTTGGCTGCTCAGTTGAGTGTTAGCTGTGCTTAGCTTCCATAACAAGCCCCATCTACCACTCCAGCATGACGTTAGCAAGCTAAAAATGGCTACACCCCGAAAATGCGTCTTTGTTTCATGCCTCAATTTATGATTTACAGTTTTTTTAAGCTCCCAAAAAACGAGGAAATAAAAAAGCGATGGATTGAATTTTTGAAGACACGCGGATGGCGAGCTGAACATCAACACTACCACGCAACTCTGCAGTAAGCATTTTACGACGGCTAGTTTTGTAAACTTTCAGCAGAGACAACATGGCTTCGTGGATAACTTGATACTAGTGAATGGGGCAGTGCCGACTGTCCAACAACCTAGGCTTCCTCCCACCATCCCGCTGTCGTCAGGTGCCATGTTCGGCTTTGACATTATGTCACCAACAATGAGGGTTAGTTGGGTTGTGTGCTTTTCTTTATGATATAGTCCACAATAACCATTCAAGTTTAAAGTTGAGCCTCCTAACGTGATTGTACATCATATACGCTATGTTTGATTCCTTTTGCCGCATCCATTTTGACACGCCCACTGTGTCTGAAAGCTGAGAGGTGACCCTTATTATTCAAGTTTTGCAGCCTGATTTTATATACTTAGTGTTTTTATTATTATTATTATTATTCATTCAGATTTGGCAGGCTTGTTAACTTTACTCTTCTCTGTGGTGTGTCAAATTTACATGACATTTCTTGTTTAGTGCCACTTTAAGATGAGACGGGCCAGCTCGTAGAAGAGAACACCTTGTGCGAGGCTTCCACAAATTACAAGTTACAACAACTACATTCAGCTTAATGGTGAGTTATATTTTTATTCATTTGTTTTATGGGAAACCTGTCCATGGTGCAAAAACAGTTTGGGGCCACTGTACTGTGCTGAAAAAAAAAAACAATATCAATGACCTCATCATTTAATTGACTTTGACTCAACTTCCATCACATTATAGTTAACTACAAAAAAATCTTTATAGTCATTCAAGCCCTACCTCTAACACATTTAGACTAACTACATTGAACTAATGAAACATTGAATGGACTTATGCCTTCATAGCTTAAGCACTGAACACCAGGGTGCAGGTAACTGCTGCTACACTCTATGCATGGATTTTTAAAAAATGCATGAGAGTTAAATAGTAATTTGAAGATTAATAATACACTAACAGTTTGACAGTGTAATGATTGACAAAAACAAGAGGTCACACACTTTGGGGAGTGTGGCATTTCCTGCTTTAAAATGGTATTTTGTTTAGTTGTGTCATCACCCCAGCTGAGGTATCCTACTGACCCCTCTAAGAAAAAAAAAAATTGAATATGCACAATGCAGTCCTAATAAAGCATAGCACTGCTCCCTTAAGAAATGAATAATTAATGTTGAGATGAATTATGCATTTAATAGACCAAGACCTGTTTGACACAAACTAAATTAGGAACCATTGTTTGTGCAATCTTCTGTTACATTTGTAGTAAGGTATATGGACTGTGCAACAATGTATAAATTTTGTGACAAAGAAGATTAGTCAATGAAAGTGACAACCACATACATAATTGCATTCATTAGTCAATCAGCTATTTATTAAAATAGTAGTGTTTCTCACTCACAGTATTTTTGTCAAATTTACATTGTAATGAATACACCTACACAGAAAAAAAGGACTTTGTATACTGGTTGTGTTTACAGGAACCAAACAACATAACACATAATAACTGACTAAGCCACAGCCTGTAAATGCAGATTGGCCAATCAAAGCAAAGAACAGAGCCCCAGCACTTTTCTGAAGACACTTCTTTGACTTCAGTCACCAATTTCTCAAAGTGCGGGATATATTTTTGGTTTAGGATATATATTTGCTCATTTGTAAAACATTTGCGGTTAAATGTGATGTGTTGTTTTTCAAGATCAAAGGGAAATTTGTTCTCTGGCCCATTTCCAAAATCAAAACCAATCCAAATCAACGCTAGCTCAGGATATAGCTACATGCAAATTAAAAGGCACACATTTTGTCTGCTGGAACACTGAACAAAAATACGCAGTAAATGCAACTTTTTTTTTTTTGCTCCCATTTTGCATGAGCTGAACTCAAAGCTCTCAGACTTTTTCTTTCAATTATTGTTCACACTAATCTGTGTTAGTGAGAACGTCTCCTTCTCCGAGCTATATTGTGAAACCACTATTTGCCTCACAATGTGCAACACATCTCCTCCCCAGAGTTGATCAAGTTGTTGATTGTGGCCTGTGGAATGTTGGTCCACTCCTCTTCAATGGCTGTGCGAAGTTGCTTGATATCGGCAGGAACTGGAACACAATGTCGTATACGCCGATCCAGGGTATCCTAAACATGCTCAATGGGTGACATATCCGGTGACTTGTGACCATGCAAAGACTGGCATTTTTTCAGCTTCCAGGAATTGTGTACAGGTCCTTGCAACACGGGGCTGGTGCATTATCATGCTGCACCGTGAGTTGATGAATAAACGACACAACATTGGGCCTCAGGATCTCATCATGGTATCTCTACTTTCAAAAGCCATCAATAAAATGCTCCTGTATTCCTTGACAATAAATTACGCCCGCCTATACCATAATCCCACTGCCAGCATTGTCTACTCGATCCACAATGTTGATTAGAACGCTCGCCCAGACCTGTACAGTGAAAATCAAAATTCATGTTGCAATGTTGAGACCCCGTTCAATGGTGGTCAGTGGTGTGCGGCGGATCCATGTGTGTGGTCAAGTCAACACAAATTTCGGGCGAGCCACAGACTCCGTGATCGTAAAGTAAAATGGAACGATAACAGCTGAGGATGCTTGTTGAAGCTCACGCTGTTGCTGGACACAGAGGAGAAACTGGTTGTGTTGAGTGTTTGTATAACGTTTTTCCCCTCGTCTAGTGTGGAGTCACTCACATTTTAAAAACTCTGCAATATTAAAAGTCTGTATTGGCTATGTGTGTACTTACCCCACTTAAGTTATCCATGCACCTTATAATTCCCAAAAGTCATACTGCTTAGAAAATGTGCCCTCTGCCCAGGTTGTGGTAAATTTGATCACATCAGGATTGGCTTCTCGTTACATTGTGCAAACATGTTCCTGCTACATCCTGCTCCTGTGGTACGTGCCAACCGTGTCTGGTTTGCACGCCTAGCATTTCAATTAACATTTCTCCATGTGCGGGACATATTGTGGGAATGCAATTGGTTATGAAACGCCGCTATCATCCATCACTGTCTGTAGGAGGCACTGAGTTACCGTTACATTCCACTTTGATGGGTAATCCCGACAGAGGCAGGTTGGCCCACTTGATCAAGTGCAGCGGGACTCGTGAACAGATCATTTGCACCAAGAGCAGGACTCCTTAGAGTGAAAAACAAAAACAAAAAAACAAATTACATTCATATTGTGATTAAGTAGATGCTTTGAATCCGTATGAGGATTGCATGGCTTGGTGGAGACGAGAACATGCACAGTCAGCAGCTAGAGGTGTCACCTGACGTGTGATGGTTCTAACCATGAAAGATGACAATGCTGTGGCACATGCCAGGTTTTCACATGGAGAAAAATGAGGCATGCATCCACTGGCGCCTTATATATTCATATATATTTGCAATACAGAACATACTGTATATTTACAGGAATATGGAAAAAAGGTTAAAGGGATGATTTGCATGAGTTCATCATTTTGCTTAAACTCATACACTGTAAACCTCACCTAGTCCTAGATGAAAGACACACGTCTTCAATGTTGAATGCTGGATGTTTGATTTGAAAAGAAATCAGAAGAGCGCAGACCTCCAGTCTGAAGAATCTTAACTTGGATCAGCACCAAATTATTTACGTTTATGGAAATCAACTTCTGCAAATTGCATCGGCCTTTATGTGACAACAAACGTATTTGGTAACTTAAACTTTGGTCGAATGGACGCCGCTTGACTCACGATGATGTGGTTTCTGCTAGATAGTCAGTGAAGAAATTAATGTAGCGGACATGCTCCCTGCAAACGGAGGTGACACAGGGGCTCCCCACGGTTTGACAAACTGCAGTCTTCCAAACGGCCCTGCTGTGAGACTGCCCCCAAGGAGACGCTTTGGACCCTAAAGTAATTAGCAGGCCCCCTCGAAATCTTGGTTCACAGTCATCAAAGAGTCCTTTCTTCGTTTGAACTCACAACAGCCCAAAAGGGACCGATCGACAATGGGATGGTAATACAGCAACAAACTATTTGCTTAATATCCAAACGTGCCTGCAAGGCGCCACCCGCAGGCGTCAAGAGGAACTGCAAAGTCGACCGGGCGGATTCTCATTTGATGTTTAACCAAGGAAAAATGTCTGTTTTGATATTTCACGAACTCTGCAGAATTATTCCAAATGTATGCCTTGATGTCTGTGTCATTGTGTCAACTTCACAAACGCAGCTGTGAGATTTGGAGAACTGTTTGTCATAGATTTGACTCCAAGCCGCATGAAATGTGATTTGAATCATAAGCAGTTGATTTGTCAAAATTAAAGTATAAACATTCTATGTGCTTGACCTGTGAGTAAATAGAGTACCAAGTTGAGGTTACTTTATATTAATATATTATTTTAAACCCATTTGATCAAATTTGCATACAAGAGTCAGGCTGATGGGTGTGGTCTTCTCCAAGTCAACAATCCCTCTTGCCCACGCCACGCCTCAGGGGTATTTAACGCTTAACTCACACCTTCTCTCGCGCTTGTGTTTTTTTTCCTCTCCTCTTGTCTTGCTGGCAGCTCGCCAGCCGGCCCACCACCCCTCCCCAGTTTGCCCTTGCTTTATTCGGGCACATGGCTCAGTAACCGCGAAAGCCGGGATAGAACAGACATGGCTTCCCAGGCTAACCGTGGGCCACCGCTAGGCGATCAGAGCAGCTACTACAAAGGTACCAGGTACGCTTCCAGCCAAGCGGGATCGCTCTGAATTTGCCAGCGAGCCACACAAAAGAAAAAGGCAGGAAGAGGGACGGTCCAGTTCTCCCAAGAAGGTGTGATGCCTTTTTCTTCTACCGCCTCTTTCCTTTTTGTTTTATTTTTCTACATATTTTTCTTCTGCAGCCAAATCTGTCGCCTTGCTAACACCACTACCACCTACCAGCTTGAGCCGACGGCCGTGAGTAGACGCGGCAAAACCTTTGCCAGACTACAATATTAGTGCCTAATAATTTCAGGGAAATTACTAGATTCAGACAAAATCTCAATTTTGTCTTTTCTCTCTCTCCCGTCCGCACTGGACACAGTAAACGCTCATGTTTCCAACTTTAGTCCAACACACGATGTTCTATTCCCCTTTTTGTACCCCGATTTTCCTTCTTTTTACCATTATTAGTGTTATTTTCTTTCTTTAGTTAGACCCCTTTTGTGTGTTTCCCTCTAGATCCCTTGTAGATGTCATTAAATATACTATAAAATTCCACTCGGAGTTCATGTAAAACTCAAAATTTCATAAAGTATAGCAACCTTCATATTACGAGACTGATAAAAAGGTAAATTTTATACCTATAAAAAGTGACGTGGTGCCCTTTTATTAGATAAAATTACTTTGATTTTAACAATTAAACTTAAAATTACAGCAAACCGGAAGTAACGCAAGCGTCGCTTTCAGCTTATTCTTTTCTCCTAAATTAATTACACTTTTATTTGACTAATATACGCTACATTAGAAAATAATATTTAAAAACAAAAAGGCAAATATCGTCGGAAATATATAACACAATTATATCATTATTATAAATGGAATGACAATATTTTAAAATGTTTTAGGGATTTTTAGAGTGTTAGAATTTCCTTTTTCAAATATTATGCATTATACTATATTATATATAGTATTTTTGCATATTTCTAACAAGTGACTTAATGGGCAAGTGATAAACATTTATTAATTACATTTTTTAAATTATTCCTCATCTCATGCCCTACATTGCCATTTTTGTGTGTGTGTTACCCTTTATATGGTAAAAACCCATTCTGCACTCTTAAACACACCGTCATGTGTTCTCTCCTAAGCAATCAGTGACGAAAGGTGTTATGGAATTGAATTTTTTTTCAATTAAATATTATAACATTTGTATTTTTTAATTTTAAAACATTTAATAATATACTACACAGCATATTTATATGTATTACCTTAAACATTTTCAAAATATTAATACATATGAGTAAATACAATAATAACATTATCATTTTAAAGTGTTTTACATAGCGCAATGATTATTTAAAAAATTAAATAATATAAAAATATTCAGCAATTTTTTTTTTTACAGTGCAAGTATTTCAATCAGGGTCAAGTAGTTTTGTGGAAATAGAAATGAAAACAAAACTTGCTTTTTCATGTTATACCACTAGATGGAAACAGAGTCAATGATATAGCTGTTGTTGTCTCCACTAGTCTGCGTCGGAGCATATGTCATCTTGCAGGCAGACATGATGGTGCCACATTTGAATCCCCTCAATGATCCCTTATGTATATCTGTAAACATAATGTGACCGATTAATAACACCCTTTGAGGTAGCTAAAAAGATTCTGGCCCTCCCTGTGTCGATCTGTCACCTGTTAAGGCGTCCATTTAACGGGGTCATCTGCATCATTAATCTCAGTTTGACCTCGCAAATAAACAGCAGTCTGCTCAGAATTCCCCCATAAAAAGAAGCTTTAAAACATGCCCAAAGAGGATGTGTAAAATTGAACCTTGCCTGCGGTGTGTGGGAACTGTGGGTGAGCTGCACTGGCTCTGAATTGCCGAATTGGACATCTGCAGCAGAGCAAATACTTTACTTGACTGCTAGGTGCAATGATGACATCATCCAGTACACTACGTTCCTGTTGGGCTTACAATGCTGAGGTAGCTGTTTCCCTGAATGCCTAAATTAAGGATGGTTTAATAATGCTTTTTGGCTTCAGTTCTAATCTTTAATCTTACTATGCTTATCTAAATGACTGCGGTACAAAGCAGGTGCATCACTCACCGCAAAAACCTAACTGTGAGTTATAAGCTAAAAACAAAAGGTCTCATCTTTCAGTTTGGTGGAGAATTGGCTTACCAGCCAGTCATTCTGAGCATTATGGTTAATTAGTAACAGCGAATAAATTCATGATATGTTACTGCTTAACAGTGAAAAGCGGTGGGCAGCATTAGCTAAACTGCTCCTCTTCGCTGATTGAAAAGAGTAACTGCGGAACTTGAATGATTGTGCATCATAAGTTGTAAGAATTAGCAGTGGCTTGCCAAATAGTTCTTCATAATGCGCCGTATTTTACTACCATACATACTTTGCAACAACTTAGTAATTTTCTGCACCCTTATTCCGACTATAATACCTTTTGAACAATGAAATCTCTGATGCTGCAGAGGCTCACTGCAGACCATGGTTTGTGTTGTAAGATGTGACAACAAAATTGTCAGGAAAAGCCTACTAGAACATCTGAAATTTATTTGGGGTTAGTCAGGGGTATGACTCCCCATTTAACATTGAATGTGATTACTCAGTTCTTAACACAGCCACATCTCAATTATAAGAGTGTCTGTGCACTTTTGAGATGACCTTATATGATTAATAAGTTTTTGTTCCTCTTGAAGCATTTGTTTTTCAATTGAGTTGTAAAGGTGTGTTATTTACTGTCTTGATTCTTGTTAACAGAAACACATACTGTACTACTGCTCTTTCTTAATTGAATGAATAATTTTGGCGAAGGGTGCCCCTTTTTGGGGCTTGAGCACCTGCCCCCAAAAATGTCTGTGCACATGCCTATTGACACATGAGACCATCCAATGATTGCAGGAGCACATGCAATGCTGGCCAGTCAAGATCAGTGCTGGCCAGTTAAAGAACTCCTGGCTCATATGTTTGCTGTTTACACAATAATTTCCTTTTTCAGTCAACCTATGCCGATTGCAATCAGGAAACTAGGCAAGACACGATTTGTAGGTCTTCAGAATGTGGATGTGTACCGCCAAAGCCATATGTCTGTCAATATAGTTAAGGCTCAATGTTCCTCTTGTTATGATGTATATAGATTAGCGCCTGTACTCTGTACAATGACTGCACCCTCATATTCACAGGTGGGCAGTCGTGAATTCGCCTTCTCTCAGATTATTATTTTTTTTAACCTATTCCTCGTTATTAGCTGAAAAACTCACTTTTATATTCCCTGTTTTTGTGCTCAGGCCAAAGCAATAACAGTGATTCGGCACCATCTGGTGGAATCATGGTGTCAAGATGCACTGTATGTTAAAGTGTATTGAGGAGTTTCATGACATTTAGCATCTATAGGCAATTACAAAGATTTTTAGGGTAGGTGTCAGTTACTCGCAGATTTTCTTTATTTGCTGCAGGGCTTGATCCCCATCAAGGGGGATGGGCGGGGTGTACAGGTGAGTGTTTAGCAGAAACCCCAGCAGAAAGTAAAATTCTTCAAATGGTCTTCACCTGAGAGCATGTCTGTAAAAAGACCCTAGAATGGATGAGTAAACATCCCCAAGGCTGTCCATTGCAGCACTATTCCGAAATATCCTCACAGGGAGCGAAGGTGAGGGGAATACTAGTCGCGCCCCGTGGACAATTACACCTCCTGCTGCTGCCAGTGTGTCTGCTCTCCAAGGAGGACTGGGCCAAGGAGATGATCCTGCTGATACCGCAGCTTGCATGCTAGCTGGAGGCTGCTGGGCCCGCATGGTCTGGACCTCCATCCCCCCGCCGCCTCCCCCACCTCCAGGCCTCCAGGCTATCATATCACAGTGTCCTTTTGTTGACTCCTCTCATGTGACGCTAGAGAGGACAACCGATTACTTGCTACTCAGTCCACCACTCCAGTATCTCCACTGTTTCACTCTTTCTCCCTCATGCTCGGGGCCCCCTGATGTACACTGTTGTGTGCTCCCACGGGATATCATACAGTAGATGTGGATGACCTCGGCTTCTCCACTGCTTGTGTTTCCTGATGGCTGCTGCTTGTACTGTAATCCCATCCTGTCCCGTAAAAATAAAGAACCAGTAGTAGCAGTGGGAGTAGTAGTAGTAGTTTTGACGTTCTCAGACTGATATTTGCATTATGTAAATTTCATGAAGGCAGCACTATGAAGTCGTGGTTGCGTCACAATAGTGATGGGCATGGCAGTTCTTTTGAGTGTACTGAATCTTCTCCTCACTAGGGTCGCGGGCATGCTGGAGCCTATCCCAGCTATCATCGGGCAGGAGGCGGGGTACACCCTGAACTGGTTGCCAGCCAATCGCAGGGCACATACAAACAAACAACCACCCGCACTCACATTCACACCTACGGGCAATTTAGAGTTGTCAATTAACGTACCATGCATGTTTTTGGGATGTGGGGGGAAACCGGAGTGCCTGTGGAAAACCCACGCAGGCACGGGGAGAACATGCAAACTCCACACAGGCGGGGATTGAACCCCGGTCCTCAGAACTGTGAGGCAGACGCTCTAACCAGTCGCCCACCGTACCGCCTCACTCGAATCAGTTTGTTAAAAAGATTCATTCACTGAATTGTTCAGTTGTTTTTCACAGAATCTTTCAAGTGCTTCCTCATTCAATTCATGATTCAGCAGTGAGGTTCACATTCACTCAACACATTCACCGAAGGACTATGTGTTATTGTTGTCACGTAATATAAACTAGGAAAGGCGAGGAGATTTAAAAAAAAAAAAAAAACAAAGAACTTCACCTACCTATCTCTCGAAGAAGTTCAATGAACGAATCACTCGTGGAGAACAGTACATTGAGTTCCCTTTTCCAGTTCATCAGTACATTCAGTTTACTTCAGTACATTCAATTCAGTAGTACATTCAGGCCCGCCACACATTCAGTTTGTCGCTCCGCCACCTGCGTGGTGCTGCCTGATGCTGGCTGCTCAGTGGTCATTCGCCGAAGTGAGTGACAACGCTGGCGAATCGCAAATCACATGGCAGTACATTTAGTGAAGTCTCGTGCCCTCCTGCATGGTGGCTGCTCAAACAACGAATAATTTCGTAAACTGATTCAGTTCAGTACGTTCACTAAAAAGATTTGTTCTTTTGAACAAAACGTTCGTGAACGAAACAACACTGATCGAACACTTTTCATCACGAAAACAAATCGAACGAATCAATGCCTGAAAAGGGTATTGTGGGCGACCAAAGGGGCACCTCACAACACATAGGGTCACATTGGGTAAAAAGTGTGGGGGAGGGGCACTTTCCCCAAGTGGTTCCAGTTCTCCTGTCTTATGAGGAAAAGTGGAAAAGAAAAGGGATGGTTGGATGATTACTACCTGTAGCTACAATGTTGTTTTCCCATCTAACGGCTTTTCCCATCTAGGGTGGCCAATGGTGCTGTCACGATCGGCAATGCCGTACGGGCAGATCCCAAAGAATAGACTCCAGGTCAGAGGTCCGAACAATTTTAATTGAATGGCCGAGCATGTGATGGCGAAACATGCGAAACTAAAAGGAACTTACAACAAGAGAGAATCAAAAACAGATAACGCAGGGAGACACGACAAACGGTCCGTGTGGTATAATCGTAGTGAGCCTAAATTTGGACAGCGTTCAGAACGGCGACAAAAACGAGTGAATATTCCGACGCCCACACACTGTCACGGTTCCCTCTAAAAAGGCTGATGATTACAATGCATGACAGGTATGTCACCGATGTCCACGCCCACCTTCGCTCACCCAGACACTGCAACACAAAGAAAAACAACTTGAAACACAGGGCCATGACAGGTTTGAATCCCGGTCCTCAGAACTGTGAGGCAGATGTGCTAACCAGTTCTACCGTGCCGCCGGTAAATTTCCAATACAGAGGAAAAAAATAAAAAATTGCATCACTTGAACCATGTAATGAAATCCAGTCAAAAACTGGATTACACTACTCCACTGGTGGCCCAGTCACAAATACTTCTTCTTGCCAGGCGTTGCCTTCCCGAGCTATACGCTACTGCACCCTTCTAATCTCTCTCCCTAAAGAGAGTGCATCTCCATTTTAGTCTGCTGATTTAAATAACATCTATCACATTGAAATGTAAACATGGAGAGCAGATTGCTGATTTTTGTTTGGCTTGCCAAGGCGTATTTTGATTTCACTCATGAATTAAGGTTAGGAAATTGAATTAGCACTCTGTACCGCTGTGAGAGTGCCACTTGCTCTTCTCGTCTTTCATCTCGTCTGCTTGTGGACACAGTCGAGCGTGCGAGCGTGAACTCTATTTCAACCCATCCTTTTTGTCCAACGGCCCAGGCAAACTTCACTCCCTTGTTTTTATCCCCCCAGTCAACTCCTCTCAGCCCACCAACGGGTGCATGGAATTCAAAAAAATATCAACAGCATGTACATTAAAGAGAGCAAACAAGTGAGTAGTGACAACGGTGCCTTTCCCCCAGACTCCATGTTAGTGAGCTTGCAAAAACTCGCTGCCACAAGTGCAGTCTGGTGGAAGCTTGAGATCACTACACCACACTACTTCATCTCCCCCCCCCCCCCCCACAGCCCCCCCCCCCCCCCCCCCCAGCCTCAAGAGCCTGCACAGGAATGGCAGCCAGTGAACAAAAGAGCGATGCGGTTGCAAAGACACATTCAGTCTGAGTGTGCCTCTCATTCTGTGTAAGGCAGCTCACTTTTCTACCTACAAGAGAAAGGATGAGGAGAAAATTGCCTTTTCAGGGAAGCTTTAATTCAGATGTGTGCCCTGCTGTCTGAACATCATTCTGTCCCCCCCCCACCTCTTCCTTGCGAACTGTGTCACAAACCTCCTTTTCTCCCCTCCTCTTCATCAATACCCCACTGCTGTCTGCTACCTTAAAGCTTTGTGGAGTTTCATTGTTTGATCCGCCTTGATAAATAAGACAAATGCAGTTAGAAATTCATAGATGCCCCTCCACTACCCCTGTTTCATCAATAAATGATTAGTTTGCCACAGTCCCTGGTGATTGATAGATTGTGAACATAGGATGTATTGGAAACAGATGAATTCTATAGTGTAGGAGTCACGGGAGACCAACAAAATGCGAGAAAAATGGAGGTCAGTTGAGAATGTTAAATAGAGTGTTGGAACAAGTTGTGTTTTGTCTTTTTCCTATTATCAGAAACATGTCAATAATGAATCATAGAGAAATGGAAGGAAATACTATATGTTCAAATTTGTTTGTTGGTGGTGTCAGTTGAGGACCTTGACAGCACAGCCAGGAACCAGGTAAGAACATGTACCGATGTGGAGTTGATGATTTTGGTGGCAGGAAAGGGCCCAATGAAGCGTGGTGTGAGTTTACATGATTCAGTTTGGAGATGGAGGTCCCACACCATCTGACCCACCTTATATCCCGGTGTAGGGGAGCGATGAAGATCAGCCAACCGCTTATTCCTTTTGGCAGAACGAGTGAGAGCTGCCCTGACGTCCTTCCAAATAGCTTGGAACCGCCAAACGTGCTCCCTCAAGGAACCACCACAGGATGCTTCTGCTCCTTTTCGGCTGTTCGGTCAAGCAGAATGGAAAATCTGTATCCCTTTTATGCCGGAGCAGTTTTACTGTGTGACAGTGGAGTTTTAAAGCTTCTGCTGTGGTGTTATAATTGAGGTTTATTGAGAATTAGACTTAATCAGTCGAACAGAACAAAGTTTTTAGAAGGGAGAGAGAAACAAAGACAAAAGACAAAGCACTAATTGTAAACAGGATGAGAGAAGTAAATCATTACATTATCTACAACAAAGAAACATTAAATATGAGTGTTGCTTGGGGCTGTAGTGCTACACCCTGTGAGGGAAGGAGGGAAGGATAGGACAAGATAAAACAGGACAAGGACAAGAGAAGAGGCATGCAGGACAAGGGTCTTGAACCCGACTGTACTACTGAAGTATAGTGGCATTAATTTTGTGAATTATCAAAGTCTACAGGACGAGAGTATAAGTGAGGGGATACACAAGCGATTTGCATATTCATGAGTTATTTGTCGCAGTAAGTGCGTGACCCCACACCCGGTGAAAGAGTCCTAGGGGTGTGTGTCTGCGGATACATGCAAGTGAATTGATACCGTTTTACATGCACAAAGACTGACAGAATTGTCCTGTAATTGCTGTGGCCGCACCGCGGCGACTGAGGACCCTACCCAATCAATCGAGGGGTGGGATCAGGCCCAGGGGTCCACCGAGAGCAGGCCGGTGGACGGGACACGTCCATAATATAACCAGAACAAGACTTCAAACACCGTCAAGCAGGCTTAAATGATAAATTAAGTCAATCAGGCCATTGTGTTGAATATTTATCCAGAAAGGCCTGTTAGTTAAATTGTGTGGAAGGGAAAAACAAAACACTCTCATTTTGCTCTTATGTGGGAATTAAAATGGTAATCAGTTCTGAATCATACTCATAGAGGCATAAAAACATCATATCACAAGGCATTCATGGGCCTGATCACTAGCAATTTTCCAGTTGAACATTCATATATGCTATTAATAGTCTGCATTGGTGTATTTGTTTCCTTGAATCCTCCAATACAAGGCTGTTGAGTTATGGGTATTTCTTTCACCGTCTGTACACAAAGATGCAACCACAAACAACATACATCATATAGAGAGAGACTTATTTGTAGTAACTGACATATTATGAAGGTTGATATGTTAATGTTATAACTATAATAACTTTTTATTGATGATATTGTTGTTCTCTCTGCATTTTAACTCAAATGTGATGCAGCACATGTCCAGTATTTAACACATTTTTACACTTGTGTGACCATTAAGAATGCAATTGGCGATTGATACAAGCGACCAGTCCAGGGTGTACCCCGCATCTCACCCAATGTCAGCTGAGATAGACCCCAGGTCAAACAAGACAGTAACAAGGCAAAGCATTCAAAAAATGAATGGGTGAGAAAATATTGCCTGGACTATTTAATGATAAAGGTTTTATGATGGCAACAGTTTGACCCTTGAACGGACAATTTCTTTTCCGCTTTTGACCAGTGTTGGATGGATTGTGTTCAGTTTTAGAGGTTCAATGTTATTTAATCAGTCTGCTACCTCCATTAAACTAAATACAAAGCCTTTTCTTTACATTGCTCCCACTAGGAATTAATCCAGCAGCCGCAGACTGTTGCCTTTGAAATTAAATGACTTGAGGCTACTGAAGTCGATTCATGTCCAATGGTGTTTTCTATTAATCAAGCGCAGCCGAAGAGGAGTTTGTTTACCAGAAAAGCAGTTTGACGTGGCTGTACAAGCACTTGCATCAAGGGCAACCTGTTACTGTCAAGAGCCCACCCCAAAGTGAAAAGTCCACACTGGCCGGGCAGGACCAGGCCATGGCTTTCCGTGGCTTCCTTTTTGTCCTCGGGACCAGTCTAAATAAATCAAATAGCTCGACAGCGGCATTGATCTCTGTTGAAGTTGAGAAGGGAAATGGAAAGGGATAAGACGGGAGGCCAGTGAGGGATGGAGGGGGAGCGAGCGTGCAGAAGAATGAGGCGGAGGCTGCCAGCCGATGAGGTAATTGTGATTAATCACTTTTCTCAGAGGGCATGTCGAGTGCGCCAAACAAAAGAAAGAAGACAGAATGAGCACTGCTATTGCAGTTAAAAGTGTACCTGCCCATTGTTCAGGTAAAAGATCTGTATATGAGCTATCTTTAAAACACCTTTACTTTGACAATAAGACATAACGAAATAATTACGTTTCAGAAAAAATAGTCCAACATGGCACTTGCTTTCATCATAGCTGTTGGTTCCGTGCATCTAATATATGAACACAATAGAACCACCAAACTGGGAAAAAAAATCATTCATGATGCAGGTTCATTTCCAAGTTATTCTCACAAAACCTTTATTGAACGCACCCTCAATGTGATAATTAACATTTTGACACTTCATACACTTGTAAAAAGAAGTTAACCATTGTATAGTACAACTAATATAAAGTCACACTATTCACTCAAAATGCAAAGGGAACAGTTTGCTGGTAATCTTTTCTGGTCATTTTCATGGGAGTCCTTAGCATTTATGGGCTCTATTTTCGCTTGGTGTAACTCTGCGAGGAGGCGGGCTAGACCTGGCTTTGTTAATTCCGTGGACCGGCGTACCCCCAGCCCATTTAAAAGCGGGACGCCTGCGCTGGTGTGGGAGCCGTCACAGCCAACTTCAATCCTGTCCAATCGAAGCAGCTTCTTTCATTCCCTTTAAAACCAGCACAGTCATATCATTTCACTTTTCCTCTTTGGGATCTGTGGTGAAGAAAATAAGCCAAAGAAAAAGCAAAACATTCTTCTTGAATTTGAAATGCTCTCTGAGCTGAAGTGTTGCCTGCATCAAATAAAATAAAAAATCAAACAACAACAATGACACACATCACATTTTTTAAGTCAAGACAGAAAAATAAATAAATAAAAATAGGACCCAAACTGTTTGTTGAATGGCAGTGACAATGTGACAATGACAATGTGTCCTACGTTAATTGGAGATTCAAAATTGTTTGTAGGTTTTAATGTGAGTGTGTGTTTATGGATGTTTGTTGAACTCCAAATTCTACTTATTTTCAGGCAACTTTGTTGCTTCCATTGTTATCTTGGTAAAGTCAGCTCTTGTACTGGATCTCATTAGTGACGGTGTACCTAACAAAGTGCACGGCGAGTGCTTATAAGTTCATTACGTAGTCACTTTTCCTTGTTGATTCTTTTTTCCCCCAGATTATGTCACAGCAAAACAGCCACACTCGCAGTTATGGTCGACACAAATCTTGTGTTATTATTTTCTTGTGTGCACATTACACGCTTAATGTTATCTGTGCAGTTGAAGTCTTTCTTTGGGGCTCAAAGAGTTGTTAAAGACAGCATTGTGTAGTAAACAGAATGTTGCTCCACTCTTGTGTCCTGTGAGACCACTGCATCAAGCTTTAAAAACACTTGAAAATGTGTGTTTATGATCATAGAAGGCCATTCTTAAGATGTGTAGCCTGTAATTGAAGTGTGTGTTTTGGTTATTTTATACATTTGCAGTGATAAAGTGCAGCCAAGCTTTCCTCCCGACCAGATGCCTTTGCATGGATGTGTGCCTCGTGGAAATTACACTCATTTAAATACACTTATTTCTCTCTGATATTCCTCGAGGGACAGCAATATGCGGCAGCCTAACGTGGAAATGAATGCGCACAACAGTTGGCCGATATTACCATTCCCGGCAATTTAATTCGCCTTTGAAATGAAAAGATATTGAGTTTAACTTAAACAATCAATAACCTTGAACATTCCATTTTAATGAAAACTATAATTCCAAGCGGTGGCAATTACACTGCGGGAGAATGTTTTGGTGCGGTGAAGATTTTGCTGTCGTATGCGCTTTTGTAATAAAGATATTCTTATCGGAATAATTATTGATTTCTGGGGGGCAGTTATGACCCTGGCTAAGGACCTCATCAATATCTTTGTTCATTACTTATTGCTTTAAGTCCTGCATGAATGTTGCTGAATTCAGATTGGCTGTGGAAAAACATACTGTACTGGTTCATATCCAACTCTCTTCCTGACAGGGAAAATATCAGTGAGTTTTCAAAATATGTCACAAGACTACAGCTCCACTAAGGCATTTTACCTTTTAATTGGCTTTTTTGTTTTGTATTTTACTTTGGGATCCCCTGCGATTGGCTGGCAACCAGTTCAGGGTGTACCCCGCCTCCTGCCCGATGACAGCTGGGATAGGCTCCAGCACGCCCGCGACCCTAGTGAGGAGAAGCGGCTCAGAAAATGGATACTTTGGAATCCCACCACAGAAGGTTACCAGTGGTGGCAAAGATCAAAAGTGTGATGACTACCAGGGGCATAACGGCAGTTTAGTGACGAAAGTAAAATATCTCGGTCCTGGTTGCTCAGTACAATATGGTGAAGTAAACAGTAATAATGAAATAAGAAGAACAAGATGTAGGCTGCAAAGTGAGCTACGTTTAGTCTTGACGTGAAGGAGAAGCTCTAATCTCGCTCTGCAATTTATAGTGACTAACTCGGACACCATGCTGCCTGGATGAATGTTAAAAAGTGTGATAAACGAAGTCGATTTGCCTTCAGCAATCCTCGCTCTCAACTTCCAAGTTTTGTTTTTAATTTTTAAGCATGAAATTTCTTTTTACACTTGTGTGATCGTTCACAATGTTGAAAAAGCATCATACATGAAGTTGACTCTCCTTCAGCAAGCTTCACTGTTCACTTCCTTATACAGTATATTGCTACGCATCTGGCACCCGTCATCAAAGAGTGAGGAGACAGTTTCCATGTTTAACTATTATTATACAGCGGTTAATTTGATTTTTTACTTGTATTGCAGTTTGGAGTTTGCTTTCCACTTCATTCTACTGCACGTTCATCATGTGTCATCAAAGGGTGAGGACAGCAGTTATTGTTTTTCAAGATTTATTATGCTGCGGTTAACTTCTTTTTACACATTTATTACAGTTAAGATTGTCAAAGTGTGTAAAACATAAAACACTGCATGTAAAAGTTTAGTCTATGATAGCAACAGTTTGAACCTGAAATACCAGATTAATTAATATACTACTGTTTCGTCCGGGCAAATTTGATTCCACACTCAATCTACCTCCTAGTTCAGATTGTGTCCAAATTGTGTGTTCCGCTGTTCTTCTTAAGCAACGATCCCAACAAAGTATAAAGCTGAAGTAGTGTCACTGCCGGTGAATCTCTACAAACAACAAGTCCAGATGTTATTCATGCACTTTCTCCTCTTTTTTCCCTCTTTGAAGGCAAACATAGCGAGGCCGTCTCTTGGTCGGCGGCCTCATCATAAAAACAGCTCTGTGAATATTAATGAGGGATAACTGTGCCACCATGACTCGTTGACCTGAGATTGAAAACACATTCCCTCGCGCTGGTGAAATTCCCCTGTACGCCCTGTACCATACGCTAGATATTGATGATCAAATCCAATTACATTATTACATTTTCAGCTGAAGCTTTAAATGATTCATCGCATTTAACACACATTACTGTGTGTGTGTGTGTGTGTGTGTGTGTGTGTGTGTGTGTGTGTGTGTGCGTGTGCGCGCGTGTGTCTGCGCATGCGCATGTGTGTGCGTGTTTGTCTGATATATTGACCTGTGTGGTGATGCCCAAATAAAGAATAATGCAATTCAGCATTCAGGACTCTGCCAAGTGGAGATGTCCACTGGGAGGAAATGTGAACGATCTGGCTGGTCACATTTGTCAAAGCTTTTCTTATAATCACTCGACTGACTTTTGTTGGACTTTCTGCAGGCTTTCGTGCATTAAGAAGCTGATTGATTTGGTGACTGCTGTGGCACTTGTGTGTGTGTGTGTGAGTATTTTCTTTCATGTCACAACATTTGAGAAAATATATCAGGGCAGACTTAATCATTTGTTTTGATTTAACAATATTGGCTGACTTATCAAGCAGTCAGCTAAGCATTTTTCTTAATTAATATTGTTACAAATGCCAATTCCACCGGGGACGCCTTGATCAGTCGTTTTCCTTTCCTTAAGAATTTGGTGATAAAAAATCGACCCGCGATTGAGCGCCCCATTGATCCGTTCTGTTCCCTCTCCAAAGCGAGTCAAATCCATTTGTGTCTAAGCCCTTTTCCCTGCTCCTATTCCCCAAAGCTCACATTGGCCATTGCAGAGGCCCTTGTCTCCACATTCAAGGTCAACTATAATCAAGTGGAGACAATGTCACTTGCATTTCCATAGACAGCACAAGACGGCTCCTCTCGGTTTCTAAGGGACAACTGCATTATACCATTCAATTACTGCTCATTAGACAGTGTACAGCCATTAATCAGGCCGAGATGTTCTGAAGGTCCTCAGTAGAGAATGGTGAAATTCATTCCGACTTCCTGCTGAGAGCTGCACTCTCTCTGTTTTGAGTGAACTTCTCCGCTTTTTCAGAATTGAAAGAAAAGTAGGCTTTGTTGAAGATTTACTGCATATGTGCGAGAGTATTACGAGTCTGATATATCACTATAAGAGGACAAAGCTGACAGATGTATTGATTAAGGCTGCATATGCATTGGATATGACTAGATGATATGGAAAAACTGATTTATGTCTTCCAGGAAACTGGAGAGATGTGTCTTCTCACGGAGACCCTCCCTCGCCTTGTTCAAGGGTAGGTGCATCGAAGCATAAAGCCAGGTTGTAGCTCACAAGTGGCGCCCCACGCGTTACGCCCCTGCGCGGCATCGAGCTCGTCCATAAAGTGGCTGCTAATACACTCTGCATTAGCGGATCCTCCCTCGCGTTGCATGTCACCACAACCGCAAGCACCTTTCAACATCTGGGAGAGCTTTAGCAACCATGCTTTATGGAAGCCATCTGCTTGAACGGGTTTCCCCCACCTTAATCTCAGATGACTTATTTTAGTGTTAAAGGCACCTGCGTGCTCTTTCTATTTCCCATGCATCTTATAATTTCGAACAGCCTATCTGCAGCTTGCACGTTATGACTTCAAGCTCGGGAAGTACACCTTGGTCACTTCAGCATGTAGAACTGCAGAAATGGAATTGTATATATATGTAGAAGTGTACGTTTTATGCTTGTTATTTTAAAATTCCATTTATTTATTTTTTTATGTGAAGGAAAATCTCTGCATGCTTTGCCATAACAGCAGGCTCCTAACCTCACTTAAGTAGTATCTTTCAAATACACGCACATGTGCATTCACAAATATATGCACCTGTCGAACATACTGCATTCACCAACATGATTTCCCTGTATTCTCTGTATATTATGCTCATATTGATGGTAGTAGAGGTCTGGTACGCAGCAGTTATATTCAGTATTCTGCAACAGAATATCAATAGTCTCCTTATGGGGGGGCATTTGAAATGAATCACAGCACATTACTGCTTGCAGACAGCAGACGCTGGTATTTATTTCTGTCCCCATCACATTGTTGTCTGTGTTTATAAATGATTCTGCATCATTCATGCCTTCTAGCACTCTCACTGGTGCATGTGCAGATGACATCAATGAAAAGCATTCGTCAAACCTTCAGTTGGAACACTGGTGTTCCAACTGTTCTTGAACACGTGGTAGTACAGAATACAGAATGTCAACCGTCGAGACCTTCAAGTTCCTGGGAATTACAATCTCTCAGGACCTGAAGTGGGCGAACAACATCAACTAACCTATAATTCCATTACAACAAGCTGGCAATTTTTTGACTTGAGTTCGTTGTCACATTTCTGTGGGGCCAATTATGTATTACTCGTGCTCTCACTGTAGTTGTCTCGCCATGCTGCACTATTTGCATATACTGGCCACTCATGCCAGAGTAGCATCTGCTCCATTTGCACACTGATTGAGGAGTATCTGTAACATTTGCACAACCAACATTGTCCCAGATGATCGCACTACTCGTCACTTTAAACCGCATACACTCCTTGAAGTCTCACCGCCCTTTGCACAATGGTCATTGCACCGGACTATTGCAATATTAGTCGTTCGAACTGCTCTAAGTGCTAGAGGACTCTGCATCTTTTTGCACAATTGTTTTTTGTCAATGTCTTTATGTCCCCAAAGTGTTCTGTAAATTGACTGTCTGTTGTACTAGAGCGGCTCCAACTACCGGAGACAAATTCCTTGTGTGTTTTGGACATACTTGGCAAATAAAGATGATTCTGATTCTGATTCTGAATAAATGTCAGCCAGTATTTCCACATAAGTGGAAAAGGATCAACATTGGTAATATTGAAAATGTGACTGAACAAGTTTTTCAAGATTGTTTAAATTTTCTCTCTTTTTTACCTAAAAAGTAAACAAATGAACAAAAAAGTATAGGAGTAAGCATATGCCAAAGTTCATGGTACTGTATGTACAGTAAACCCCCTCCATCGCTGGGGTTAAGTTCCAGACCCCCTCCGCGATATGTGAAAATCTACAAAATTGTCTTTAAACACACTTTTAAAACAATACAAATAGAGAGCGCAAGAGCAATGGATTACACAAAAATATTGTACAAACAGTATACAAAAAGTAACAACTTTAATAACACGCACAAAATAAAAAGTAAAAAGTGCAATACCGGGACCACAAAAACTGAACCGCAATATTGTGTGTGTTTACTGCATCTCAGTTTTAAGGTCACAGTTGGGTTCCCAATCGATACATTAAGGGAATAAAACGTAACTAAATATTCTCAAATATACAAAATAATGCATGAAATTGTATTTAAAAAAATACTCAATAAAATGTAACAAATTCAATACTTTTTTCTTTATCAAATTACAAAATTAAAAGTCATTTTTAGGAATTGAAGTATGCTATAACAGGATTAGTTTGAGCATAATAAATTAATATGTTATACAAATACCAAAGGCATTTGATTTGCTTTGGCTCCATCAGAAGAGCATTGGGAGAGGCGGTTTAAATATTGCTAGAAGTTTTTTTCTTTTTGTGCTGCACTGATATTCACATTCACGTGATGCCGTTCGTTAACAAGTTTGACGCTTTCAAATGCATACGACATCCACTAGCCAATGGTTGAGCTGCACTGTATTTGTTTACAGAGTAGAAGTGTGGTGAGAGTGCAAGCCACTTAACTGCCACTTACGACTTAACCTGTCCGAGACCTCTTCCACAAGGGAAGTCTTCTTCTCTGTAATGCAAAATAAGAATATGAATACATGTACTGTTACATCCCAAAGTGTTCCAATAATTTTATGAAATTAAATGCATACTTTCATATAATTTAATTTACTATAGTAGCATTTTAATGTTTTGGTTTTAATGTCATTTATTTTTTGTTTAGTTTAATACAATATATCTCACACATTACCACATCATTTCAATATAATTAATCATTTTATTCAGGGAAAATATATTTTCAAGCACGTCACTGCTTTGTAATTATGTTGCCCTCATACTCTGAATATACCATATAGACTATGATGTATAAAAACTGATAGATGCGACAACAGTATGTTGAATTTGGTAAAGATTCTCCTTCAAAGGTTATTGGCACCAAGCACAATGGCCTTGTAATTTATGAGAGCTGTTAGGGTCCCTGACAGTAGGTGTAAAGCATCTTGACTGATTGGTCGGATACGAGACGTGTGCAGTGACGGCATATTGTCCCCTCCCGTCGAGACTTGCACGGCTCCCTCTGTGGCAGATCAATGACTCCACACAGTCAAATTAAGTTGTTGTAAATCACTTGGCGGACCCCGAACTACTCCTGAGTGATGACCTTTACGCATATTTGACTCCAATTCTTATTTATGTTAATCACATCTGTATTATACCGACAGTAAATGAGCGCCATATTCACAAAGGTCAGTGTTTGGCAGTACAGCACATGGCGAGTAACGCGGACAGGTTTTGTTTATTGTCATGAAGGATATGCCAAAGGAGGATACTTTGACTGATGGTAAGCAGTAGAACAATTGAAAGCGCAGGATATCCCTCAGTTATGCAACTGTATGGTTATTGACCGGATGTTAATTAAATGCTTCAGAATTAACGATAAATGACAAACTAATCATGCATGGCAAGGGCAGATGTCCATCAAGACTGGACAATCCTGAAATTGTCTAACGCACAGTGCACCACAGTGATGTTGTGGTTAGCACAACTGCCTGACATTCAAGAAGCTATGGGTTTGAATATCAGCTCAGGCCCACCTGTGTGAAGTTTCCACGTTCCCTGGGTTGCTCCCACATTTACAGTTTATGGTAATTAAGTTGTTCACTGCCAGGCCTCCATGTTAACATTGATATTTGAATTCAACAGCTGTCAACGGCAGTGATTAAAGACTAAGTGCTCTGGTGCCCAGTCCAGTTAAGATAAAATGCAGTGGCTTTTGAACATCTTCCACAAAGTTTTTCTTTGGACATTCCAGACAGAATATTCTATGTTTTTAGTCTGCACCTATCAGTCATTCAATCACACAAAAAGAATCATCCTTGAGCATAGCTTCATGAATGAATACTGCAGTCAAATTGGTTATAAAAAAACATCTGCTTCTCATTCGTCGTGTTGTAAAATGTCCAGGCTTCCGCTAACGGTAATCTCATATGGTGTAAAATGATAAGACATGAAAATCAGCCATTGTGATGCGAGCGGCGCCTCATTGTGTGATCTGCGCCGCGGCCCAGACGACGAGCCTTGTGAAGTGCAACGCTACCCGGTTACTGCTGGGGCTTTGATTGGCAGTTTGTTGAGTGCGTCGCTGCTCGCTTTGAAGCGCATCTCAAGATGAAAGCCAACCTTGTCCGCAGTGTGTCCACTGTAGACCGCTGCTGTTGCTTATTTGCTTCAGGCGCCATCAAGGGCTTTTTTTCTTTCCTTACAATTGTTTTTTTTTTTTTTTGAATAACTATGGTTCTGTAAGCATTATGAATAATTTATTATGCAATCCATCCCAAGAGTGTGACTATTTTCATACAGCGCCTCTACTTTTCTTTCTCCATCATGTACTATGCTGACTAAGTCCACTACGGTGTCTTTGTTGTCCAGCAATAGGCTTCATTATTAGCTGGGTCCTATAGCGGAAGCATCACCGCTCACTGCTTATCTCCCACCCCCTTTTCTTCCCTCAATGAGGCAGTAAGTGCCATGGGCCAGACGTCCTCATTCTCTACTGTCTCTACAAGCCAGCTGCTCATGTAAAAGATGAAACAGTGTTATAAAGCAAATAAAAATGTCTTGGCTCCTGACAGGCCCGCTGTGGATATATAGCCCCTTATTTCAGTGAATATATTGCATAATTATGCCTGGTTATGAATATTGGATGGAGCCCCACACTGAGCCCATGCTAAGATGCCTAATTGCGGACTTTAATTATTAAGAAGTGATGGTCCCTAGCAATGTTTTGTGTGAGGGGTTCTGATAAATTATTTTTTGCCAGTGTTTTATTTTTGTGTGTGTCATTTTTGGATGAATTGTTTTTGGGTGGCCAGTGTCTAATCAACGGGCCTCGTGGACAGCGTAATTGCTCTTGAGAGAGCCTTATCTACCCATCCATCCATCCATCCATTCATCCATTTTCTGAGCCGCTTCTCCTCACTCGGGTCGCGGGCGTGCTGGAGCCTATCCCAACTGTCATCGGGCAGGAGGCGGGGTACACCCTGAACTGGTTGCCAGCCAATCGCAGGGCACATACAAACAAACAACCATTCGTGCTCACATTCACACCTACGGGCAATTTAGAGTTGTCAATTAACCTACCACGCATGTTTTTGGGATGTGGGAGGAAACCGGAGTGCCCGGAGAAAACCCACGCAGGCACGGTGAGAACAGGCAAACTCCACACCGGTGCGGCCGGGGATTGAACCCTGGTCCTCAGAACTGTGAGGCAGACGCTCTAACCAGTCGTCCACGGTGCCGGTATTTTGCGCATCCTCTGAAATATTACATTTAAACTAACCCTTTGAGCTGTTGCAGTAGTGAATATACTGTCCCATGTTACAAATTGTTGGTTTAGTTCAAATACCGTGAGAATCATGACAGTCACAAATAATAAATAAAGCCTTGTCCACGCTTCCCTTTAAAGGCAATACATAGGTTTCGCCAGCAGGTAGAGCGCTTCGAAGCAGTGACGCCCCTGCTGGCTTAAAAGAGGATTGCCATTGAAGCTTTATGACATGGAGATGACTTGTAAATGTATTTAAAAGGTTTGTGAATTGAGATGACTTTATTTAAAAACTTTGTGATGTGGAAATTATGTCGTTTACAGTACAGAGGTCTAATGCTGATTGATCATTGTGTGAATGTGTTCGACGATAAGTGTTCAGTGAAGGCCATCATACTTCACTAAATGCTCTTATAAAACTTGCACTTGGATTAAAGTGTCAGCAGACAGAAAAGACCATGGATCCAATTGTGTGGCGGTCTTAGTACTCGCCTATATCGCCTAATGGGTGAGCAGATGTATCTGCATGTTGTGCTCAAGAAGAGAAGCAACTAGAAAAAGAATAAGCTAACAAACAACTGAACTGTTTCTATCAAAGTGAGAAAAACAGAGGTGTTAGAATGTGCTGAAGCAATCTGAGATTAAACATAGTGTGCTCAAACTTTTGTGTTGGAAGTACATCAAGGCAAAAGTCCTCACTGGATAACCCCATCAACGATGAGAAGAAACTAGAGCTATCGTACATTATGTATTCTTCCATAAAGGCTAATAGCCATAATGCAGACAATGGGGATCATTGACCCACTTAATCACAGTTCTGTCAAAGTCTGACAGGCTGAAAGTCATTGCACTACAACAGTGGGAGCAGGACTCGCTCCTCCAAAATGCACGCTGGTCTTGCACTCGTCACATTACAGGCAAGCTGCTTTTCGCAAGCCAGCGCAAATCTGTGAATAATTGATCGCTATTGATGTGAGGATCACCTCATGTGTATCCAGTTGTTTGGTTTAGACGTCTGCTTCGGGGAGGGAAGGGGTCCCAGCCATCTGTCAATAACGGACCGGTCACCGCACACGACGGGCACTCTTCTTGGACCACCCGAAACGCTCCAGTGAACAACTGAACAATTGTTTTCCACGTGATATTAAATCAGGTCGTGTGTTCTGAGTGAAGACAGATGCTAAAGTGTTGCATTTCGCTTTCAGGGAGGGGTCATCAAAGTAATGGCGCCATTGTCTTTTACAGCCAAGCATAGTTTTTTTTAAGGTAGCCTACCGTTCAGATACTTTGTTTATTTGCTTTTTTATGTCACAGTTCAGAACAATAGGGGACAGTATGCACCTTGATTTGTTTAGTATCCATTAGTTGGGGTAATAGTACACCGCAAACCATGTTTGGTTAATATTGGGAACAGTAAGAGAACAGAATGCTGAAAATAAAGTTGCTCATCTTTTGTGTGTTAAAATAATCTAAACATTTAATAGTAAATTCTCCCCAAAATAATATTATCAATATAAAATCATTTATACAATGAAATAACATACATATTTAATATTAAATGCAAAATGTGAAAATCTGCGAGTAATTTCCACCCCCGAATCCAAGAAAACAATTATTATATATTATGTTTATTATTGTCTACATTGATAGTTTAAGTTACATACAGTAAGATTACTATCCTTTTAAATAATTTGGAAAAAGTCTTCACAACATTTGAGTTGATTGAGTTGAGTTGAGTCCAGTACCGTGCCTTTGGGACTGGTCGGGGTGTTTCAGTTGGGCTGGGCGACTGCCCTGGGTCCTGGGGAGTGGGTGGTGTCCTCCTGGCTGGGTCCCCTGCGGGATGGACTGGCTGCTGGCTTGGTTCCCCCTTGCAATGGACAGTGTCCCAGAGATGAACATGCTTTTGTCCAAAATGTGCATATCAACCAAAGAACAAAAGCAAAAGACCTTGTGAAGATGCTGGCTGCAGCTGTTAAGAGTCTGTCATTATCCTCAGTGAAACGAGTACTATACCGACATGAGCTGAAAGGCCACTCTGCCATGAAGAAACCATTACTCCAAAAGAAAGATTACAGTTTGCAAATGCACACAGGGACAAAGACCCTAACCCTTTTTGGAGACATGTCCTGTGGTCTGACAAAACAAAAATGTAACCGTAGGACCATAACGAGCATTGTCACGTTTGGCAGAAAAAGGGGGAAGCATTCAAGTCTGAGAACACCATCAAAACCTATAAATACGGGGGTGCATGACAGCATCATGTTGTGGGGTTGTTTTGCCAAAGGAGGGACTGGTGTACTTAACCTAATAGATGGGATCAGGAGGAAAGAACATTATGTTCAAATACTGAAGCAACATCTCAAGACATCAGCCAGGAAGATAAACTTTGGGGGCAAATGAGTCATCCAAATGGACAATGACCCGAAGCATACTGTCAAACTGGTTAGAAAGTGGCTGTTTTGTAGTGACCATCACAAAGCCCTGATCTCAATCCTTTTGAAAATGGAAAGGCATGTGCGAGCAAGCTGGCCTACAAACCTGGCTCAGTTACACCAGTTCTGTCAGGAGGAATGCAGCAAAAAAACTGCCAACTATTGTGAGAAGCTTGTGAAAGAATAGCCAAAACTTTTTACCCAAGTCCTATAGTGTAAAGGCAATGGTACCAAATACTAATAAAATGTATGTAAACTTCTGACTTAGAAGTAATGAAAACATGTAAAATCTTCCCATTATTTTGGAATTTAGCAAATACAAAATACTTTTGGTTATCCTAATTGACCTTGTCTGATTTCATGCCAGACAGTGAGAAAAAAAAGTGTGCTTCTTTTTATGCAAACTACTCTAGCCGTTACAAACTGATCAGCTGTTAAATTCCACTACTGCCAATAGCAAACTGGTACCATTCTTTGCATCATTTAGAGAAGCGTCCACCCCACAAGGAGCCTCGCCAATTTATCGGACCTCTACTGGAATATTCCATCACACTGCTCTTCACTATCAAGCCAGTCGGCTATTAGCTTGTGGCCAAGGCTAGCTACACCTTTGCTAAAATGGCATCTTAGAATGAGCAGGGTATTTTCACAGCTTGTGCAGTGATTTTTTTCAGCAAATCGCTGTTAGTTTGACAGCAAAAAAGCATGAAACACGTGAACCATGAAAAGGCGGGCGTTCGCTGTGTAACCTTGAATCCATTTCGGAAAAAATAACATCAATAGTTTATCTTTTTGGAATTGATGGAAGCAGACAAGTGAAACAATAACATATATAGAACAGTTTGAACGACATATAGAACAGTTTGAACGATTATGCTACAAAAGCCACAATGGCATTTGTTATTGCTTTGGCTTGATGTGAAGAGCAGCTGTTTAAACATTTGCATGATGCTGTTTGAAATGAGTTAGAACGTTAAGAGGTACTGCCAAAAGCTTCTGGCTAACTACGACATCCGATTTCCAGAGGCTGAGCTGCACTGTATTTATTCCCAGAGCAGAGCCTCTGTCACCCTCCTTCCAACCATCTACCCGTCCATCCTTCCTATGGCCAAAACCCTCCCTTTATCCATCCATCCATCCATCCATCCAATTCAGTGATTCCCAAAAAGTGTGTGGAAATTATCCAATTTCACTTATTTGGGTTGAAAATTAATGATTTACTACTATCTTTGTTCATCTATCTGTTCCAGTGATGTCTAGTTACAGGCAGAAAAAATAAATGCTCTTGCAGTACTGTAACAGGCAGAAGGTATATAATTAACCAGTGTTTTTTTTAAATGTATTTACAATTTTTATGTGGTGGCATACGGTAAAATTTTTAATGTAAAATAAATGCCTTGGCTTAATAAATGTTGGGAAACACGAATCTACGTAATCTATCATCACATCCAGCACTGCAGTTTCTATTACAGTGGCTTACTATTTCAGTGGCACGGTGGATGACTGGTTAGCACATCTGTCTCACAGTTCTGTGTGGAGTATGCATGTTCTCCCTGTGGGTTTTCTCTGGGCACTCCGGTTTCCTCCCACATTCCAAAAACATGCGTGGTAGGTTAATTGAAAACTCTAAATTGCCTATAGGTGTGAATGTGAGTGTGAATGATTGTTTGTTTATATGTGCTCTGCGATTGGCTGGCGACCAGTTCTGGGTGTACCCCACCTCTCGCTCAGAGTCACCTGGGATAGGCGCCAGCACATCTGCGACCCTAGTGAGGATAAGCGGTACGAAAAATGGAAAATGGAATGGTTCACCCTTTCTTCTGTGGTACAAAGAGGTACTATACGCACAGCTTGTTCTTGCAATTCCAAATGCTAACTTTAAATGATGGATTATTGTGCATTCTGCAAACCAATAACATATGGCTGCTCCAAATTAAATCACAAGACACATCTGGATAAGATGGCCTGACATCACCATCTTGTGTTATGAGGCATTATGCTGCTTTGTTTTGCAGGTCATCAATTTCTGCTGAAGTGTCATGCTCAAGGGCACAATGTGGCTGTAATGGAGGTTTTATTGCATCCTGCAACCACAGGCAGAACTGGACAAAAGTGCCTATGAAAGTTGAAAAAACAAAAACAAAGAGGCTCAACAGGCCTTGAAATCTGCACTGGGCCGCCAGGATGGAGAGGCTGTGTCATAAAAAGACCTCACCAATGACATCATCCAAAGGCACCGGGGAGGCCACTTTTCTCTCTGCTCGCTGCCCAATGTCTCAAGCTAATGGCTGGATACAAAGCTAAAAGCTCTTGTGTGATAAGGTAATATGGAGTGCTGTGTCAGCGGGACCATCTATACTGATTTTACAGTGATGAAGAAACAGTCTAAAAATAAAAACAAATGGAGAATGGTAGATAGTATCACAACCGTACGCACTTTGCTGACTGTGGTGTTTGGCATAGTTAAGTGTATGAGGCAGCTGCTGTCCTGTCAACTCACCTTCCCAACTGTCCCATCCACATCACAATATACTGTAATATGAATATAATATAATACTAATATTTAGTTTGAAAGCATTAAACCATCACTATGTTTATTTTACCTGAACATAATGGCTTCTTAATACTTTGAATAAACTTGACACTGATTTGTAATGGGGAGAACAGCAAGAAGCTCTGTCATCGACATGGCAACCACAAATCACCTACTTTAGTTTTTTAGTATAATTGGTGGACCAGCCTGGATTCCTATCTTATTGTGTCAGTATTAACATGGATGCTACACGCTCATTATCAAATGGGAATCCAATTTTATTTGTAACCATTGAGTTGACGTGTTGTTTTTCGTCATGAGCATTGGTGTCACAAAATGTTTTTCCTTCGTATTATTGTTAGTGTTAATATTTATAGTTAGTTGTTACAATGATAAAATGAGTTCTAATCCAACTAGTTTGTACAGTATATACAACTGTTGATATCCATAATACTGCACATTGAAAATATATTTTTTCAATTATTTAACCTTTATTTAATGCTGACCTGTGCTCATAAGTTTACATTCCCTGGACTGTTGAGCAACCCCCTCTTCCCTTCCAAGAAGCATCAAAGAGCCTACCTCCCTATTTCAAAGTAGTGATGGTGTACTTTTCATCATAAGGCTTGTTGACTCCTCTCCAAACATAGCATTTATGGTTGTCACCATAAAGTTACATTTTGGTCTTGTCACTCCAAACAGCTTTGTTCCAGAGGTTTTTAGGCTTGTCTAGGTGCTGTTTGACAGTTTGTAAGCGGGATGTTTTGTGATGTTGACGCAGTAAAGGCTTACTTCTGAAAACTTGAGCGTGCATCCCGTTTTTGTTCCAGTAACTCCTATTGTGCACCTTGAATCAGCCTCACCACTTTTTTTTTTTTTTTTTTTTTTTTTTGCACAGAAGCCTTTTATTTCAGCTGAATATGCTTTTCATTTTTTCTTTACATCCTGAACAATCTTCATGGCAGTTGTGGCTGAAGTCTTTGCTGGTCTACCTGACTGTGCCTTGGTATCAACAGAACCACTTCTTTCCCACTTAAAAGAGTTTGAATTTCATTTTTAAAAATTTAGATTTTGTTTTGTTTGTGATTTTGTTTGTTGTTTCTGCACTTCTGAAGTTCAACTTGCTTTTCTAACAAGCCCTTTGACACTTCTTTTTCTTTTTCCATGAAATAATAAATAAATAAATAAAATGTGCATGGATCTCGCAAGAGCTTAGGAACTCACTGACTACTTATACAGAAACACAAAATACAATTAAACAAGTCACGGGTATGGAAACACACCCTTAATAGCCATTTAAACCTGTGTGTGGCAACGTGTGTATCAGGTCAAATGTTCAAGGGTATGTAAACTTTTGATCGGGCCATTTGGGTGATTTCAGTTGTCATTACAATTTAAAAAGGCCACACATATGGAACAAAAAAATGACTTCACCTGACCACTTTCCCAAAAGAAAAGTTTTCTGCATGATTAGTCAGATATCACAAAGATTGCCAATATTTCACAATTTCTGCTGATGTATGTAAACTTATGAGCACAACTGTACAAATAAATACAACAAAATACATTATATTACATAATTTACTTGTGTTTATTATCCATTCATCCATCCATTTGCTTCCGCTTATCTGAGGTCGGGTCGCGGGGGCAGTAGCTATACCGTCGTTCTCCATGGCCTCACCGAACTCCTCCCATGGTTTTTGCCTCAGCGACCACCAAAGCTGCATTCCGCTTGGCCAGCCGGTACCCATCAGCTGTCTCGGGATTCCCACAGACCAAAAAGGCACAATAGGACTCCTTCTTCATCTTAACGGCTTCTGCCAGACGTTCCCAGCAGACCCTCACGATACAGTTGGGCCTGCCAGGTTGGACCAGCATCTTCCCCCACCATCAGAACCAACTCAACCCGACTGTCCAAGACTTGAGTGTCCAATGACACGACCTCAAAGTCGATCATTGAACTGCGACCTAGGGTGTCCTGGTGCCAAGTGCATGAATGGACACCCTTATACTTGAACATGGTGTTCGTTATGGACAATCCGTGATGAGCAAAGAAATCCAATAACAACACCACTCGGGTTCTGATCGGAGGGTGGGCGTTCCTCCCAATCACGCCCTTCCAGGTCTCACTGTCATTGCCCACATGAGCATTGAAATCCCCCAGCAGAACGATGGAGTCCCCAGCAGAAGGGCTTTCCAGCACCCCTCCAAGGACTCCAAAAAGGGTGGGTACTCTGAACTGCTGTTTGGTGCATATGCACAAACAACAGTCAGGACCTGTCTCCCCACTCGAAGGCGGCGGGAGGCTACCCTCTCGTCCACCGGGGTGAACCCCAACGTACAGGCACCGAGCCGTGAGGCAATAACTATACCCACACCTGCTCGGCGCCTCTCACCGTGGGCAACTTCAGAGTGGAAGATAGTCCAACCCTCTCAAGAGGACTGGTAACAGAGCCCAAGCTGTGAGTGGAGGCGAGCCCAACTATATCTAGTCGGAAATTCTCGACCTCACACACAAGCTCGGGCTCCTTCCCTGTCAGCGAGGTGACACTCCACGTCCCTAGAGCCAGCTTTTGTAGCTGGGGATCAGATCTCCAAGGTCCCCGCCTCCGGCCACCACCCAGCTCACATTGCACCTGACCCCTATGGCCCTTCCCACAGGTGGTGAGCCCATGGGACTCCCCCCACATTACCCTTTCAGGCTGTGCATGGCCAGGGCCCATAGGTGCAGGCCCGGCCACCAGGCGCTCTCCTTCGAGCCCCACCTCCAGGTGTTTATTATCGATATTTTAATAATGACTATTAATTTAGAAGTATGACTATAAATAATAATAAAAAAGACTAAGTAGCGTGACTGGATGTTCTCACAGTGGCCTTTTGTGGTTATCATTTGCATCTCAAAACATCCAGGCTACAATGTTCAGCCCTAGCGTTTGTGCTAACATCACTGTTCAGAGTTGTCGATGGTCAACAATTTTTGTCACTGGAATAAATTTCGGGCTTGGTTATAGTTACCAGTTAGCATTCATGAAAACTCACTTTGTTTGATCTGTTATGGTAGATACCACTGTATGCATTGCATTTTACTAGTTGGTTCAACATGTCTACATGACTGCTGCATTGCTGGCACCTCCCCTGACTGCATTTCACCTTGTCTTCACCAATTTGCTCCGGCATTGCTCTTTCTCCTGTACCACTTGTGTTCCTTATTTATTCCCAGACTTGGTGTCCTCAATAAGATGGATGTTTGCATTCCCAGGGCAGATGGCCCTGCTGGTCGTGGGTGTACCCATCCTGCACTTTAATAATGGGCCTGCTTGTTGGCTGTGACGAGGTGCTGCCTGGAGGAAAAGAACTCTTGTACACGGTGCAAGCATACCTCATAGGTACTCACAGCTCTTTTTTTGTCAACTATACACGGCTGGATTCTTGAGGCATTTAGTACTGTACCTCAGTTAGCATTTTTTTCCCACAAATATGACGTGTTTCTCTTGTGGTCTGGCATTCCGACATGGCATTCTCTGAGTGTAAAAAGTTGTTCGACTGGGTACCTTGGTCATTCTTCATACAGTCCTTTGTCTACATGAAGTACAAAATGAAAGTAGGCCTTATTTGGCTCTGACTGGACATCAGTGAAAAATAAAAAATTATGTTGTGGGAATCTCAAAAATATATTTAATTTCAAACCCATAAAAAAGGCAAACAAGAATCATGGAATCAAACATGAAATAGTCCCAAAAATTCCAAATTCAAAGTTACAAACACATAGAAACAAAACTATGAAGATAGACAACAATGCAGCAACAAAGACTAAAAGAAACCAGGGAACTAAATACAAACAAATTGATGAGACAACGAGTATTACCTGGACAAGACATGAGTGGACTTCATATCTGTCTGCTGGTACCTTGATCAAATTCACCAAATCGCATTACACCAGTTGCGGCAGAAGTTTGACATGGTCTGAGCAGAAGTCTAGACCACCTTTCTGCTACCAGATTTTCACTCTTCCGGGCAAAACTCCAAAGCCAGAGCCTCACTGTGCCAGAACTCCCAGTTTGGCGCAGACAAGTCTGCCAAATTGGCAAACATGCTCATCGAGCCTTGCGCTTGCACAAAAATCAAGATACGCCTGCATTTGCACCCCGCCGCAGAAGTGCCGTCTCTGAAAATAAGACCTAAAACCTTAAAGGTCAGATGACAAAGGTATTATGGGGTCAGTTAAAATTCATATTTGCATTGTTTATATGTTATGTAATACATGCATGTAACTTCCAGCAAGTTGTCAACCATAGTTTAGCTAAAAAATATATTTTTATGACGCATATTGAGTCCTCCCCGAACATACCAAAGCTCAAGACACCGGGGTGTGGTTACTCTATCCACCGCGAGGGCTACCAGAAGTGACGTTGCAATTGCCAAACACAGCACACTACACACTGTACGTAATGGCAAGCAACGTGTTGGAATATGTGGAGGAGGAGGATTTCGACGTACAGGAGCACCCAACTGAACTTTTCATCGTCAAAGCGTACATGTTTGAGCCGATCAGACAGTGACGACGACGAGCAGCCAAGTAGCAGCTGTACAACAGAAAAAGAGAGTGGCCACTGGCTCGATGTGACGGTATGTCAAAAGCATGTCTTTTTATACAGTCATGGCTTGAAATAATGGCACCCCAGGGGTGCCAATATTTTTAAGCACCACTATATACGTATTATATATTCATATATGTTTCAGTGACATGGCACAAGCTTTTACATAGTATGCAGTATTCTTATATATTGTGTGCTTCTCGCTCGAGTTGCGTTATAACACGGCGCACAAAGTCTATGCCGTGTTTCTGTTGGGTTGTCATAAAGGCAAAAGTACAGCCGACAGTACTGAAAAGTACTGCGTGGGTCTTTTTTTCCAACTACAGTGAGTGCATAGTAACCATAATAGAGTCGCAGGTATATAGAAAGAAATGCGCACCTCTTGTCTGCGCCGCTTCGCTGCTGCACCGTGGCGGCTGGATGATTCTGTTCTCTTTCTGGCGGTTGAGGTCCCGATGGCCGTAGGAAAAATAGTTGGCACCGCAGCTGGTTTCAGCCTCTGCCACTGTATCCAATGCTTTCTGCTAAGCCTTTCTCAACACGCCGGTTCGAAGTGATCAGCACAGTTTGGAATGCTTGCTAGGCACCCATAGCTGACCACATTTCTTCCCATGTCGATTGACTTTCCCTATCCACAGGTCACGTATTCCTTTTTCACTTAAAAAAAACCTCTTGCCGCTGCCTGAACGATTTGTACAACCAAATGCCACACAATAAACCATCGTTAAATCATACGACAAAAAAATATACAAGGACGGGAACAACAGCATTGAAAAATGGCACACAACGCCGAATGAACAGGATGTTTGGCTTGTGTGACGTCACAGCGCCGGAAAGAGACGAAGACTGGAAGGCGCGGGATGCAAAAAGCAGAAGGCGCATTCTGCATCACATTTATTGATTTAACTGCTGTATATCTGCTATATAATCACTTTGAAATGGCAGTGGTGGTTTGTAAAGGGGTTCTAGAGCTATCAAGAAATCTTTTTTAATCTTTGTCCTCTGACCTTTAACTGAACCTGAACTTGCTTGCATGGTGTTTTCTCTGGGTAGTCCCCTACATTCCAAAAACATGCACGGTAGCCCATATACAGTATATGTGAATGTTTCTTTGCCTAGTGGTATACAGTATGTGTCCAGCTATTGACTGGTGACCATTCCAGAGCAAAGTGGCCCAAAGTCAGCAGGGATAGGCTCGAGCTCACACATGACCCTAATGATGACACGCTTTATATGAAAATGGATATGGATCTGAATTGGTATCGCTTTGCATTGTGGCATCATTAATTCTAATTAATTGCCTTGATAAACTTTGATAACAGTGCCTTAGTCTTTTCTCATATTTAAATAGAATGTTTTATGAAAAATAATGCACTGTTAAAAGTAATGAGAGGTGTCTTTTGCAGGAAACTTTGATTTATTGTTTTCCTGAATAATTAGTAGAAAATATAACCCAACTGTCAACCTTACACTTTTATTTTTATTGTACATTGTTTATTTATTTATTTTTTTACATTTTTTTGTCACACCTATTTATTTCCTGGCACGCTTACATGTTTTTCGAGAGTCAGAGACAATTGAGAGTCTTCAGCTAACATGCATTTGTTTGCCATGTGGGAGGAAGCTATCTAAAGAAAACTCACGCAAGCACGGGCAGCAACGCAAACTCCACACACAGAGATGATGATTGAAGATTTGGACCCAGATCGCCCAAATTTAAGGCAGACGTGCTTACCACTATAATGTCGTAATGCTATTACGTTTTTCCATCCATCCGTTTTCCAAAGCGCCTGTCACGGTCTCAGTCCATACACGACCTGGAGCCTATCCCTGCTGACTTTGAGTAAGAGGTGGGATACACCCTGGAATGGTCACCAGCCAATCGAAGGGCACATATACTGTAGACAAACAATCACTCACACTCACATTGACACCTATGGACAATTTTGACTTTTCAATTAACCTAACATGTTTGTTGAGCATATTCAGAAATTGATAAATGTATTCTCTCACACTGAAAACTAGTTAACTATAAACATTATATTATACATGACTTTTTGTTTGATTTACCGCACTTCATCTTGAGTGCGTGAATTCAATAATTGATATTGAGTTGTGAAAAATTGTCAGCCTCCAACTATTCAGTTTTGTCCAATTGGATTTGCAAGAAAAATCACGTTTTGTGCAATTCAAATAATGTCCCTGAGCTGCTCCCATCATATGTAATGAATGTTTGCCCCAAAGGTGAGAGCCATAATTGGTTAAAAACCATACTGTTTCTTCATACCCCAGTCTAGTTAAACCTAAGGATATCTGGCATGTGTGTGTGTGTGTGTGTGCGTGTGTGTGTCCGTGTGTGTGCATGCGTGCGTGCGTGTGTATGTGGGAAAGACATCAAAGTTGCTTCTGCGGCTCCATTTCATGGCGGCTAATGAAGAAGCTGCGAGTGCGCTTTGAGGTCGCCGTCTGAACATGAAGAGCGAGGTCACTTCAAAGGCAGAATAATGACGGATTAAGTCGAAATCATAGGCATGCTCCAGTCGCTTTGCATTTTATTAACAAATCATCAACGTATGACGCGACAAAATGGGCCTGCCTTCATTTCCCTTGTCTGTCTTACTTGGGACAAATCCTCAACATCCTCATCAATGCATCGCGGGGGGCCCTTGTTTTTTTTTCTTCTTTTAGGAATAAAGCCTAGATGTGGATGAAATATTATTTTACTCGTGTCCTTATGTATTAGTTTTTAATGCCCTCCTCCAATATTACTTTATACGAGTGTTAAATTAAACTAAAGCAACAAGAAGAAATATGCCCTTGAAATAGTAGCTTCACAATAATGCGTGGTTCGGGTTTGAATCCGGACTCCAGCCTTCCTGTGTGGAGTTTGCATGCTCTTCCTGCACTGTGGGTTTTCTCTGGGTCCTCCGGCTTCCACATTCCAAACGTTCTTCTTAGGTTAATTGATGTCTCTAAATTGTCCATAGGTGTGAATGTGAGTCTGAATGCTTATTTATCTATATGTGCCCTGCCCAAAGTCAGCTGGGATAGGCTCCAGCCCACCCACAACCCTAATTAGGATGAGCAATATAGAAAATTCATTTTATTTAGACACCTGGGTAACTTTATTAAATTGGGGGGATCATATCATCTCTTCTTTAACTTGCTACAGGTCTGTATGGGTAAAGCTATGATTGTCTGTACACAGTGAAAAGACACAATTCACCAACCCTTGAACATCTATGCGTAAACTAGAAATGTACTCTTAGGCTGCCATCCATCTTGTTCAGATATGACCCTTGTGAACTTTAACCCCCTTAATGTGGCTGCCAAACCCATGTTTACATGTATGGTAGAGGCACTCGGGAAGGTCTAATTGCAGCTGGAGTGATTTATCCTCTCCCAAGCACTCCAGTGGCACTCTCATGCTCACATATTCTTGTCAACCCTAGGTTCAACGCGTTCCAGCAGTTACCATCAAGGGGACCATTGGCAGTGCAAATTCTTGTTGGTGATGAAGGGGTAACATAAGGAGCTTATTCTAAGTAGCATGGGTAAAAACAATGCAGTAATTATTCAAACTGATGCACAGAAGATTATTTAATTAATTTTGGCGGCACTGTGGACAACTAGTTAGAGCGTCTGTCTCACACTGCTGAGAACTGGGGTTCAATCCCCGGCCCCTCCTGTGTAGAGTTTGCATGTTCTCCGCATGCCTGCGTGGGTTTTCTCCAGGCACTCTGGTTTCCTCCCACATCCCAAAAACATGCATGGTAGGTTAATTGAAGACTCTAAATTGCCCATAGGTGTGAATGTGAGTGCGAATGGTTGTTTGTTTATATGTGCCCTGCGATTGGCTGGCGACCAGTTCAGGGTGTACCCCGCCACCTGCCTGCAATTAGCTGGGATAGGCCCCAGCATACCCGCGACCCTAGTGAGGATGAGCAGAGAAGAAAATGGATGGATTTATGCATTTATACATAAAACATTGTATGTCACTGTCTGGACGTTACAGTGTTATTTCAGACTTGTTTAACTTCCTGTTCCTCTGCACGACTGAGTTTCACCTGTACCTGCCACCATAATTAGTCTCCGTAAAGATCTGATACAATCTATCTTTAACTTTAAAACCATTGTCTTTTGAATAAATAAATACATACATACATACATACATTAGTAGTCTTCTGGTTGGGTTCATATAAAGTTTTGGAACAACTGTGGATCTATTTAATTGATCTCAACTAACCTTTGGGACCTTTTTGTACAACACATTTTATTTGAACCTTTAATCTTCACTTGCAGTCTTAAAGTTGTGTTTAATTTTGATTTCCAAGAGGTGTAATTACAGAAAAATGTCAGAGCTAAAAGTAAATTGGCGTCCACGCATATATATTTTTAACATTTTTACCCAGCGGTGTCAAAGGCTATTTCATCCCGGGCCACAATGTAGTTTTGGTTTCTCTCAGAGGGCCGTTATGGGTGAAAATAGAAGGTACCACTGACCCCGCATTTCATTGTTATTTCATAGAGTACTAATACATGTAATTTGAAATAAGAAGTCATGGAAAATAGTGACAACCAAATATTTAAGTATACCACTATTAGATTTGTGTCAAAAAAAAAATGCTTTGCAATTCCAGTACAGACTTTCTGCCAAATTGAAAAGAACCTGTAGAATGTCCACTTCTCTTCAAAGAGTGTGCGAAGTTGCTCGACATTGGCAGGAACTGGAATATGCTGTCGTACACGCAGATCCAAGCATCCCAAACATCTCGGTGACCATGCTGACCATTCAAAGAACTGGAATGTTTTCAGCTTCTAGTAATTGTGTACAGATCCCTGTAACATGTGGCTGCATGTGCATTACTGTATCATGCTGCAACGTAAGGTGATTGCTGTGGATGAATGGTACAATAATGGGCCCCAGGATTTCGTCACGGTATCTCTGAGTCATTTAAGATGCCATCTGCCCAGTACAGTGAAAACCGGGATTCATCCGTGAAGAGAACACCTCTCCAAAGTGCCAGACGCCATCGAATGTCAGCAATTTGCCCATTCAAGTCGTTTATGACGATGAACTGCAGTCAGGTCAACACCCAGATGAGGATAACGAGCATACATGCCCGTTTTCAGAAGTTTGGGGAAGGAAAAAAAAAATCACTTTTCAACACCCAGCGTGACAACATAATCTGTGAGCGACATCCAACAATCTGACCTTTGCTGACTTTGATAGGAAGGGTGCTGAGGGGAAAATACTCCTATTTGTCCCAATTGACGGTCCGTATGTTCATCAATTAAAGCTTTTATGAAATGCAATACAGTATAAATTTACAGGCTTATAGGTTAGTATAATTCTCATAAAATCTGTTGCCATTACCTTGACTTTACATCTGCATGACCATAACATTTTATCACCCTCATGCTGGTGCTGTGGTTTTCCTAATGAACGTTGCTGAAGCAACAAAACAATTCCATTGACTTTTCTTCCTCCGGAGGAGAATCCAGTCTAATGTAAATGCATTAAATGCACAATTTTAGATAAATACTAGAGAGACAAGCCACCAGACGACCATTGGGTTGCTGTCCAGCCCGTGTCCAAAGGGAATCGGCCCAGCCTCATTTGTTTAAGGTTCGACGACATCTCCCATTTCGCCCGACTTGCGCCGCCGATGTTTAATTCGCCTCATTATGTGATTAACTTGCCAAATTTACCTCTCACCCTTCAGGCATGACTCTGACACATTGGCAGCTTACAAAAAAAAAAACCTTTCCAAAGTCACGCCATCAGCCAAAGTGCATTGCCAGCTCTCAGGCTCTCCTTCACATTTCGCTGGGAAGTTTTCATTTTCCAACAAATTTGGGATGATTAGCAATACAGCATTGTTGACTAATGATTGCTTGTCACTGGTCAAATGCAGTCTACTTCAGTTCTTTGGTCAACTTCTGATTTGTTCGTATAGCATTCCAAAACAATTTTCCCACATTAAAATAATGGAAATTTAATTAGTCAGTTCCATGGTCATACTGACACATTTATAAAACCTTTATTCATGACTGCACAGGCAATATTTGTGACTTTGGAAAATAAATAATTAGTATTTAATTTAAATTTAAATTAGTTGGTTCCTTTTTCAAATCTAACTAAATTTGAAGACTATGGTGCTATTTTAACAATTAAATAAAAATAAAAAGCAAAAAATCAGATTAACCAGGGAAAATCATTTTAATAATCATTTGGCTATTATTTTGCCAATATATATTTTTTTGCATTGTTAAGTGAACTAGTCCTTTTATTAATTCAAGTTGACCGCTTACTGCATGCTCCACGTTAAAGAAAACCGCATTTTTGTTTGGCACCCAGGGTTCGCCGCAGCTGGATAACATATTGCCTTTAATTTCATGAATATGAGTATGGCTCAAATAAACACTGACCATTTTATTTGAAAGTAAGCTTCAACTAAGTTCCTTTTTTTTCTCTGTAGCAGTCCATTGATTTCATAAACACAACACACTGTCCATAGGTGTGAATATATATATATATTTTTTATATATATACATACAGGATTTTTAAAAATATGTGCAGTGTTATCCTCACTTTAGATGTCAGAAGGGTTTTTGTGGCTCCTAATGTTTTTTTGTTTTTCTTCCTGTAGGAGACTGTCTAAATGGCTCTTTCAGTATTATGAGTAGGATGAGGGTTGCCGACCCCTGGCTTCGAGAGTTTGCCAATGAACTCAGTCTCGAACCACTTGTGGTTAAATGAGATATAAATCAAATCTATTTTGTAGAACAAAAAGCTATTGTTTTGCAGCAGTGAGCTCATCTTCAGTGTGTGAGGCAGCGCGCAGCAGGCAGTCAGTGGGATATAGGAGAAGTTTACAAATGGGATCCATCATTTTTCATGCACATGGGATGACATCCCTCCGTTAGCCTATTTCACTGCGATAGCCCAGTCCCCTGCTTCATTGATATCTGCCTTAGGGACCTTTATCTAATATAAATGCATTGAAAAACACTTTGCTCCCTCGCTGGTGGCGCTCCTATACTGTTAAGTGTGTGTGCGCATGCATCCAAAGATTTGCCGACTTGGCTTTGTCTACGTTAGGCTTAGCCCTTTGTAGTCAAAGTATAGTTGTGCCACTGCATGTGGAAATAGCAGAAAGAGCATTTGAGAAAACAATAAAGGCAAAAATCATCTTGTACATAATGTATGTTCTGGAAAAGTGTCTTATGCATTCAACAACACAGGCAAAATACCAGTTCAGCTGCAGAAATTATTGAAAGTGCATGCAAACGCTTGTCCTCCTAGTCAAAAATGCTTAAAAATATTTGCCGTGTCCTTGGGGTTTAGAATTGAGTTATCGGAGTAATCTGTCATTACCAGATGTTCATTAAAGCCGTGTTTTGAAGGTGACGTAATGAGCCTGAACAGTCTTTATTTTTATCTTAATAAGTGTGTTTCAGGGTTAAAGCTGCAGCGGGTACCCTTATTTATTTATTTTTTTGTAAAAAAAACAAAAAACAAAAAAAAGTTGTTTTCATCCAAGCCACGACTGGAGGAGTTGACACAATACTGATTAAGCATATCGGGTCCTCTAACATCTTGCTGCATTTTTCAGTATTTTTTCTTTTATAATTCGTGTCTACCAGCGACATTCGTGCGCTCTGCGCTTGCTGGCACACTGAAAATTACATTTTGGAAATGACGGACCGGGAATGGCACATTTTACCTAGCAATGGGTGGGGTGCTGCCCTTTGTCTCCCATGTAAAAAGCTAACTCAACCTATTATTTAGCATTTCTGTCGCAAAAATAAAAGAATTACCTCTTCTGAAGAAGCCATCTTTTTTTCCCCCACCGGCTGTGCTTCAGAAAATAATAAAAACGTTCTGCAATCACACGCTATATCCTACGTCATATCAATGTGACGGCTCTGTTGTTTTAATATAGAATTCCAGCCTATAGGGGGCGACAGAAGCTACCCATTGCAGATCTAAGACTGAGAATAATTACATGATGGTTTTCAAAATTATAAATTTTAATACTTTTTATTTTCCTTGTTACCCCAACTTCTCAGATAAAGCCACATTTCTAATGAAGGTTTTTTTCAATTGACAGCTGCTTTTAGGTGAACCGGGTAAATGTTTTGAAGTAATTTCAATACTAGTTGTATCAAACAGAATAATGCAATAATTTCCAGCCCTGGCCAAGTGGTTAAGATCGCTACCTGCCGTGGGGATCACGGTTCAAGTTATCGACTGGCAGATGAAAGTAGGTAAAAAAAAAACAAAAAAACATAACCTTCATCAAAGCTGCATGGATACAGCTGGAGAGGATGCAGCAATGGACCATCCACCCTCCAACATCGCCCGGACTGCTGTAGTGTTCTTGAGCCAGATATCAATAGCCTGAACTGCTCCTCGGGCACTAAGTCGCACCCTTCTCCAGTTTGTGCCACGAACAGTGTGTGCGTTTTCACTACTGTGGTGGGTTAAATGTACAGGACAGGTTTTTCCCAAATTTTCACATTTCTGAATATACTGTTCATGTGTTCATGACAAAGATGATTCTTCTTCTGCAATAGCTTAAACTTCCGATCACAGATGTCCTGTATTTTTTATTTTAGATTACACATTTAATGATTAATCATCCACACATTCAACTGATTTCACACATTCAACTGATTTCTTAATGATCACGTCATCAATTATTTTGCTATTAACATTTTTTTTTATTGTTTTTTTTATTTACTTAGTTTTTTAAATTGTTTTATGATCAAGATCTGTCTCTGGATCTGAGACTATCTTTCTATACATTATTCTGATAACACTAGCATGATCCATATCTGAACTGGGCCACCTGAGAGAAAAGAAATCTGAATTATAAACGATGCAATCTTGGTGTCATTTTTTGTTTGTAACGAAGCCAATGAATATCAAAATGAATTGGCTATGACCTTTTGAACTAGTTTGAAGTATAGGATGATGAGCCTTCCACATGAGTTCATTTCAAATTAATATAAATGTGTGTGTCTGAAGTTGGCTGCTGTATGCCAATTAGCCAAAACACTTCACAGCCTCTTAATGCCGTTCCGCTAAAAGCACGACACTTCATTTCTCGCTCTCATGCGGTCCAACAGTTCAAACCAACTACACTGTAAATCCTTCGCTACTATTAAGAGGAGTTAATTTGCCATCCGTGTCTATCGTTTTTTAAGGCGCCATCATGTGATGCAACCGAGGTGTCGAGGGGCTAATGTCGCTGTCAATCCTCCATCCCCTCGGCTACAATCTCATGGCTTAAATTCCATGCAGCCCCAAGTACCCTCCACCTTCAAGAGGTCTCATGCATTCTTGAATCAAAATTGCCCCAAATTCTCTTGTTGAGTAATTTAACAGTGGCTATGAGCAATGTTGTACTTTGGTAGCAGGTGGAGGAACATGAAACTACACGTGCTGTCCATGAATATACTGGATACACTTAAAGTGGAACACTTGATGGATTGCCTATTCAGAAGCTGCTCTTCGTCCTGGCGCTCTCTCCTAAGATATATTAAGAAAGGTAATTAATATAATTGATAATATGAGACCAACTAATAATTTGGTGCTTGGGGAGATCCCTACGTTGTGGTCCCAAAGGGCTGTGCTATACACTTCAACAATTTTGCACTTCAAAATTACATTGAAATTATAGTATGTGCGCTGCAAGTGGCAGGCGAGCAGTTCAGGGTGTATCCCGCCTCTCGCCCAGACTTAGCTGAGATAGGCGGCAGCACACCCGTGACCCTAGTGAGGAGAAGCGGTATGGAAAATGGATGGATGGATGGAATTATAAGGAGTGCACGAGCCACTTGCTAAATATGATGAAAGGCAATGCATCCCTTTCTCTTAAATAAAGCTATCGCCTCTGTTGTCCTTCGTCATGTGAAGCGGAAATGCCAGGGCCAGCTCAAACAGGCCTTCCCAAACGTGCCGAGATTGAATTCGAAGGCAGCGCAGGGGTCACTGACAAATGATATTGGGTTTTGTGCAGTCTTCCTCCCTTACACAACACTCCCAAAGCAAAACCTAAAGCACAACTCTTTAACTGTTTTTTTTTTGTATTTTTTCTTGACCCATCATTATTCCTCATACGGGTAAATCCCAAACTAGCCAATACCAGCGCCTTTGACAGCATGACTGATGAGTTTGCTGTCATGAATGTCAAGAGAAATGGTCTCCCACACCTTATCTCCCCTCTATTTCTCATTGTGAGTGAGAGTTGGAGGGGGGTTGTGGAGAAAAGACATTGTGATGAGCATTACCCGGTGATAATGAAGGGCACGCCGTTGTACTGTCAAGCCGCCATGGACAGGCAGGCGGCCAGGGAGGCAGGTATGGAGAGACAAGTCCATTCATGCGTTTATGCGCCCTTATGTCTTTATCTGCAAGCAGGATGAATGAGCATATTCATATATTTACACTATGTCAGTGCCATGATTGCCTTATCAACATTTGCGTTCACTCTCGGAGGGGGGAAATGCCAAGAGGTAATCAAGTCAAATGTGCCTTCCATGAATCACAAATGGCATATCGAAAATATTTGGATGGCTCTGTGAAATTCACATTCCAGGTATATTTCATTTCAATCGAGATGCTTCCTTAATGTTTGATTTATTTATATGAGCTACTTTTTTTTTTAAACCACATATAGTGACATCCATAATGGAGAATAAAAAAAGAAGAAACCATACATTCTTAATGATTGTGTTTCCACTGCAAAAGTCTTATTGTTCAATGAGCAATTACGGTTTGTTGGAGTGCATTGGATGATTTAACCAAATTTCACAAGTAAAGTAAAAATGTAACTCTGCTTCTTCTTGATGATCCTGTTTTCTGTTCCTGAAATACAGCCAAGAATTCCACTGAAGTCAACCTTAAGGGTTTTTTTTTATAAGTGATCCTGCCTGTAACTTGGCATGTAAACCTGCCAGTATTCAGTGCGAGGATAATGAGGTTGGAACCAGCAGCTCGGAGTAATAAGCTGAATATTCATGATGGGTTTAACAGGCATTTATTGCCTGGTTTCCAACAGAACAAGGGATGTAGAGACTTTGGACAGTGCACTCAAGGGGTACATTCTAAAGAAGAATTGTTTCTCGAACAATCACGATGCACTGGGCTGGTCGCCTTCTCAAGCGAGGTTGCAGTAGAGGGTGAGCCAGTCTCCGTTCAGTCTGTCACTCAAAGTTGACAAAACATTTAGAAGTGTCCTACCATCGGGGAGTCATGTTTCTAACTAGCATTATTTGAATAAGTCAAGTCAAAGGCAAGATTGTTTCAATTACAGTACACCCTATGAAATCCTCCGATTTTCAAGGAATTAAAATTTTCTTTAGCATAATTCTTTGTTTGGAGGACAACAGGTCCGTTTGGATCCTGAGGTGATAGCCGACATCCAAAGCCCCGTCCTTAATTCTTTGGGTGGAGGCAGGACTCGTGCTTTGATCCTGGATGATCAATCACTCCCGGGGTCCTCTGGATCGGCGATCAATCCTAGAATCCCACTTCTGACACCAACTGTTTTGGAAAATATTTTTCTCACAGAATAAGTGACAAAGCAATCTTGTCTTTGTGGGTTTTTATTACAAAAAAAGAAAGAAAAGTCTTTGCAAAGAGAGGAGAAGGTACAAGTCTTACGAGTTGTCAACCCTTACTGAAGCCCAGACAATCCCCATTTTTATATCGAAATGAGAGAGACAGAGAAAGAAAACCAAACAACTATCTTTGTCCAGCTGCACTCAACTTATCTTTTCCGAATAGCAGCTAGTAGTCACAACATAGCTAGGGACAATTAGTACGCACAGTATGACCGGGAGAGAGCTAGTAGTCACAACATAACAATAAAGCCTATGAAGGTTGTATAAAACTAATAGAAGTAATATTTGGTATATATTAAACATACATTTTCCAACTCACCTGACACAACCGTGACATTGATCTTGGATCGGAGGGGTTTTGGGGCATTGGCTAGGAGCGTAACCCACCTTTCCTGTGTTAAAAGCAGACTCACACAAAATGGTTCACAGTTGGAGTCACATCACATCCTGGCTGGCTCCTTGGATACAAATTAGTGTTGAATTATTTGTAGAAGAATGAAACTCACTGCTAAATGTCAAGGATGAGGGGACTTAGACAAAGAGCAGTTTCGCGATTTAAGGTCATCTTATGATTGGTATTGTAGAAAACTGTTGGAAGCACACACAATCTAAGCTCGGGAGGGTGCGGCAACTATTTATTTATTTAAAATCATGAAATGATATGCTATTATTGAGAATATCCCTCCAACACTAATTCAATAAAGGATTTGGCAGAAGTTTTTGATTGCCATCCATCCACACAAGAGCCCATGTGCCTGACAGGCTGCCTTCAATAGTTCGTAGACACTTGGTAGCTGCTAAAAATGCAGAACAAAATGTTTTTATTTTAATATTTAAACAGTCAGCTTCTCAACTAGTTGGACACACTCACTACCGCTCATGTGATCACTGAGTACCTCGAATATGAGCCGTATGATTCTTTCATGAGCCGTCATGGCATCGGCTGGCCTTTCACTGCCGCACTCTTTGAGCACTTAATCAATAGCTGTCATCTCTAGCTCATCCGCTAAAGTGGGCTCCTGTTATTTGTCTGTCCGTGATCCGTCTCCGTGCTGCTATTTGAATTTTCATTACACACTAAGAGGGCCTTCTTCACTACCAGAAGACTAAACAGATTGTTTAAGGACCCTCGATGTATTTTCATTCAGACAAGACCTGCGTTATAAAAGTCTATATACGGGCTTGCAGGCAATGTGCAGTGGCACACAGGGTAAGCCGGGAACGTGTGGAGAATTTTAGGACCCCCAAAGAAGGCGATTTCAGTGTCTGGCCTTTTCTGCTTATTTGCTAGTTGTTTTTATTGCTGTTGTCCAGCACCTATCTGTCTGTCTAGATGTTTATTTGCTTTGTATTTAAGGAGTCACCATAGATAATTTATAGCATCCCCCTCCTCCTTAGAAAAGTATTTGATAAAGCTCCTGTGAGGCTGCCCGGCTGCGGGATTGTTACACTTGCTTGGGATTCTGCATGTGTATAGTTTCTAAATCACTTCTTGTGATTGGGAGTCATATCTGCCAGCAAAGACTGATAGTACTCCCGGCGCAGCAGTGCAATGATTTGTAGTTTTGAGTTTATCTGAGCTAAACATTGATAATATTGGAAGCACAAAGCTTGCCCCCATCCCCTAGAAACAACTGTGCTGCAATCCATGCATGGAACACCATTAGGAACACTGATTTTGAAAACTGGACCTTGAAGAATTCAGAGTGGGCAAATAATTGGAGGTCAATACAGAGCAATGCTCTACGACCGAGCTGAGAGCAAAGCTGTGAACAAGAGAAGGGGGGGCAGCAAAGTGTCAATCAGCCATCGCTTTGTCTGCATTGCCCCTTAATTTAATCACTGTTTAATTACTGCTGTCCCCTGAGGGCTGCACTGTGAGCTTCAGTTACTGAGCTCTTTGCCTTCTTCTTCGTCTCCATCTCTCTGTGGGTATTTAGCCTTCGGACACTCTCTCCAAGGCCACTTTCTCAGAAGCCTCAGCAGTATTTCAACCTAACCTCGGGGCCCCCATTGCGCAAATCTGCTGATGATAATGTCAAGGGCAAGTACATATATGTGCATAGGTATGTGATAGAGACTGCCGGCAGCTGAAGAGACCCCACATACATCCAACTATATTCTGTCGATCGATGGCAAGAAAAGCTAGAAAATATCTTGACCACACGCAAACACTTTTTTTCACAAAATTAGTAAAAGCTTTCCAAAACTCTGTTCTAGCTTAGGTTTGGTATACTTTATTGATTCCACAAAATATTCTGGTTCTAAGCAAGTGCAGCAAAAGGTTTTACATTGGACATCTGTAGTACCTACAGTATGTGAACCAATTTTGTTTTACTTACTGTATATTCAAGTGTGAAATATCCAGTCAACATAAATGCATTTTCCTTTTCCTTAATTTATTATAGTGGCTTTTGCCTTTTTCTCAAGTCACTGATTGATGAAAATGACCACAGATAATGGTTTTATAGTGCGAGCAATAGTTTTGGCATGGCCAATTTTAAGAGACCATCGATATTGACAGAGACTATACTGTATTTGTACACTGCTGAGTGGGGGATACTGAGGTTTAAGTATTTAAAAATGCAATGTGTGTGTTCCTGTGGTTGGTCATCAGTGAAACCGCTTCCTGAAGCTGTGGTCGGGTTGACATTGACTATTTAATGCGTGCAGCCTTATCTATGGCCAAACACATGGTTATGGTTTCTCTGGATTATCTGGAGCCCAACACCACATATCCTACACAGGGGTCTGCCAGGGGAATAGCTCCCGTTTAGCTTTTGAGCCACCTCAATCAATACAAATTTAGCATGCCAATGATCAGGTGAAGGGATGCGGAGTCTCTGGTGCCTCGTCCCGCCATTGGAGGCCCACTAATACGCACTTCTTCTGATCAATTGAGGATTACAGCAAGGAAACAAATACAGTAAACCAGGTAGCCTCAGTGTCTTCATGTGGTAAAAAGCGATTGTGTGTTTATAACCGCAACATAAATTGATCTCAGCCATTCCCTTCCTGGAGCATGCTGAGATATTTTAGACTGCATTGTAGAAATAATGAAACAAATTGAAATGATGGGATCTGTGGGGTGTATTGTGTACAGACTGACTGATAGATGCTGTCTCTCAGGAGAGTCCATGTTGATGCATATTGCCAGAGGAGGAGAGCTGATACAGTTGTGGCTCCTGGGTATTCAGATATCAGTGTTGACAGGTTTATTATTGAAGTTTTGCTTGCGCTGGACAGCTAGCGTCGGGCTGTGACAGTCATCGTCTTCTTCTTTAGTTGGCATCTTGATAGACAACAACACGAGGCCGCTTCTTCTACCAGCTGGTGTTTTACCACCCCAGCGACCATTTTAACACATTGAGAGAAGGCCCTTTCTGTGACACGGATTAAAAGTGAAAGCTGTAATGCTTACATTTTAGCCTTTTATCACATGTATTTTTCTTATATGAAGCTGCCTTAATACAAGGCCAAATTTAAATTGGCTGGAGAATTGTGCCCAGTGTAATCCCATGTAAAATGGCTATGTGGCCTCATTTGTGTCAAGCAGGAGCAGCGAGACCTCTAATGCAATTTATGACCCGCTGCCTCTGACATTAATAAAGACGGAACATGTACAGGAAATTAAACTCTCACTTTCCTCTTGTAATGAGATCTTATCCATCACAGCACTGTTTACCCGCGCAATCAGATAAAAACGATCAAATCTGAAGCTCAGTCACAGCCTCATGCAGCGCTACCGCGGCAACCTGCTGGTATTACTCTTTGAAATGGATGGAAAAGTGAATGGGATTGAAATAAAGACTCTATATGTTAATAGGCATGGCGTTGCTCCCCTGGTGGTGCACAGAATATCAGTGCAGTGTTTTCGTGTTACACATTCCTAATTGTATAGACAGGACCATAAAGTGAACGTGGACCTCATCTGTGTGTGCTAGTTGGCCACAAGAGGGGAGTAGCAAGCTAAGGAGCCGGCAGAAGGCCAAGGCAGGTTTAATCATAGTGCTGGAAAGCTATAAGGTATATATTAAGTAAAAGCGATAATAATCTTGTCTTTCTTTGATATAAATGAGGGGATAGAAAGCACTATGCACAGGGATGGGGGAAATCTAATAGCATTGGGTTTTATAGGTAATAAGAGTGCATTGATCAAAGGTTCTCAATACTCAAAAGCAGCAAGGTTGCACTCGAGGGGGAACCGAGGGCTCTCCACATCGGCTCAGTAAATTGCCAGATCAGCTAATCAGAATTCAACTGGAAGATGTAAGTTAGTGGAGACTAATTGAAGACAGACTTAAGGGGCATCCATCTGGATGCAGCGACCCTCTGCTGCTCTTCTTGGCAATTCCTGGTGAATATCAATAATGCTTTTTATATAGTGAGCAAGAGGAGAGGGAATTAAACAAGTATGTCTGTACACGATGTTGTCCTCCTCTACATGATTAATATAGGGATGCGTGGTCCTCCTTGACCCGGTTGCCATAAGATTGAACATTCTCTGAAAAAGAAAAACAGGTAGAGTTAATGAAGAGTAAAGCCTGAGCAAGAGGTAGGCCAGAATAGATGGAACTGCAGTTTAATGAAGTATCAGTGATAAGAGTTTGGATTTGCATAAGACAATTGTGAAGAATTAATGGCATTATGTATGGAATATGGGATATCTTAAAGGAATAATTGGGTTGTTTTGCTACAGGGTTCACATTTTCCTACATAAAACTTAAACTGTTATATAAAGTTCATTTTAAGGTTTTTATAAACAATGCACGCAACCTTGAACTGTAACATAAACACTGATGCTATTGTTCAGGCTCATCCAACAGTATTATAGACCACGAGAAGTCAAGGGTTGTGGTCGTAGTTACAAAAAATAATTCTATGGTAGCACGGTTAGCACATCTGGCTCACAGTTCTGAGCACCGGGGTTCAAATCCCGGCCTCGCCTGTGCGCAGTTTGCATGTTCTCCCTGTGCCTGTGTGGGTTTTCTCAGGGTGATCCGGTTTCCTCCCACATCCCAAAAACATGCATGGTAGGTTAATTGAATAATCTAAATTGCCCGTAGGGGGGAATGTGAGTGCGAATGGTTGTTTGTTTATATGTGCCCTGCGATTGGCTGGCAACCAGTTCAGTTCCCCGCCTCCTGCCCGATGATAGCTGGGATAGGCTCCAGCACACCCGCGACCCTCGTGAGGAGAAATGGCTCAGAAAATGGATGGATGGATGGATAGTAATTCTATAATGTCCATCATTATAATGTCACTAAATTAAAACTAGTTTTTAATGTCAATGTGTTTGTTAGTTAGCAAGCTGCTTCCTGTTTCACACAGCGTGGAAAAAAAAGGATGAGAGTTCCATTATGATTCTGGGGTGTGGACAGTTCTATTGATGCCTAATTGGCTAGGGATGGGCAAAACATCTTGGATAAATTATGGGGAAATTAACATTCAATGAATCAGCATTGTTTTTATGGGCATGAAACAGTCTGTCATTACATGTTCTGAACTCCTGTTTTCTATTTCTGTGTTGTATTGAACAGAATAATGCTGCCCAGAGGAGTTGCAATGTGCTTGACTCCCCATAGAGGATGTTCTGTTGATCTTGTTTAGAGATTAAATAAATAAATAGTTGACACTAAATCAAAAGCTCTTCTGCTCATGGTTGCAGCCAAGTATTGCAAACAGTTACTTTAAAACTTGGTAAATCAACAATCAGTTTGACATGAATTTCTAATAATAATTTAATCTATTACAATACCCTAGTAGTGACACAAATGTAAGGAAAATGCAGCTTTGAATTGTTGTATTGTTCAAAGCCCAAAGCTGGTTTCAAAACATTCCACATGATTGGTGTTTTCAGTTGGATATTCTACTCTGTGACCCTATGACATTATAATTTTTTTTCTTCTTCACCATGGCTCTTGATCTGATAGTGAGAACACCGAAGCAAACAATGCTGTCAATATGGTATTCACGAGCACTGTTATTTCCCCCAGGACTTACTAGCATTCTCCCCAGGACAAATGTAGACAACAGTATCATCCTCACTGCTGCTAGCTCAAGCATTACTGATTTAAATTGTTTGTTTTTTTTAGAAATAATCATGAAATACATTTGGTTGCTCAACAAATTGTACAACTTATCCCCCCATCAACTTGCATTGACCAAAAACGCCTATAATGGAGTCACTTTTTATATTTGTTGTGCCTGTCAACACTGTGTTTCCAGTGGTTTGATTTACATTTTGAAAGTTGTGCCATTAGTCCCAAATAACCATAGCGCATAATGCTGCTCTTATTTTACATCCCTGAAGTACCTTTCTCTTATTCCTCAAGGAGACAATTTCACTCCACTGCTTTGATGCGCTTGGCTGCTCAGTAGCTGTTATATTGTGTGGGGGGGGGGGGGGAAATAAATAAAGCGTCCCACCGCAGACAGGTGTCTGATTCTTATTCTATTTTATTCAGCTAGATGCAGATTGCCCGTGGAGATCGCTGTTGGTGCAAAATGATAGTGTGTGTGTGTGGAGACGCTGGTTCAAGCTGGGACCGTTTTTTACAGGCCTTCAAATACGATGTGTGCTCGGGGGCGAGATGATACAACAGTGAGGGAACGATTGCTGTAATGATAGACTCCTAACCAGACATTTTTCATAAATGGAAACTTCAGAACTTTGACAAGAATCAAGAATGGGCATGGTGACCTGTCTGCCAATTTGGTGATTTTTTTTTTTTCCCGTTGTAAATTACCATGTGGTGTATATTTTTGCAGGAATAGAGTTTACCCAGGGTGGAATCAATGGAAGTTAGGAAAGGGTCCAGTTGGTAGGCTTGAAGAAGGTTTATCTGACTCTAGTTTTTATTTTACTTTCTTATGGTGGTAAATGCACTTCTTCATTCTTCATTCATACATACAGCAGTATTGCAGGTCATCCACAATCTGCTCCATGATGCTGACTATGATTTGGTCGACCTTCAAAAAATATATATATTCATTTAATTTTGTTTGAAATAATTTGTTCCAGAATACAAACTGTAAAAAAAAGGAAGTCAAAAACTTACAATAATAAAAGTCACAGCACAAAACAAAAGCAACACCTTCGCTTAGTCATCCATTTCTCCGATTATCACGGCACTGAAAACCTCCTAACAGTACTTGGACATATCCAGAGTCTTCTTGCTTTGTCTTCTTAAATCTGCTTACTTCATGGTAACTTCGAGTGGATATGTTTCTTCTCTTATCGCCATCCATCATAAAAAGTGTTGCAATTAAACAGAGTTTAATTTTTTATGCTGGCTGAAAAGAGCTCATTTGAGGTCAATAAGATTGGGATATTTACAGCATAGTTTTCCCCTTAAACTTTTGTTCAAATTCCAAATTGCTCAAGCGTTGGGGTGTTCGAATTTGTATGTTCGACTGTGTCAAGTCTGTCTTTTAAAGCTATTTTCTCTAGTATGCGAAAAGGGACAGCGTACCTCAGGGTATGATTAGAATTGGAAGTCATTCCACCTATCCACATGGCCACTGTGATAAAAATATAGAAAAGTGATTAGTGGAGGTAGAGGGGAGGAAAAAAAGGCTTGATTCATTTATATTTAATGACATATGAAAAAGTAATCTGACCTATAGACGCTATGGCTCACTGTTGATGGGAAAGTAAAGGAGCCTGCATCTGTTTAAAACTGCTTAATCTCAATGGCAGTACTGCATTATTTACATCATTAAAAAACAAGTAAGACACTTTCAGGAGACATGCAATAATCCGAGTTTGGAGATGAAAATAAGGTGACAGCATGGGCTCTCTCTCTATCCACAGAGCCATCTTCAATCCGGCTGGTCAATCTAGCATAATGTGATGTTATTGCATTAAGGCTGTGTCGATGCATCTGTTTGTGCCCTATCACGTCATATACTGCACTTTAGTCAGAGACTCTCCTATAACATTAGTGTTGTTCTCAATCATCCTAGCTAGCGGCTGTTGAATTAATTGCAATAGTGTCAATTAAATTTTTTTTTTTTTCAGTCTTTAAAACTGTATTTCAATGGGAACACACCACAAATGACTGTTATTAAACAGATTTAGCACCAGAAAAACAAATCTATCATTTCACAGCGATCACGTTTTTTTATTACCAGAACATTTAAACATTTAATGTTTAATCTGACTTGTTTGGAATAAAAGTTCATAAGCCTCACAATGTCATCAAGTCTTACAATTGGTTAGTGACCAATCCAGGGTGCAGGGGGCGGGGGGAATCGGACAACTGTCAAGGGGCCCTGACCATTTGGGGGGGCTCTAGCTGTCCGACAGGGGGCCTACTCCCCATCGACAAATAATTTTTGGAAGAAAATCTTCATCCGCAGCTAATTTAGCCATCTGAAATTGCATCAGTCAGACATAGAGAAAATACATCTTTTACTGTTAATCATTCTTAAAACATGCCTTTCATTAACCAAGGTTATCAGCAATTACGTTTTAAAGAGTACAGGCGATTGTTTTTGGTTTTTGCTTAAGAATGGGATATTTGTGGTCCGAAGCAAAATGATGTGATTTGATGGACAGTTCTGATGGCCAGTGGTGATCTTTTTGTACACCTCAAAAACATGGTGTTATAATAACACATAATTTCATTGACTGTTTAGCTTGACATTTACATGGAAGAGAGCATGGAAAGTCTTAAACCAAAAATATCATAAAGTGGATTTGCAGGCAGGCGGCACGGTGACCGACCGGTTAGAGCGTCAGCCTCACAGTTCTGAGGAGCGGGGTTCAATCCCCGGTACCGCCTGTGTGGAGTTTGCATGTTCTCCCCGTGCCTGCGTGGGTTTTCTCCGGGCACGCCGGTTTCCTCCCACATCCCAAAAACATGCATTAATTGGGGACTCTAAATTGCCCGTAGGTGTGAATGTGAGTGCGAATGTTGTTTGTTTGTATGTGCCCTGCGATTGGCTGGCAACCAGTTCAGGGTGTACCCCGCCTCCTGCCCGATGATAGCTGGGATAGGCTCCAGCACGCCCGTGACCCTAGCGAGGAGAAGCGGCTCAGAAAATGGATGGATGGATGGATGGATTTGCAGGCATTTCCTTGGATAGCGATGATATGCTACACACCTCATACAGTAAACATTATGTGGCAAATATCTGACACAAAAAAAAGTGGTTTCTCTGACCACATGTCAAATTTTGATTACAATAATCCCACCATTTGGATTTTGATTAATCCCGGTTTTATAATTATCAACATTGCTTCTCTCACTTGAGCAAGGCAGTGACATTTCAGACTTGTTTTTGTTTTTTCCTTGGAAACAAAAGTCGACAAAGCAAATGACACCGCTGAGGGGTGTAAAAGGAATACCAAAACAACTATTAAAAGACACTTTGATGCTCCATAGTACTAAGGGGAACCACAAAGTCAGGTGACTGCTGTATGCTGCTTTGTCATGCCGACAGCCCCATTTACCCATAATGGGATTCCTAGTCCTATAAAAATGTTGTTTACAGCTGTTTGTAGCATTGCTATAGTTCCACCTCTACCATTTGAATTTTATATTAATCTGTTGCATAAAATCTGCTCATTCTGGAAAGATGAAAGGTTTATTGGCAGCAATGCCTATTTTTACAATGATAACTGAGGTTCCTTGGTCACATAGCTTCAAACAAATGTAATTATATTGTTGAAGTAGTATTTGACTTATGCTAGTAGCATAGTAACAAACAGCAGTGTCTTTTAGTCAAAGATCTTGCAAAATTGCCACATTAGAGCAAAACAGAAGAATGTTTGTTACCGGCGTGAATCTGACGCAGTGGGTGGCACAATTTTTCACCAGGCGCAATTTAGACCGGTGTTCATAATTTTATAGACCAGTGTAGGCCAGTGGATCTGAGCGTGGGCGGGCTGTGCCGCTGTGTGTATGTTTACAGCTGACTTAATTTGTGGCTCCTCTCATTCCCTTTAAATGCGGTGCAATGACAGTCTTGCACAGAGACAAGAGGATACAGGGATGAGTGCGTGACTGGAGCATTGTCACTGCTCCTAATGTCAGCGGGTACCCTTATTAAATAGAAAATGAGCTGGTGATAACCGCTGACGACTTAAATATATCAGCGGACCTCAGTATTTGTCGACTTGTGCCCCGATCAGTTTCACCCAAATTGCATTAGACCAGGGGTCTAGCCTGCGCCAGGAGTTAGAAATTGGTCTGAGCAGGCACAAGTTGAGACTGAATTTCTGCCACCAAATTGTCACTCCCCCAGGCGCATCTCCAAACTCACACACTTACTGCATCGGAATGCCACGCCTTGCGCAGACCGGTCTGCTGAATTGGCCAAAAGACAGGCAGTGGGCCGGCATTTCTGCCCCGCTGCAGGTATGCTGTCTACAAAAATAGAGCCCTTGGTATTAATTTGCCTGTCTATTTTACACAAAGGTGAGCCATTGCAACAACTGTGTGCACTTTCATGCAAGAGTTTGGCATCTCACAATCATTCATTCATTCATTATTAGATGCCTGGAAAGGTTTGTGCCAGAAGAGTTGAGTCTCTCTTAATTAATTGAACCCAGTCCTTGTGTTGTGGAATTTCCTTATACATATGCCCCACTTGCGTTACAGCTCTGTCACTATCTTCATAGGCAGAAAAATCGACTTTGATTGGCTGGCGACCAGTTCAGGGTGTACCCCACTTCTCGCCCGGAGTCAGCTTGGATAGGCTCCAGCACACCCGCGACCCTAGTGAGGATAAGCGGTACGGAAAATGGATGGATGGATGGACTTTGTTCTCCTTTCTGTTCTGTATAAAAATGCACAGATATGGGGGAAAAAGGCAGAAAATGTGGACACAGTGTTGCTTGACGGAGGTAATCGTTCCATGTTAGGAAATCATATCTGCTTCAAGGTGAAGCAGGATACTTGGGTGCACCAACTTATACTAACAACCCTCCTCCCAAAATTCACATACAAAAACATGACACATTTGTGATATGCGTGTGATGTCACAATGACAGTGTGTCTTTGTGACAATGCTTGTATTGTGTTGTATGCCTACGAGCAATTTTGTATACACACATCAGACAGGCACATGGGGAGTGTGGGGTGGTTGTAGGGCTGCATTTTTTGTCTTTTGATGAACATGGTTGCATTAAAGTAGCATCATTTTGACAGCGTTGGTCCAGCTCCATCTTTTCAGGTCAGCCGGGGTTTAATTGTCAGCCTTAAATATTCATGGGCACGTTGAGTGGATAAATGAAGGTATAAGCACACTGTAAAATTTTCAATAGGGCAAGTGTCGCTGACTTCTCCGAATACAATTTACTGTACACGCCGACATTTACTGTAATGCCAATTAATATGTTAAAAGCACGGAAAGAAAGCCGAATGGCATTTTCCATTTATACATTATGGACTAATCCAGAATGAGATGGATACCATGAAGACTAAAGGTGCACTGCAATAAAAGGAGCACTTTATGAGGGTGTTTTATAAAGGTATGAATCTATGTAATTCTAACATACAATCTCACCTTTGATGCTTTCACTCATTACTTTTTACCTGAGGAAGTGATAACCTGAACCCCCCTTTTTTTTTTTTACACCACATTGGTACCTCCAAGGTTGACTTTTAAGTTATTCTAATTTTTAGACAGATGTTTGGCAATACTAAATAACAGTGTGTGTTGTATGGTGTTAAATTTTCATATTTACAGTACAATAGCATTTGCTAGTTAAAATTAATTTGTGTGTGTATCCCTCATCCATCATCCATTTTCTCATTATGGTTACGGGTGAGCTGTACTGTATTTATTTTTATTTATTGTATAGTAAGAAGCCAGGCACTATGACAGGGTAAGTTCCATTTCTGGTTCTATAGTTATCATTACACCTTCGCTTTACCATGGCATGGAAAAAGAGATGAAGACAAAGAAAAACACACTTATCGAGTTCCGTTTGCAGAATCTGCTCGTATCTTGCATGATGATGGTTTGACGTCCAAGGAATATTTTTTCAGTGAACTTTAGTTGAACTGCAAATTGGACTGTTTTTTTTAATTCTACTTTTGTAGTTGTAATTCACTCTACATTGTATCACCAAGAGGCCTTTTCCCCCCACTATATTTTTTATTCAAACATACTTTTGAGTCAGATTGTGTAACTTAGCAACCACCAAAGCCAACATAACGCACCCAGCTGTCACCCCCCCTCCCCACCCCCCGCTTACCTCTCTTGCCAAGGTTAGCATCCCCTCATCCTCCACACTTCCAGCCTTCTCTTTAATGGATTATTTGATGATAATTAACCCTGAATCCATCAGAGGCGGGCCAGTGAAAGATTGATGGCGTCGTCGGCCTGCAACACCTGTTCTTCCTGCGAGGGCTCCCACTTACCAAACCGTGGCCAAATATGGCTGAACTTAGCTCCCGCATGTTAATGTCAAAGACAAACACGGGTCCTCCCCAGTGTCCTGTCTGCTCTGTATAGGGCGACACTGCGACCACAACCTCTGATTACGCTCATTATTCCACTCAAGCCAGGCTGTTCTAAGGGGGCATCTTGCGGTCCCTTTTGTCCCAATTATCTACAGTGGCCCATAAAATGTCTATTCATCTGCTGCCACACACCCTTTGCATACAGATGCCCTGACTCACTGGAGAGCATCTTTCATCAGGCCTGTCCTCTTGTAAGGGAATCCATTAAGGCAAGGGAGCAAGTGCCCATTTGGGAGCCTCGCAGCACATGGGAGTCGTATAATTGAGGTGAAACAACGCGAGTGTAATAATGGTCAAAGTTATGCCATTTTCAGGTTCATTTCTGTTATTGCACCAGTCATAAAACTAAATACAGTAAAAATGAAAATATTGTGTGTATACTGTATATAAAAAAGCTTTCATCAGACCTGCGCACGATCATTTTAAGGGCAAAATCTTTGATACTGCTCCAGTAAATCAAACACCCCGTGGTATAGTTTTGGAGTTCGACTGAAATTTTGTGGGAAAATATGATTCAAGATCAAACCATCAGCATGCAAGACATCAATAAATGTCTCAAGACTTCAGCTTGGTGAGCATCAAAAGGATTACGGTAACTAACTGGTACCAGAGCTTGCAAATACTGGAAATGGAACTTATTCAAACATAGTAAAGAGCAGGGGCGTCATTTGGTTTTGGCTTTTAAGGGTGACTAAGACCACCCCAAAAAAATTTGTCGCCGGATGGAACGGATATCGTGCTGATGAAAACCCCCATAAAATAGGCCTAGTGATGCTACTGGTAAAGAGACTCCCTGGTTAGGAACATATGAGCAATATGATGCTTACAGGGCGGCACGGTGACAGACTGGTTAGAGTGTCTGCCTCACAGTTCTGAGGACCGAGGTTCAATCCCCGGCCCCGCCTATGTGGAGTTTGCATGTTCTCCCCATGCCTGCGTGGGTTTTCTCCGGGCACTCCGGTTTCCTCCCACATCCCAAAAACATGCATGGTAGGTTCATTGAAGACTCTAAATTGCCTGTAGATGTGAATGTGAGTGCGAATGGTTGTTTGTTTATATCTGCCCTGCAATTGGTTGGCAACCAGTTCAGGGTGTACCCCGCCTCCTGCCCAATGATAGCTGCGATAGGCTCCAGTGCTCCCGCGACCCTTGTCAGGATAAGCGGCTCAGAAAATGGATGGATGGATGAGATACTTACAGTGTAAGTGCGCGAGACAGAACGTCCGCCGCGCTGCCTCCAAAAAACAGTATATAAAGCATCAAAAATGGGGTTTTACTACACTAACTCTATTTATAATTTATAATGTGCCCGTGGATGACAAAGTGAAGCCAGTAGCCAAAATGTATGTGTGCGTATGTATCGAGCTGCGTACGTGGAAACGAATGGGAGCAAGCAAGCCTCTTTTAAAATATCCACACTCGCTTAAATGTAATTCTCAACCACGTCCACTCTCTTTACCAACCTGCTTCTTCCTTTTACTATTAGTAATTCATTTTCTGTACTTGTTATCCTCACTAGGGTCGCGGGCGTGCCGGTGCCTATCTCAGCTGACTCTGAGCGAGAGGCGGGGTACACCCTGAACTGGTCGCCAGCCAATCACAGGGCAAATATAAACAAACAACCATTCACACCTACGGGCAAATTAGAGTCTTCAATTAACCTACCATGTATGTTTTAGGGATGTGGAAGGAAACCCGAGTACCCGGAGAAAACCCACGCAGGGGAGAACATGCAAACTCCACACAGGCCAGGCCGGATTTGAACCCGGGTCCTCAGAACTGTGAGGCAGATGCGCTAACCAGTCGTCCACCGTGGCGCCGATTTTACTATTAATCTTTCTTTTTTATGATTTTATTAATGTGTCAAATTTATACTAATGTATCCTACTACGATATACTATGGACAGCATCGAACGCCTACACAGGCTCGCTGATCAGCAGATGTGGGAAGTAAACGAAGTTCTTCATTACTGTACTTAAGTTGATTTTTCAGGTATCTATACTTGACTTGAGTATTTATTTGTCTGGCGACTTGTTACTTTTACTACTTACTTTTTAAACATAGCTGTACTTCCTACTCCTTACATTTTAAAAATGAGCTTGTGCCTTTCTAAAACGTAAAGTTAGTGACAAAGCGACGTAAAATGCAGAACGCCGAAAAGCCAGAAACCGGAAGTAAGCGAGCGAAGCGCATCGTAGACGTCGTAGCTAGCGTTATCTTCAGCCTCGTGACTACGGCGATGCTAAGCTAGTGGGGCCAAAGTATCGGCGCATTCCATGTTGCTAAACTAGTGGGGAAAGAGTCGCCACATTCCATGTTTTTGGATGGACGACACGCTCGGACAATAATAAAATAGCAAGGATGTCTACACATTGTACTGCCTACTATTTAACACACGTCAAACAATCACAACAAGGGAACTCCGAACTAGGAATAACCTTTCATGGGTAAGAAGATTTTTGGGATCTTTTTTAGAAGTACCTGCAATGAATGAACCACGTTAGTGTTTTAGAAAGCTAATTTGTTGAAGTTTGGCTCGCTGGCAGTATATTATGTCACGTTTGTGCATTTACATATAGTTTCAATCCATTTATTTGCCCACTCCCAAAACAAAACTGTAAAATAAACCCAACTGAAAATAGCCATAATTTGCTCATTTTCGGCTAGTTTCAGTTTTTACCACCTGTACAGCACTTCGTTGGTTTTTTTCAGTTTTACTCTGCAACTTCTCTTTACAATTGTATGATAGCAGAGAATTAAAATTGACAAACAAAACACAACATTGCCTGGATAGCTGGTTTGTTAGGTCTGAAAGGTTTTATGATGGCAACAGTTTGAGTTTCACATTACATTATTTTCAATGGCATAGATGGTTTTGAAATTACAAAATGGAAATCAACCAGCATCATTAGAGGTTCAGTGCACTGCATTGCATGTCGTATACCTAATGTTGTGGTTATGAGTGTATTTCTCTTGTGGAGAGTAACTGTTGTGAGAAGAAGGTCTTTATGAGAGTGTTGAAAATAATTTCAGGTTTCACACATGTGCTCACTATTATCCAAAAACAGATATTAATTATTTCCTTTATTCCCCCAACTTTACTTGAGCTATTCCCCACTCCTGTTGATGTTGGGGTGACGCATCCCCCCGTCGTGTTTGCTGCAGTCGGGGCGTTCGGGAATTGGGGACTAATCCAATGCAGGAAAGTGTTGAATTTTTCATAAGCAGAGGAACCACAGAATGCACACAACTAACAATGCACCCCAAAGCAGATGTAGAGTGTGTTTAATTTATGGAAAATGGAGCGAAATGGGCAGATGGAACAAGAAGAGGTGGAGGCATGCTCTGGGACTCCACTTTTTCCTCTCTTCTCACCTCACAAACAAGAAAAGCTTGTGAGCGTGTGCCACACACACACAAACGCACTCCCACACGCCTCTTAAAAGACGCAACCACTTGCACAAATGCTCCACCCCCCCAAGTTGCTCACTTCCCACTCCCGACGTCTCATCATCACACACTCACAAACAAACATCCCCCCCCGCCCGCCCCGCGCATCTTTAAAAACAATTTCACTTTCTCCTGCAACCCCCAAAAACACACACGCATACACACATTTTCATTTCCTAAACGGACACAATCATCCCTCAATCGGACCTGACGAAGAACAGCCAGTAATGAGTGGCCTTGTGTGTTCTACAGCAAGGAGACGGGCATTGTGTGGGGTGGGCCATATATAGATATGAATATTCATAAGAAGCTGTCATACAGGCAACAGGCACTGCACATACAGTATATGTGATGCTAAAGGTCACCAGTGTGAGGCGTGAAAATTAGCTCTTCGTCGGGCATTTGGAGACATGGAAGAAGTGTTTGGAGGGCGTGGGTGGACTGTGAATTATGGTAATGTTGCGTGAAAGTAGTCCTTGGCTCACATTTAGAGGACGCTATTGATTAAGAAGTTTGGCCTAAAGTTGTTTTCTTTAGTTTGGCTTGAGTTAGCGGAAACACAATGACATAATTTAATAATGCTACCCAGTGAAATATCTACAGTAATTAAAAAAACATCCCTTTGATTTGTGAAAAGAATCAAAAAATTACATTCATTCACGTATATTGTGCCAATAAATAATGCCTGCCAGGCCAGTAGTTAAGGAATGCTAAGGAGACACATCGAGGGTATTAAATTTGTTGAAGAGAATGGAAAAAAATAAAATACAATTTCAGCTGCAGGATCATTCAGAATGCTGGATTTGTAATTATTGTTTTTATTTATGCTGAAACAGTTTTTCTGCGCAACAGTGGAGTTTGAAATACAGTGGAGTTTGAAATATTTGTATTGTGATATTTATTGGTAATGAGCAAGGTTTGTGTGGGGACAGAGAGAAAGACAAGGGAGCAAGGAGCAAAAAGGAATTTAAAAAAACAATAGCAGAATAACAGTATATAATTAATTTAATGTTACCCTGTGAGGAAGGAATGCAGCAAGGATAGGATGAGAGTAGTTAGCCTGGCAGTGCTACTGGTCTGTTATGGGAATGGCTATGTAGTCCCTAAATCTTTTAGGTACTCTCGAGAGCAAATGAGAGGACAGTCCAGGGAGTTAATTAACATAAACATAAAGTCTGTGTCACTATGTGTGGCAACTTGATGCTACAGGGGTCTCTATGGAAATATTTTGTCATATTTGTCAGTTAACACCATCACACATGCATGGTGGTCATCAGGTGGGGGGCTCAGGGCTCAGGGCAATCCGCCAGCTCCAACGAGGTACCCTGACCAGCCACCAGAAGAAGGACACGGGGACCAATCAGCCACCCCCTCAGCCAACCACAACCCACCACCCAGAGCACATCACTGCCACTCCCCAACCCCTCTCGGAAAGACAGAGGCCCCCGACCTGCCAACAAGGCCGACACAGGGGTCAGCCATCACCCAGGAGGGGTAGTAGCCAGTGACCCACACCAGCTGGAGAAGTGAATAGGTGGGGGCGCCTGAAAGGCGAGACAAAGATGGGGACCGCAAGGGCTATCATTGGACAGGGGTCGGGGGAGCCCAGGAGTCATGCTATGTGCCTTGTGACAATTCACCTCCCACCCTGAAACTATGTAAATAAATATAGTAAATACATTTTCAAAAACAAGGACTAAGCGTATCGTGTAATTTTTGGAAGAATCATGTAACAACATGTCATACTGAACCTGGTTTACAATCAGCTCTAGATAAACTACACTGTTGTGCCTGTCACTATTCATCACATTGCTAGAGGAACAAAGATACAGTTATCTGTAGTACATAAATAATAATTTTCTGACCAATTACATGAAATTGAATACCTTCCAGCCATCCAATTTCACTTAATATGCCTGAAAATGATCATTTATTAATTACATTAATTAGTTATTAATTTTAAATATATCTTGTTGTTTATCCATCTATAACAGCAACATATAATGACAGGCAGAACAAATAAATGCTCTTCCACTGGATGTCAGAAGGTATAATAAACCTGTGTATCCACCTGTTGCCATTCATACAACAGAATAAGTCATATATCAGTTTTGTATTCAAATAAACAGAGCCAAATTTCATACTAATTAATTAGTGAGTAAATAGAGACAAGGTCATCATTAATTCATTATTTATAAATGTTGTCACATTTTCTATTTGTGTGCTGTGCTGTTATATTTTATTATTTAAAATGGGTGCCTTGGCTCAACAAAGTTTGGGATGTACAGTATTCCACTTTGCTATTATTGGCTTTACCCCAACTATGGAATTAACTACAGATGTTTCTGCCTTCTAGTCTCGAAGAACAAAATTCTAAAAAAAAAAAAAGTGTCTATTTTACTTGGCTGCTGCTCTAACAAGAACAACCATCTCCAGCTTGTTAACTATTCATTTGTGGTGACATTAGCCCAGCATTGTGCTTCACCGAAACGCATGTGTCCTCAGGCTTTTGCCCAGACGGCCTCGCTGTCCCGCGGCCTCTCTGCTGTAAATTCCCCACTTAAAATTTCATGATCTCCCGCTCGGCAGGATACCACTTCCATCATGCAGGAGTTCTCAAACCTAATAACCGTTTCTACTCTCGGCGAGCCATCAAAAACCTATTTATTTCAACAAAAGCCTTCTCCCTCCCTCTATACAACGATGCCGGGTAATAACGTTAGATAGGTTTTAAGGGCAATGAATTGTGGAATTACCATTTTCTGCCCCCTCTGTCTCTGTCTCTTTCTTCCTGTTCTCTCTCTCCAGATCATTATATTAAACACTTAATTATTCATTGGTAATGCCCGTCATGGTGAAATACTGTCCTCTGTCAATCGGAATGCATCATACTGCCGAGGCTTCTCTTCCTGAGGTTAATAGCACGGTCCTCACTTGCATTAGCTTGGCTAAATGCAGTGCACCTCATAAGTCAAAGTTCCCTAAGTGAGTGGCCAAGTCGTCACCCTGAGCGCTCTCGTCTACTTTCGGCCCCGGCATGCGGGTCAGTGAGCTCATCCTCACAAGAAGACACTCTCTCACACACACAATAAATGTCTACATCCTATCTTTTATTGTTTTATCTATAGCAGAGGTGGGAAAACCTAAGGCACTTGGACTACATGTGACCTGCAAGAGCATTTTATCTGACTTACTAAATTTTAAAAACAAAACCCTCACGTCAACTGCTATAATAAGCGCAAATGATTTAACCCCCAAATTCTCGGAATATACTGTATAATAACAATACAGTTAGCACATACTATTGCAGTTCACCGTTCGCGCCCACAACGATGTATGTGAAATTGTGATTTTAAAGCTTACAGTATGTTTATATATGTTACAGTAACAAGTCAGAATTTAGAGTTGTGCTCCTTCAGTGTAGTACAATGTTGTGCCACAACTAACTGGGCAACAATGAGTGCTACTGGAAGAGATGAGGTGCAATTTAAAGCAAGAAGCAGAGACAGAGAAGGTCCCCAACTAAAATTCCAGTTGTAGCCATTGTTTCCACAGAGCAGAAAGAATATTATGTCTGTGAGTTTTGTTGTATGCTCTGTATGTGTCACTGCTCTGTGTGTGTGTTAAAGTAGGAGTTGCTTCAAGATTTGAAAATACTGTAACATCTATGCTTATTTCCATTAGCCTGTCTATGGTGAGTCCAATTATATGATAGCATTAAGCTAGAAGACTTTCGTTAGATGAAATTATATGGTTTTGTTGAACATTTTGGTGTTTAGAAAATACAAATTATTTTACATATTTAGGTTCTCTTTTGTTTTACATGTCAGTTTTACATTAAACTTCAACTGGGAGTGACAAACACCTTGAAGCAAGCAAGCTTTGCCTCTTATCTGGAGAACTGTGCCAGTTTCATAGGGAGAACATGCACTAGAAAATACTTTAAAAAGTGTAAGTGTTGAAGTGTATTTTCAAGTTTAAATGTGCTTACAGCGTGTGTGTGTGGGTCTGCTGCTAAGTCGTCTCTCTCTCTCTCTCTCTCTCTCACTGATTTTTACCTATTCCGACTGGGTCTGGAATATATCCCTCCACGACAAACAATAATAAATGTTCCATAACATGTTGTGACATTTGTTTTCTAGATATGGAACAATGTATAAAAAATGAAATTCCCTCTGATAGAAAAAAAGGTTTCTCACCCCTTATCAAAAGTTGGCCCACATGTTTTTGGGTCCCAGTGTGGCTAAATCCCGAAACTGCTTTAGAGCTTCTCCTAGGACCTAGGGACAACAGCTACTGTATGCTAATTTGTTAAAACATCATAGTCCCACGTCTATACTCTCCAGTTGGTGTTGACGTGGCAACAAAGGTGGTAGACTAGCTTGTACTCAAGCTATAGAAGTTTATGCTATATTAATATACAGTATATGTAATGTCATACATTTTATAGTAATATAGCAAAACGGTGAGCATCATGGTTGTTATCAGCCAGCAAAAGCTCCTAGATGCAACACAACTGCAACTCGAAGGCTAAAAAGCTAAAGAAGACTGCAATGGCCTTAGGCGTGTTGCAGCAGCCTATTTCCGGAGATGTTGGACACACATTCAAAAGGAACTCCTACTTCGAGTTGCATTCCAATTTACTTTTCCAGGGTCGAGTTCAGAAGTTTCCGACTTCCCAGTGATAGGTGTTTGCCATTGACGCTTATAAAGGTGACGAGTGAATGGAAGACTATTCTGACGGCGTCGTCATGGATGCAGCCTCCATAAATGACCCAAGCAGAGTTTTGTGACTAATTTATGAACGTGACATTAGTCATTCCATGCCACATGTTCAATTTTGCTGACATAAACATTATTAAACAGATTACAGGAGATAGTGGTGACAAGGATCTCGCCGTTTTGGTAGGAAGATTCATGGCGAACCTTCATGTGGCAATACACCTCGCCATGCAATCTGTCCTCTGCAAATATGCAGTGCTAACAAAAAATAGTTTATGCACTTTAGCAAATTGCAGCTTGATTAAATCTTTCTAATATTGCTAAAATGAAATTCATTTTATCACTGGTTAAAAGGGCATTTCATGTAATAGGTGTGCAAAAAGTAAATCTATTAGCTGTTTGGCAACAAAATGCTGACATACGAGTAAACATTTCACTAGCCATGCAGCTTTTCTCTGTCGCAAATGAAATTAATCGTAAAGACAATTAATCGCAAAGACAATTGAATTTGAAGGAAGGTAAAACTGTTTCAACCTACAATAGGGAGAAATGGAAAAAGATTAATACCTAGTGTAAAAGAATAGGTCATTATTTTATTGCCTTCTGTTACCTGGTGAAACATGTCAGCACATTATTAAAGGTGCCGGTGAAATGGTTCTCCATTGCTGTGCTGTTGTGCTCACCAGCTGCCCTTGTGGTAAAGATCACTGACACAAGTTCTAGAAAAGGTTTGAGTAGATCTCAAAAGACCCTAATGAAGTTCTTAAATTTCTAATGGCTGTTGAATTGGCATGCATTCATGGTGTCTTCCACAATTCATTTGACCAATGATTTTTATACCAGACGCCCACAGAAATCAAATCTATTCAAGGAGCAGAGTTAAGTTAAATTCTTGTACTTTAGATTGATTAATAGTAGGGTTGGGCATCGAGAATTGAGAACTGATTGGAACCGGGACTAACATTCCAGTTCTCTCGGAATCGTTCATATTTAAAAATTTTGGTTCACAGTTTTGATGCCTTCAGTCCAAGACCCCAAGATACTTTAACTACTTGATGTAGTATTCCACATGCTAAAGTCTATTCAGAACGTTTTTGTGTTAAAAAGCAATACAGTGGAACGGACTAGTAGGGGCAGGGGAGTCGTCCGATACAACCGATTGTCTGTTACATTGAAACACTTTATTTATTTATTTATTTTTTTAGGCCAGATGCACCCATATTACTGTACAGTACAAAATTATTGTTTTGTAGGTTTTTTGGTGGCTTAAAATGTCAATTAAAGTTATTGTAAATAAAAGATTAAACATTTTTGAAAATGTTTGAAAGTTTCACATTTTATCCAAACTTACCACGCCAGTGTGCTTGATCATGGTGACGTTGATGTACAGTACTCATCATAGGCAAGTCGCTTTCGTGAGGAATTAGTGCACTAGAATTCCAGACGATTAAAACATGTTTCTACCAAGTCGGACATTTGGTTACGGCACACACAAATAATCCATTCTATGCTACACCCTCTGTTGGGGTACCATTTACACTAGTATGCTATCTGAAGTGTGTAGCTAGACACAATGAAGTGCAGATTGGTTGCCAGAAAATTGTCACTCCGTATGAGTACAGAAATGGGATGGGAGACCAAATGTGCATTTTCTTGCAATGCTGACTGTGTCGTGTTCCTCTTTCTGTCTAATTCACTGTGTTACACTGTGTCACACTACTGTGTTTGCATTATTTACGTAACTAGTAACTAACCCACCTACACACCGCACAGGTGATGTGTAAACCAGATCAAGGTTCCAGACAACAAACCAAACTGAAATGTACCACTCAGGCGTCACTGTGGCAATGACAAATTTTTTATGAGCTAGTGCACCACCACTATTTTGAAACTTTAGGGACAAGGTAAACTGAGCACAATTTTGTTGCTTCAAGTTATTTGTTTTAGTTAATGACTCTTGAAATCCAACAGCACATTCAAGTCCAGAATGTATTTGACCTTCACATGGCAGTTGACTCCCCTCACCGTAGAGCTCATTAGTGAAGCATCTAATCTCATTAGACGATGCTGCGCTAAAATGGCACCGCTACAAAGTTGTCTCTCTCTCTTTCTCTCTTACAGGTCTGGGCCAGACGCATGAACAGGTGTCGGAGCGGCCGTTCAAGTCTGCACCCGGCAGAGTCCCCGCTAACCCTTCTCCCTTAATTACCGCAGATGCCAGTATGCTCGCTATCTTCTGCCTTTCATGATGGTTAGTGTTTGGGAAGAGGCTTTTATGTTTGTTTTAGCTTATGTCTGATGATTATTTAGTCTTTGTCAGAGACAGTACTTTTGCATCTTTATCTGTTTATTCCAACTGCTCAGAGACACATTTGCAGCCCGAGAGCTACGTTTGAAGGTTTGGGCAATAATCAGATGTTGATTTAGTGTCTTTTTGTAACTATTTACAAGAAACTCAGTGTGCACAGAGAAGGGAATGATGGCACTGAGGCACAGCTGTGGGGATTAAACAACGGGTTTGGCTGATTCCGTCAAAGGCCTTGGGCATATAGGGCTAGTCATTTCCATGTTGACAACGGTGGTAATCAAGAATTCTCCTGCTCTAACATGCTAACAATTCATTTTGGCGATATCTGACTTCAGCTTTGTTCCTGAGCCTAATCTCAAAATTACAATGAGCTGCTTTCCTGATAAATCTCATTGACATTCTTCACTCCAAACCTCCACTAACCTCGCTTTCAATCCTATTTTTTACACCCCTGTCCGCGTATTTTAGTTTTTATTATTCCGTGAAGCTCATATTGCATATCATGTGGCGTCGTATTTATTGTTGCAGCTTATTTAAATAATCACCAGCGTGTCAAGGAACATTATAGCCGTCTGTCAAGGTAATAACACATTGTCAGCGCTGTTGGCAAGCAAATATTAAACCATAGATCAACGTTTAACAATGCATAATAGACTGGATCTGCATGCTCCTGTTTCCATTTCAGTTGGCCCTTGGCTATATTAGAATAATTGAATGCTCCAAATAATATGAAAAAGCTGTTATTATTGCTGTTTTTTATGATTAATAGTCAACGGAATCATAGTTTTGTGTAATATGGAATATGAGGCTGTTTGCATGTGACAGTTTTTTTTATTGTAATGTCCCCGTGGGTAACAAAACCTGAAAAAAAGACCCAGACATGTATAGCTTATATACACTGGAGTAGCTCAAATACATAATATTTGCACACAACCCATCCACCCTGATGGAAATAATCTTAGAATAATGTATAGCCTTTTTTCTTCTTCCTTTTTTGCATTAAACATGCATTCACCACCAGCCACTTCATTATATATATATATATATATATATATATATATATATACTTACACTATTTGCTCCTCTTACAAAGATAATGATTGACTGTATCAGTTAGATTTTAGTTTAATAATGCATTTTATGTTTATTGTGGTAGAAGTGCGCAATTGAACAAGCCCTTTAAAAATGAATCAACCCTTTAACTATACAGGGAATGTTTGAAATACCATTTTAAAATTATTAATTGTCAAACAAGCAGAAGCTGATGGTTCAGTATTGTTCTGTTGTATACATCACTCTTCAAACACTCTGAGCATTCTAATGAAAAATGAGGAGGGCTAATATGTGAACTTTGTGCATCTATTTTTTTCATAATAAATGTCACTTGAGTATGAAATGAGAACAACCCCAAATGTAATGTAAAATACAAAGAAAAATACATGCACGCCCCCACACACACACACACACACGTTTGCACGTACACATCACTACTAGATATTGGCGAGCGTGAGAAGCTAATTGGAGTCTAGATCTTAACTCAGTCCGACTTCAAACAGATTTAAATGCATTTCACAGATCCATATCAAAGTCCTATGTTCAGAGAAAGTTAGTCAGAAATGTAACAGAAAGTAGCAGTCACACCTCAAAAATGTTTTGAATTTTGGGCCAAATGTTTTACCAAATTTTGGTTGAATTCCAAAGTGTACATTTCGGGCGTTTTATGTTCAAGGTACCACGGTGTTCTACACAACTTATAAAACGTTAGGTATGGCTTTGGGTGAAAATTTCAGGATGAACCTAAAATGCACAACAACCTTTACAGTTTAACCTAATTTGACTTTCTGTAAATATTTGAATGCATGTCCAACTGTTCAATGTTTCAGCACTCTTTGTACAACTTGCTGTTCTCTAACAAGGAGCTGAACAGCAGAATTAAAGTTATGTGTTAGAGCATTTTAGTTTCATCCTGAAATTTCACCAGAATGCTGAACATGCTTTTTGAGAGCAGTTATCTATATTTTGGAATGTAATGTAAAACAATAAAACATTACCTTTTGCTCACAAGTGACAAGCATATGAAATGTAACCAGTCAGTGGTTAGCTGGCTAGTGGCTATCGGGAAAAGCTAACATGGCAATCTAGATCTTAACTCAGTGCTTCTTCACAAAAAGCTAGACTCAAATGCAAAACACCTGTCACAGATCCAAACATAGCCCTTTGTTCACAAATAATATGATGGGACCAAAAAAGGAAATAGTATTCCAACTCTAAAAGTTGTTTGTACTTTGGGGCAATTCTTTCACCAAAATTGGTGGTTTGAAGTTCAAAGCACCACTCTGTTGTTTTTTGGAAAGGTGACTAATGTAAATCCATTAATTGCTTTTTTTTAAGCCATATTTATTTTTTATTTTTTTTTTTGTTTCCCTGTTGGGCTTATTATCTGCTTAAATCCTCCATTTCGTTTGCTCGCTCATCGCTGCATTTGTGTGCCGCATGAGCTTAGTCAAAGGAAGTGGACAAAAAAACAAAACAAAATCAGCTGTTTTTTTTTTTTAGATCCCTCTAAGGGGCGTACCTTCTGTGGTTCATCAACATTCATTGCTTGATGTTGCACTGAAATAGCAAATTTGCAAGGCACCATTGTGCTCTTTGACATTCCTCTGTCTGATTGTGTGTGATGGGTGCTAAACCTGCAGTGTTAGTTTGAGGTATCTCTCTTTGGATACTCGCTGAGGTAGCAGCTATCGCAGCTCAGGGGAGCTCCAGGTGAGTCTGATGAGGCCTCCGTGAACAGGAAGGGTCAAGGAAAGGCCGCCTCCTCACCAAAGAAAGAGGAAACGAGGGGCCGACACGCAAATGAGTGGTTACGGGGCAGCAAGCAGGGAATTAGACACGTAGGCCGAGGTCTCCATTTTCCTGCAATCAGCACGACACCTGGCCTCGTCTTAATTGGTCAGGATACCTCCACCTAATCCATCGCCCGTCCTCCTCCTCCTCCTCTGTGTCTGCAGCCCTTTGAGCTCAGCAGGGAATGGACAAAAGCCGGCCATGAAAGGGGATGGAAAAGAAAAGGGAGTGGGTGTTTGAGGCCCTAATCCAATTAGATAACTGTTTAAAAACCCAGAGTTGAGTTTCACATCCCTTTAAATGTAGAGATCACCTCCAACCTCTGTGAATACCATCTTGTTAAGAGTCACAGCAGGTCTGTCTGACCAGAAAGACAGGGAATGTGTCTTTGTGTCTGTGTGTGTGCCTGTGTGTGTGTGTATGACGAGCCGTCAGCCACATCAGGAATACTTCTCACACACACTAGTATAATACTATACTATACACACACTACTGAAACCCTCTCATGACACTGAAATGTATTTTTGTATAGTATGACAGAATTTCAGGATAAAATGGAAGAGCATTTCAGTATATTAATGAGAGCATTTCAGTAGGTGTCAGAGGATTTCAGTATAATGCTGTATGCATGAGGATTTCAGTAGTTTGTGTGCGAGAGAGAGAAAAATTCATTAGTGTCTATATGTGTGTGTGATAATCCAGAATTATGACCTAAAGGTTCCTCGTGTGTGTGTGCGCGCATGTCATTTTCATACACACGTAGTAAAAATGAAAGGTTTAGACGCCCTCTTCTTCATCTCATCCACGTCTCCTCAAATGTCTCTCCGGATGTTTGCGTAACAGCGCTCTTGTTTGTTTTTTTAAGTTTAAACTTAATTAACTCTTGAATGTGCTTATGTAAACACAGCAAAACGTGGGAGCACAACAAAACAACAACATAAGAACTCTCCTCAAGCAAATGAAGGCACTACAGGGACTCTTAACTGATTTATTCATATTTACAGAGTCCTCCTCGCCTTAGGTGATGTCTTTGCCAGTAAATGCATGAATATCAATCACTGTTTTTTTTCCATTTTCAAAATATATTGTGATGGCCATGTTTAGCACTAAATTTAGTCTTTCTGTATTTATTTAATTATTTTCTTAATTTTACCCTAGTGAGGATAAGCGGTAAAGAAGATGGATGGATGGATATTTTATTTATCACTCCTGTTTGTAATGTGCAACTGAACTAGAAATCCCCATGTATCATATTGCACCCGCTGTGGTGGAGCCTCTAATGTCCAATGCTAAAAGTGCTGCAATTTGGACCCAAACCAATATATTTAAAAAATATATATATGATAATAATGCTTAAATGTCAACCAAAACTTGCACTAATTACCATCATCATACATGTCAACAAATCACGTTAGGCTTAATCACAGTGCGCATCTACAGGAATAGTGTCTTGATTTTTTTGTTTTTTGTTATGCCACCACATGAAATGGAACTTAGCAACCTATGAAGGGTTGTGGCTGCTCAATAAAACACAAGCAGTGCAATTTTTCTTTTTTAACTTAAATATATGTGTACACATATACTGCACAACACTTACACACATCATTTTAATTTACTTTACAATACCCGTAAAACACCGTGAGCTGAGTAGTATTTTAAGTCAGTCGGGCATCTTCAAAGGATAGGTAGATTTACTCTATTTTAGATTTATTTGACAGTAAATGATTTATAATGGCAAAAGGTTGATCATTGACCAAAATTTATTTATTTTACATTATTGCCTATATGAAATACTGTTTTTTAAATTAGAACAACTTGAAAGCCAACCAGCTTCAAAGATTGGATTCCACGGTGGTGGTTCTACCATTTAAAACTTGAAACTTTGTGAAAGAAATTGTGGCCTTTGTGACCGCTCCTTAAATGTTTACTAAAGAGGGAACCACTGGCCACCTCCTATCATACCTCATAATGTCTCTGCATAGTGATCAAACAATGAAATTTAATCAGTAGCCTCCAGTCGACTCTCCATAAAAATGTGTTCTCTAATATAAAGTTCATTTCTATGAATATTAAAGCAGCATATCATATGTTGAATATTTCATTTGATCTGCACCTTTAATAATGCACAATGAGGAATAGTACTTCCCCCCACTTTTCTTATATATGATGACTTTTTCCCCACTATTGCGTAGTACATCATACACCGCCTTAAAGTTATGCTATCTGTAATAAAGCTATAGTGAAAATGACACTTTCTGTAGAGGATATCATTGTACTGCTTTGGGCACATTGGCTGTCGGGCTGAAACGTAGTCAATGAGAATGATGGTTTAAGTAAATGTCGAGAGTGAACCATTGCTTGACATCTGCTCCATCTGGATGCTTATTGGATTAAAGCTTTAAATGAGCTGGAAAGTCGGAGGAGGAAGCTGGTGGCAAGTAGCGTAGCAGCTCCTCTAGAGATGTGCTGGTTTTCCAGTGCAGCATGCAGACCTCGCTTCCGCTTTGTCAGAACTATTCCTACTATCTGATCAATTTATAGGACCAGGTCAACTGACATTTTAAGTGTGCTATGCTGTTACCATACAGGTAACATAAATTTCTGCTAATTGGTCATTGATCAGCTTTTGTCATTGCTGTAAATTTTGAGGACACATTTTTTTTCCTCTTTGTTTAAAATGTTTATAAGCTTTTTTTTCTTTGTTTTTAAATAAAGCACAATGAGTTACCTTGTGTATGAAATGCGGTATATAAATACATTTGCTTTGCTTTGCTTTCACAGTCTCTACTCTGCTGCAATTGTCCATTTTCTTGGTGTCCTCAGTCTCCCGAGTCCTCCAATTTGGAGGTCAACTTCAATGTTCTGAAAAAAACCTGCCTCATAAATACAGAAAAACAAAGGTTTTCATCAAAAGTGAGCATTATCATATTTCTTTCTTAGGGCAAATATTTGAAACAGCTCTTGATCATCAAACGCCCCACAAGTGGAACAACATGCCTCAAAAGTCAAATAAAATTTTGATTTTAAAAGATCATCTAGAAAGACATCAAATCTTGTGAGACTTTAGCTCAGTGAGCATCTAGAGGATTTACTACATGGACTCTGCGCTTCGCGTAACTCTGCGAGGAGGTAGCTGTGGTAATTTCATGGACTGTCTGCGCTAGTCTGGGCATGTTCACGGCTGACTTCAATCCTGTCTAATCGAAATGGGTTCTTTCATTCCATTTAAATACACAATAGACAATAGTCTCGCATGGAGACGTGTCTATATGTGGAAGAGGACTCTGATCCGTACGTGACTGGAGCTTTGTCACTACTAATCAAATGTATTATGAGCTGGTGATATCGGTGGGCAACTCAAATATGTCCGCGCACCTCGTGAAGCTATCACCACCCACATCGTCCATGTGCCCCTGTCGTCCCCCATAGCTGCGTGCCGGCAAGTGGGATGATTTAGAAAAAAATATAATGATGAGGATAATAGTAATAATGGGATCAATGAATTGCTTTGTACAATGATTCAAAGGCTTCAATGTCCTCTGTTCACATATTTATGAATTAAATATGTCTGATCCACCAGACATGTCCGCGGAGCTCGCGTATCTGCCTGCTTGCATTAGACCAGCGGTTTACCTTGTGCCAAGAGTTAGACCTGGTCTGAGCAGGCATACTTTTATCCTGGCTTCAAGTCACCAAATTGTCACATGCGCCGGGAGGATGCCAAAGGACACACTCTTGTTGCTATGCACCCAGATTGGCGCAGACCTGTCTGCCAAATTGGCAAACATGCCAGCCAGTCTTACGCTTGCATGGAAATCAAGATTTGCCACCATTTTCAAACCACTGCAAGTTACGCAGTCTACGAAAATAGAGAGTGTTTTGCTTTTTGTTTGAGTGTTTTGCTTTTTGTTTTTCTCCTTTGCTACCACAGAAAGGGTCCCGTTTGACAGCAAAGAAGACAAAAGTAACAATCGAACCATAGAACCAGCAATAGAACTATGAAATAGGAAGGGGTCTGGCTATTAGTACAATATGACCATTACAGATCATTAAAACTCAATCACATACGCAAGTTAACATTACCAAGCAGATGCTACCAGCACCACCTGACTTCCATTTCCACTGTACACTTGCCCTTCATGTTCCTCCGTTGTTGTTGTGTGGTAGCGCATCTCATTTCAACTGATTAGCTTCAGAACAGTGCGGTTATGGCACGTACACGCAAAGGTACTTTGATTTGGGGTAAAAAAAAAGAAAAAGAAAACATCCAAAACTGAGGATAGTAGGCCCATGCTGTGCAATAGAAAACCACAATATTAAAGTTAGAGAAACAAAGATGTTGAAATAGTTACGTAAGTAGCTACATGAGCTCCCTGCAAGGCTTTGGCTGCTTATGGAGTTTAATTGTTTGACATTATAAGGATGCAAATGAAGTGTGTAGACATGGCAACCCTGTTAGGAAAAAAAGCCTCAAGGCTGTCTCCCCTTTGTTTCCTTCCACATCAGCCTTCTTCTAATTATATTATCCCCGTCATTTTAGTTACTTGCCGCGCTCTCATTTTGTGCACCCCTTCCAAGTGCCTTTGTATGGCACTGTCATCAAGGTGATAATTGCATTTCAGTCCCCAGTAAGAGACATTCTTAATTATTTCAGCATTAAGCGATAGTTATACAAGCAATTATTGCTTGACTTCACAATTATATACTTTGTTGGATTGCCTTTTATCAGCAGGACACAATTAGCTTTTTTTTTTTTTGTGCTTGACAAGAAGGGCACCTGTTTTTTGTTGTTGTCTTTTTTTAATACAAAAGATAAGTGATGTGACATTGGCTGTACGGGTTCCATTCAAATGCTAACATTGCATGTTGTATTAAGACGCTTTTAATCTGCTACACTATCTGCATCTAGCTGCATGGAAATGACCAAGCTGTCAAGCACTTTCAGTTGCTCTAGTTGGAGACCGGAGGCCAGCTTCATTCCCCTTGTTCAACTCTTAACACAACATTTAGTAGTTTAAAATCTTATATAATAGCCTCAGAAACAGCACACTGGCTTGTAATAAGTGCAATAGTTTACATTGGAACCTACAAAATGGATGGATGGATGGATGGATGGACATATACTGTAAATATACATAATGTGGTCCATGGTCAAACTGCCACCTTTATTAACAGTAAAGGCAATGTCTTAAGTAACATTTTAATACTTTTCATAATTAATCACATGCAAATAATTTAGAGTCAAATTGCAGATGCATATTTTGTAAGTGTAAAAAGATGTTGAACTCGGTCGAACATAAAACCAATAAAATACTGTCTTAACTTTCACGATGAGGCTGCATCGACGAGGTGATAATTTCACTGATACCGTACAGCTCACTCATTGCATTTCTTTTTAACATTCTTAACTGTCAAACAAGTGTAAAAAGATGTGTAATAATGTGGTGATGCTGACGCTACTGCTTTGAATGTCAGTCTTCTTACTATGCTTACTTCCAGTCTAGACTCTTCTGTTTTTTTCTTTTTTCACCACCTCTTGTTGAGGGTGTTCCTTCTTTTGTAATTAGTGTAATAAAAGACCAAAGAAAAAGAAAAACACATGACCTGTGGTCAGCTGTGGTACACTGTACTCTTCATGCAATTTTTCTGTGACCTAAAAGGCATCTTTTCCTCCCAAATTTGAGTGAATTTCAGACTTGACCTCAGGAGTGATCCCATTTTTATTAGTCTATAAAGGTGGACTGGCCTGGACAACACTACTATTTTTACATGGAAGCAAACAATTTCTCCATACTGTTGCTGAAAGTTCAGATTCAATTGAATTCATGCCTTAAATTTTTAATTAATAATAAATAATAGTTGGTTGTTCCATTTATACTGTTTTAAGTCATTCCCATAGCAACTGTAGATCCTCCCTGTTACCCTAAATATCCCTTACACATAAGATTTGTTGCTAATAAGCAATATTCATATTTCCTGCTATTTCAAATTTTTTTCAGGCCTAATTATGCGGCGGCACCCACCTGGCTGCCCCTCACAGTGCCACATTCCACCGTCTCTCAAGTCTTGGAGCGGGCATCAAAGCCACCTGGTTTTGATGAAGTCTTGGCACTGATCCGTGTTGGCTGCAGTTTAAGCGGAATTAGATTGTTGCATCTTAGAAAAGGCTGTGCTCTTCATCTCTGCATAGCATGATAACTGTAATTTTAGCAGACTACTAATGGGATATTGAGTTTTCCGAATCTGTGACTTTATACTCATCAAACGGTATGGTGGAGGCCCTGATAAACCTGGGAATGTTCCAAAATTACCAAAGTGGCATCTAACGTTTATGCACGTTGTTAATGTGCGTACATAAATCGTTTTCAATATTTGCTTATTAAAGGTTTCTCCTCACAACACTTGTTGGCTCCTTATGGACTTGGGATATGTCATCAATGTCAACTAAATGTCTCGAAGTGGGCTTTTTTGTGGGTGGGGTCGGAGACCCTCATAAGTTTTTAAAGCTCGTTAGAAGGATCTATCTATACAGTACAGTGCCGCTTATGCAAACAAGGCCAGTCACAGTCCAGTCTTTGGACAGAAGAGTTTGCGCTTGCCAGAAACTAAATTAGGATCAGTTATCACCAGTCAACTCACCAGATGTCGACTTCAATAAACACACATTTCATGACACCTAATGGAATGGGCAGAACAGACTAGCGAAGGGTATGGAGCCAATATTTAAATGAAAGTAAATTCACTTCAGCTGTCCACAGATGTGCGTTAACATTCCCTGGCATTCCCTGGTAACGGCCAATTCATTATACTTCTGTTCTTAATTATTGTCCTGTAACTGCCAAGCTGGGCCAGTCTCTGGCTCTAATATTGATCCATGTGAACAGCATACCGCTGATGCAGCCAAAACAACTTTGTTTACATTAATTACAGGAAATAAAAAACACAAATTCAAATATCTCTCGGTACGCACTGCTGAGCAATAACTTCCTCGCTACCCATGTACATGCAAAGCGCTGCCACTCATCACTTCCTGTAAAAGTGAGTAATGTAACCGCAGCATTTCAACTAAATTCGGTAGGAGAGAGCAGACGTGAAATTTACAATGAAACTCTGAAATCAGGACTGAAGAAAATATATAAATAGGAAAACAATGAAACAGTGTTAAATTTACAGTAATATTTTGTACATCTTGCGATTGGGTGGCGACCAGTTCAGAGGATACCCTGCCTGTCGCCCAGAATCATCTGGGATAGGCTCCAGTATGCCCACAACCCTCGTGATGATAAGTGGTACGGAAAATGGATTTTGTACATTACTTCACCATTCACACATGCAAATTTTACAGTACAAATATGTTAAAAGAAACATATTTCTCCGTAGAATCTACAGATAACTATTGTAAAACACAAATATCCAGGGGCCCAAATAAATCCTGTGAAGCCACACAGTTCCCAGAATGCATTGCGCCATGCAATGTTGAATTATTGCAGTAAAAAGGATGTTAATTCTTGTATGTTTATGTAACCAATAGATCGTTAAATATATACCTTATTTAACTATCACATTTATAGCTGATTTATGTTTGTGTGTTTTATGAAACTGTGACTTTAGGTTGTGTGTGATATAGTGACCTCCTAGTGTATTCCACTGTACAATGTGTAAAGCCCAATAGGCCAGTTACTGTTAAAAATCAAGACTCAGGAATTCCTCAGTAATAACTTTGTAAAGTTCTAGTTCTACTAACTAGTAACATTAATGCTATTATTGTTTTACTTCTAATTTCCTGTATTACAGTTAGTTATAATGCCATTATCTTTGTATAATGTTGTAATATGTTAGTGAATATATTAAAAAAAAGGCAAAACTATTTAATTATTGCCATTTAGAATTAATGAGTTTCATTTAGCAGCATGTTAGCAGCAATTTAGCAGAAAATGGCTGTTTAATTTACCACTTCTTTTTTTGTCTGCAAACGTAACATTTTTGTTCTGTAAAATATATGGGGTATTCTGAAAATTTGTGTTAGCATTTTCCATAATCCAAAATTCTGGCAACCCAACTGCCAGATTTTTCCAACAACTGCAAATCCAACTCACATTTTTTTCCATAAAAACTACAGATTTATTTTCTACAGTGTATGAATGAATAAAGTTTTAAGGTGGAACTTTTTTATTTTTTTTATTTTTTAAATAATTTTACCCATACATCCATTCATCCATTTTCTATTGTGATTGTCCTTATTAGGGTCACAAGTGAGCTGAAGCCTACCCAGCAGTTGAGGCATGCAGGGTATATCCTGGAGTGGTCGCCAAGAGAAAATCTGTTCCTGGGTCAAACTGTTGTTATCCTCGAATGTTTATAAACTGTACAGGAAATCTTGTAGTAACATTTTAACATTCGTAACAGTCATACAAGTGTTAAGTAATAAATTAACCACTGATTGTAAACTGTAAAGACCCTGAAACACTCCGCCTTTACAACAAAGGCATTATGTGATTGCTAATCAAGTGTAAAAACAGGTTAAACACTGTGACAACAAGTAACAATGAAGTCTTACTGGTTTGAATGAGAGCCCCCTTTCCTAAAATTCCACTGTATAATACATATCAGAAAAGCTGACCCCCCCCCCCCCCCAAATAAAAGCACACACAAAAAAGTAAACTTCAGTCTTAATTGTTCAATGCTCGCTGACCTGGGGTCTCAGCAGCATTTAACTTGACTTGTTCTCCTGTAATATTAATTGGTCAGGCCAAAACATCTCTAGCTTTCTAATACTTAACCACCTTCTCCAGCTTGTCAACAAATGGACTTATTCAGCTCTTTATTTGAAAGTAAATTACACATCACAACTGTAGGAGGAGCACAGGGGGAACAATTTCCATACTGTAACTTTAAACTGTCCTAAACAGAACTCTAGCCAAATGATGACATTTAATCAAAACACAATAGCCCCAAAATCCGGCAACCCCACCACCCACTTGGCATCAGCCCAATCCCAGTGTTGTAAACACATGTACAGCAGTCATCGTCCATGCAGCAGGACATGCATCAAGACAACAATCTAGACACCAAAGATCAAATTACAGCTCCCAGAATGAGCCGCATTGATAAACTTAATGTCACTAGGAATCTAATCAAAATCTAAATTGTGCCCTACTAAAATGCCCCCCTTGATTAGTTCTCCAATAAAATCCATTTCCTGCCCCGTGCCTGTTTTAGGCCGTTTATTTCCCCTGTGGAATCAAGCATTAGCCCCTTTCCCAGGACTTCCATCTCAGAAGCCCGCTGTGATGCGTGCTGTCTGCAGTACTTTACAAGAGCTTGATGCTTCTGTCTAACTCCGACCATTCCAATCATTATACCAGCCCTACTATTAGCTTTTCCAATATTCACTGCTGCTGCTACCTTTAGTGTCCACCCTGAGCACAACTAAACAGGCAGTGCTTTCACAAGATTGAGGCACCTTTTCCCCCCTCTTCTCCTCCACACTTTCCTGAATTGTAGCGCTGTCTTGCAGAGAGTGAAATGGCACACGTGTAATAGCCATCCATCTGCTCTCCCTGTCACAGGACAGGCACCATGAATCATTCACCTTCGGGGAAAAATACTACTTCCTGAAAAGAAAGCTTTTCTTTAAAAATTCTAAAGATGAGTCTTGTCTGTTTTCTCAAATCATATTAAAGGAGATTTTACTTGTGTCCATTTTTTTTTCTTAAGTGTACCTTCTATTTTCACCCTGTGCCCCAATATGGTGGTCATGGATGAAGCAATAAGTTTTTAAGTACATACTGTACACATCTTGCATTCCCCTACTCCAGAAATGATTGGACACAGATATATAGTTTATTAGAAGTGTACTCATTAGGTTTGTCGAGGAAAACTGACAACATATTTGAGTAGGTGCCGAATATTTCATAATTCATTTTTGCAGTTTGTAATATCTAATATTTAAAAATACTAAAATATGTACGATTAGGCATGTGCACCCTCACGTACAGTATATATCATAGTTGGATATTTCAGACAAAAAAAAGAAGAATTGGATGATTTTATGTAGGAATTTATAAATAGGATCATCCCTAATCTTAAAACATTTGCAATTTCAATCACATAAGCATTTTCCCCTTGCCTTGTTTTTTATACTTTGTAAATATCCATCCATCCATCCATTTTCTACCGCTTATCCGGGATCGGGTCGCGGGGCCAGTAGCTTTGGAAATAAAATTATCAAAATAAATAGTTGACAGTTGTTCATTTTCCTATACAGTACATACTTAAAATTATTTTTTAACAGTTATTAATTTTAAGCATTTTCAACAGTGAGTTTAGGTTCACTATATTTGGATCAAACTACTGTCAGACTTTATATTATTGTGTTGACGTCTGATCTTACAGTCACCATTTGGAAGCTAAAGATGGACTCACCATTTGACACGCAGCAGGGCATTCATTTCATTACTGATAGCTGTTGATTGGGCCTTTCTAAGGTGTTAAACTCATGAATAACCAATTTATAAACCCTTAATTATGGCACATCAATTGTAAAGACAAATTTCACCTCACCCAAGCTCAAATGAAATCCCATACAAGCTCCTTCAGAGTTTCAAGGCAGTTAAAGGGTTAACTGCCGCTAATCATCAATTATGAAAGAGGAATGATTTTTCATTGCATGGACAAAAGGTAATTTGTTTACTCATAGTGTGTCCCCCGTTAGACCCACCCTGATTTAGCCTCTCATCCCAGTGTCCGGTCAAAGAGTGACAGCTTGACATGTTGACGCGTGGGTGTAATTATGTGTCACGCATATAAAGTTTACTAAAATAGAAATTGACCATCCCGGGATGTTTTACGGCAGAATTACTTCATTTACTGTATTGACATTATTGACCCCTTTACATCCCGGTGAAGGGGTTCTGGTGACCTCGGCCAAAAAACACATTGCTGCCGATCAATAAAAAAAAGTCAAAGTTCACGCGGCTCACCCAGTCACTATGATTGCAGAATGAACTCCATTAAAAGTTTCCCAGGCCCAAAAGTAAAACGTTATTTTGGTTGGAAGTTTGAAGCAGCAAAAAAAAAAAAAAAAAAAGACCATGTCGGTTGCTGTGGTTTGAATTTGGGACTTGAAATGCAGGTGTGCCCAAAGTTCTTTTCCCAGGGGAACACCTGTGTGAGATTAGTCATTAAGGCCTGTACCATTCACCCAATTCTGGTCGTGTGACATCCATGTGACAACTACTGCTTTCTACTCAATCTGTGATGGTTTCAGCTTGGTAAAACACAATACAGTGAAACCTCGGAAGTCGTACGTCCAAAGTCACACGGCTTTTAGACGCTGAGTACATCATCACAGCATGTGACTAAAACGGACCAATCACGACAAAAACGCGCAGGAATACTCAAACACATGCAAGAAAACGTTCCCGCTCCAGAAAGCTCCCTGAAAATGGAAACACAAAGTCTGGGCTTTAAGTATATAGATGTTGGCTCACGGGCTAGAAGCTTTTATAATCACAGGTCCTTCTAAAGATGAGACGCCATTTCTACCCTGAATACCATTTTATAATGATTTACCAGTTCATTTCAGAAGGCTTCAGTTTCCAATATCAATTTGTTTTGCAATGAGTATCAACAAGTCACAAGATCAGTCTCGGAAAGTTGCTGGATAGGATTTGCGTTCTCCATGTTTTTCTCATGGTCAGTTTTATGTTGGTTGCTCAAGGGTTGGCAGATCTAACAGATTGTGTATACTGGCAGAGAATAAGATGACAATAATGCATGATTTGCAAATCAAATTTAACACATCGTCCCAACTTCATTGGAATTGAGGTTGTATTATGTGCGAGCATTATTTGTTGAGTTCAGTTTTAAGTGGTATAACTGAAGCTTCGTGGTGTACTCTGTCAACTTATTTTTTCATTTGTATGACAAACATATTGAAGTAACCCATCTTCTTTTCCTTTCGGCTTGTCCCGTTAGAGGTCGCCACAGCGTGCCATCCGTTTCCATGTAAGCCTATCTCCTGCATCCTCCTCTCTAACACGAACTGCCCTCGTCTCTTCCCTCACTACATATATCCACCTCTGCTTTGGTCTTCCTCAAGCTCTCTTGCCTGGCAGCTCCATCCTCATCTTCCTTCTACCAATATACTCACTATCTCTCCTCTGGATGTGTCCAAACCATCAAAGTCTGCTCTCTCTAACTTTGTCTCCAAAACATCAAACCTCGGCTGTCCCTCTGATGAGCTTGTTTCTAACCCGATCCAACCTGGTCACTCCTAGAGAGAACCTCAACATCTTAATTTCGCCACCTCCAGTTCTGCTTCCTGTTGTCTCTTCAGTGGCACTGTCTCTAATCCGTACATCATGGCTGGGCTCACCACTGTCTTATAAACCTTGCCCTTCATCCTAGCAGAGACTCTTCTGTCACATAACACACCTGACACCTCCCTCCACCCGTTCCAACCTGCTTGGACCTGTTTCTTCACTTTCTTAACACACTCACCATTGCGCTGGACTGTTGACCCCAGGTATTTAGAGTCCTCCACCCTCCCTATTTCTTCTCCCTGTAGTCTTAACTCTTCCCCCTCCACCCTGCTCATTTATGCACTTATATTCTATTTTAATTCGGCTAACCTTCATTCCTCTCCTTTCCAGTGCATGCTTCCACCTTTCTAACTGTTCCTCCACCTACACCTTGCTTTCACTTCAGATCACAAAGTCACTGTATTCCCAAAGGTCTGCACATCACCCTTGTTCTTAAAAATGGGTACCAGTACACTTTTCCTCCATTCCTCAGGCATCTTCTCACCTGCTAGAATTCTGTTGAACAGCATGGTCAAAAACTCCAAAGCCACCTCTCCTAGATGCTTCCAATCCTCCACAGTTATGTCATCAGGGACAACTGCCTTTCCATTTTTCATCCTCTTTAGTGCATTTCTAACGTCCCCCTGACTAATCATCGCTACTTCCTGGTCTACCACACTAGCCTCTTCTACTCTTCCTTCTCTCCTTTTCCTCATTCATCAACTCCTCAAAGCATTATTTTCATCTATGATCACATTTCCATCTCTAGCCTTACTCACCCTAACCTGCTGCACATCCTTCTCATCTTTATCCCTCTGTCTGGCCAACCTGTAAAGATATTTTTCTCCTTCTCGAGTGTCCAACCTGGCATACACATATGCCTCTAGTTTGGCCTTTGTTTGGCATTTGCCACCTCTACTTTCACCCTACGTCGCATCTGCATGTATTCCTTCTCCTCTCCCACTTCTTCTTAGCTAACTCTTTCCTTGTATGATTTCCTGTACTTTGAGGTTCAACCTCCAAGTCTCCTTCTCCCCTTTCCTATCAGAAGATACACCAAGTACTCTTCTGCCTTTCGCTCTTATCACCTAGGGTGTAGTTCTGGAAGCTCCTTCTGTCCACCGAGAGCCTGTCTCACCTCTTTCACGAAAAGTCTTCCTTTCTCAGCTTCCACCACATGGTTCTCTGCTCTGCCTTTGTCTTCTTAATCTTCCTCCCCACCACCAGAGTCATCTTACACACCACCATCCTATGCTGTCTAGCCAGACTCTCCGCTACCACTACCTTACAGTCAGTAACCTCCTTCAGATTACATCATCTGCACAAAATGTAATCCACTTGTGTGCATAGATCTCTGCTCTTGTATGTTCCTACCTCTTCTGGAAGAAAGTGACCTATATGGTTAGTAAAAGTTTATTAAATAGGGACAGGTTTATTATGTAACTGGTTATATTTATTTCCTGCGACAGAAAAAAAAAGGATTGGCTATCTAGAAGTTGACCACCGTCCTGGAATGTTTTGTGTTCAGCCTTGGAGGTTCTACTATATTTGATGTACTTTATTCAGAGATTTTGTGCGTGAGAACACCTGCCATTATCATTACTCTAATTGCCCATCTTGTCCTCTGAATGAAGGGCAAATTTAGCCTATTGAGTTGTCACCATAGTGTTGATTTGATTCAGTAGTCGGACTTAGAGGAGGTCTGCAGTAATTGCATTCACAAATTATCACATGCGCACACGTATACTGTGCCCCTACCCTCTGATGGAGGTAGCAATCTAGTGCTATTCCCCCCCGCTGCTGCCACTGTGTGTCTTCGTCCTCCTTTTCTCTAGCAACAGCCACAGTTCCATGCTCTCCTCATCAGTCACTTCCTCCACCATCATCCCTTCATCCCTTCCCCATGCAGGTTTTTCCCTCCTCTATTTACAAAGATAAAGCAGTAATGGGCCTTTTTGTGCTACCGATAGCCACTCAGCCTCTGCGGCGGCAGCCCAGCCAGCAGATAAACAATTATTTTCCTTTATCATGAACTTGCCTTCAATGACGGCCAGTTACAGTCATTCTAATAAATTTCCTCCACCACCTTTTGCTCCACTCGTCTCCTTTCAATCTTTTGACTAATTCCGCTAAGAGATGTAGCTTGTGCATATAAGGGTGGTGCGATTTAGGATTGTGGAATGACGTGTTTTGTGTGTTGACAGATAAATGGCTGCATAATGCTAGTAGATAAAGGGGATGAGGCAGGCGTTGGGATGGGAAAGAGTCCATTTATGACCCCCACCTCTCTCTCTCTCTTTGCTGTCCAAGGCGGTGTGACATGTGGGCTGACACTCTGCCCCATGCGACCCCCCCCCCCCCCCCACACACACACACAGCGTCCCCCCTCCTTCTGTAGATATTTTTATTCCTTAGCACCTCTGTGTAGATAGCCCATTGGGTTCCTGTCTGCCGGGGCAGCTGGCCGCCATGAAGGATAAGTAGATTCAATCGGGCGTTACAAATAAACCTTTCCACCAGTATCCTGGGAAGAACTGATAATACAGGTTTCTAATATCTGGCCTGTCTGGCATTGGAGAAAGGGGAGCAATGAACACATTGATTTGATCCGGCTAATAGTTAGTTGACAAGGACCCTGGTGTTGAGCAAAAAGATGAAAGGTGAGAAGCACAGTGAAATAGATTTGGTCCATCTTTTTATTTTTGTAATTTTTTTGGTCTCTTTCCCATTACAGTTTGGACATGTATCACAGACATCAGGCTAGCAAGGTGTTTCAAAGGGTGGCCCTCTACTGCCAGCCTCCATCCACTGCCTATTTGAACACAGTAATTGACCAAACATTTTGTCCACTGTTGATGCTTGTATGAATGTAACCTGACCTGCCTGATAGTGAGTTTCATGAATCTGTGAAAACGACTGAAATTATTTGGGAAGCCAGCAGACACTTTGTTTCTACATTTGGGAGATGCTTGGATGAACTTGATGTGTTACAGTAATTAAAAACGTTTCTAGCGGAAACAAGACAGGAAAACATGTTAAGAAAAACACTGCTGTTCGTTGTTCTTTTATGAAACCGGTGTGTCCATTTGAAGGTCTTCACTGGACCTTGTACTCTGTTTAAAAGATTTCTTTTGCATCTAAACCTTGGTCTGTTGATTTTTATGATCTACCACAATTGCATCACTTTGAATTTGTGGGAATGCTTCCGCATCCCACATTTTGAGCTCCAGAAAGCTTTTGTTCACACTCCTGTCAGATATCTTTCTTTCTGCCATCCTTTGAAAAAATTGTAGTCTCCGACAAACGGACTTGCCGCATTGTGTCAGATAGAGCCTGTTAAGTCCCCCTTGTCTGAGCGAAACGTGACAGTGCCGAACTCTGCCACTCCGACCTTTCACACTGGTGACGACGGAACCGATGGCAAAGCTAACGAGACACTGACACGACGTGACAGCCAGCGGTGGCAAGCAATTACTCTACCAAAGAAAACTACAAATGGATATAGACAGGAAGAAACATTTTGAGAACAATACCCATGTGATATAATCTTTTAAAGAGAAACTCAAAACATGTTTCTAGGTGATTTTTCTTTTCTTTTTATTGTAATTTTTATTAAAATTTATTTTTGTCATTAAAACAAATATATCTCTACATGAAAACAGGATGACGGGACTATACCATTTTTGATTGTTGGGTGGGTAACACTGTAGAAATTCACGTTCGGAGTAACGGAACTAGGTAAATCGAGGATCCCCTGTGTAGCGCTTTTCTACCTTAAAAGTACTCTTAGCACTTTGACACTGTAACCTCATTCACCTAGTGACACAATACTGAATAGAATATATAGTCACAATAGGAAAGTGAAAACGCAGCATTGGGAATAGCTGGTGGTTCAGTGTCTTGCTCCAGGATGTTTCGACATCGGGGAGTTGGAGGACCACTGTAACAGCTGGTTCATGCTGCCCCCAAAGCACATTTCCTAGCAGAAAAGTACATGCAACCACCTGTCGACGGGGCAAGAGTGTGGAAGGGTTGGGAAGGTGGCCATTCCCGGATCTAATCGCTGACAGAATAGGCTCAATGCTGCTTAAGTTTTCTCGATTTGAAGCAAAATCGTCAGCAGATGTTGGGGGTGGCACAATGTCCCTAATGGGGTGGAGTGGAGGGTGCCCTGTATCCTGCTGCACGGCCTGGTACCACATGGCCCAGTGGTTGGGGACAACTGGTATAAACAAACAACCATTCACACAATTAAAGGTCATCATCCATCCATCTATTTTCTGTACCGTTTATCCACATTGAGTCGCGGGTGAGCTGGAGCCTATCCCTGCTGACTTTGGTGGGAGGTGGGTTACACTGTGAACTGATTGCCAGCTAATCAGACGGCATATATGGACAAACAACCCTTTACACTTAACAATGAACCTAAGAAGCATGTTTTTGGAATGTGGGAGGAAGCCAGACAACCCGAAAACCCTCACAAGCACAAGGAGAACATGCAAATTCCGCAAAGGAAGGCCAGAGTCGAGATTCAAACCCAGAACCTTAGAACTGTGAAGCAGATGTGCTCATTGTATAATTTTTGCTCTTTCTTACAGAAGAAAATATTATGACAATTATCACAAAAGAAACAAATACATCTCCAAATTTAGTTTAGGAAAAGGTTCCCCTGGCCACATCGCAAAATCAGTGAGGTTGACTAAAACGCTTGATGACACATGACCAAAAAAAAAAAACAACAAGGATTTATTTCTTATAATAAATGCTCAAAGAGCGCCTGCTTGTGTTTCAGTCACCTTCTTAGACCAACACAGCCACATTCTTGAGGGTTAGAGAGTGATGCATCTAAATCTCAATGAAAGTGCCTTGACAGATCCCAGCACAGGTGACTTTCATCAGTATGAACTCAGTCACCCGGGAAGGACTTGGGTGTTCAGTTAGGAGTTGGGATCTAGGAATAGCCGGCCTTGTCTGCTCCCTGTGTTGCCTGGTGTGACCCATTTATTGATGGTGTTGTCAGCTGACCTGATTGAAGTCTGGCTTTGGCCATGACTAATTTGGACTTGTTGCTGCAGTATTAACAACGGCTCAGGAGGTATTGAGAACGTTGACAGTTTTCATGACGGCTCACAAGAGTGTATAATGCTAGCATGTAATTGTCTTCCCTTGAGCATGCCCATTAACTATAACATAGACTAAAGAAACACTCTTTTGTCTTTCTGATCATTTTACTATTGCTAATGAGAAGCGATGTTCATCCAGGGCAGTGTCTCTGATCCACTGCAACATTTCAGGTGAGGTGACTTTGAGGGTAGTGTCAGTAAATCAATTAAGTCCTCGGTCGATAAATTAGCTGGCAGAAGATAATAAGAAGTCCTGTACAGTGCCACTTCCTATACTCCTGAATTTGACTTTGACAGATTGATGGCAAATGCCGTAAACGCTTATTTGGTTTGTTCATTTGTTAGCTGTTTCTCACTCAATATATTCAAGGTCATTAAAATCCCAGTGCTTTGTAATTGATTGATGCTCAACTAAAATTATGTTACGATAGATTAAGGATGACAGTGAATAATTACAAATTGCTCTTCCCTCTGAAATTGCATGAGAGATGGTGCAACAGAGCTAAAATACCGAAGAATAGAATAAATGGACACAGGATATCGAAGCAAACCCACAAATATGCCCCCAAGAGGCTGTCAGCATTGGAGCAATCTGATTGGACGCATGCTAAATACAATTAGCATTTCATTCATGTATTCAGGACCTAAACCGTTTCGTGATTTTTAGACTAGTAGCAGAACTTTAAAATCTATTCTAAAGCTGACTGGAATCCAGTGTAAAGACTTTAGAATTAGAGTAATATGCTCTGACCTACTTGTTCTGGTCAGAACCTGAGCTGCAGCATTCTGAATGAGCTGCAGCTGTTGAATGCTCTTTTTAGGGAGTCCAGTCAGAAGACTATTACAATAGTCAAGTCTACTTGAGATGAAAGCTTGGATGAGCTTCTCCTGGGTCTGCTTGACACATGCAAGCCTTCACTCTGGATATGTTCTTCAGATGGTAAAAGGCAGTTTTAGTAATGGATTTGATATGACTGTTGAAAGTCAGGTCGGAATGTATCAGAACACCAAGGTTTCGTACTTAGTCTTTGGTTTATAAACCGAGTGACTCCAGGTATTTACTAACACTCTTTATTATATATTTATATATCTTTATTGCCCAAAACAATTATCTCAGTTTTGTTCTGGTTTAATTGAAGAAAATTTTTTAATTGAAGAAAATTTTGGCTCATCCAGTTATCTGTGTTAGACAGTGACGCAACTCCTCAATTGAACTGTAGTCATCTGGAGACACTGCTAGATATAACTGTGTGTCATCTGCATAGCTATGATAGTCAAAATTAACGTTCGAAAGAATTTGACCCAAAGGTAGCATATACAGGCTGAACAAGAGGGGTCCAAGAACTGACCCTTGAGGGACCCCATAAGTCATTTCCATTCGATGAGATTGAATACTTCCAATGGTTACAAAATAACTCATTTCCTCCAGGTAGGACCTGAACCATTTAAGGACTTTTCCATTTAGTACTACCCAAGTTTCCAACCTGTTCAGCAGTATATTATGCTCTACCATATCAAAAGCCGCACTGAGGTCCAACAATACCAGAATTCAAACCTTTCCCGAGTCAGTATTATATCATGATGATATTATATTATATCATTTAGCACTTTGATAAGCGCAGATTCTGTAATGTGATGAGTTTGGAAACCTGATTGAAATTTGTCAAAAAGTCCATTCAAGTTGAAGAAATTGCTGAGTTGATTAAAAATAACTTTCTCAACAATCTAGGCTATGAAAGGGAGATTTGAGATGGGTCTATAGCTTACTAACATGGAAGCTTCCAGCATTCTATTTTTTAGCAGAGGCTTAATGGCAGCAGCTTTAGGAAACTCGCCTGACTGAAGTGAGCAATTGATTATTTGCTGCAAATCAGCTAGCACAGACTTGGCAATAGCTTTGAAAAAGTCAGATGTTATTGAGTCAAGATGGTTTGATGGTTTCAGCTGCTGAACCGTTTTCTCTACAGTTTTTTGGTTGACTGTATCAAATTCTGACATGGTAATCGAGTTTTTCCTGGGTGACTTCGGATGTAGTATCATTTTATGATTTTGCTGATTTGTGCTAATATTTAACCTGATGGTTTGTATTTTTTCACTAAAATAACAAGCAAATTCATTGCATTTATCTGCATTTAGGAGTTCTGGAGCTATCTGAATGGGGGGGGGGGGGGGGGGGGGAGTTTGTGAGCTTGTCAACAACAGCAAACAGAGTTCTTACTGATGATTTCAGAAAAGTGTTGCTGTCTAGCCCTGACTAACTCTTGGTTAAAATTACGACTTTGTCTGTAGAGGTCATAGTCAATTTGGAGTTTAGTTTTTCTCCACTTACGTTCTGCTTTTCTACACTTTGATTTAGAGGTCTTTACCATCATTATGCTCCTCCACGGTGTTCTAGGTCGCCTCAAGATTGTCTTAGTTTTAATAGGAGCGACAGCTTTCATGATAGTTGAGATTTTACAGGTGAAATTATCCAAAGGTTCATCAACTGTCTCAGCTATTCACAGTTTGTGGTACAGCAATGGTCTCCATAAACTTAGTGGCGGTACTCTCATTTATGTACCTTTTCTTAATAGACATAGAGGTTGTCTGAACTTTTGGAATTATCTGTAATTCAAAGAATACACTAAAATGTTCAGAAATAGCCATATCCTTGTCATTTGATAGAATTTCAATATCCTTAGAGTTGACCACGTCTAAAATGTGACCTTGATTGTGGGTTGGAGAGAAGTCAAAATGTGTCTAGTATAGCAGAGAGTTCTTGAGATTTTTTTTTCCATGATATTGTTAACATGAATGTTAAAGTCTACCGTTATGATAAAATAGTTGTAGTCAGTACAAATTACTGACAGCAGTTCTGAAAAGACCTCCATAAATTTTCTATTGTATCTTGGAGGCCTATAAATTATTAAAACAATAACCTCTGGGTCACCTTTAACTAAAAAACAGAGATATTCAAAAGAGCTGTAATCACCCAGTATAATTTCTTTACACTGAAATAATGAATACAAAATAACAGCAATACCACCGCCTTTCCCCCCTATTTGACACTTGTTGATAAAATAAAAATTTGCTGGTGTTGCCTCATTTAAAATGGTATTACAGCTACTTTCTGTTAACCACGTTTCATTTAGTAACAAAAAGTCTGGATAATGGGTTGTAATGATGTCTTTAATCAAAATTGATTCATAACCCAGTGACTTGATATTGAAAAGAGCTAGTCTCGCAGAGATAACTGGAGACAATGGTTTGATAGATTCAGGGGTGTGGGAGATTCAACTTGCGTTGTCATTCTCTCCTCCGATTGTTTGGTTGACGCTGATGAATGCGTCTACGCCTCGTGTCGCCGTATCTCCTGTTCCTCTGATTGTTTGGGAACCACTGCATCTTTTTGTCCTTCAGCCGTGTCACCAAGGCCAGTGTTTTCTTTTTGGGCCGCTGAATGACGTACACAGTAAAAAATGTTGGCAGCCAATAACTTAACCCTTTGTCTATTTAGACAGAAACCGTCTGCCTTGTAAAGATGTCTCCCAAAAAAAATGCAGAAATTGTCAATGAAACTCACAGATAGTGCCGTACACACTTATTTGAGCCACTTATTTAATTGACTGAGCCTAGAGAAACGTTCATCTCCAAGTCGTACAAGTGGGAGAGGTCCACTAATAAAAACCTCAGCATCCAAACATTGCACTTTTGTTTGGAGATCAATGAAATCTCGCTTCAGTACCTCTTATTGCTGCTTGAGAACATCCAGGGTCCCTGTGTGTATAATGGCATATTTCACAGTTGGGTGCTGATTAGGGGTTTTTGTTAGAGGTATCAGACACCAATTCATTGGTAAAACACAGTACTTTGGTATTCTTCATCCATCCATTTTCTTCACCGCTTATCCTCACAAGGGTTGCGGGCTTGTATATTGATGTTGCTATTTGTACTGTCTTTTGTAGCACCGCGGTCCCTTGAGTACTGTAATTTCAATCCTCTCTATGTGTTACGCATATTGAAGAATTGACAGTAATAGTACCTTGTAACCTTGTATTTGTTTAAGCAGCTTGTTTAATTGCGGCACGATGTCTATTAGAGCGGAGGCCACTAGTCAAGTATCTACGGCACTTTCATGAGTCACCGTAATGTCTATTTGGGGAGTGGCATTTATTGTTCAAGTTTGGGGGAGTTGGACATATAGCAAATAATTGCGGTATGAAGTCTATTAGACGTGTCCACTTTGAGCATATTAGGTGATACAATTTTGTTGTTTTTCTCCAACAGCATCAGTGTGAATGTTTGTCTCTCAGCATTTACAAAACAGCACAACTAAAGATGCAAATCCATTTGACACCAGGCCCTCTCCGGGTCAGTGCTCCATCAAATTCCACACCAACGACAAGAGCCACATAGTTATTACATCAAAGCAAGTGCATGGAGTATTACAATAATCCAGAAGAAAGGGTGGGAGGGGTAGTGGAGTGCGCATCAGACATGGAACCGCAATAGGGATGTGGGGTCGGGACCCTCTGGCTGCCGCCTGGATAATAAAAGGAGGATTTGTGCAGAGAACAAAGCAGGAGAGATGGAGCACCTTGGAGTGACAACGTATGAACAACATCCTGCATCAAGTCGGCCCGAGACGACTTAAATACACATCGGGGGAAAATAAATGACTGTTAAGGGGGTCTAAGCAATTGGTAAATTCTCGCCTATTGATCCTACATCTGACAGTGCAATGTGCCATCCGCCTTCTAAACACGGTCACTGTCCACCGCCGTCCGCTCTATGGCGAAGACATCCATTGGAGAGAATTCCAATGAAATGCTCGATAAGCCGACCACTAAAGCTTCACCTCATTTACTTTGATCTGGGACTCTTAGCGAATTAGGATGAACAATTTTGCTTAACATCAAGTGTTTCAATCGGATAGTTAGACTTTCCTTGCTGGGAATATGTGCTAGCTTCCAAGGGCATGAATCAAAGGGATGAGAAGGGAGTTATTCCTTTGTTGCAAAGGCCACTCGGTTGGGAGTTGAGCCCATTGCAATACCTCCGAGGAGTCAGCATGCGGAGTTGCTATTGATCTGTCTGTGGAAAGTTTCTGCTGAGTGATTCCATGGATGAAGCAGAAATGCATTTTTAACGGTTAGCCTGAGTCCAGACTGGACATGTAGCTTTTATCTATACACACAAATGTAATTCTAGCAATTCCACAATCAGGAAAAAATGCTTGACTTCCGTGTTGGTGTTTTGAAATATTTTGAATCACTTAATTGCTACTCTTACATATTTGACTGATTGCCGATGCTAATGGTGAAGTGTTGCAGCACTGATGGGAAGCAGAGGTCACTGAATTGTTATTTCAAATATTGTGTGCAATGCTCTTAAAATTTCCTTCTCCTCCCTCTGTGATTCGTAATAGTCATCCACTGTGGTGCCTATGACAAGAAAATAACATATTTCTTGCAGAGTCTATCAGAGAAATGACTTTGAAGGTAGATGGAAAAGGTGCTAGATCAATATGTTTCAGGCAACCATGTTGTTTTTTCTTTCCCGGCTGCATTTCTACCTTCTTTCTTTCTTTCTTTCTTCATTTCTACCTTCTTTTCTTTCTTCTCTTTCTTTCCCGGCTGCATTTCTACCTTCCTTTTGAGTTGTTTTGACCTTGATCTCCAGACAGATACGTCTGCTCTGCTCCCCAGCTTTCAGCACTCCGTGATTATCCTGTACGGCAAAAAAGATAACCAATGTGGTGCGATTTCCCCCCCCTTCCACCACCATAGGCACCACCACCCCTCGCGGTCCTTGCCTTTATCTTGCCAATGCGCAAGCAGAAAAAAAGATGTCACTGTGAGGCCATTACACACCTTCATCCTGAGCATTGCCCTCATTATTTTTATTCTTTTGCTGTCAAACTGTTCGAGATGATAATTGAATTTAAATGAAGAAAATGCAAAATGTAGTGTTCCTCTGCAGCAGCATTGACACAGTTGGTGGAGGGTTGTAGTCCTAATTTCTCAAACTATCATGAATAATGTGACTGGAATTAAGTTGATATTAGAAGTAAATGAATGAAATTTTATTAAATACAGTTAATCCTTGATTTATGACTGCGTTCGATCCCTACGACATGTTGTAACCCGATTTTGTTTACAGTCATAACACAACCTAGCATTTATCACCAAACCAAGCCAACAAAGTAGAAAAGTCATAATTACAGTCAATATTTGTGTGTAAAATGCTTCGATGCCAAATAATAAAATTATATACTGTCAAAAAATAACAAAATGAACTGAATGCACTATCTTCTTGGTTGCTCCCAGGTTGTACACAACATAAATTGTTAGACGCATTTGGTCAATCCACTCTATCCATCGATCGATCTAAAGAGTGAGAGAAAGCACTCTCTCTCTCTCTCTCTCTCTCTCTCGCTCTCTCTCTCGATATATATATATATATATATATATATCCATCCATCCATCCATTTTCTGAGCCACTTCTCCTCACCAGGGTCGCGGGCCTGCTGGAGCCTATCCCAGCTATCATCGGGCAGGAGGTGGGGTACACCCTGAACTGGTTGCCAGCCAATCGCAGGGCACACAAACAAACAACCATTCGCACTCACATTCACACCTACGGGCAATTTAGAGTCGTCAATTAACCTACCATGCATGTTTTTGGGATGTGGGAGGAAACCGCAGTGCCCGGAGAAAACCCATGCAGGCACGGGGAGAAGATGCAAACTCCACACAGGCGGGACCGAGGCTTTAACCCCGCTCCTCAGAACTGTGAGGCAGACGCTCTAACCAGTCGGCCACCGTGCCGCTATATATATATATATATATATATATATATATATAATATTATATGGGTGGGTTCTGCGCAGGATCTTAGCTGTTCCCAGTATTGCACTCTTCTGGACGGAGATGTTGGATGTTGTTTCTTGTATCTGCTGGAGCCATCCTCCCAGCTTGGGGGTTAGTGCCCCCAGTGCCCCAATCACTTCGGGCACCCGTATTGCCTTCACTATCCACATTTTTCTAGTTCTTCCTAGTCCTTGGTATTTCTTCATCTTTTCATGTTCCGTTTTCTTGATGTTGTTATCACTCAGGATTGCTACATCTATCACGACTGGTGTCTGATGTTTATCCACTACCACCATGTCAGGCTTGTTGGGCATCATTAGTTTGTGAGGCTGGATCTGGAAATCCCATAGGATCTTGGCCTGGTTGTTCCCAACCACCATGGCCCTTCCTTAGTCGAGGCCTAGGAATCTGTCCAGTTTTGCACCTGTACTCTAAAAGGTGCACAAATGTACGATGGGATATCTGCCTAAAACAAACATCTAGCCTGTGTCATCCCCAGATGATTGTTCAAAGAGAGGTTCCCATTGAGGCATCAATAGACAGCAATACATGTTGCGACAGTTTGCACAGAACGATTCAATGCATGCAAATATCAAATGATATGCCGCAGCCGGGGAGAATTCCTAATGAAAACGAAATCAGGGAGCATAAGCATTTTTCAGCTGTGCTTCAATCATGGTCGTCTGTGGTCACTGATTGTCATGTCCCTTATGGGGATTTGCAGGCAGGAAGAGCGTAAAGCTACAGCCACAGGGATATGAAATGGTTTCACAGCGAATTGTCACCATGCACTACTGGCTGCTTCAACCTGACTGCTAAGCCAAGCAAAGGGAATCATTTACACTTACATTTCGGTGTGGGTCTGACTGACTGGCTGACTGCCTGATGCATAATGCCTTTCAGGTTGATGGACATTTTGGAATATTTTGAGGCAGAGGTCACCAATAGCCTGCCTTTCTACAGCATACGGATCCTATTATTAGAAACCTTTTATTTGATTATTTTGACCCATGCTCTTAATTTAACCAACATAAAAGTACAATGACAGTAGTCTTATTTTAACCAGATGACCATCTTCTCTGGTCATTATTATCATCAGTGTAAGGAAATGTGAAATATACAGAAAATTCTGTACATTTTAACTGCACGTGACATGACTCATTCATTCAAATCATTGCCGCTTTGCGAGTGGGTGTGTGCGAGTCTGCGAGACAGGCAAGTTTGAGGAGAGAAAGATAATGTGCTACACAATTGTAAAAACAAAAAAGCATTCTAAAACTGTCTCATACATTTTTATTCAGATTATTTAAAGATCCATCCAGATTATTTAAACATCCACCCACCTATTTTCTATAGTGTCCTAATTAGGGCCATGGCTGAGCTAAGGTCTATCCCAGCTGATTTTGGACCAGAGGTAAATTACACCCTGGACTGGTCACCATCCAACCGCAGGGCATAAATTGATAAAGCGCTCTTCACACTCACATTCACACTTCAGAGTGTTCAATTAACAAGTTTTTAGAATGCGGTAGGAAGCCTGGGTATGTAAACACAGAAGATTGCGTGTATCCCAAAATATTTTTGCAAATGTGGGGATGGCAAAATAGTTGGGAATGAGTCATAATTCATGCTAGAAATGTTTAGTCTCTCTTTTCTGAACTGGATCTCTTTAGCTTTTAATTAATGACATCTGTTTAGGGGTGTTAATCTAATTTTCAGGATGTTAAAAAAAATAAAAAAACAAAAACAGCCAATATCAAGCTAAGAAAGATAAATAGGTACAATGGATTGTTTTCCTTATCTGTGTAAATGGAGTACAAATATACAAACCAATGTATGGAAGAGCCACCTTGAATTCTCTGTTTGGTATTTGCACCATTGCTCAACAAATTGTGCAAGTTGTACAAGTAATATCAACAGTATGAGTCCTGTTGAGTACGGACGTGACGGCAGCTGCAACCCAAAATGCATTACATTTTCATTACGACTGGAGCAATGTGACACATTGCTCGGTGCACTCCTTGTGCACCCCATTTATTCTGAATGAAGAGGTGGCTGCTGCAGTTCAATGACCTCTTATCTGATGGTGTGCGGCTGTCATTGAAGCCATCAGAGTGAAAGGATTAAGCTTGCCTCATATCGATAGAAGTCCTGAATGGACCTAAATGCACACACACACACGTTGCCATACTTTGTACAGACTCACACTTACACAATGTGGGTCGTCCTTCTGAAAAACATTAGAAAGGCGTATTAGGTCAGAGCTTCTGGGTAGGAAGATATGTTTTCATCTTGTGAGCAGGTGAGGAAAAAGAGAAAGTCAATAGTCTTCCCTCAACTAGATATTAAACAAATCAGCCGTGCACGCAGCTCCATCCCTGGATGTCAATAATACAAAGAGATCATATTAAGTGTGTGGCACACGACATTTATAGCATGTGCTGGGGAAGAATGGAGCCAGTGCTTATGAAGCAGTTAGAGGGCGGCTAGAATTTACTGATCACTACTTTTGAAGATCTAAACTAGCATTCTACAAATGTTATAAGATTTACAAAGATACTGAAAGTCAAAGGAACTTAGAGTCCTGTGCACCTTTTGTAGCGACTGTAAGCTCTAATGACCTTCAGAAAGCATATGCTTCTCAAACAAAGTAGGGTCTCTATGCATCACTTCACTAGCACATTAAACATTTATGCGCACAGAAAATCCAATAGCAGTTGCACAAGTGACAATATGAGCAGTGAGTTTAATCAATTCAAAAGCAAATATCACCTCCAACACCAACAGTCTAATGAATCAAAGTCTCTAGTTGTCTTTTTATTTCAGCATGTATGGTCATAATGTCATAAAGGCCTGCTTTTAAAACTCCTCCAATGCAGGATTTTATCAGATCAGACCAAATTACGTTTCCTGCATGCATAATGTATTTTTACTGTCTTTTTGCATCTAGCTAAAAAATCCCCCAAATTATGTAAAAGAACAAGCGGCAGCTTTTCAAGCAGTTTTACCAGTGACTGTGCCCAATTAATTATTTGCGACCATGACATTTAAGCAGCTAAAATGTGACATTTGAGGCTAATCCCTAAAAGTTTAGGATGATCTTTTCACAGATTAGAGATAAAGCAGCTATACTAAAGCACCTACTGGATGACTGAAAGGATTGATGTTAGCTTCAAAAAATGACTTATTTGGATAGCAGCATAGCACTTATGCTTCGTACTGATTTAGAAATATCTCAGTGAAAATAATATATAGTATTGATGAACTTAAGTATGAAATAAATAACGGGAGTAGCAATAACCTTCTCCAGTGTCCAAATTGATGCCATCATAAAAGATATACTCGCAATGTTTTAACATTCTTAACAGTGGATATAACCAGTCTTAACATCCCTGTTCAAATGCCAGGTTTTTATGATATAATAAAATGAGACGAAGATAAATATTTTTTTTCCACCATTAATGTGACCCATAAAATGCAGCCCTATGTGGGGCACAAGTCAGTGCAAACTGTAGGCCGGTCCCAAGTCCGGATAAATGCAGAGGGTTGCGTCAGGAAGGGCATCCGGCTTAAAACTTTGCCAAACAAATATGAGCAAATATGAGCATTCTATACCGGATCGGTCGTGGCCCGGGTTAACAACGTCCGCCACCGGCGCCGTCAACCTGCAGGACGCCATTGGAAATTCAGCTACTGTGGGTCGAAGTCGAAGAAGAAGAGGTGGAAAGTGGGTTCTTCGGCAGAAAGAAAAGAGGAAAGCACAGAGCCTAGAACTGAATGTGAGGACTTTAAATGTTGGGAATATTACAGGAAAATCTCGGGAGTTGGTTGACATGATGATTAGGAGAAAGGTTGATATATTGTGTGTCCAGGAGACCAGGTGGAAAGGCAGTAAGAAATGGAGTCGGGGTTATTTTACAAGAAGAGTTGGCTAAGAATGTCTTGGAGGTGAAAAGAGTATCAGATCGAGTGATGAGGCTGAAACTTGAAATGGAGGGTGTTAGGTGTAATGTGATTAGTGGCTATGCCCCACAGGTAGGATGTGACCTAGAGGTGAACGAGAAATTCTGGAAGGAGCTAGACGAAGTAGTTCTGAGCATCCCAGACAGAGAGAGAGTCGTAATTGGTGCAGATTGTAATGGACTTGTTGGTGAAGGTAATATGGGTGATGAAGAAGTGATGGGTAAGTACGGCATCCAGGAAAGGAACTTGGAGGGACAGATGGTGGTAGACTTTGCAACATGGATGCAAATGGCTGTAGTGAACACTTTTTTCCAAAAGAGGCACGAACATAGGGTGACCTACAAGAGCGGAGATAGAAGCACGCAGGTGGATTACATCTTGTGCAGACGATGTAATCTGAAGGAGGTTACCAACTGTAAGGTAGTGGAGAGTGTGGCTAGACAGCATAGGATGGTGGTGTGTAAGATGACTCTGGTGGTGGGGAGGAAGATTAGGAAGACAAAGGCAGAGAAGAGAACCGTGTGGTGGAAGCTGAGACACGACGAGTGTTGTGCAGCTTTTCGGGAAGAGGTGAGACAGGCTCTTGGTGGACGGGAGGAGCTCCCAGAAGACTGGACCACTGCAGCCAAGGTGATCAGAGAGGCAGGCAGGAGAGTACTTGGTGTATCTTCTGGCAGGAAAGGAGAGGAGGAGAATTGGTGGTGGAACCCCACAGTACAGGAAGTCATACAAGGAAAAAGGTTAGCTAAGAAGAAGTGGGACACTGAGCAGGTTGGACACTAAAGAAGGAGAAAAGTATCTTTACAGGTTCGCCAGACAGAGGGATAGAGATGAGAAGGATGTGCAGCAGGTTAGGGTGAGTAAGGCTTGAGATGGAAATGTGATCATAGATGAAAAGAATACTTTGAGGAATTGATGAATGAGGAATATGAGAGAGAAGGGAGAGTAGAAGAGGCAAGTGTGGTGGACCAGGAAGTGGCAATGATTAGTAAGGGGGAAGTTAGATTGGCATTAAAGAGGATGAAAAAATGGAAAGGCAGTTGGTCCTGATGACATTCCTGCGGAGGTATGGAATCATTTAGGAGAGGTGGCTGTGGAGTTTTTGACCAGCTTGTTCAATAGAATTCTAGTGCGTGAGGAGATGCCTGAGGAATGGAGGAAAAGTGTACTGGTGCCCATTTATAAGAACAAAGGTGATGTGAAGAGCTGTGGGAACTATAGAGGAATAAAGTTGATGAGCCACACAATGAAGTTATGGGAAAGAGTAGTGGAGGCTAGACTCAGGACAGAAGTGAGTATTTGCGAGCAACAGTATGGTTTCATGCCTAGAAAGAGTACCACAGATGCATTATTTGCCTTGAGTAGGTTGATGTAAAAGTACAGAGAAGGTCAGAAGGAGCTACATTGTGTCTTTGTAGATCTAGAGAAAGCCTATGACAGACGCAACACGGCTCTTTCCAAAAGAAGACCTTACCAACAGTGAAGTTTGCAAAGTATTATGCTTGAGGGATGTTTTCTTCAGCTGGAACTGGTGCCTTAGTCAAGGTCGAGAGATTCATTCGAAGTTCTAAATAGCAGTGAGTATAAGCACAAAACCTTCAGGCTTCTGCGAGAAAGCCCCCACCCAAAAAGTCAGGTAAAGCCGACTTGAACAAATAACTTTTATTTCCCTTCTGGGGAAAAAAAAAACATTTTAATATTTTTTTTCAGTTGAGTTGTACACTGTAGGGTGTGGGATGACTAAAAAAATGCTTCAATGTGAAATTTATCTGTTGAATTAATTCAACAGAAACAAATCTACTAGGTAAAGTTTATTGAACTTGTAACCACACTGATGCATTGTTCATCATGTTACCATTACCAATCTCTCGCTTCCTTCATTTAAATAAACCCCATCTCCAAGGGAGAAATATTGACGGAGTCGGAACCTGATGGTGTCATAACTAATAACTCAGCATCTTCATTTACCATCCATAATTCACTCCAGCAAGGCACTTACTGTCTTGAAATAAATTGGAATATTTAAGCAAACATATATATGCCTCGTGGCATTTAAATAAGTAATACATCTGCCTCCCAAGTGTTCCCAGTTCTGGGGGTGGGGGGCGAGTGCAGTCCCGTATGAGTGTTTTATTTTTCATGCTTTTACCATCCATCAGCTATGTTTTGAGTCAGGTTGATACACTTTGAAATACAGTTATTCCATATGAAGTCAAATTGAACATTCATTTGGCATGCCGCCGACAACTGTATGCAGCGATGCATATGGACCTTCCTTTCTGCTGGATGATTGCATGCACTTCTGACAAGATCGTGGGAAAGTATAGTCGTGTTCATCGGAAAAGCCTCACTGCACTCCATATTTCTCTACCATGCGCTCGAAGTTCTTTATCATAGCCAAACTGTTGCTCTTATTGGCCACTTCAGGGCAGCAAGTTTTAAACGCAACTCCTACATATAGTATTTGCACATGTTTATTAATTAACAACTTTATACCCCGCCTCATACCCACAGTCAGCTGGGATAGGCTGCAGCACGCCCGCGACCCTAGTGAGGATAAGCGGTACGGAAAATGGATGGATGGATGATTTGTATTTAAAGTCATATTTCTGTTCATTGGCAGGCAGCACACCTGCCTCACAGTTCTAAAGGTTTGGGGTTCGAATATCAGCTCTGGTCATCCTGTGTGGGGTTTACATTTTTCAACAGTACTTGGGTTCTCGGGCTTTCTCCTACATTCCGACAACATACATGTAAAGTTCATTGAAGACTGTAAATTCTCCATAGGTGAGAGTGTGAACGGTTGTTTGTTGAAATCTCCAATAGCCTGGCAACCAGTCCAGGATCTAACCCACCCAAAGTCAGCTGGGATAGGCTCCAACTCACCAGTGACTCTGCCTCTACAGTCACAACAAACCTAAGATTCTTAACGTCAGGATAACTCAGAAGAATTTAGTTCTACAAACATTTAAGGATTAAATCTACTTGTATTTTGCTATTTTCTTGGACTTTTTGTGACTTTTTTTCCACTTATTTCAAAAGATGCATGTTATGCTTTGCTATTTATGGTTAACTTCTTTTTTACAGTTGAATGACAGTTAAGAAGGTTAAAATATGACTTAAATAACTGCGTGTACAGTTGAATTATCTATGATCCCGACTGACCCTGGAATGGATAATTTCTTTGTTATGTCCTAAGAAAAAGCTTTTTCAGTGTCTCTCAACTGATTGTTTGATTTCATACTTGATTATGTTTAAGCATGCAAACTGCTGATCAATTACACTATTACATAAGACATGTTTTAATGGGTTGTTTCACTTTTAACAGGACATGCACAGAATCCTATTATGTATAAAAGACAAAGTTATCATAAAGTGGAGAAACAGGATTTTCATCAGTAACAATATATCACATTTTAAAGACTATTTAATGCTCTATTACAGAAGTGGTAATGAGTCATTCTTGCATTTTTTTATTTCTCTTTTTGGGGTGAGTTGTATAGTCATTGATTAGCAATGGTACAAATGAGTGAACAACTTATCCCATTGAGCTCGACTACTGCGTGAGCGCCCCCTTCTTCCACCCTCTCTGAGCTCCTAAGTCACCCTCTCGCGCCAACTCCTGATATATTCACACAGCCGACTCCTCTTTTATTTATTTATTTTTTTTCAAATGCTAATGACGAGCCACGCTGAAAGCCTTAAATTGGGCCACGCAATTCAGCCTGTGGTGTTTGGCGAGGCCTAGCTCATGTTGGAGACCGTGGTGTCCACCCCTCACAACTCCACCACCACCACCACCCCTCGCTTCTTGTCTTTTGTGTGCTCTCAGTAATAGGCACAGATGTTCCTCTTGCCTCACACAAGGCCACTTTCCCCTCCTAATCGCCACCTTGTATGCAGACGGCTTGCACCTGCCCCAACAGCTCTCGCCCCGTTTTCCTCACCCTTTCACCAACCCCTCCACTCTTTTTTTTCTCTCTTTCCTTTCCTTTCCTCCCCAACCACAGCCCCCACATTTTTGATGCCACTTCTCAGTCCCTCGATTGTTTAAACAGTGAATTGGGGCAGACTGACGAAGGCGAGGCGAGATCAGGTTGGGTGCACAGCGTTAAAAGGAAGGGATTTTTGTCATTTTGGGTAAAAAGGAGGCAGGCGAGCTTCTCTATAGTCCAGCTGGACAGAATTTGGAACTTAATACCCTTGTAACAGCCAAACCTCAATGCTGATGGGGTATTTAGGCTGCAGTGCTCCCATTGGACGAGTGGATTGAAGTGTGAAGGGGGGTAAAGTTGTTGCCGGGGCTTAAAAAAATTGGACCAATGTGCCGTTTTCCTTCCATTGCCCCTGTGGTGTCGTGTGATTTACAGTCGTCTTCAAATGGGCCTTTCAAACTGAGCGTCCAAATTTGGTCTCGGTAGGGATTTGTCTGGTGGGGGGGGAGAAAAAAATCATATTCCGCCCGCTGATGTTTTTACAGCAAAATACATCTGATACGTATCTTAACCACCTTGAAATGAAACCACTGCAGGTGCCACTGAAGCCTGGTACGTTTGCTATGAGTTATGCTTGCAAGTTAAAGAAAAGACCTCTTATTGCTAACAATTCTGTAATACCAGTAAGGAACGTAGTATTACTTCAAAAGAGTGATTTTTTTTAATCCCCCCCCCCATCAATTTAACGCTCAGACTGCGATGCTGTAGTGATTGTGGAATTTCTCAGGAAAATAACACTACCTGTCTGCCTAACTTTGTGTGCTGCTGCTAAAAAAAAAAAATCATTATTTGATCACCAGTTTTAGTTTGGCAGTTTTTTTTTCTCATTCAACACACAGATAAAGAGGAGATGGACTTTAGAAGCCGAGCATTTGATCAGCTTTGTGTGGCGCTGAGACTTTTTTTGTATAGCCGCTGCTTAGTGTGCCAGCAGCAGGCCAAATAATTGATCATTACCCTGCACGGCACTGTAGCGGAACCGAGGGACTCTAAAATCAATATAGTTTTTCCTCCTCTGCAACATGTATTCGTTTCAATGCAATCCACCGTCCAGTTGAGGAAGTGACGAATGCTTCAAGAGCGGAATGAAAGAAAGATGTGAGTCTTTTTTATTAATTTTTTAAGTTGCAACCGAGCACACCCCCCAGCTAACACTTTGACGTATTTGACAGGTTTACGGTTCAACAGACTTCTTTTATTGCGCGTCTACACTGAGTGCATCATCACCTCATTGTAACTTATCAGCGACCTTGACACCTCTCTGGCTTGTTGCCAGAGGGTTTGACGTCACTTCTGATGTAACTACACATTTTGATATTTTTTGCTCTAATTTTTTGCTCTCATATCAAATGGAGCTTGAAATGAGCGTTTGTTTGCTCTGTATTAGGGCCAATGACGAATAAAGCTTATTAAAAGTAAAAAAAAAATATCATTATTATTATTATTTTAAAGTATTATTATTTTTTAAAGTATTTTCAATATATAGGGGTAGGGTGTGTGAGGTCGAGAAGGTCCGGCTAGATATACTCGGGCACGCCTCCACACACGGCTTGTGGGTCGTGACCGAAAAAACAAGATCCCGGATACAAGCGGCTGAAATGAGTTACCTCCGTAGGGTGTCCGGGCTCTCCCTTAGAGAGAGGGTGAGACGCTAGGACATCCGGGAGGGGCTCAGAGTAGAGCCGCTGCTCCTCCGCATTGAGAGGAGCCAGATGAGGTGGCTGGGGCATCTGTTTAGGATGCCTCCTGGACGCCTCCCTGGTGAGGTGTTCCAGGCACGTCCCACTGGGAGGAGACCCCGGGGATGACCCAGGACACGCTGGAGAGACTATATCTCTCGGCTTGCCTGGGAACGCCCCGGGATCCACTCTGAAGAGCTGGAGGAAGTGGCTGGGAAGAGGGAAATCTGGGCTTCCCTGCTAAAGCTACTGCCCCCATGACCCGACCTCAGATAAGCGGAAGAAAATCAATGGATGGATGAATTTTCAATATAGATGTAATGCATATTTTTAGTTGACAACAATGTGCTGGAAAAAGTCTCAATTATGAAATAACTTTACTTTCTGTTTTAACTCATTTTTAACCTCAGGTCAAAAAAATGTCAGGTGGCATACCAAATATTTATTAAAAAAAAAATAAAAAATCAGGACCGGAACAACTTGCTGTGATTGATGGAACCATGAATTCTGCCCTTTTCCCAAAAAATTCCGAAGGAGAATGTTCAGCCATCAGTTTTTGACCTCAAGCTGAAGTGCATTTGGGTTCTGCAACAGGACAACAATCCAAAAAACACCAGCAAGTCAACTTCTCAATGGCTGAAAAAAATAAAATAAATATAAAATAAAAAGAGACATTTTGGAGTGGGACTTGAATCTGATTGAAATACTGTGACATGACCTTAAAAAGGCCATTCATGCTTGAAAACCCTCCCTTTTAATCCTTTTAATTGTGTGTTTCTGAATTAAAATACTTCAAGAAAGAGTGGGTCAAAATATCTCCACGGTGATACAAACAACTCATTGCCAGTTATAGAAAAGACTTGATTTCAGTTGTAGCTGCTGAGTGTGGCCGAACCAGTTATTCGGTTTAGGGGCAACTAGTTTTTCACACAGGCCCAGGAACTCTTGAATAGTTTTTCTTCTTCATAAATATTATCACCATTTAAAAACTGAATTTTATGTTTACTTGGGTTATCATTGTCTGATATTTACATTTGTTTGATGATCTTAAACATTGCAAAACTATGCCCCCCCCCCCCCCCCCCCAAAAAAAAGAGACTTTGAGAAGGGGGCAAATATTTTTTCACAGCACCGTACAGTATAATATACAAATGTTCCACTGCTACTAGAATATAAGCTCATATTTCTTTCCAAAATTAAGTATGGTTTCTCATATGTGAAATTCAAAATAAAACAGAAATAGCCTATTAATTATAAATTATTATTATTATTGATAATTTCCCCCCCCCACCATTCTTTCACAACAATTTCCAACTGTGAAAGTGGGATGCTAGCACACGTTTTACCCAGCACACGCAGCGCGGTGCGATTATTCAGGGTTCCGTGGGCTTTTTTGATTGCTTCTCTCAAAGGGCAGAACCTTGCAGTAGCTTGCGTGCCGCTGGATAATTAGTGTTGTGATGCAGGATCACCACAGGGGCCCCGGCTGAGAGAAGCCACAGGCCACTTTGGTCAGTTTGGCTTGATGCACACCAAAGAGACACGCACTCAATCAAGCGCATTATAGCAGGTTGCAGGCCATTTGATCATATATTTATGCTGGCATATGTAGGACAAGACTGCTGGTTCTGTTTTAAGGCAAGAGCATAATTTCTTTTTAGCTGCAAATGATGCAATACACCAAAATATAATCTGTTTTCCTTTTCACAAATTGAATTGCTTGTATACTGACTGTACCAATAATTGTAGCAAATCGATTTGATTGTTTTATAATGTATAATAAACTTATGAAATGAATTTAAAAAAACATTACATTGTTGGCGGCACGGTGAAGGACTGGTTAGAGCGTCTGCCTCACAGTTCTGAGGACCGGGGTTCAATCCCCGGCCCCGCCTGTGTGGAGTTTGCATGTTCTCCCTGTGCCTGCGTGGGTTTTCTCCGGGCACTCCGGTTTCCTTCCACATCCCAAAAACATGCATGGGAGGTTAATTGATTACTCTAAATTGCCCGTAGGTGTGAATGTGAGTGTGAATGGTTGTTTGTTTGCATGTGCCCTGCGATTGGCTGGCAACTAGTTCAGGGTGTACCCCGCCTCCTTACCGATGCTAGCTGGGATAGGCTCAGCACTATCTGCCCATAAACTATTTCTATCTGCCCATAAACAGTAAATAGCCACATACCTGTACGTTACTGTTATTGCATGTCATGATTCCCCCCAAAATAAATGGTTGAAACCAACTAACTGTGTTCTACATTTCACAATGTCAATACAAATCCAGAAAAAAATAGTTCACCAGCAAAAATTCATTGGGTCGGTTCTATGTCAAATCTCTATTAAGACCGATAAAATGGCAATATATGCCCTATACATACCGTTGCCTGTACATATTAAGCAATTGTTAATTTTTTTTAAGAACTAAAAATGAGAGAAAAAAGAAAAATCATAAGATATTTTCGGATTGGATGTTTAAGTGTGCTGTGTCCACTTTGAGGTTCTTGGGGACACATTTGCATGGTGTGATTAGGTGATCGACATATTCCACTGACATTCCTGTGTCACATGGCACATTTGCAAAGTCTTTGCAGGCCTTAATGAATATCGAGTGTTCTATCTCTTTTTGCCTTCCAATTAATGAATAGATGTTGGTAATTATTTGACCAATGCCTCTCACTCTCATGACACATCCCATATCCATCACTAAGTTAAAAATAAATTAAAATCAATAGCGCCAGCAGACTCTTTGAACAGTGTCAGTGCTGGCAATGCAGGGACCCGTGCAGGTCTGGATAACAACTATTGATCCTCCTTGAGGAATATTCTCTTTTATCAGCACACACCCCTCTTCTGCATGCAAGATAAGTGTTGCTCATCTTTCTCACAGTTGCACACACAGACAGCCATTGACTTAACTGCATCTTGTTTCTTGTTATCACCCTCGACCATGGAAAATAATGCAAAAAGAAAAACAAAGAGCAGGAAGTTGCAAAAAAAAAAAAGGCAGCTTTGTCACCAGTAAACTTAGTTAAGACAATTTATATTTCAGACAGCTCCCTTGCTTGTCCCTCGCCGTCTGCCCGCCATGCGGTTGGTGACCTTTGAGTAAACAACTCCTCGGAAAACAAATGGTTCCCTAAATTGTTGTAAAAATGGGCCTCGGCGGTGCTAGTGGTAGGGGCGGCTCAATCCGACTGGATGCCCAGGGAGCGAGGGGAGTGCAGATAACGTGTGTCAGCAAACATTGACTGGCCTTTATCACAATGAGCTTTCTGTGTTGGAGGAGCTAAAGGGCTGGTCAGCTAATCGTCCTCCACAGAGAGAGCACATTCCTGCGGGTCAGGGCCTCAGGCTTGTAAGTGTATGTCTTTGTGTGCTTGTGTGTGAAGAAAAAAACTCCTGCCCCCTAAAACCACTGACTATAAAAAACTTAACAATCAGAAAATCCCAAATATTGGGGCGATCATTCTGTTATTTTCAGACGTTGACGTCGTCATGAGTAGGGATGTCCACATATATTTTGGTGATGACCGATTGCAATTTTGTGACATTAAGGTACGTTAAGGTTGTTCTCTATAATGAGCATATAGAGGAGTCACCAAAAGGAAATTGAACATCCATCTATCCGTCCATATTCTTTACCGCGTATCCACACTAGGGTTGCGGGCTGCTGGAGCCTATCCCAGCAATCTTCGGGAGCGAGGCGGGGTACACCCTGAATCGCTCGCCACCCAATGGCAGGGCACATAGAAACAAACAACCATTCGCACTCACATTCACACCTACGGGCAATTTAGAGTCTACAATCAACCTACCGGAGTGCCCGGAGAAAACCCACCCTGGCACGGGGAGAACATGCAAACTCCACACAGGCGGGGATGGGATTTAAACCCCGGTCCTCAGAACTGTGAGGCAGATGTGCTAACCAAATGTGCTAACCAGTCGTCCACCATTCCGGCATCTCTAAACCCCTCCAACCATTTTTTTTTAGCATTTAACTTTATCATAGTAGCTATTAGTTTGTGTTAAGAAATACTAGTGTTGAGTTCTTTATCACTAAGACATATGCACAGCAAACATAAATGAACACAACTGGCTTAAAAATGAATGTTAAATACAACTCACAATAACGCAGAATCAGTGTGAGCCCTGGGCCTGTTACGTCCAGCCTGCTCTGTAATGTTGTCTTCGTTACAGAAATATCGCTTCACAAAGATAGGATGTTGGAAATGGTAGCAGGGTATTCAGTTGATCTCTTTTTCTTTAAAAAAAAAAACTCCAACAGCTTATCTTTTAGTCCAGGGTGCTTGGTCTCCACGTGTCGTTGGCTAGCTTGTCGCCACATACAGTATTATGCAGAGCGGACTCGGTGCGTGAGAGTTACTTTTTGAAATAAACCCGTATTTTAAGTAGGACGCCTGATATTTACTATTGAAAGAAGCTTTATTTTTCTTTTGAGGTTCTTCTGGCTCCTCAGGTGACTTTTTTTCCTTTTGAAAAGAAGCTCGCCAAAGACATTTGTTTTTTTACTAATTTTCACTAGTTTGTGGCCTTATTTTTTAGTAACGTATCATGTGACTGACTAGTGTTGTTTCGTTCAGGAATGTTTTGTTCAAAAGAACAAATCTTTTCAGTGAACGTAATGAACTGGATCAGTTTATGAAATGATTGATTCTTTGAGCTTGGCCGCCATTAGGTAGTCGGCTGGAGGCGGAAACAGAAGCGTTCTGTGCAGTCTTGACGTGTCAATTGAGACGCACAGCTGTTGCGGCGGAGAAGATCCGGTCAGTTTTCATAATAAAACGCATTTGACATGCGAAACGTAATATAACGGAAATTATATAAATTTCGGGGGTTGGGGACCACTGTTTTAGACCACTTTTTGGTTCACATTTGACTAATCTAACGGCAAGGTCACATTCGACCCAATGGCAGGGTCACAGATGACCCAACGGCAGGGTTGCGTTCGACCCAATGGCAGAGTCTCATTCAACCCATTTTGGTATAGAAAGCCCCAACCCAACACGCAGCGTCAAACCCCCTAACCCAGACCTGCTGGTCTAAAATAACCACTCATTGGGTCGGTCCAACTTTATGGAACACATTGGGTTACTCAAATAACCAATTCTGGGTTGTGTTTGACCCAGCCGTTTTTAGAGTGTATGGTTCTGGGTGTGGTAAAGTGATTTTTATAACTGTAAAAACTGTTCAAAATGTATGATGGCAAATCCTTATGTTTGTGCTCAACATGCAATTGGGATGTGCTGTTGCCAGACACAACTGGTTGGATGGAATGACATGCCGATATTTTTCCTTTTCATGTTTGTGGTGGTGCGGCACGGTGGGCGACTGGTTAGAGTGTCTGCCTCACAGTTCTGAGGACCGGGGTTCAATCCCCGGCCCCACCTGTGTGGAGTTTGCATGTTCTCCCCGTGCCTGCGTGGGTTTTCTCTGGGCACTCTGGTTTCCTCCCACATCCCAAAAACATGCATGGTAGGTTAGTTGACAACTCTAAATTACCCGTAGGTGTGAATGTGAGTGCGAATGGTTGTTTGTTTATGTGTGCCCTGCGATTGGCTGGCAACCAGTTCAGGGTGTACCCCGCCTCCTGACCGATGATAGCTGGGATAGGCTCCAGCACGCCCACGAACCTAGTGAGGAGAAGCGGCTCAGAAAATGGATGGATGGATGGATGTTTGTGGTCCCACACGTTTGGAAATAAATGGCGAGGGAAGATGTTAAAAATCAGTATGTGTGCACCAACATAACTTTGTATCCTGTGACATCCTGTGAACCACATGTGAAAGCAACGTTTGTGCTTGAATGTGATGATTTGTTTACTCTCATTTTACAAAAAAATCCCAAACATAAAAAAAACATCTGGCATTATAAGAGTGTGCTGTTTGGGTGTGTGTCAGTGTGTGTGTTGTGAAGTGAGGGGTCACTCTTGGTTGCCTCGGAGCGGGGTGAGAGTTTACAGCCAAGGACATAGCGGGGAATTAAGTTTCACACGAGCATGAAGGCTTTTGCTCGCTTAACAAATGACATCCGAGGAGAAGGCGCACTAAAAGCACTCAGGGTGATTCCGCTTCGGCTGCAAGCTTCGCCTGCAGGCATCTTTTCATCTCGGTTCACGACTCCACAGTTTTGCCCCCTCATGTCTCTTTAAGTGTTTTCTGCGCCAGCACAGCAGCTCTGAACTGTTGCAAACCTCAATGCAATAACACCATGTCTTGTCTCCCTGCTGCTGCCTCAGGAGGCAGAAAAGGGGGGGGGGGGATACAATTAAAATCCACTCACTTGCAGTTTCACGTCATAGCCAACAGATGTCAGCCTTTTCGGTAGATTCATATCCCTTTAAAACAAAACAAGTGATGTCAGTGCCTTAAAAACCGTTACATACTGTTTTCCATAGAAGTATGTTCCAGGCCAAGAATATCGTCTATCAAATTATGAATGGCTGATCTTTGCTAATTGTATTATTAGCCTGTCTGACATTAATAAATGAATGATTATTCCTTCAATCTTTCATAGAAAAGGCAAAGTCTATTTTTTATAAATTGTATACCTGCTAATACCAACCCTTGGCCAATGTGGTGAATGCAGAGACACTTCTTGATACTAATTCAAGCTCCCTCTTGGACACTGTTTCCACTGTTCCATAATAAAAATACACACATTTATAAAATGTAGAGTTTCAAGATTCACATCATCACCAGCATTTTATTTGATTTAAAACACACTGGTTAATCTAAAAATCCATTTTAGTTGACACAAGTCCCAGACCCAGAACAGCCTGTACAGAACTGTATGTAATGGTTTTAAAGAAAGAGGCTTAGAATGAGCAATGCACACGTTTTGCCATGCCTGGTCTTACTTTTTTTTTTTTTAACATGTATGTTAATCAGATATTCAATCAATCCCTCAAGGAAAAGTCTCTTTTTGCCATGTCCCATGGGGGAGGCCTGAGAACAGGGTCAGACACGGCATAAAGCCCCCGTGCACACCCACCCACAGAGCCAAAGAACCCTCGTGTCCTGCTCAATGACACTTTATCAGGATTTCCTCTGGCATGGAGGCTTGAACCCTGACCATGTGGTCAGAAATAGCCTCCGCATAATTTATTCCACCTTTCGCTCTGACATGCAGCCAAATATAGGAAGGAACATGCTAATGCTTTGAAATGATCGCTGCTCACTCGTTGCAATGCATAACCCCGCCAGTTTAATCCTGTTTATGTGTTAGGATGCGGATAAGTCCTGGGAAATAGCTGCTATCCTTATCATATTTATCCAGTGATGAAAGATCACTGTGCAAATGTGCTTTACACACACAAGGCATTGCACTGCATTGGCACAGTGAGTTTTGGGTTGGGTGGAGGGGAATCTGAGAATTTATTTCCCCTTTGTCTGGAAAGGAAAAAAAAACATGAATGAAAAACGACTAACTGAGCTGGCTCCTAACTGGAACAAGATCATTCCCGGCAATAGTGGCTATTCGAACTCAGTCAGTTCCAGTCCATAAGGACAAGGTTTTAGGACCTTCTTACTATGGAAATATGGTGGACAATCCAAACTTACTGTTATAGGAGGCTGTAAACCTTTATTTATTCTTTTATTTAAATTTCTTCATAAGAAGAAAATGGAAATAGAGTTTATGAATTCAGAGTTCCAACTTGGAGGCAATTTTTAGGTAATTGAAAATTTTTAAATGTCATAGGAATATAATAATAAGTTAACCACTGCAATGAGACAAATGCTGCAACAAACAAAGGCACATTTGTTGCAGATGTACCATACGTATCAACAGTCAAACAAGCATAAAAATAGGTTTACCACTGTTAATACTAAGAAATTAAAACTCTTTTTTAAGTAAGCATCATTGTCATCCTAGTGGGAAAAAATGGGTTATACAAGAACTCTCTAGTTGAACTAAGCAAAACATTTTTATCTTATCCAGTTACCAACGTTTTGCACTTTTAGTGGTACATTTTTCGAGTGATACTGTCCTCTTTACAAATGTTTCCATTAGGTTTATAATCATTTATACTCTTTTAGACCATATTTTCCTTTAAAATGTAGGAATGTTAACATTTGACTATTCGTAAAACACAAAATCAATAAAACCTTCAGAAATAACTCTACAAAAGTGTGAGTTGTGGCTGTTGCAGACATACACTTCCCTGTTGGCATGTTTTTGTCATATAATAATAAAAAAAAAATGAGAGTAAGCTAAATAATTTCAAAATCTTTCTACCATTAATGTGACATACAACCCGTATAATTGAATTGAAATATTTTTTTTTTGTGAGGATAATTACAAATATATAAACAACTGAGATAATGTGGATGCACAAGTGTGCACATTCTGTTGGGACTGGTGATGTAGCTGTGTTCAGAATTAACTAATCATATTCAAACTCATGTTAAATGGGAGTCAGCCCACACCTGCCACAATTTAAAATGCCTCTGTTTAACTTCAAAATACATTTCAGATGTTCTAGTAGGGGCGGCACGGTGGAGACTGGTTAGAGCGTCTGCCTCACAGTTCTGAGGACCAGGGTTCAATCACTGGCCCCGCCTGTGTGGAGTTTGCATGTTCTCCCCATTCCTGCGTGGGTTTTCCTCCCAGATCCCTAAAACATGCATGGTAGGTTAATTTACAACTCTAAATTGCCCGTAGGTGTGAATGTGAGTGCGAATGGTTGTTTGTTTGTATGTGGCCTGCGATTGGCTGGCAACCAGTTCAGGGTGTACCCCGCCTCCTGCCCGATGATAGCTGGGATAGGCTCCAGCACGCCTGCGACCCAAGTGAGGAGAAGCGGCTCAGAAAATGGATGGATGGATGTTCTCGTACGCTGTTTTGTGTTTGGGCCAAACATAGCTTTTGGAATTATGGCCAAATAGTTCAACCTTGGTTTTACTTTAGCTTAGAAGTGGGGCTTACGAAAAGTTCCAAATACCAGTCAGTGTTCTCACAAAACATTCAGGCTTCTGTCAGGAAGATAAAAAAAGTAAGAAAAAGTATAATAGAATAGTTGAAATTGAAGCATGGGACCCCTCTTTGAAGTGAACTTGATCCCTGAGTATACGCGTTTGGTAATTGCGCCTACTCTTTTCGTCTTTCTCACCGAGATTAGGTTCAGGGTTTGGAAGGAGATTTGACTGATTTAGGCTATATACAAACTTAACAAAAAATACATACTTTTTCCATTAAAACCCTTTTTGAAGCTGTCAAATGTATGCCACAGCAACAAGTGTTGTTGTAACACAAAAAGGCTATTTTTGCCAATTAGAAACCCAAAAGAAGGACATTTATGGAAAAGGCACAGCAAATGTGACTCTTGGAATCTGGGTATTGGTGCACAGGCTAGAAATCAAACATGTGCCCCTGCAAGAAAGGCAGCAACATACTGTATATCACTACACTAACAGTGCAAATATCACAAAAAATATGTATCATATACTGTATATTGTGTTACGCGTCAGTATTTTTTTTGGTTTGTTTTCATTTTAACCAAATATTGACAATGGTAAAGATGAAGACTTAATCAGTTATATATCAGTTTTGATCATTTTGAAAGATGCGATAATCTCTCTGAATCTTCTCAACTCCTGTTTCCATGCCAGTGTTGTATCAGGTGTAGTTGTGCCATTGCATGAATATAACTCTGTTTCCCATATCTGATATCATGTTGCGCTTCTTTTGATAGCAAACTAGTGAATCAACAGTGCCTGTGGTGGTCTGCAGCCGAGTAGTTGACTCCATTTTGCCCCATTTGCTTCGAGGCGGGACGACTCAACAGTCACAATCAACTTTGCACATTCAAACGAATTTTTAATGTGCAATGAATCACTTGTGGTCAAACCTTATCATAACTGGACAAAGAAGCAACAAAGAGACTGCTCGGAACGCACCCGTTTAGTACCACGTTTACAGACAAAAAGCTTTTGTTTGTTCACTCACACACAATAAAGTAGCCGTAATGGCTCTTGTTTTAAATTACTCTCACTTTTTAATTTTTTTTTTTTTTTCTTTTTTTTTTCCCTCAGTGATGTTTACGCCATCAGCTGTCAGTGAACGTGTGGCGTGTTCGGTGGCGTGCGGCATTGAACACCTGTGTTTTGCTGTAATGACTTTGATTACACACCTTCAACGGGCTGTTGAAGGGAGGCTCAATTTTAAGACTCCACACATTCTGATTACCACTGCAAACAGCCTGAAAAATGGCTTTCAGGAATATTTGATTAGTTGTGTATTGTGTGTGTGTGTGTGTGTGCCTGGGAGGCAAAACACAATGCATCAGGGACGCATATTGAACTGTGAAGGCCTCTACTTTCCTCTGCTTTTGGCCACTGGTCTGCATCCAGACATGTGACAATCCGGCGGGGCCTCGTCGTTGCTGATGCCTCCCGAAAGATGCCTGAAGCTGCCTGATTTGGAACAAATGCGCACAAACAGCAACACAAACACACCAGAGGGACCTGGCTTATTATGCGTCTGTGTGTTCGCCACTATTGTCAGGCGTGGAGCTGTGTTGAGGTAGAACGAGCAGACATGGGCATCTCCTGGTTCACAACGCGAGTCAGAAAACTGACAAGGCAAAGCTGCTTTTTAGTCTGTACCTCAAAGAACAACCTGTTTCAACTTTCCTCTCTTTTTCCTGTAGCCTTTATCTCCTCTCTATGTGTCTTTCCATTGCTCCCCCTTGTCTAGTTATAGAGGGCATCTATACCCTTCTCTGCCGATGGGAGAAACCTGTACCTTATCGCTGCCACATATGGAGAAAGGCATTTTCCTCCCAAAGGGAAAGCTGACATGCAATTACGATGTTCTGGCAGCCCCAAACATCCTTCTCAAAATATAGCATCCTGTTTTTGACTTGTATGGCTTTATGATCTCAAACATGGCACCAGTGTGTTGCATCTGTTTTGGGGGTGTTTCAATTTATATAGTCAACAGACTCTTTAAAGTAACATCTTTTATTTATTTATTTATTTCCCCCATCGACAAAAAACATTCCATCTTCAAGGAGGAGATGAGCTGAAATACCTTTCGTAAATGAAATATATTTCAAGCTCCTCAGGTTCACTTCCAAACAACATTTGCCTCTTGGTTCTGTCGTGTGTGTTTGCTTGCTCAGACCATACAAACACACCTGTGATTAGCCGAGCTAAATTGCAGACAAATAAATTGAAGGAGTAAACGCACAAAATTGCAGATGACAGCTTCGCGAGACGTCTGGAAGCAGTTTGTTTGGCTGTCATATAAGCCGGCCGGTGCTACATCAGAGAGAGGGAGCGAGGGGTAAAATGGGACAGATGTGAAGGTTTACAGAGGCCCCGGTGGCATAGTGAGAATGATGGTGTAGAGGGGAGTGTGGGACAATAAAGGGAAGGGACAGGGAAGGCCTGGTTTCTACCTTCCCAACACCTGACCTGATCTCTCATAAAAGAAAGGTGCCCTTTGTCACACATGACATTTATTACCTCCACCTTTGAGGTTTTCAACAGGTTGCTTGTTAGTGGGTAGGGTTATGCAACGTACAATTTGGTGCTGGTCCATATTAGGATATGTTTGGCCTTGTCAAAGGTCCATGCACTGCTGAATGCCATGCTGCAGTAGTTTCCATTTGGAAGAAAGATCCCAATCATACCATGTGAGAGTGGATGAAGACAAACCTTACAAACATGCTGGTGAAACCAAAGACGACGGTGGGTTTAAAACTTTAAAGAGGGGGCTGCATAAAATAAAATAGCCTGGAAAGAGAAAACCGGGCCGCTTCAAAGTGAGGAGACATAAAAGTGTGTTTTGAAGTCTCCGGTTATCAATTCCCGAATCATTGAGGGGTTGGATCAATAACTGCCCTCTTGAATTTCAGGACAAGCCTTTGAAGTGAGCCGTGGGGTTACAGTACATGTATAATACAGTATATTTTGTTTTCCTGGAACTGCTACTCCACAGACTCCACAAACCCAATATCAGTCTTCTCAGTTTTTGTATTCCCTGCTGTCTTCCATACATACCTAATAAATACAATTTATTTCCTTTGAATGTCTCGGGTCAGGCTTGGATTTCAATAACGCCTTGTGAGATATGAGATTTATTTACAGATGAGCTGTATAACAGAAAAAAAAAAAATCTCAGCATTTTGTTTCTTTTTGCAGGTAAACTGCTGATTTGCTAGATTGGTGTTCAGGCTTTTGCTGTATGATGAATGCATAATTGTATGATGCAGCTGCCAAAGCATAGCAGACCTTCCATTGCTTTTACATCTCATAAGCGTTTACATACATTGAGAATTCTTCAAGGGGAAAATTGTTTTCTTGAAGCCATCAGGTGGACCCATTAGAGATTTATGGGAATCATAGCAATCATTTCTCCTTGCAATTAGAAGTATTGATCATTTGCACGTTATCATAAACCTGAGTTGGCTTTATTGTTTTTACTCGCCAACATCTGTGACAAATAGCGGTCTGAACTTTAGAAGCTCTGCCTTGATAACAAGAATTATACAGATATACCTGTGGTGACAGCTGCGGGGGTGTAGGGGTCTTCTCCCTATCCGACAATTTGTGTGACCGTGTACGCCGCAAGTGCAACAGCTGGGCATGCACTTCAAAACACACAACCCACGCCCAAAACTTGTCAGTCATCACAGATGCTATCTTAGGTTATTGCTAGAACACAACAGCATCAGATTTGTGGGGCTTGAGTGTGTTTTTTTGGTTCTGGTGCTAACAAACAATCATTTAAAACCACAAATTGTAAATAATTGTTGCCATAATATGTCTGTTGCATAATATGCACACCATCAAACTAATAATTTGTTGCAGCACCTTTGGCTTTTATTAAAGCACTCAGTCTTCTTGGGTAATGTGGCAGTATTTTCCCACTGTTCTTCGCAAAAACACTCCATATCTGTCGGATTGTGACACTTCCTCCACTGCACAGCTCTCTCCAATCAACCCACCGATGTCTGGACTCTCACTCCAAAACTTTAATATTCTGGTAATTTCAATTAATTTTGATGTGTGCTTTGGGTCATTGTCATGTTGAAAGATAAAGTTCTTCTTCATTTAGGCTTTTTAGCGAAAGCCTGAAGGTTCTGTGCCAACACTGACTGGTATTTAGAACTGTACACAATTCCCTCCACCTTGACAAAACCCCGAGTTTCAGCTGAAGAAAAACAGCCCAAAAGCATTATGCTGTCACCACCATGCTTTAAGTATGGTGTTCTTCTGCTGATGAGCAGTGTTTTCATGCGAAACTTTCGGAATTGTGGCCATGAAATTAACTCTTTGTTTCATCAGCCCATAACATATTTTCAAGTATGATTTTGCAAAATGTAGCCATAATGTTTTCCTTTGTAAGATAAGGCCTATTGTCTTGCCACCCTACCCAATAGCAGACATACAAATAAGATTGGAGATTTTTTTCACATGAACTAAACAGCCAGTACCTGCCAGAAATTCCTTCAACTCATTAAATGTTGCTGTCTGCCTCTTGGTAGCCTTCCTGCCCACTTTTCATCAATTTTGGAAGGATGTCCAGCTCTTGGTCATGTCACCTCCACTTGATTATGACTTTTGTTACTGTATTCCATGGTATATTTAATGCCTTGGAAATTATTTTGTACCCTTCTGTAGACTTGTACCTTTGAACTAACTGATGTTGTGGAAGCTCTCTGCGGACCATGGCTTGTGCTGTAAGATGTGACTACCAGATTTCAGGAAAAGCCTCCTAGAACATCTGAACTTTATTTGGGGTTAATGAGAAACAGTTTAAATGGTGGCAGGTGTGCTGACTCCCATTTCACACGAGTTTGAATGTGATTGGTTAATTCTGAAACAGCCACATCCCCAGTTGTAAGAGGGTATACACACTTGTGCAAAGATGTTATAGCAGTTTATTTTTACTTACCCTTCATTTTTTTAATCAATTGAGTTGTACAGGTCATAGGCTACATTAATGGCAGAATATACAGTATATATATATATATATATATATATATATATATATATATATATATATATATATATATATGTGTGTGTGTGTGTGTGTGTGAATGTGTATATGTGTGTGTATTTACACCCCATGTCTTAAGAATAATATCATTATGATTCCCACCCCTAGTTAATTGGCTGGTTTGCATTGACGTGTTATAACTGACCAAACTGCTTACACTAAAAACTTACATCCCAGATACCTGATTCATATGGATTTTATCCCAACGTGTTCATTTCGTCAGCACTTTTTGCTGAAATTTCCAAATACGGGGTAAATGTTGCTGTATCACAAACCAATGGGGTACAGTAAGTACAGTATTTAGCAGGAGGGGAGTCAAGTCACATTACTTGACCCGAGTCAGACTACAACTAGCCTTGCTAAAACCTATGAAAGGCTCAACTTGACTTTTATTTGGTATTCATGAGACGAGACTTAGACTTGAACTAAATGACTTGACAAGTTTTGCCCGATTACATTAAAAAAAAAACAGTATTTTAGTGGTAGTAGTACTGTGACATTTGTTTTGTTTTTGTAAAAATCAGTATGCTACGACACAGGGTGCCATCTCATAAAGCAACTATCATGGAGGGAGCTTTAAAAATTATTAAATCAATTGAGCCATTATGAAAAATGTGATTGTGTTAGGACAACTAACTTAATGCAGGTGCAAAGTTGCTAATGTGAAAATAAATGTTATGATGGAGCAAGCTTCTATAGTATGACTTGACTTGCTTGAAATTTAGCAGGAACTGACTTGATTTTTGCCACAGTAATGTGGGACTTGCTTGAAACTTCAAAGTTAAGACTTACTTATGACTTGCACATGTATAGCTGCCCCTCGGAAAGCGAGTTTTGATGCAAATCATTTCCAGAAATGGCGGCTAATAATGGGAAAATAAAAATTGCCATCGACATGGTCTATGGACTCAGTCGTAATGGAAATATGAATTCTTAAATTGAAGTTACTACAGTATATTAGATTGCAATCCAAATGATATAGCAAAGGATACAGGCTTTTGTGGTCTTTGGCACCAAGAGGTTGAGTGGTTACGGCTACTCACCGCTTCTGTCAATGGTTTGCAGATGTTTACCATGACTGCAGGTTGTCTTTTATTTCACTGCACTTTGTTGTCCATACATCTCAGCCACCTCTCACAGTGTTTTGGACCAAGCCTCTGCGTCCAAGCAGCCCCCAGGTCAACCACAACACTCACGCACTCCCTGCTTGTCAGCATGTCAAGGTGCACGCAGGCGTGCGGGAAAAGGACGGGAAGCTTGATGCGAGGCGGGAGACACATGAAAGGCTTGTACGTCTTGAAGATGGCGGTCGAAGATCGCCGACAAATACATGGTCCACATTATGCTCTGCCTTGAGACAAAGGGCAGTCCAGTGGAAACGATATGAGCCCTCTGGGCCTGCTGTCATGTGACATCTTTGTTTACCATGCCTGCATTCCTACCGCTGTAGCTCCCAGGTAAATGATAATCTATATTTTCGTTATTACATTTGGTTGCAAATACATGTATACATCTGAAACATGCAAATGTGGATATTTTCAATTAAAAATATTCAACAACAAAATACATTTAAAAAATACGTCATTCTTTTAATTAATGGCAACATGGAGCCAAATGAATAATGTATTACATATTAGAATAAGGATTATTATTGTTATACATTTAAAAAAAAAAATATTAGGTAATCTTAATGAAAGAACGCAGAAATATCAGTCTGTGATGGTGTGCTGATTTTAATTAGGATTTTCTGGCCTCCGAGGAGGTCTGCCATCAATGAGGCACCCTTTTTACCCTTATTGTGGCCTTGGTGGTGGTCTACACTCTAGTCAGACCCATTCTAGCTACTTTAAGTTTTTTAATCAATTCTGCACAAGTCAAACATTTTCAGACTTACATAATATTACGCCGTGCCTTTTTTGTGTGTGTGTGTGTTTTAGCTATTTCTAAGAAGTCTGTTGCAACTCACAGCAAAGCACGTTGGACCATTTGCGACAGATGTAGTGGTGGACATCAGCGCATGCCCTCTTTCTATTCAGTTGAGGCTACTGTCCAAACAGGATTAGGAGCAGCTTCCAAATGTCAAAGCAATTACAACAATGACACCAGGGTGGTTTGTGGGGGGTTATTGCTGATGCTGTGTTAATGTCTGTGGAGATGAATGCCTCCTGCCTCACACTTGTCACCGCCCACTTCCCAGCTCCATCTGTTCCCCTCTCTCTAATGCATCAGATTTGACTCTTTTTGCTACAAAAGATGCAGCAATACATAAAAATCACGGCAGTTTGAGATGGAGCTGGAAAGATTAAAGGTGACCGTTAGTCATCAGCAAGCTTCATTTGTGGCGTCGCGATTATATTGTAAAGACGCTAACAGTCAGTCCTCTTATATCTGATTATGGAGATAAATTCATGCTTGCATTAAATTGTGTCTGATACAATCAAACGTTTGGTGATACAGTATGGCCTCAAATAATGGCCTTGGCCAAAATAGACGCCGTGCCTAAATTAGTCATCGGGTATTGTTGTCCACACATTACTGCCTCTCCCCAATAGATTCCCCCTTTTTCTACCTCTGGAAAATAAATATCAGGTGGTAGCTGTAATAACCCTTACGTTTCCACAAGGAGGTACAATTTGGATTAGTACGTCACCGCAGTGTAACTGATGTACTGTAGATAAGCACAGCATAGCTGTACGAGCTTTGTAAGTAGAGTGTCATCATAGATGGATAGATATCTTTGATTCATCCTGTCATGTAAAATCAATGATGGCCTCATAGCAGATGACAAAAAACAAGAAACAGAGGTCTTTAAAGGGGAAATAAATCAAAATGCAAGAATACAGTGTATGTGCTAACATCAGTCAAAACACATGCTCTAATTTATATTGTGTTCATGGAATAAAAATTCAATAGAATAAATAATAAACGTAAAGGGGGGGCTCAATGTCAACTCATTAGTAGCTTTAGACCAGACGTGACGTCGACTTGAAGCAACAGTAGCGAATTGCCTGCTAACACAGCGCGCCATTGAACTATTGAACTGTTTACTCATTCGAGCGTGTGTATACCAGAGCTATCATAGCAAAGAGTAAAAGGGCTGTACGTCAACTTTTGATGTGAGAGATCCACAAAAAGGGATCAAAATCAGCTCATAACTTGGTAAGTGCATGAAGATGACGATGTTTATGATTATGTAACTTTTGTACATGTAGTGAAATCAAGAGATTTAGCTTGACGTTGATGAATGTTTACTAGCTGTATGGTTTTCTTAGTAAATAAAGCAGGCACTGCAGCATTTTGCTGTGCCAGGATTGGCAAACACATGACGCATTATTGCAAATTCGCACTCTCGCAAGAGTGAAAAGACCTGACAATGGCGGCTCCCTGAAGCAAGTAAACAAAGGTTAATTGCATTTTGTTAACCAATGAGAACTCTGCTGTTGTGGTGATATTTTCTTTAATACCGGTACTGTAATAAACACTGGGAAACACCACACGTTGTCTTTCTAGTTGATTCTTTAAAGAAAAAAAGAGGCGCAAAGAATGCAGTTTACAGGGTTTTCTGAATAACACTCCAGTTGCTTGTCCCTTTTATAATAAACATCATCCTGCCTCATGATCACAATTACCTTGGGAATAATTTTAGACAATGAAGCACATGCTGCTTCACCAAGTTTAAAGGCAAAGGCATTATTATCTTATCACATGTAGCAACCTGTTCTGATAACTTTCCTTTTCAGGACAAAATTATTTTTTTCACTTAACATAAAACAGAACACAAAAGAAATACACGTGAGTATGGTGCAGCAATTGCAAACTTCTTACAGTACATCTTATTTTATACCATGTAAAACTGCCTCAAATATGGGTTTGTCACTTTATGCAAGCATTGCTACAAATAAAGGCCTCCTCTCTCACAGTATGTATGGTTGCCATCTTCAAGTAACTATCTGGCACTCTTCAGTTTAGTGAATAAATGCCCATGGACACTACTTTAGGAACTGCAGTATTTATTATACTGTATATTTCAAGGTATTGCTATTGCAAGAATAGGCCTTTAGTTCCTCCTCCATTCTAATCTACTTGATTGCTCTGCAGTGTAGTCATCGACTGGAGCATTATTTGATACATTCAGTGGGAGAAAAAAGTGCAGCAGCTGACAAAAGATGAATTAATGGACGAAAAAAAATTGTAGCATGCATGTGCCGGACAAATACATACATCCATAAACCACTTACGTAGATAAGCTAAGTGGCAAACCTTACTCACTCCTTTTATTATGCCTTACTGGTGCTCAGGGAAGAAGGGGAAGCAGGGCAGATATGATGTCCCCTCTCGCTCCCCCTCATTAATCTTAATAAAACAATTGACCCCTGAATGGCTTATTCTTGCCCTCGACCATTAGGCTGCATGACCGAGGCTTTAAATATTAAGCAGGCTTTGTAAAATTTTATAAAATGTTTAGTCAATGGCACAAGACATGGGGCACTCAGGCTTCTCTTCTCTTAGCCCCATGTTGTAAATGATAGATGTTTTTATTATCCAGAATGCTGTTTTAACCAATATTTGTGGTTGATATTGAGATTGGCTTGTAGCTTGCTTGGTTTTAAGATGACAGATAAGCACAAAACCATCAGGCTTTTAACTCCTTGCACAGACAATCATGAGGGGTGGGAAAATGTGTAGTAACTTGCGATACAGTATTATTGTGATATTTTTCTTTTGGTATCATGATAGGGGAGGCCACCTCATCCACACGCTGCATCAGCACTGGGGTGCCCCAAGGTTGTGTCCTTTCTCTGCTGCTCTTCTCGCTCTACACGAACGACTGCATCTCAACGCACCCGGCTGTCAAACACCTGAAGTTTGCAGATGACACCACTGTCATCGGCCTCATCAAGGACGGTGACGACTCTGCATATCGACAGGAAGTGGAGCGGCTGGAGCTG